>NC_134119.1:20029583-20648125 GCF_040939455.1 Microcebus murinus
TGTGTGTTAGGGATATATCAACATAAAATATATCTTCCCAAAATTCCTATGTTGAAGGCCTAACTCACAATTCTTCAGAATGTGACTATATTTGGAGTCTTTAAAGAGGTAATTAAGTTAAAATGAGATTCATTAGAGCTGACTCCAATACAATATAACTGGTGTCCTCATAAGAGGAAAAAATTAGGGCACAGACACACAGAGAAAAGCCCATGTGAAGTTGCAGGGAGGAGACAGCCATCTGCAAGGCCAGGAGAGGTCTTGGGAAAAACCAACTCTGCTGACACTTTGGTCTTGGAGTTCCAGCCTCCAGAATTGTGAGAAAATAAATTTCTGTTGTTTAAGCCACCAAGTCTTTAGTACTTTGTAATGGTGGCCCTAGAAAACTAGTACAATGATTCTGGCACTCACTTCTTTTAGGTTTGGTAATTCAGTTTGCTTGGCAGGATACAGGTAAAACTTTCTGTTAAGGAATTCATGTAATACCGTGAGACCTTAACTTTCTCCCACTTTGGAGAGTCTTTGCGCTACAATATTTGGAGAACTGAGAGAACTCAGGATTCAGAAATATGGTCTCCCGAAACATTTATGTCATGAGTTTTCTTAATCTAAAAATGTCAGTCCACATAGTTGAGCTAAAATGTATGAGGGTAGTATGTTGACTATTTAGTGCCACAACAACAAACTACCACAAATATTACTGGCTTAAAATGACAATCTTGTTTTTGTTTTTATTAATTAATTAATCAATTAATTAATTATTTCAGGAAGCTATAGATAAGTCAAGCAGTTCTGCTGTTTTGGACTAGGGTTGGCTGGCTTCAGTGGGGTTCACTCACTAGTCTACAGTCAACTGGTAGGTTGGCCACGGTTTGGCTGCTCTAGGATGGCCTTGTCTTGGGTGACATTGCGCTGCTGCACATGGCTGTCATTCTCCAGGAGGCCAGCCTGGATGTGCCGTCACAGCAAAGCAGAGGAGTGAAAGACAGCAGAACACATGGCCCCTTGAGGCCTGGTCCCTAAACTGACACCACATCAGTCCCGCAATATCCTAGTGGCCAAAGCAAGCCACGTGTCCAAACCCAGACTTCAAAAGAGGGGAAGGAGACCCCGCCCCTTAATTGGAGTAAAGTCACAATGCAAAGGGTGAAGATACCAGAAGTTGTGGGGAAAAATAAGTAAGGGAGGGTCATTTTTGCAATCAATCAAAGATAGATTATTCCCAATGGTAAAAGTTTGAACCACAGTATCATTGAGTAACCTTAAAAGAGAATAACCAGCTGAATCCCCCACCCAATGCAGGAATTCCCCCAAATTAAACACACACACACACACACACACACACACACACACACACACACACAACAGATAAAAAAGCGCTCAATGAAGATTCTCCCAATGTTACCATTTGACCTAGGTTTTCTCACTAGGCAAAAAAAGGAAAAAAAAAAAAAAAACCTAGCCTCTCCCACCCCTGCCGTTTAGCATGCAGTTTATCTGGCCTCTGCTGTGACTCAGCTGGCTGAGGGGTGGGGGCGGGTCATGAGTCATGGCCTAAAACAAAGATAGAATTTGCTGGGGGTGGACTAGAAGGCGGGAGAGGAGACATTGCAAGTTCAGGCATTATCTCAGCATTTGGGGTGATTTCTTCTTTCCTGCAGCTGGGAAGGATGGGCAGAGTGCCCCCTTCTGAAACTCACAGGGGGACATTCCACACAGGCCCAGTGCCTCTGCAAGTAGAGTTGCTGACTTCAGAGGCATTTGTACCCTTGCTCTAAGTTTGCTATAGCTCTGCTCTCATCTTGTGCTCTGGCTCAGCAGATCATTTCATGCTGCCATGGTGTAGAACCCCCAGGAGCAAGTTCTGTACCTGGCCAATTTAGAGAGCCTACTGGTTGCATATGGCATCCTGCAAGGAAGAAAAAATAAGCCAACCTTACCTATTGACTCACTCCCACATATATTTGCATTTGACAACTTTAAAAAGAAAAATCCTTTGGCTCAATGACAGTTTAGCTCAAGTCACCAGGTTAGGATATATTTTAAATTTCTCGTCTATTACTCTGTATTTTATTTATTTATGGCTGCACGGTAACCTGCCTAGAGTATACAAATATTTGTGTATTTGCCCTCAAGCAATTAACATGTCTCCTAACTTGAGGTAAAGACTAAATGAAATTTCTATCACCCCACCCAAATATATTTGGAAGCGGAACTCCTGAATGTTTGCCAAATAAGGTGACTATAAGCCTTACGATGCTAAAATGTGAAATAACTGTCACAGAAACAAAGGCAAGGCATGGTTGGCTCCCATTCAACCTGGCCAATAACATCCTTAATTACAGGACGTGGCATCATTTTGATTCACAGTAGAATAAAAGGCATCTATTTGTATATTTGGAAGTTTGAATGAGGATTTCCTGATTTCCTGATGAAGTCATTCCTGCCTACAACAGCCTTGCTTGTACCACCAGAGTTAAAACTGGGTCACCATTTCCATGTAAGTGTATATGTGCTCACACACACACACACACACACACACACACACACACACACACTCTTCATTTCAGAGTCTAATTACAACCCAGTTATATATAATATTCTCCCAGATCAATGCTGGCATTGAATCAAAATTTTAGCTCAGAAGAAAAAATGTTTTAAAACAATCATATTCCATCTGCATTGCCTGCCAATAAAAGAACATCTTTTGTTAAATCATTTTGGGTCACAGGTGCCCTGTGCATACCTGGAGAATGAAAAGGAGAAAAGCACTGGATGCTGGTATCCAGGGAAAATGCCACTAGCTTCTTAAGTTACTTTTGCACAGAATTGGTTTCAAATAGAAGGAAGCCTAACTTTGAGTTATAAAGTGTTACTTTCCTATGATTGAGTTCCCCAAAGAACTTCTTAGGGTGTTATTACTGACCTGCGGTGAGCTCACTGTAAGTTCTCCCTGCTATTTACTGCTCTCTGCTCTGTAGAGACGATGAATTCCACTCAAGGGTGGTCTGAAGTCTGAGATGCTGAGGAACATGGACTCATCCTGTACAGCGTGTGGTGCAGAGACAGAGCTTGGGGTGGGGAAGAAGGAAAAAGATGCTGGTTGCCAAATCCCAGAGGTTCTCACTTATATAGGAATGAATGGCAATAGCCCTGAGAAGTGGTTGCGGCAGATACTTGTGGGTACCCTTTCCACATCCCTTGTCTTTGCTTCTTGATGGCACAGTCACCTAACTTTGGCTTTGCCCAAGATCTTTAGCAGCTCAGCTATTCATGGCAGGCCAGAAATGATGGGGAATTAACATTACCTGGGAGCAGCCCCAGAAGACTGACTCATAGGACTGTTGTATACATTCCCCAGTTCACACCATTTTCCAGCAATCCCCAGCAAGTCTAAGCTCCAGTAGCTCACAGCACTAGCTGGTTTGATAAAACATCCTTTATGGGTTGGCTTCCTTTCCCTCTCCCATATCTATATTGCTTTTATTTCCCCCAAAATCTATTTGCCATTGAAATATTATCTCTGGATCTGCTTTTGTAGGTAGACCCCAATCTAAGAGAACAGCAAACTCAATTAAAGCCCCTTATTTTATGTAACTTTGGGGAACTGGTGGAGCTTCCCAACATCATATCCTGAACTGGAGTGTATCCCATGATATTTTCGGGTCCTGCTTTTGTGGAAACAGAACCCACCACAACACAGTAGGTAGTTCCTTACTCCAAGAGGTACATCCTTCTTACTGTCTGGTTTGCTCCCCTAGAAACACGCTGGCTATCCCATCCTACAGAGCAGCCTGCAGGATGAAGGCAAAATTCTCTCTGGGTCTGATCTTTCCAAGGTAGAGCAGAATCGACTTAGCTCCTTTCCCTTGTGACTTTCGAGATTGAGGATAGCCTCTGATTTCTTTCTGTTTTCCGTTTAACATGCATCCTGTTGCTTTGCTTATATTCTTATCCTCAACATCAAAACAGTCCTTCTGGAATGTAGAGCAGATCATGTCACTCATAGTATGCAGAAATGATCATGTCAATCATAGTATGCAGAAGTGATCATGTCAGGTCAATCTTGGCTCCCTAGCCCCTGAGAATAAAGCCATAGGTCCTAACCATGGTCTGTAAGGCCCCGGGATGACTTGATTCCTGCAGACCACTCCAATATAATTTTTTCCTCACTTTCCACTTCACTTCTTGCCTTTCTTTGGACACGACAAAGCCTTTCTGTTGCAGACTTTTTTGCATTAGCTATTCTCTCTGTCTGGAGCACTCTTCCCTATAGATGAGTCTCTTACTTAATTTTCTCAGGTTATGCAAATGCCACCACCTCAGGCAGGCTTTTGCTGGCCATCTCCTTGCCTTAATGGTTTCTCTTTGTAGCTATCAGCACCAATTCATGTCCTATGTACTTGTTTGGCTGGTTTTTGTTGATCTTCCTATGACTATGTAATCTATACCATTACATCACTAACATCATGTGCCTAGCACGAAGGAGGTACTCAATTCATATTTGCCTGGCTGGCTGAATTAATATATATGGTGTTAACTTTAAAGAGCTCTCAAAGTAACCTGTGAAATATTTTTACCAGAATAATCATTTACATGTCAACCATATATTTTTAAATATTGATTATTTTCCCTTATATAGAAGGATTTATTTTTAAAGAAATGACTTTTTACTCTCCAAAGATATATTTTCCCTATTTTCCAAATTGCTTTTTTTTTCATTTTGGTTATTCAGTTCCAAGTTAGGAAAATGTCTAAAACTTGAGATCGACTGATTAATAAATCAACTAACAAAGAACAGAATGTGTACCTCAAACTGGACTACTAGCATCTATGCCCATTCATTCATTCAGCAGCTTGGGATATATTAGTTGGGCATCTAATATATCCTAAGCATTGTTGTGCATATATCAGGGAATACAATGGCCTAATACGCATGATCTCATAAAGTTTATATTCTGCAGAAAAGACATGCAAAAATATAAATATAATAAATAAATTATTTAGTATGTTTGAAGGATACACTAGCATCCTCAGAGGAGGCTTAACTGTGTCAAATACCTGGGCAAAAATTGAACTAATGAATGTGCATGTGACGCTGTGCACATATACGTGGGAGGAGCAACCCGGGCAAAGAGAAAGGCAGGCGGTAGGAACATGCCAAGCTTGTTGTAGAGAGCAAGCTGGAGGCGACTGAACAAGGAGGAAGAGTGGCAAGAGATGAAACCATAGAAGAATCAGGAAAGCAGATCGTGAAGGTCCCCAGAAGCATGAAAAGGACTTTGATTTTCACAAATGCTGATAATTGTTAAAAGGTAATAAAAAATAGCTATTGCCAACCCATTTTATTAACTATTAAGAGTATTTCCTGCTTGTTACATATCAAGCTACTCCATTTTTAAAAAGACCGTTATCACTATTGTCGATAATTATTTTATTACTGTTTCTCAATGAGGTGATTGTTATCCCATTTTTCTTAATTATACAGTAGTGAAATACTTTGTTGATAATAAATACAAAAGAAAAAATAATTTATAAAATTAAAAATAGAGATTTAATAAATTGTCTCTAAATTTTTTATTATAATAGCTTTATTGAAATATAATTCACATACCATTCAATTTATCTATTTAAAGTACATTTTTTAATAGTTTTTGGTATATTTGTAGAGTGGTACAAGATCATCATGATCAGTTTTGGAAGCTTTCATCACTCCAGAAAGAAACACTATACCCCTTAATAGTCAGTCACTCCTCGTTTCTACTCAACATTTCCCCTCAACCTCTAGGCAACCACTAATGCACTTTCTGCACACTTTATGTAAATGGAATATGTGGTCTTTGTGGCTGGTTTCATCACTTACATAATGTTCTCAAATTCATCCATGCGGTAAGCATGAATACTTTATTCCTTTTTATAGCTGAATGATATTCCACTTATGAATATACCACAATCTAGTTATTCACTCATCAGTTGATGGACATTACTTTCCAGTTTTTGGCTATTATAAACAATGCTGCTATGAATAGTTCTGTGAAAGTTCTTATGTGGACATATATTTTCATTTCTCTTGGGTATATAACTAGGAGTAGAATATATTGCCCCTCCTAAAGCCTATGAGGAGAGACTACTAATATTACTAAGATTAAATGAGGGCAATTAACTCTCCATTCTGTGTTGATGAATCAATTAACATAAAACTATGAAACAAATGTAAAAATAACTTAGGAAAAAACAGTCTCAGATTAAAAGAAATCCTCAAAATTGATTCACCTATCAAAGCCAATAGATTAGTTAATAATGCCTTCTGGAACAAGATAGGTTATGTGAAAAACTGCAGAAATGTTGAAAAAAATCATAGATTTAAAAAACCATGTTCTACCATGGAGATAAATCAAATAGAGAGAAAGGGAATGATGAAGACACAGTTATCTTGGCCACAGAAGCATGCTGTTTTGTCAAGTGAGTTCACAGAAGAGCAGACTTCACTTGCAAGGGGGGATCTAGCCAGCAGCATCAACTGATGCTGCCATAGCCACATCACCACAGGCGATGGCCATTTCCTGGAAGGGCCACATACTGGGAGAGAAGTGCCCTAGAGCAACAGATTTATCAAGGCATAAATATCCACCAGGTACCCCTTTGTGACTGAACCTGGAGGAAGCATGGGACAAGGAGGCTTCGGGGACTTACAGTGCAGTTGGTAGACAAAATTACAAGAGGTCTAAGCCCAAGTTGGGAATGGTTTGCAAAGTGCGAAGCAATTTTCGCCTGAGAACCTGATGTCAACTCCCAGCTTGTTCTTAAAAGCCCAATTCACTCTGCCCTAAAACTGTTTCTTTCTCTCCTCAAATCCTCCCAAGGTCCTGGGGTTTCCCACCAGCTGGAGGGCCCTCAGTGTGGGCGGACTGACACTCAGGGGGGTTTGGGAACCAAGGCAGTGAGAGGACCTTGGCCACAAAAGTCTGGCTGTCCTGCTTTTGTGGGCCTGAGTCAGACTCCAACATGCGTGCGGTGAGAGTTCTGTGGTCTGACAGGTCACACCGCCCAGCTCGTGTCTGACTCAGGGTGACGACGGCCCCCTGCTCTGCTCTGTGGACATGAGAGCCCAGCCCCAGCTCAACCAAGTGGAGGCAGAGGCTGTGGTGGCTGCTGGCCTCTGAGCAGGAAGGTTGGGCGGCGGAGGTGGGGGGCTACCTGGGGACTGTGGTGCTGCCCAGTCCCGAGGAGCTGTTTACCCAACAAGACCCAAGGCCCCTTTTCTCTCATCTCTGCCAGCTCTACTCCCTGATGAAGTGTATGTCTAAAAAACCAACAATATCTACAAATAGACAAAGCAGCCTTCTCCCAGTCACTTACTGAAGCACGACTTTTGTACTTCTTAAATCCATACAGGTACTTCAAGTGCCGAAGTTTTCTCTTCAGCATGACCTGTAACACAATTACATGGGTCACAATCTCCCTATAGAAAATTGTTCTCATTTTCTTCCATCAAATTCTCTCCTTTAAAGTAGAACACCTCTCAGACTGCCACATCCCCCTGAAATTGTCTTTGTCACCAAAGATGATGGAGAAGATAAAATAGACTGTCTTTCAGAGATGTTTCTTACTCTTTTTTTTCCTCCATTAACTGGATGTCAGGAAGTTTAAGAGCTTACATAGTATCTATATGATCCTCTTATTTTCTGGATAAGTAAAATCAAGGTCCAAGAGAGTGAAAGTATCTTGAACAAGGTCCCAGAGACAATAGGCAACTGAGCCAGGCTTGGGATTCTAATCTGTCTCCTGCCCCCCAAATCAATCTTCCCTCCATGACACCCCAGCCAGTCAAGAAGTCAGATCAAAGGGAGATGCCTCAGAAAATATTTGCACCAGGTTTCCAAGATCGCCACATTCTTATCGTGTTCTCACTCCACCCCTTTCCAGACCATGAAGTAGCTAAGAATTACGATGACCACATTCTGTATCTAAATCTGATTGCTTTTTCTTAAGTTCGTTTTCACTCGTCAGTATCTTGTTGGAGAAGAAAAATTTTCCTTGCAGGAATATGAATCGTTATGGGCAAACTTCTGAGATCCTAAGGTAGCATAAGTAGATAGGAGATAATGTCATTCTAAACAAGTACAAAATCAACAATATCTTCTAAGTACAACTTGTGGAATCACCCCAGGGTGTGCTTGGATACACCGATCAACTGATTTGCCCTGATTTGTAGAATTTGCTGGCTTCTGTGGTATGTGTACTCCCATGATGGCCATTTCGATTGACCAACGTGGCATCGGTCAACGGGACATGAAGTTGGAAAATACCCTGAGAAGCACACGGCTGTGTAGTATTTCCACTACCCAGATACAATCGATGTAAATAACCTCAAGAGCATGGGTAATAGCAAAATCTAGTAAAATAATCGGTAAGGGATGAGTTTTGAGTATTTACTTTGTTTTTGACATATTTATTTTATTGTGAATTTATAAAGTTAATTTTTTAAATAGCAACTGTATGTAACAACCAGCTAAAAAAAAATCCTGAAAATTTAACAACTAACAGAAGGTATAAGCCGGGTTCAGCACACCCCTGGAAACATCTGCTCCAAACTTTGTTGGCTTAATTAAGTAGCCCACAATGCTGCCCTCATGGGAATATGTAAACATTGACTATAAATAAAGCAAGGACTCTTGACCTCTTTATTTTTATTTTTTTATTTTCACTAGAAGTGTCATTCCCTAAAAATAATGCAACAAACGATAGGCAGAAATAAAATTTGTGGTTGTAAGGACAGTCCATCTCACTCTCCCAGTGTGATAGCAAGAAGTAGATATGATCTCTCTTGTGAGTAAGTCTTACCGGTTAGTGAAAGCATATGGCACTACGCTAAAAGCTTTACACACATTATTGCATTTAGTGCTCAGAAAAACTTGTTCCCATTTTACAGAAGAGGAGTTTGAGGCTTAGCAAGTTCAATGAATCTACCCAAGACTGTAGCTGTTAAAAGGCAGACTGATTGATTCTCAGGCCTGGAGACTGATAAGCCCAGGACTGATTGATTCTCAGGCCTGGTTTCAATTAAAACTCAAGAATGATTAAAGAGGCAGAATGTGAGTAAGAGCCTAAACATCTCTTGTAAGGACTGAAGAGAAAAGCATTGTGGAGATCACTGTTCATGAGAGTTGGACCTAAAGTCACTTTGTAGTCAAATCTGTCGTTAAAGTAGAATAACCCTAGGAAGCTGTAATTTAAAGGGGCATGAGAGAGTGTATCAGTTATCTATTGCCACAGTAGCGCTGTGTAACAAACAATCACAAAAACCTCAGTAGGATGCAACCATAACTATCTATGTTCACACATGTTGAATTATGTTGTACTCCAGTGATCTTGCCTGGGATGGCCCCCATGTGTGGGGTTCAGCTGGCTGAATCTGTGATGACTATGGCTGGAGTAATAAGAGCAGCTTGGCTCTGCTTTAGGTCTTTCTCATCCTCTGGCAGGCTAACCAGGCCATGTTCTCATGGTTCTCTAAGCTTGGAACTGACATTCTATTAATATCATTTGTGCTTCATTCTATTTGGTCAAAGCAAATTGCAAAGGCAGCCTATATTCAAGGGGTGGTAAAATAGAACTCCTCTCCTTAGTGAAAGGAACTTCAAAGTCACATGGCAAATGACATAGATCTAGGGAGAGGTAAAGAATTGGCCCTCTTAATGCAATGAATCAATCAAGAGGTGAGCCATGTGGTCAGTGGAGAATGTGGAGCGATCACCTTGCGGTACCTGTACACAGTCGACCCCTCCATACACTCTACTTCCTTATACTCATTTCTGAACAGGCTATGACTGGTCTTGGGCCAGACACATGATACCTTGGAAGGGGCCATTAACTTTGAGTCCTGGCCCAAATCAACCCCTCACTAACTGAACGTGTAAGTCACTTACCCTGTGCTGATGCTCTGAACTCTACCAATCTGTAACATGCATCACGAGGTCTTTGCTGCTCACAGCATGTGTTTATTCCCCACTACAAACTCTAAATGGTGAATGCATGGAAGGGGGTGTGAGTAGGATAACATGTCTGGATTCTTCATTTTGGACAGTGAAGAAATCTTTTTTTCCTTCTTTCCCATGTTATTCGTATATTTTCCCTTTTGCCCCTCCAGATTTGCTCTCCCCATTTTTTATCCCACTCTCTGCCCATAAAAGCTGATATTTATGGACTACATCAAAAGGCTTCAATGTCCATTGGCTTCCAGCTGGGATTACTAAAGGGAAGGACCCAGGAGACCTAAGGGGAGGAGGAGAATGAGGTCAGGGTATTTATGCCCCTGGTTCTTTCCCCATGAGGTCACCTTGGCTTTCTGAGTTTTCGAGATGACCTAAATGACTCAGTATGCCTCTGCTTCCGGGTCCTGGTAGTATTCATCTCCTTCATTGTTTGGGGCCTATAGATGACCATGGCACCAAGTTTCTTATTGTTCCCTCAACACTCTACCTACATTGTAACTAATCTCTTTTCAATAAACCTTCTTCTGTTTATCCTAATTTGATAGTGCCTTCTGTTTCCTATAGAAATTCTGCCTGATACACTCACTTGTAGAAACCCAACCCCTACCCACAAGAAATGATCTATCCTATCATTGCATCCTTCTCAAACTATAGAATATCCATGAGATATTGTTTCTATCATGTCCAAAAATGGTTTCCCTTAGTCCAGATATGTATGATATATAAACACATTTTCTGCTCTTTCTCATTATGTGATGATGGCAGAGGAATATGATTAACTACAAAAGCAGGAATAACAGAAGTCACACAGTAGCCATTTGTCAACTCTGGGAAGGCTTTTGAGAGCCTAAGAATGTAGAATGTTACTTGATCAGACCCTGTTCTCTGGGAGGAGACTCCTCACCCACTGTTCTCCAATGTCCGCAGATCCCTTTCTAGGATACTTATTTTTGTTGTTGTTGTTCATTATATTCCTGGTCACATTTAATGGACACCAGGGAATATGCTCTCCTTTGAGACTGCACAACTCTTTCTCAGCCTGCTTCCTGACCATGCCTTGTTGGGGAAACAAGAATTGTATTAAACCTCAATAGTCACAGAAGTTTTTAGACAGAATTTATGGCTTCTGTGACAGTAAAATTTTCTCAAAAGCTCAGTAGGTTTCCAATTCACTTCCAGTCAGTTCCATATATCAATAAGAACAGATAGTTCTTTTATATGTAATCTAAAATGCTAATTTCCTCACCTTCTCATCACATTACAATTTAATGGATGCTACTTACAGGCTATTGGTTCTAGTGAGAAGGTCACATTAAAAAATCTGTTTGCTCATTGGTGAAATTGGCATTAAAAGCCCTTTTAATTCTCAAACTCTGTGGTTTGAGGGTCTCAAAGCGAGCTTTTCCCACAGCACAAGACCCCACATTTCTGCACTATTTTTATTCCATGTCAGTTCTTTTATGAAACTGTCAATTCTCTCTGAAATTATCCTTCTCAAATTTTTGACCTGTTGTCAAATCCAGCCAAGAGAAAAGCAACAGCAAGGCTAAGGTTCTATTTTCAACCTCTTCTCTGAGAGTTTCTGGCTCAGAACCCACAACATCTGGTTACCAAGTAAATGTTGTCAGGTGACAATGTTACCAAATATTTTGTTCCTGAAAAACATGGATTGCCATATTTTTAGCCTCTGATGTAAGATTCATCACTGCCTACTACTAGTCACTAAGCCAAAGCTGCATACTTTAGGGTTTTGATGTGTAACACCCCACTTCTGGTAATAATTCTGTCATTAGTCAGGGTAATGCTAGCCTATGTTTGGATGACAAGTTAGCCCTGCAAATACAGTTGGTCAACATAAAAAATTTTTATTCATGACTCATGCTACGTATCCAACGAATGTGTTCTCCACGTAATACTCCATGGTGGCATAGCAGGGGAAGGGAATACATGGAGAAAACACACCAGCTCTCAGGACTTGACTAGAAGTGATACTCATGGATTTCATTCATTTATCACTGGAAAAAATAAATGTGTATGTGCTGGAAAAGGTAAGGCAGTATATGAAAATTCCATGAGCAGCTCCTTTCCATCATCACATTTGTATGAGACACATCTACATCTTTCAGAAGGTAAATGGTACAGTTTAGACCCTTCCACAGCATATCACCTATATTTTGTTTGTCTGTTTCAGTAAAAATTGCTTACACAATATTAATTAGATGATATTGAAAAACTTTTCACAAAAATATTACTGATAATAAAGAGACCAAAGAACTATAGCAAATGTCTCTGTGCAGTGGTGTCTGATTTTCAGGTAGTAGTTAACTAATAATTGGGGCTTGTTCTTGATTCTTTACCAAGGTTTACAGAGCCTGTGTTGACATTTCCCACATCATCTCCCACACCACTTTTCAGGGATGCTGTTCAAACTAACAACCAGTTCTGCATCGGGACCAGCCAGTTGGAACAGATGAGGTTGCTAGCTGTATGTAATTGCTATGTTTACACCAATGTGCAATATGTACTAGTCCATCATACTTACTGTCTCCGCCAAGCACCATCAGCATTTCACAGAATGGATGCTAGCTGTATGTAATTGCTATGTTTATACCAATGTGCAATATGTACTAGTCCATCATACTTACTGTCTCCGCCAAGCACCATCAGCATTTCACAGAATGGATGCTAGCTGTATGTAATTGCTATGTTTATACCAATGTGCAATATGTACTAGTCCATCATACTTACTGTCTCCACCAAGCACCATCAGCATTTCACAACATGCCGAACTTTAATTTTCCAAACTTTTAACATGCCAAACTCTCCCTGCCTTTACACAAGCTGTGCCCTAGCCTGGAATGCTATTCTTCATCTGGAGAAATCTCTCTTCAAGTCTAAGTTCTAATATGACTTCTTTGGAAAGAAGTCACAAATGCTTCTTCCCCATTCTTAGGTTTTCCCTCCTTTGGCTTCCAGAGTGCTGCATCCACTTCGTTTTGATGTAACTCATTATGCTGTGCTACCACCATTAATAATATTATTATTAGGCCTTGAATTCCTCTAAAAATAATAACAAAAATATTGATAGTTTGTGTCTATTGAGTATGCACTATATACCAGGCACTATTCTAAGTGCTTGACATGTATTAACACAGTTAGTCCTGGATAATCTATTATCATCTCCATTTTGCAGAGGAGGAAGCTAAGCTGTAATGAGGCACATTTACTTGTTTGAGGTTAATTTTGTCAAATCCACCTAGCACAGACTTGCACACTCAAGGCTGCTGAATAAATAGAAGGATTTATAGAAGGAGGGAAGCACTATCTTTTTTATATTTTATCTGTCTTCTTTCTCATTTGTTGTACAAAACCTCCTCTCTCCTTCTTCTCATGAGACTACTCTTAACAACTATGACCCACCCACATCTTCCCACCTCAAAAACCCTTGCTACATGTTACCTTTCTATTATTGTATTTACATTTTCATTATTCTTTATTTCAATCTTGTTGTATGACTTTTCCAACGAAACTGTTAGTACAAAAGTACAAGAAAACCTCTATATATTCTGAATATTGCCTATCACAGTGTTCCCCAGAAACCAGGGGTTCCAAAGAGCTCCAATTAATTGAGTAATTAGTGAGGAGTAACTGGACTTTCTACTGTTTTTGTTTGGGGTAACATCTGATATTAAATATCTGATCCCTGTGCAGAACAATTGTGTACACAGTGTTTAGTCACAGTGGAATTTCACAGTGGGAAAATATGGTAATGAGTTTTGCAATCCTTTTCCATCTCCCTCAAAGTAATGTTGGGGTGGGTCTCTGGGCCTCACACAAAGAGGCAGCAGATACACCCCCATAACGCAAATAACTGCTTGCTGTGTGGTAGGAAGAAATTCCAGAAAACTTGATAATCATTTGACTCTCAGAAGGGAATGCTGAGTGTGGATATATAAGTTAAGCTCAGGTTCCATGTGTGAAAAAAAACAACCTGGCTGAATGCATATCCACACCAGGCTATATACGTAAAGTAAGTTACTGGCATCTCAATCATCCTCCAAGACACTTACAAAGTTCTGTCACCTTTTTCATTTTAAGTGGAACAGATTTTTATTCATGTTGTGTGTGTTTTTTGTTATTATTTTTTGTTATTTCTATTTTAATTTATAAAATCGATGAGGTTTGAAATGAGAATATTTCTTGCATTATTCTGAGTGTAGTTTTGGGAATATTCTATTAATAATTATTTTGTTCCACAGCTCTTTGATGCCGGCTAAATGATGAACTATAAATTGGCTATCTAAATAATATAGACACCATTTTTCTTTAAATTTTGGAAATCTATTTTGTGGCTTTGCCTAAAAGTCTTATGGTCCATTTAACTGGATACCTAACATGTGCCCCTTCATTTTATTTGATGAGGTAGGACTTTTGATGCATGCTCAATGTGAGGAAAGTTGTATTTTAAATATTTATTAATATGCTATAATGAACATTCAGAGATTCACAGCTCTGTTTTATCTCATTTTAGTTTCAAACGTTGGAAACTCTACAGCAAGAATGCATCTATTACAGAATTTTTATGGCTACTAAATTTTGTTTCACAGTATGATGAAGAATATTATCCCTCTTGCACGAGAAGACATTTGCTTGGGATGGAACTATTTCATACCAGCATTAGTAGTAACTCTTGTCCTACTTGGACAAAATGTACAGGCTCCTGATTAGACTCCTCATGTCTGAGCATTTTGCTTTTGAGTTTTAATGTTGCTTTACTTTAGACAAATCTGAAGCCACTTCAGTTGGAAAGACATTCCATGTTTCAATAAAAAAAAATCTTCGTCAAATCTAACGACTACGAATACAATTTTAGGAAGGAGGATTTTAAATACAGGTAGGTTGGAATATAATTGAACTTGTGGATTTAAACCTTTTTTTAAAAGGAGTATATGGTGGTCATGACCTTATTTTTTTAATTTTAAAATATTAAAGGGTACAAATGTTTTGTTACATGGGTACACTGTATAATACTGGAGGCAGGGCTTTTAGTGTGCCCACCACCAGGACAGTGTTGACTGTACCTGATATCTAAGTTTTTAGCCCTCACCCCCTACCATGCTCCCTCCTCGTTAGTTTCCAATGTCTTTTTGTACCTATAGGTACTCATTGTTTAGCTCCCACTTATAAGTGAGAACATGTGTGTGTTTTTCCATTCCGGTGATACTTTACTTAGGATAATGGTCTCTAGTTCCATCCAAGTTGCTACAAATGACATTATTTCATTCCTATTTGTGGCTAAGTAATACTCCATGGTGTGTGTATAGAGTTGTTATTTTTGCTTAAAATTAATGTGACTGGGCCCTTTTTTGCATCCAAATGATGTTTAGGATTATTTTTCTAGATCTATAAAATAAGGTGTTGGTATTTTGACAGGAATGCATTGAATCTGTAAATTGCTTTGGCCAGAAAGGACATTTTAACGATGTTGATTCTACCAATCCATAAGCATGGGATGTTTTTCCATTTGTTTGTGCTACCTACAATTTCTTTCATCAGTGTTTTGTAGTTCTTCTTGTAGAGATCTTTCACCTCCTTGGTTAAGTATATTCCTAGGTATTTTATTTTCCTTGTGGCTATTGTAAATGTTACTCCTTGATTTTCACTCTCAGCTTAACTGTTATTGGTATATGGAAATGCTACTGATTTGTGTACATTGACTGTAACCTGAGACTTTGCTTAATTTATTTATCAATTCTAGATACAGGATCATATCCTCAGCAAACAGGGATAGTTTGACCTGCTCTTTCCTAATTTGGATGTTCTTTATTTCTTTCTCTTGCCCGATTGCTCTGGCTAGGACTTCCAGTACTGTGTTGAATAGAAGTGATAGCAGTGGGCATGCTTGTCTTGTTCCAGTTCTTAAAAGGAATGCTTTCAACTTTTCCACATTCAGTATGATATTGACTGTGGGTTTGTCTTACATGGCTTTTATAATTTTGAACTATTTTACTTCTATTCCTAGGTTGTTGAGGGTTTTTATCATGAAAGCGTGCTGAATTGTACTGAATGCTTTTTCTGCATCTATTGAGATGATCATATAGTCTTTGTTTTTGCTTCTGTTTAAGTGGTGAATCACATTTATTATTTTGCATATGTTGAACCATCCTGTATCCCTGGGATGAAACCCACTTGGTCATGGTGAATTATCATTTTGATTTGCTATTTAATTTGGTTTGCTAGTATCTTGTGAAGGATTTTTGCTTCAATGTTCATAATGAATATTAGTCTGCCATTTTATTTGTTTGTTGTATCCCTTTGGTATCAAGGCAATACTGGCTTCTCCCTACTAGAATGAGTTAGGGAGGATTCCTTCCTTCTCTGAGTTATGGAACAATTTCTGTAGGACAGATACCAGTTCTTCTTTGTAGGCCTGGTAGAACTCAGCTGTGAATCTGTTTAGTCTGGGGCTTTTTGTTGTTGGTGGTGGTGGTAGATTTTATATTATCACCTCAATCTTCACTGTTTGTTATTGATCATTTCAGGATTTCTACTTCTTCCTGATTCAGGCTTGGGAGGGTGTGGGTTCCAGGAATTTAACCATTTCCTCTACCTTTTCTAGTTTGTATGAGTAGAAGTTTTAGTAGTATTCATGCATAATAGTTTGGATTTCTGTGGTACCAATTGCAATGTTTCCTTTTTCATTTCTGATTGAGGTTATTTGAGTTCTTTCTTTTCTATTTCTGGATTATCAGGCTAGTAAGTGATCTCTCAATTTTATTTATATTTTCAAAGAACCAACTTTTTGTTTGGTTTATTTTTGTTTGTTTGGTTGGTTTGTTTATTTGTTTCCATTTCATTTAGTTCTGTTCTAAACTTTGTTGCTTGTTTTCTTCTGGTGGCTTGGGTTTCATTTGTTCTTCTTTTTCTAGTTCCTTGAGATGTGACATCATAATTTCATAATTTGTGATCTTTCTGCCTTTTTGATATAATCATTTAAAGCTGTGAATTTTACCTTTAGCACTTCCTGCACTCTATCCCATAGATTTTGAAAGCTTATTTCCTCTTTGTCATTTAGTTTGAAGAATCTTTTGATTTCCATCTTAATTTCATTATTGACCCAAGAATGGATCATTAAGCAGGAGGTTGTTTAATTTCCATGACTTTGTGTGGATTTGAGAGTTTTGCTTGGAATTGATTTCTAGTTTCATTCCACCGTGGTATGAGAAGATACATGGCATGGCTTCAATTTTTCTGAATTTGCTTAGACTTGTTTTGTGGCCTTTGGAAAATACCTCATTTGCTGATGAGAAGAATGTATATTCTGTAGTTTTTGATAGAGGGTTCTATAAATGTCTGTTAGGTCTATTTGTTCTAGAGTCTTATTTAAGAACAATATTTCTTGATCAATTTTCTGCTTTCATGATCTGTCCAGTTTTGTCAGTCAGTGGGATGTTGAAGTCCCTGGTGATTATGATGTTACTGTTTATTTCCTTGCTTAGATGTAGTAGAACTTCTTTTATGAACCTGAGAGCCCCTGTGTTAGGTGCATATATATTTAGGATTATTATGTCTTCTTGCTGCATTGCCCCCTTTATCATTATGTAATGACCATCTTTATCTTTTAAAAAATGTTGATTTAAAGTCAATTTTATCTGATATTAGAATGACTATGCCTGCTCACTTTTGGTTTTAATTTTTGTGGAATATTTCTTCCATCCCTTTACCTTAAGTCTGTGCAAGTCTTTGTAAGTTAGATGGGTTTCCTGGAGACAGCATATATTTGGGCTATGATTTTTCACCCATTCAGCCATTTAATGTCTTTTATTCATTAAGCATAAAAGAAGCATTAAGACCATTCATGCTCAGTATTAGCACTGATATGTGAGATATTGTTCTGTTCAGTGTGTTGAATAATATCTTGCTGTATTGTTTTTCCTATTTTCCCGTGCTATTGTTTTATAAGAATTGTGAGCTTTAACTTTCAGGTGTTTTTGCATGGTGTGTATCTATTGTGCCATTCCATGTCTAGTGCACTTTTGAGCGTTTCCTAGGGCAGGTTTACTAGTGAAAAATCCCCTTAGTGTTTCCTTGTCTAGAAAAGTCTTTGTTTTTTTATCATTTATGAAACAAAATTCTTGGCTGGCAATTTTTCTGTTTAAGAAGACTTTTAATGGGACCCAAATTCCTTCTGGCTTATCCCTTCTCCATTGAGAAGTCTACTGTTAGCCTGATGGGTTTTCCTTTGTAGGATAGTTTTGGCTTTCATCTTGCTGCTTGTAGAATTTTGTACTTCATTTTTACTTTGGCCAAGCTGATGATTATGTGTCTTGGAGATGTCCTGTTTGCTATGAATTTTCCCAGAGTTTGATGATCACCGTATACCTGGATATCTGAGTCTCTGGTAATACCAAGGAAGTTTTTCTGAATAATTTATTTGAGTAGATTTTCAATGCTTTTTTATTTTTCTTCTTCTCCCTAAAGGATAACTATTATTCATATATTGACTTGCTCTACATAATTCCATATTTCTCTGAGTGATTGTTCATTCAGATTTTTTTTTCTACATCTTGGACTGAGGAGGTTAGTTTGAAAGCCTTGTCTTCAAGCTCTGAGATTCTTTTTTCTGCTTGGCCTAGACTGCTATTAAAGCTTTCTGCTGTATTTTAAAATTACCTAAATGATTCTTTCATTTCTTTAAGTTCTGCTATATCCTTTCTTATATTGTCTATCTCTGTAGTGACTTTTTCATTCATATCCTGAAATATTTTTTTTTATTTTCATTGTTTTGGCTTTCAATTTTCTCTTCAATTCCACGCATCTTATGTGCTTTCTATATTCTGAATTCCATTTCTGACATTGACAATTTCCTTTTGGTTTGGGTCTGTTGCTGTAGTCTATTGTGATCCTTTGATGGTGTCTAACTAGCTTCTTTTTTCAAGTTGCCAGAGTTCTTTTGCTGGCTTCTTTTCATCTGAAACCTCTTCTCTCAGGTCAAGGTAGATAGGTTTGCAGTACACATGCTTTCCTTTGCTGGTAACTCTCCTATTTAGTGAGAATAAAGAGAGATTCCTAGATGGCACATTTGCGTCCTATTCTGTAAGATTGTTCTAGTAGGAGAGGGACAGATGCACAGAGATCCTGTGATGTAGTTGTTCTGTGTTGTTCTGTTCTTCCGTGGTTATCATAGTCCAAATCAGTGCTGGAGGATCTTCATGTGGTGTGGTGGATTGGTTCCCAGGTCATTGTTGGAAGTTTGAGGGTGGTGCTGGGTGAGTCCCTCTCTGCAGAGGTAGGGGGATTGCTCTGCCCAGTCTCCATGCAGCAGTGGCAGCACCTGCTAAGTGATGCTATGTAGGCAATAGTCTCAAGTGTCAGGGCTGCATGTATTCACTCCACTTAGGTCTAGGTGTAATGGTAGCACATGGCAGTGAGTGGCTCATGGCTAGCGAGTCTACGGTGGAGCAATGGACCACCGTCATGGCATTGGGTGGGTCTGTGGGATGGGAGTATGGTCCACTGGGCAGTGCACAGTGCCACAGGGGCATTGATCTCTGTGTGGCATGCAGGGCTTGGTTTCATGGCCCACCAAATGGGCATGAGTCCACAAAGGCATGGCCCACCACATGGCAGGTTCTGCTGGGTGAGGGAGGGGGCCAGGAGACTTGTCCTGCCAGTGGGCATGTGGGGCCCACAGGGTCTGGGCTGCCAGACAGCTGGGGCTCTCTCCCCATGCATGTCCTGCTGCAGCTTTTACCATGGGACCTCTCAGGTGGTGTCAGTGCCTGCTCCTTTTGAATTCCCTGGTGGGTGGGGTGCTCAGCTCCCAGTCTCTGGACATGTGAGAGCATCTGTTCTCCCTGTTCTCCCCCTAGCCTGGCAGGTGTAATGTGAAGGTGGTTGCAACAAAGCCTATCCCTGTGTAGACCAGGTGCTTTGGACCCAAGAGCTCAGAATGCTATCAGTTGCACTGACCTGGGAACGGAAGCCAGTGTGTCCCTGCTGACCGTACTAACTGGGGCAATGTTACTCAACAGTCTCTAAGCAGTTCCCTGATTAGTACAGAGGCCTGTGGTGTGTATGTAGGGGGAGAGTTGGAGCTTGCAGCTCTGATTGTTGTATCTGCATGGGGAACATGGGGCCCTGGGCTTCTCTCCTTTGTGCCTTACCCACATTTAAGGGTCTCCTATAGGTACCTTCCCATCTTGGTGAGTGCATCTCCCACCTCTGTTTCCTTCATTCCAAGTGTCTCCTGACACTTCTTTGATGATTTACAATGCTCTCTCCAAGAGGCATTTACTTATGACTTTCAATCTTCTCCTTCAGAGCGCCGAGCACAGACTGCTTCTAGTCTGCCTCACAATACCACATGAGTTTTTTGGAGCATTTTTTTTTTCTGATGCCTTTCCCCTTTCTGAAGTTTATGGTCAACCATTTACTATTAACATACTGTTCTTTTAATATATATATATATGTGTGTGTGTGTGTGTGTGTGTATATATATATAGTGCTAATCATCTGTTTGAAAATATATAAGTATATATTTTCCTTGACATTTAGAAATTCTGGACAAAAATAACTCCTAAAATTATTGCATAAGGTGCCGTGGTGTCATGGACTCAAGTTTTCTGTTTTGTTGTTCTGTTGCATATAGATGGCAATTGCAAGGTACCTTGTGGTTAAATATGGCTACAGAAACTATGGGAGTTCCCACGTCTCCTATTGCATTCAGCTAGCATGTAAGAATGATATGGAAAATGTCAGGTGCCAGGACGCTGCCGCTTGCCGCCTCCCCATCCTCATCTCCACGGCCAGCGCTGGGTGTAGTCAGTTGGAGGGGACACTGCTGGGGCTAGGCCCTGCGGCAGAGAGCCTCCTGGGGCCCCTCGTGCCTCTGGGGCCCCGGCGTGCGGGAATGTCCCCAGGCCACAATGAGAGTGATGCTATTATGCTGAACTGTGAGGATTATTATCCATTTTCCATATGTTACATCCTCGATCTGTGTTTCTAATAATGTTTCCAATGCAAATCTCCCTTTCTTTCCACCACAAAAATTAGCACTTAAATGCCACTACATATGTCCGCTCGAATGCCTATAGCAGCAGCATATCTAGATCCAGGCAGACCCCAGTTATTGACTTGCAGAGAATATGTACAAAAGTTTTATTAATCACTTCTCCATCACAGTAGGACAGATGGTTTTTACCACCATTCTCCCAGTGGCTCTTGAATCAGTGCTGGGGGCGGGTCCCTGGGCTTTCTCCAGAGGGGAGGCAAATACATTTTCACAATGGAAACTGCTCAGCTGGTCTCCTCCCAAGCTACCAGGAAGACTCAGACTACTTGAGGTATGAGAATCTATCACAGGAATGAATTCCAGGAAATTTCACAAGCATCTTCATTAAGCTTCTACCCTTGTAGAAACTCTTCTTTGATTACCAGGCACTGTGCTAAATGGCTAAAAAATATTATTGTAAATCATTATAAATATCTTAGAAGAGAGAAACATTGTCATCTTCTTTTTACAGATGAAGATGTGATGATTCAGAGAGCAAATTTCCTAAATTTACATGGACAGTAAGGAATGGAGCCAAGATTTAAAAGCATGGACTCTTTATTCTGTTTGGCCCTATCCTACACATATCTTAAGGATTCTTACATACAGAAAACTAAACCAGTTATATAACGCAGTACTTTTCTCTAATAACACTTCTCAATTTTCTTTTGCATACAAACCTATCATTACATGTGAAATTATTATTGTTCACCTTCTTTCATGGGACCTGCTAGCCATTTATTACCAGTTATGTAAATAGTACTTCTTAGACCCATAATATATACTATATGGTACATAAATACATTTGTATTAAAAAAAAAAAAAGAAGAGTTTTTGGAGTTCCACAACATCATGAAATAGGGAAGTTGGATGGAATTTCAGCTATTATCTGGCAAGCTCTTTGCCTATCAGCTTGATAGTTTGCCTGGTCATCTCACTGACTTCTAGTAGATCCAAGGTCTTATCCATCCCACTTAACAGACTGTAGAGGAAAGTAGGAAAGTCCAAGAATCTAGGATTTCAGGGTGCACCTAAAAGATTAGCTAGCCAGGACACCAGGCAGAATGCAGAAGAAATAAGGATTATCACCTTCTTTATCAGGATACTGGGGAGAATGAAGCCTGGATCCAAGAATCAGGATCAGGAATGGGAGAGGGGAGGCAGAGGTATGAGAATTATGGATTATCCTTATGAGTGACCCTAGAAAAAGAAGTGATCACTTTATAAGCCAAGGCATCTCAAATGAAATGAGTTGAGAGGCCTTGCTTACAGAAACTGAGATCCAGCAGAACACACCAGCAAGCAGATTTTGCTGTGAACTCATTCAGCTAGCTCATGTTCCTTCCCAGACCTCAGTGTATGACAGGGTTAGTGAACAGACTTACTGTGTGACTTTGGACACATTATTATTTCACCCTCTGGGCTTCTTCCTTTATTTTGAAAATGAAGTGATCAGCCAGACCCATCTATCTATAAGATCCTTTCCAAACATATTATGCTATCAGCCCATTGTTTCGTCACCAAAAGTTTTTTTCCTCATGTGTCACATTGAGAAATGCCTTCCAGGATGGGAAACCATTCATTCTACCCTGGAGAAACCCTCTTTGGAAAATCACTCATTCTGACTAAACTATGTCCTCTCTGTGCTCCATTAAAAAATGTAAGCACCATGAAGAGAGGTTGATTAATGGGTACAAATACATACACAGTTATATAGAAGGAATAAGTTATAATGTTCAATATCAGAGCAGAGTGACTATAGTTACCAACATGTATTGTATAATTCAAACTAACTAGAGGAGAGGTCTTCAAATGTTCGCAGCACATAGAAATGATAAATGCACCAGGTGATGGATACCCTAAATACCCTGACTTGATCATTAAATGCACATGATTTATGCATGTATCAAAATATCACATGTACCCCCAAAATACATGAAAATAGTATGTATCAAAAATTTTTTTAATTTAAAAATCTAAACACCATTAGCTGAAATTAAAGTTGTTTGAACACACACCTTCAGCATACCGAATTTCTGAAGGAAACTGTTAGTAAATTTCTATAACTTTCCTACACATCCTCCACACCTGGACGATGTACTCAATGACAGCTCCAGCTGCTGACAGCGGCCGAATGTTTCCGACAGAAGGTGGCTGGGCTCTGCCACTGCGAGAGGATCTGAGAATCCAGCAGGCAGAGGGTCCAAATGCTCCTGGGACAATATTTTACAGCTTTTCTCAGTGGCTCGCACAGTGAAAGGAAACCTCTAGCATTTCATAGGATAAGACGGGAACATAATTACAGTGATTAAAACAGCACGAGGCCCGACGACTGGGAAGATGGTGCCCATTCAGAATGAAAGGCTGCTAGCTAGAAAGGGTTAGGGAGGCAGTTTCCTTGAAAGACCTGAAAATGAGCAGCAGGGAAGAGAAAGGGATACGGGCTGTGCACAATAGCATATTCTTCTCTAAACCACCTAATTCTCCTGCTCAGTATTCATCACTGTCAGGCTCTGCAGAGCCCTCAATGGGGGCTTTATGTTGATCCTTATTATCTGCTCAGAGATAGAGGGCACGCCATGCAAATGAAGCCGAGCCCGAGATAGGCTGTTAAAATACTGCAATTTGTCAGCATTTAGATAAACAAATGAAGGGCATTCTGTTTGTGGGAGGTAGACCCCTGGGGAGCTTTCAGGGTATTTTGACACTTGTTGTGAGAAATATCTTAAAGGTCCCCACATTGGCTCTCTCCTTATCATTTAAAGGGAGGATAAAGAGTTGCTAATTTACTTATGACTAAAGATAGTTGGGAGACTGGAGGAATCTCTGCTTTCATCCATTGGTACTTGGGTGGTTGATTAATGTCCCTCTCATTAGTCTCAGCCTTCTGCTTACACAGCCTTTATGAGGAGGGAACTTCTAAGCCTCTAGGAGTGGTTTGTAGGAGAAAACATATTCTCTCTGTCTCTCTCTCTCACACACACACACACACACATAAAACAGCTAATGAACATTTTAGTATAGTGAATCCTACGGCCAACCATAAAAATGTGGAATCATTCTTCTCACGCCAAGACGATGGTGAAATAAGGATTTTAAAACCTCTGTCTCAGAAGGAGCATTGCTTTGATTCTCCCAGTAACTGTGTGTTGTTGATTATAGAAAACTGAAATTACCGACGTTAATTGTCCCGTGCTTACCGGCTTTGCCCCTTCTGTCAGCTGGAAAGGAAAACGCGCTGGAGCAAGGCAGAGAGGAGGTGGACAATGCTGCCTTTGGTGATCTAGTCTATTCTCCAGTTTCTTAAAGGACTTTTAATGATGCTCTAGTGACAGCACCTTAGAAATCAGATCGAATCAATTGTAGCACAATTTCAAAAGCAAGATTATGTGACAATAGGGTCCCCATGCCCTCCTCGAGCACGCCCGGCCACGAGGCCGCCTGCCTGAGCTTATCCACAGCTGTTGCGCAGGCTAAAGCTGTCGGGCATCCACACCCCGCCCCACCCAAAAGCCAAACCCTGGTGGCATGAGCTTCTCATCAATCTCCATTTCTCCCACAAAACCAGAGTCACTAAAATCTCATTTGTGCCTCTTGGCCACTCGAGCCCCTGCACAAACTTTTCTGTTCTTTGGAGGAGAATGATGTGGACTTAATTAAGGGTGGTAACTTATGTGTAAGGCTGTATTGACAGAGGAAATAGGGTGCAGATGTGGTGTGAAATGATGTCGAATTACCCTTGTGAAGAACACAGATCGGGGTGAGCGCCCATTATCTGAGGCCAAAAGAAGTTACTGGGCACTCAATTATCGCCGTCTTTGTCACGGCAGCACACCAGATGGTTACAACACTGAAGAGTTTTCTATTATCATAACATTTTCCTAGAGTGCCTTTTCTTCTTCTCCAATTCACCATAAGACGATTACCTTCTTATGGGGAGTTGATTGTTGGGAAGGGTGCTGGGGGGTCATGCACAGATTTAGTGGGGAGTGGCAGAGAAAGGGACAGCAGGCTGTGTCTTTAGCACAAGAGCCTATCGATGGACTCTGCTGGGATTCAGGCCACCCCATAATAGCGCCTATGAAATGACTGCTTGGTCCCTCCCTCCCTGTGAATCCACCACTCCCCCTCTGCCCCCAAATCCAGAAAACACAGTGTTCGTATATGACCGGCTGCTCTGCCTTCTGTCAAAGCATTTCCAGCCAAGTGAGCAGTTTTTCTTCTAAGGAACTGAGAGGTCCTCAATAACATTAATTCCCACTCATTGACAGCATCGAAGCGTCAGGTGAGGACAAAAGTAAACGAGCTTGTGAATATAGGGCTAGTCATTAACTCGGGGCACCCAACTCTATCATCTGCCTATCCCTCCCTGGCTCCAGAGAGGGGGGAAAATCAACAACTCCATGGCAAATAAATAAATAAAACTTCCCACCGTGGAAATCTCTGAAGCAGCAAGCCCAGACTTAATGCTTATGGAATTTGAAATGGTTGGAATGATCCCGGGACCCTGAAGAATCATCCCTAGAAAAGAAAAGACAAAATCGGGACATGTGGAAATCACGTCTCACTGCTTTGTTCATGGCTGCATTACTGTTTGGGAAAAGAAGTCAATGTTCAAGAAGTCTGGTGAATGCTTCTAGACATGGATTCCGGATGAATTGACTCCAGAACTTATAGGAGGATGGAACAATTCTTCTCCCCCCACCTTCCCCACCCCAGCCTATGCCCTGAGTTCCCATATTCTCTCTTGCACCCCTTTAAAAATGCCCCTTTTCTAAGTAGAGTTATAACAACACCTAGAGATCTCAGATTCTAAGCTTAAAGGGCAAAGTACCCTCTCAACTACTCTCTGAAGTTAACTGTTGTTATGGTTGCGTCTGTTTGCTAAACATAACGATGGTGCTATGAGGAGTAATGCCTTTATGACTTTCCTGTTGTAAGACAAAAGCAGAGCCCTTAGTGGTGTCTGTTGGAAACCTGATCATGTGGTTTTCAAGGCTGGCACCCACATCCTACTTTGGGGTTAGCCAAATAAAACTGTATTTTGGTTTGGTACTGCTAGCACTGAGGAAATGATGGGTATGATCTCTGGTTCAGAGTTTATGTTTACTTAAACTGTGGCCACCATGAGACACACGTCCATTTTCCGTGACTGAACAAAAGCCTCTCCTTCCTGCCCCCGCCCCTACTGCTTCCAAAGGGAACATTGGCTCCTCTCATCCTCGAAGGTATTTTCTTATTTAAAGCTACAGACTCCATAATGTTGTTGGCTTTCTCAAAGAAATGATCACATCAAAATGATGCCAAGTTATAGGCTAGAAGTCAACACTGAACACCCAAGGCTGTTTATTATCCACAAACACATAAAACCATGGACATGCATTGCATGGATCCAATTTCACCCTGGTCTTTCTTTCAATAAATGAAACAATCTGTACTAGCAAATAAAAAATCAAGTGGTGGTAACGTCTGGTTTTCTAAGCATTCACCAGAAAGATCCATTTTTCTCTAATAACAACCAACACCAAAAACAGTTCATCAGAAATCTCCAAACTTGATTTTGGTTGCAATTAGAAAAGAATGTATGTACATGACCTTAGGCTCAGTTACCACATGTTCATAACCAAATGCTCCTTTTACTTAATTCCAAAGAGGAATCTAAATATCTTTTAAATACCTTTTTGTGTGACATATACACAATCAACCTTTATAATCTATCAGAGAATGGGAGAAGTTGGTCCCAAAATGACAAAATTAAAGAAAAGTTAAAGATTGTTCTACTAGATAAATTTTTGAGATTAGAGCCTAAGATGCATGTCATTCTCTACTGTATAGTACCTATAATGTTTATTATACATAAAGGCAAGAGATTTTCAAAACTCTCAATGGAAGAAGAATGTCTTGTGCCACCGAACAAGTCCACGGTTTTCACTTTCCAAAAGTGATTATTGTCTTGGAGATTGTTCCTTGTCTTTATTTTCTAAATTCAGTAATCAGTAAAATAAAAAAAATAAAAAAAATAAAAACTGTTTGTTGCTGACACACGTTTGGAGCACAGTCCAGGGATATAAGGTGTGACAAAGCCATGATGTGACCACAGAGCAATGGGGAGCTTCTGCAGTGGCTAAAAAGCCCCCAGAAACTACTGGTAAGCCTACTAAGAATTCCCAAATACACTTCCTATATCTCAGATTGTTGAGCCATCCCTTTATCTTCAGTGACAGATCTTGGTAGCACAAATGAAGCAATGAAGGAAATGGCAGAGTGAGGACTGTGGCATTTTGGGAGTACACACCTTAGAAAATTCTTGTCAACAGGACAATGTTTTAAAAGAGTCTGAGAATCTTGAACTTTATGCAAAATGTTTTGATTTTTAAACATTGGCATATAAAAAATGCTTTAGAAATATTGAATAAGTTAAATAAAAATAATTTTGAAAAACATTGGGGCTACCAGCTATGAGTTTATGATCTCAAGGTTGCATGGTTCCAACTATTCAGTGGAATATTTATTTCAGCCACTCCCTCTCACCTCAGTCACACAAGCAGATCAGAAGCAAAAGCAGTAAGTGAAGGAGCATTCACAGAGACTAGTGCTAGAGCTTGTAGCAGTATACAGGTCTTCTTCTCTGAAAAACTTTCAAGATGTGTTGTTTTAAAACAGAGAATGATTACATTTTCAGGTTAGCCCTAGCACAAGGCTTCATCATATCCCTACATTTAAAAAAATTTATTCTGTGTACCAACATGCCTCTATTTAACACATTGGGCTGCTTTCAATTTTTTTTTTTCTGAATAAGAACACCAGGGCTGTCATTTATCTATTAATAAAACCTGAAAATACAGTGTATATAAAATGACGTTATATTTTGAAGCAAAAATCAGTACACATGGTCAACCAGAGATTTCTTGTATCACTTCTGACTATGAAAGAATACCCTGGGAGAGCTCATCTGGATAATGACAATTTAAAGATTCTGGAGTGGTTTTATAGAAACAGCAGAGAGATTATTTGGAACCCAGGATCGTGGTGGCCAGATGTGGATGTGTTCACAGGAAGTTGATATTTTAGTTACGAATGTTTTGTAGAAACTGTTTTCCACATTTCCCCCTGTTAGATACTTTTTGTCTCCCAGTGTTTAGAGACCAGGACCAATTTTCTTTATAAAATTCCATTTCCTTCCCCTCTCCATCCCTATCACCAACCTGTATGTTTCCTGCTTTGAGTCTATAATGATTGCTATCAGGGGAAGAGAAGTTTTTATAGAGAATATGCTCTATCCCATTAGGGAGATAAAGGATTTGTCCCTGATTAACTAAAGGATGGAGAGAATTGGCCAACATCCCTTCTCAGTTCCTGTGCCTTCTGATAGACACTTCATTTCTTTATCTTCTTAGGTCTACCAGTTGCAGTTCCAAAGCATCTTTCAGTTTGGAGATCGAGTAATGAACTCCAGGCTACAGCCATCACCTTGGTTATTTTTTTCTAAGGACCGGTACACATATCCCAAATCTGTAGATACCCTTGACAAGAATTTTAAATGTAAATACTCTTTGCAGTTCCTTTTATTCCCTCACTCAGCAAACACTAATGATGTCCCTGTTATGCAGTAAGCATAGGACGGAGGGCAAGCTAGGTACAGCTCCTGACTTTATGAAATTTATAGCTTATGAGGAGAGCAGATGTTAACACATAAATAACAAGTCATTAAAAATATATTTTAAAAAAATCACAAATAAAATTGCATTTGAGTTAAGTGCTAAAAGGAGAGGTGCTAAGGAATTTGATTTGGCTGGGAAAGTGAGAAAAATTTAATTCAGACAGTAGCCATTGAGTTGAGATCTGAGGGATAAGTGAGAGGTAACTAAATAAAGAGGAGAAAATCTGAAGAGAGTGGGACACCAGACCATGTGGAAGACCTTGTGATGGAAAGGAGAACTAAGGCATAGGGGAAAAAAAGATCGGTATGGTTTATATAGAGGAAGAGAGAATTCACAATGCCCTGTGAGACCTGAGAGGTGGGTGGAGATGGTCTGTGTGGGCCCTAAATGTATGTTGTTTACCCAGAATGCAAGGGGAGGCCATGCATGCATTTGAAGGTGGTGGTGATGGGTCTACATTGAATTACCCCGAGGGGGTAGACTGGGAAGGAGTTGTTGGGGAGAGCCAAAATGGGTGTGGTTAGACCCATTTGGGGGAGTCTGCAGTTTTCCATAGAAAATGATAGCTTAGGTTAGAGTAGTGGTTATAGTTTTGGACAGAAGTGAACAAAACTGAGATTTATTAGCAAATTAAATTGGGATTGGTTTGAAGAAGGGAGAAAGCAGAGGGCTCAAGGGTGACTTGCATAATGGGATGAATGTTGGTGTCATGATCTGGGGTGTAAAGACCAGACGAATATCAAGTTATGAGATTGTGAGCTTGGTTTTGGACCAGTTGGATTTGGAGTGTCTTTGAGATATTTGATAGAAGTTAAGAAGTAGGAAGATGTTTAAAAGTTTAAGGATATGGGCTCATAAATAGTGTGCCAAGAAGGAAAGATGGGTCACCAGTGGCAAACATTGGTGAGAACAGAAGAAAGATGATGATTAGGAAATAGTTTTTGGATGCAGTTAAGATAGGATGCCTTTGGCCATAATAACAAGAGATATTTTAATGGAATACTGGAGCCAAACACAAACTGGAATGAATTGGTAAATTGGTAATTGTCTCCATATATTTTCCAGTCCTTTTTCTTCTCATACAAGCACAGAAAGAACCATTTAAAGAAAATGTACCTGGTTTGGTTCTTTAGTAATTGTAGATTGGAACCAAAGGTCCATATCATTTGACAGACGATGGCCACAAACCGGCATTCAAATGTTTGCCCAACTCCAACTCGCCTGATTCTCCTCCTCCTACCACAATCTCCCTGCAGTGTATTAGAATGCAATACTGACTTTTAAAAATATTACATATGCATGGGAAATAAAATGAAGGGAATAATATACTTGATTTTCTTTTCACATAGTCTACTTGTCTTAAAATAACATTAAAACTTGGAACTCTGAATTTAGAAAGTGCCTAGAGACAAATATCTCTCCTTAGCTTATTAATATGCTTTCAAAGATATCTCAATTATCAAAAAGAAAGAGAAATAACTGTAATTCATATTGAAGACAGTCCAGTGAGTGGGTAAAATAAATGATACAAAAATTCGAAATGTCAGCATTAGAAATTGGTGAATTGTACAAATAGGAAGCTGGTCCAATGGCCAAAGTTATTATTTTCCAAATAATAACCAAAGCCTACAAATTTCTCCTTCTTCTTTTAGATCCACTTATCTAGGAACGGAAATGTTATTCAATCCATGGTCATTTAAACCATCAAATTAATTTTGATGGCTCAAGTACATTTTGGACGATTTAGGGAAAAGTACTTTAAGTCTTTCTTTTTATATACTGAAAGCCTCATTTTGTCAAAAGCAATTGAATCAAAAAGACAACATTTAAGCAAAAAAAGTATAAGAGATTTCCAATGGAATACAAATCTAGGAAAGTGCATGTGTTCATCCCTAACATCTAATGTGATACTGGAAAAAAAGATGCTTGGGAAGACCCAGTAAGTGTCAGTTGAGCTCACAATACATTCCACCTTAGTAGGGAATGTGTCATAACCCATTGATTCACTCAATAGACACATATTTCGAGCATCTACACAATTCTACACACTGTTCTAGGCATTAGAAAGCAGTAGTGCATCTATGGACAAAACCCTGCCCTCACTGAGTTTCTATTCTAGCGAAGAAGACAAATAAATAATATGCAAAGAGATAGCAATAGAAGGTAGTGAGAGGTTTTATGAAGAAAACTCAAGCCAGAAAGAAGAATGAAGGGCAGTGGTTGATGCTATTGCAGATAAGTTGGCAAAGGAAGCTCTCTGCGGAAGAGGTTGTGCAGATACGTGAAAAACTTGATGGAACAAGTCTTTATACTGATGAGAGCAAAAGAAAAGTTTAGACAATGGATAATAAAAAGCATGATTTCTTTGGAGCATGCATGGTGTGCACCCTCCAAAAGAAGAGCCCTGCCAGCCCCACATTGTCTCATACTTGAGGACACAGAGAATGAGTTTATTCCAGTGCCTCCCTAAAGATGCTCCCATCAGCCATGGAATCCAAAAAAGAAAAATGCTTTCTATTGTTGTCTCGCCTTGGTAAGTTAGTTTAAAATTTTCTGTGATTTCATTAAACTGAACCAGGAAGAGTCTCTGAATAGAACCATTCTTTGGGAAACTGAATCAGAAGCCAGCTTGAAGTCTCATTCCATGGGGTACCACCAACTTTCCCAGTTCACCACTGGCAAGACTAATTTTTTGCCTCCCTACCAAAGGTGAACTCAGAAACCCACCATTTCCAGAGGCACATTGATGTGGCTCAACCCAAGTTATACAGGTAGTCCATCCAGGCACAGCAAGATGTAGGCATGATCTCATCAAACCCAAAGGCCTCAATGAAAACCATAACATAAGGGCAAGGAAAATTTTTGGCATGTTGACATCCACACCTTAAGGATGCTTTGCCTCTTCCTGCACAGATTCATGTGAACCAGTAGAGCTACAGGGGTCTTTTCTGGATTTTAAACTTGGGAGAAGGGACCTCCTGGTTCACATTTACTCAACTAGCCTGTATCCCCATAGCAAGAGAAGATGCAGATGTTATCTCAGTGGTACATTAAGTCCTCTGTTCTAGAGATCTAACTGGCTTCCCCAAAGCCACATCCCATCCAATGACAGATTTTGTGTGGCCCACACACTATTTAAAAGAGGGAAAAATGCCATTTAATTACACCTTGAGATTAAAAATATGAGATTTACATCAAATCCAGATTTTTGCATGCCCCTAAACAATTTGAAAGCTCTGGCAATAATAGCACCACAATCCCTCAAGGCAATATTTAGCTGGAACTTAAAAGCTGATTCCCTTATGTGGGGCATGTGTCTTCCATCTCACCCTCCTTCTCACTAGCTCTTAGTATATTTCACCTGCTCTGGTCACATCATTTCATTTCCTGCTTAGCCTCTGTTGGCCTTGATTCTTATATTTCCTCCTTTAATCCATTATCTTAATCTTGTCAATTCCTTTTCCCTAAAATGTTGAGAACACCAAAGGGAGTGGCATCATCATGGTGGATACAACCAGTGACCACTACAATCTGAGACCTTGAATTAAAAGTGAGGCAAAGCCGGGCGCTGTGGCTCACGCCTGTAATCCTAGCTCTTGGGAGGCCGAGGCGGGCGGATTGCTCAAGGTCAGGAGTTCAAAACCAGCCTGAGCGAGACCCCGTCTCTACTATAAATAGAAAGAAATTAATTGGCCAACTGATATATATATATAAAATTAGCCGGGCATGGTGGCACATGCCTGTAGTCCCAGCTACCCGGGAGGCTGAGGCAGAAGGATCACTCGAGCCCAGGAGTTTGAGGTTGCTGTGAGCTAGGCTGACGCCACGGCACTCACTCTAGCCCGGGCAACAAAGCGAGACTCTGTCTCAAAAAAAAAAAAAGTGAGGCAAAGGTTTCCCTGTTTCTTCACCATAACATCCTGGAAATTTGGTCAAATGATGATAGGCATAAAAGCGATTAGTCAGTAGTAAGAAGAAATATAAGATTGTGTGAATCTTAAAAGGGGAGACAAAGTATCCTAGAGACGAAAGCAGATGGGACTTTCTCTGTATTTGAGAGTCTAAGAAAAGCAGTGCTAGTTTCATGTCTTTCTGAGTAATGAACTTTCAAGCTATTTTTGGCAAAAGAAAGTTTCAGACAAAGGGTTCAACTACCTGTCTCCTCCCTACACTGTAAGCTCTTAAGGGCAACAGCCAGATATATTTTGTTCTCCAGTTTATACCCAGGGGGTAATTTCATGGTACAGGAAAGACATGTTTTTGGAGGCATAAAAGTGATGGTCCCATTGTGGCTGAGTTTTCCTGGTAGCGTATGTCCCTAGCCAGGTCTGCCTCATGGACTCCTAGACAACTGAGTCAGAACCACACCTTACAACCTCTTGAGTGGCTACAGAAATTCCACTTGGATTGAAATTGCTCACAATGGTTGTGGTACATGAAGAAGAAGAAAGATTTTACAATGGAGTCCAACTATTTATGCATCAAAACACCATTCCCATCTTATTCAGCCGTGAAACATCTTCCTTTAATTAGTTATTCCTGTGTTTGTTTCCTAAGGCTGGTGAACAGCTGGCTTATACTTGAAGTTAGACAAAGAGCTGGGTTTGGGAGTACATTTTAGTATCCACTACTTCATCTAATAGCTCTGGGGCATATTTCAAACATCTTGTTATGAGCCAGCCTATATATTATTACCACCTGTGACCTTCCCTTTGGTAGCTGCTAGCACTGACTGGAACTCAGCTGCTTCTTTCAGAGCAGCAGCATGGAAGGGAGGAAGTTGAGGACACGTGGACAAGATCTAGATGTAGTACACACTTTGAAGAGCACCAGAAGCTTCTTTGAAATGTAAGCCATGGCAGGGTCATTGGGGGTAGAACTTTTGATATGTTTCTTCCTAGATTTCTTCCTGCCCACATTTTAAGCAGGCGGACAAGCTGTGTAGTAGCATGCCTCAAGAGTTTTGGCAGACCAAAAAGCAGAATCTACAGAAAGATCATGAGTCTTCCTGCCTTTGAGCTTGGTGTCCTGGGAGCAGGGGATTTAGGCTTTTGAGGACAAGGAGGAAACAGAAATCGGTTTCTTTTTTTCCAAAGAGGGATAGGTATTTACAGGTTATTCTCACAGCAGTGGAGGAGCTAGCACTGTGCTTCCTGGCAATGCCCTGGAGAGGACTGAAACTTCGGAGAGGCAGGGCTGCAGGTACCCTTGGGAAACTGGATGGGGCTAAGTTATCTATTTCCCATATCTGGCTCAGAAGCTGAGTTCTCTTCAACTCAGAGGGACCACATAGACTTGAATTGTGAAAAAATTGAGCTCAGGGAACTTTCATCTACTTTCTATAGATATTTGAATTCCCAGCGGAAGGTATCAGAACCCCAATAAAAGCTGTGAATGAATTTCAACAGCTTAGCAGGTTGGGACACAGGTATGGAGATTGTTTTAAAGAAAAGTATAAAAAAATGTGTTGCTGAGTTTTGCATATCAAAATGTCTTCGTGGTTTCTTAAGCTCAAGAACCCAGGCAATGCATTTCTTGAGCCCCAGCTAACCTACTGAAGGATGAGCAAACACATGGCACAGAGCTGAGTGGTCCTCTACCAGGCAATCGTGGACCAGCCAACACCTAGCCCACCAGCCCGCTGCCCTTAATTCCATATTGAGGCCCACTGCAATCATCCAAGGCTGGCCCAAACTAGCAGAATTTACTAGGCCACACATAGACTCTGGGAAAATCATAAATGCTAGTTGTTTTAAACCACTGAGATTTGTGATAGTTTGTTACACAGGATCACCGTATCAATAGATAATGGACATACTGAAATAGTCAGATGTGGCTTCTTGCAGGACGAGGGGCTGCAGAGACTGAGTCAGAAAGAAATGACTAGGGTAATCCTGTCACGCAGGGAAAATAACTTTTCCTGATTTGGTTTTGGCCACTCCAGTTTATCAATCAGCATCTTCCTTCTCTTTTGACTCCTTTTCTCACTTTCTCCAACCTCCCTCTGGGTTCTAAGAAGGTCTGAGCAGCTATAAGTGGGGGGCCCAGGCCTCAGGGAGAATCGTACACCTCTCATTTTCTCTCTGCTTCAGCTCTGCTGGGCCAACCTTGGGCGCTTTCTTTCCCTTCATCTATTAATAAATTCTGGGGATCAGGGAACTTGGACCCTTTTGGAAGATTTATATAGTGCTCTCACTAGGCCCAGGAATCTCCTTGAGTGCCCAATAAAACAAGGTATTTTTGCTGTTGTTTTATTCCCAGGACCCAGACTTTCATTACAGAATAAAATTCAGAAATAAAAATAAGCTTCCTTCACTCCTGGGGCTTCCGCTCCCTTTGCCTACGAGCTGCTCTGCCCTCCTGGTTCTCAGGCTCTTGGGCTGTAACTCCTCAGGATTTCCAACTTCCTGCCTCTTTCCAAAACTGATGCCACTTTCCCAGGGACTGGGAGTCAAGTTTGAAAGGGTCAGTCCCAGGAATTCCTTGTGGTAACAGTGGGGAGACAACCACTCCTGTCTGTTAATTGGCACAGGAAATGAGCAAAGTTGAGTGTGGTTCTCCTGTGATTAGAAACCTTTTAAAACAACAAGCTTGGCTGAATCTTTCCTTAAAAGTGGGGGTGGGAATGAGTCTAGAAACCCGAGAGCTATCTAGGTGACTTAATGAAAAAATTACATTGGGGTCATTTGAATTTGTAGAATAAATAAGTGAAACAAAACAAGAGTATAAGATTCCTAAAACCTAGAGACTTAAAAATCTCCCTCGATTTTTCCCTCCTCTCTGGTGTTGCTAAAATAAATTGTACAAAATACATCCCATTTCGTTTACTTTCTCCTTCTTCTTTTTTTTTTTTTTTTTTTTTTTGCCCTTAGGTCTTTGTAACAGTCCTTTTAAGGATCTGAGATTCTTTTTAAGTCCTGACTCCTCTCGTTTTTGCTCTCTCTGACAGATGTTGATTTTTAATGATTCCTCCTTCTTAGGTTTCAAAACCATCAGGATGTCTGTCCTGAAACTAAAAATTGAAAGGACTAATCTGCAGTAAGACTTTTGTTTGGTTTTGTCTGAGGGGCATCTAGGGAGGAGCTGAGAGATCTATTTTCGATATTAATGAGATAGGAAGAAAATAATATATACACACACACCATGTTTTACTTCCTTTGGTAGAATCCACTCCCGCTTTTTGCTTATACAGCAACGCACTTATACTTTTTCTTTGTTCTCCTAAGTGCTTAACTCAGTCCTGGGCACACAGTAAGCACTTAAAACATATTTGCTGATGTGAATTGAAGGCCTGGGGTATTTTCTACAGATTAAGCAATTTTGACACCATAATCCCTAAATAATTCCCAGGAAGTGCCTTGAACAATGGTTTCTATTGCAGTCACATTGGGGCTTTTGATTCCTGTCTTTTGCTGTTTGTTTCTGGTTCATGTGTCAAGCCACTCACCACTGCCTCTTGGTTTGGCTCTTTAGACAGACAGAGGAAAATGGGCGATAACTCCAGGTCAGGGCATTTTAATTCTCCACGTCTCAGAAACGAGACTCCAAAGCTGAGAAATTATTTTTCCACTTTACTGAGTAATATCATGATGATGGCTTGCAAATATTTGGAGAAAGGTAGTACACTATAGCAAGGAGAGATGAAGGTGCTTTCAATGGCAATGAGACAGTTCCAATTCTGAGGCCTACCCTGAGCATGGGGAAATGTGAGTGAAATATTATAGCAGCAACAGGAATGGTTATTGAACTGTGAAAAGCATTTGCTACAAAAAGAGGGCCTTAATTCCTTTGATGTTATCAGGGAGGGATGTATTAGGTTCTGCAAAGCAAGTGGCAATGATCAGCAAATGCATTTTAAAAATGTTCTTCCCCTTTAATATCAGATAACTATAACTTAATCTCCAGTTCATCCATTACTATTCTCTTTACTCCCCAAAAAGAGGGAGCGGTCAGGGTAACTAAGACTAATTAAGAGGGTCATTTTAAATTCTGGAATGAGTCACCTCCACTTTTCTGTTGTTTTTATATTTATCAGAAACATATTAACACATCTGAATCTCTGAGCTAATATTTTACTAATTTTGTATCATTTAATATTATTAATTGAAATAGTACATTATATAAGCCCTGTTATGATAAGCATAAACATAAATATCTGAATTAATTTGGATTAGCTTTCTGAAGTAATATTCCTATAAAATGGGGTAAGATATCTTTTAAGAAATGTTTCATTAAATGAAGGCATGGAAAAACTACCATATTTGATTTTGAAACAGCAAAAACTCTTTAAAAAATAAATAAGTAAAAACATTCCAATTTTTTGCACTTTAATCTGGGCTAAAGAGTCAATGGGGAAAAAAAGGAAAATCTTATTTCTTCCAAACTGTTTCAATTGGTAAAATAATAATAATTTTAAAAAGTGGTGCTTAATGTGGCTACTAGAATGAATACAGATTCCTTAGGTTAAAATGATTTCTTTGGACTGAGAATTTGCAATATGAGCAATCTAGAAAGATCATGGTAATATCAAGGTAGCTAGTTTGAGAACTATAGATCTGTTCTTAAAAAGAGCATCGGACCCCTGTGTACACCCAGCACTAGAGGGTTGCCAGGAATGTGCTTTTGCTGGAATGCTAAGATACATGCCTTTCCAGGGGATTTAAAAGAAGAAAGCCACTTCTATTTCTGTTCCTTTCTTTTTCGCAACTGCTTACAAAGAACATGAAGGTGGGACGCCTGTGTGTCTTACTGATGTGGCTACAGGACAGAGATTCTGTTCATAAATTCCCTCCGGGAGCCTCGTCGTTTATGTCAGAGCCTGATTCTTTGTCGTCCAGTCTATTACTGCTGCTCGTTGGAAACGGACATAGGGAATACCCTAAACTCGGGCATTGGTCTGGAATCTCCTTAACACGATAAACTGTACCTGCTTCCATTCCGGCTTAGCATCCCCTGCCCGGGTCCCCTGAGGCTCACCTACCTAGATGAAGGCATGATCCCCGCCCCACCCCACCCCCCTTCCCAAAAGCCTGGGAGAACGAGGAAAGAAGTGCCCTGATAAAAACCCATTACCATTCCGGAGAGGAGAAAAAAGGGAGAGAACAGAGCCGGAGCCACCCCATACCACGTCCAGCGGTTGTTGAGTTTAAAATTTCACGTTGGCCTTTCTTATTAGACAGCCTAAGCTGGCATCAAGGGGCTATCGACTGTCAAAATAGCAGCCCGAGAAACAATCGACAAAGCCATCCCTTGAGAGCGTGCAGAGAACGGGCGAGAGCCGCCAAAGGAGTTAATGTGCGAGCTGGCACCCAGCGCCAGCGCCGGCGTGAGAACCACTTAGGCGGCGATTGTCCCGTCCGGGCTCTGTCGAACACTGCCCCGGGCTTGCCTTTCAGCACAGGAACTGATCTCTTTTGGACAAACTGAAATGCACACCCACCCTAAAACCCTGCCGGCTCAGGGTGGGGAGTGCAGGTGGGAAAGCGGACAATCCTGCAGCGACCGCGGACAGGTTCGGTTTCTCCAGACTCCCTGAGGGTCGGGCGGGCCGACTGAGTCTTGGGAACACAGGGTGGTGTTTATGCGCAGCCCCGGCCTCCAGGGGAGATAAAGCCTTCCCCCGACGCCCGATCCACCCGCGGGAGGGGCTCCTCCGTCCCAGAGGCCCGAACCCGCCTTTGTGGCATTTAGAATACACGTCCAGAAAGAGAGACTGTGGTCAACCCAGGGATTCGACCCGGGCACAAGCACAGCACCAAAGCGGGAGCGTCCAGGGCGCCTTGCAGCGGGGACGCCACCCGGCCAGTGGCAGGGTGGGCTGAGACAGAAGTAACAGAGACCAAAGTGAGCGTCTTTATAATTGCACGGGTGAAAACGTGCAACTTGAAATTATAGGATTGAGTAGAATAATAGAAATACCCAGAGAGTTTTTCCCGTGCTTTGTGCTTTCTTTGTTTGATTTTTGAACACAGAGAGGCACCCCAGGTACATCTGAGCTGAGGCCTACACTGCAGAATCTCATGAACATCCTCCAAATCATACCAGTTCACTGTTCTGCTAAATTCTGCAGTCATCCAAAATAATAAGCAGGCAGGATTTAAAAATATAAATAAATACAACTCTTGGGGTAAAGAAAAAAAAAAAAGCCACCTGGAGAAAAAATTCATAGCAAATAGCATGTGGATAAACATAAACTTAATTAAGACACTCAAAACACAAAACACATTTATGTCTCATAAATGTGGAAAATGAATTAAATTCATTCCTAATTTTAAAAAAACACCTGTAAATAAAAAGAGCAAAGCCCTAATTTTTGCCCTAATCAACAAAGGTGTAAAGATAATACTTTACATTACATTAAAGGTGTAATGATAATACTTAATGCAACTCACAAAAGATGGCTGGATATAAATCTATATTGCTACAAACCATTTGGGAAGCAATTTGATAGTAGGAGTCAAAAGTGTTCAAAACAAGCATATACTTTTGCCTAATAATTCTATTATGAAGATGAGTTTCACTTTGAACCTCTTGTCCTCCTGCCATTGGACAGCCTGGGACCAAGTCCACAGGGAGATCCTCTGTTTCCCAAATGGACCACTCACAACCTTGGCCTTCCATCTTTCAGCTAAAAGACACAGATATGTAATTGACCAGCCTCTCACTTTCTTCTGTAGAAATCTAGACATTGCATGGGGCTTTGTGGAAGGGACACATACTGGTATCCTTTTATACTCTCTAGATTTTGCCCATGTCATTCTACTCATCAATTTTTTTTTTCACCTTTTTTCTTCATTTTTGGTTTAACCACTTCGGTACCAGCGTAGACTATAGTTGACAGCCACAGATGAACGTGCACAGCCACATTAGCCGACAGCCATGATATGACTTTTCTAATTTTTCATTTATCAAAATAAAATTGTGAACATTTAAAAATAACATAATGAAAACATATATGTATATGTTACCTATTCTGATTTACATTACAAGTAAAGTTGCCTATAAAGTAAAACAAGCTTTCAGTGCTTTGAAGCTTTCCTCATCACCCAAGAGCAAAACAGATTCGTTGTCAATGCACAGCACAAACTATCATGCGGACTATGAGTGCCGGCTGTGGGCAAGGTTTCGCGGCCGGTCAGCGCAGTCCAGAGATGGAAGTGGTTAAAGGACTTCTGATCTCATTGGCAATACAGATTTTTTTTTTTAATTATTTTTTCTTATGATGACCAGAGAGCAGTGAAAAGTAAAATGCCTTGATTCTATCAAAAATATTTTCACATTGTCATTATTTTCTGGATTTTCTAAATTTTTGACATAGAATATTATTTTCACCGTTAGGAAAAAATACAATCTAAACTATTATATAATATGAATAGATATATAATTTATATTTAGAAAAATAAGTAAGGTAGTAATTATAGACACTGTAAAAATCTCAACTAACAATCAAAAAAATACTAACTTTAACAAGATATGGGAGATAGCTAGCAATTGCTCTGATAATTAAAGTTATGTCAAATGTTCAATAAAATGCTTTGTTGGACCTTAAGTTGTAAATACGATTCAAGCTTGTATTACTGTTTTTTTATTTGTGTATGAGGGTTTTGAAGAAAGCCGTTATTAAAGAAAAAGTTGCCTCATAGATTAAAAAAATCAGCTAGAACTTATTCTCAATAGATTGCTTTCTATAATATACAGCATTATGTAGTGTTTCCATCAAGAAATATTTTTTACCTTCTGTGAAGGTATGAAATCTCATGTTGGCCTTAGGGTAGTTTTGCTGGAAATGAAGTCACCACAAAGTTGTTCAATTTTGCTTTAGTACAAAACAACAATATTAAGGGAGACTAACATATTCCCTTTTACCTGGGAATTGCCAGGTTTGGGCACTGAAAGCCCTGCACCATGGGAAACTCCTCAGTCTCCATCACCCTGTGTCCTGATGGCCTGCCATGTGCCAAATTGTTCTTATCTATGGCTGAGTAACAAATGACCCCAAAGCTGAGTGGTTGAAAACAAAAGCCATCCTATTGTATCTGATGACTCTGTAGTCAGGAATTCAAGCAGGGTTTCTCTGGCTGAGTTCTCTGCTCCATGTGATGTCACCTGGGGTCACTCTTGGTATTCAGTAGGAAGTTGGACTGGCTTGGAAGGTCCAGGATGGCATCACTCTCATTCCTGACACATGAGTGGGGATGTCTGCAAGGCTGATCTCAGCTGAGACCCTATCTGTGTAGTCTCTGGACCTCTCCAGCTACTCTCTTCAGCAGGGTTGTCAAACTCCCTACCTGCTAGCTCAGGGCTCTGAAAGAGAGTTCCAAGAGACAGGAAGCTGGTAGTCTCTTAGCATTTCGGCCTGATAACTGGCACAGCATACTCCTATCATATTCTATTGGTGAATGCAATCATAAAGCCTGCCCAGATTCAAGGGGACAGGACATAGATTTCACCTGTCAATGAGAGGAGGGTAGGAAAATTTGACACCAACTTTAAACTATCATATAAATATTGCACATTAGCATAGTAAGCCCAAGTTGCAGGTTAACTTGGTAAAGTAGGTATTCTTTTTCTCATTTGGCATTTGGAAAAATATGAGCCTCAAAAAGATGAAACAATATTCTAAAGGTTATACAACTCATAATATAGGTAAAAGCCTCATTTGTTCTGAAAATTATGCTGTTTCCTTTGTGTCACATTGACCATAGAGAAACATCTATTTGCATACGGGAAGCATCTGGGTATTGAGTGCATGAGTGTATCACACATGGGCAGAAAGGACAATGGGTAGAAACTCCCTCTACCATGCTTGTGACAAAAAGATGGCAGAATTTCCTGCAAAGGGTTTTAGTTCTCCACCTGCCAAGGCACATCATTACACCACTTGGAGTAAGATTATTGGGTTATCTGGATGTCACGAGGTATCAGATTACTCAAAAAGCCTGCTAAAGAGCATTCAGAGAGTTGTAACCATCAGTTCTATGTCAGTTAGATTCTGCTGTGCAAAACCATCCCCAAACTTAGTTGACTGAGCGATTCTTCTAGTATTAGCAGGCCAGCCTGATCTTGGCTGTGCTCACCCCTGTGCCTGTGTTGAGTGTCTGGTTTGGCTGGAAACTGACTGGTCTTGGACGGCCTCACTCACATGCCTCCTAATTGGCAGGCCATTTGCCAGGGGCTGGCTGACTGTTGGCTGGTAAGGTTTGCTTTTCTTCCACATGACTTCTTATCCTCCCACAAGCAAAATCAGGTTTGTTCACATGGAAGCTGCATGATTCCAAGAGCAATAGTGTGCAAGGCTTCATGGTGTCTAGACTCAGAACTCACACAACATTGCTTCCATTGCATTTTATTGGCCAAAGCAAGTCCCAAGGCCAGCCAAGATTTAGGGAGTAGGGAAAAAGACTTTGCCTCTCTTGATAGGATGAACTGCAAAATTACATTGAAAGTCTGGATACAGAGAGGGGAACAACTGTAGCCATTATAACATTCTAACATAAAACCAATTGGTTGACATCTATACTGTTTAGAACACAGCCAGGCTTTCACAACTCTGATTAAAAATACTTAAACGAAAATTGGGGCTTTGTGAGTTCAACCAGAAATCTACCCAGGTAATTAATCTATAATGAAACCAATACATCCAAAAGACATTCATCATCACAATTCAAGGATAGCATCTTAACCTACTATAGCCCATTGTAATGTCTACATATGTAAAGCTTGCCCACCCAGGTTGTTTAAAGCTGGCCCCACTTGAAATCAAATAAATCTCTTACACTCACATATCAATATTCTGCAACAAACCCAGTAAAAGAAAAGAAGAAGCCACCTGAAATAAAACTATATGGCAAGAATGCAATGCATAACTTAGATTTCCCAAGAGGTTAAAGAATGTTCTCTGCATTTTAACTACTACAGGATTCACATTTGTACTTAAATAGTAAATAATATCAATCAATACATTCTAGGTGTCCAGTACTGTATTGGGCACTTAGTGTATGTCATGTCATTTAATTTTCACTGCAAATTTATGATTCAGGAATGAACATTAGCATCTCCATTATTCATGTAAGATACTAAAACTTAGAATATGTTGTAGATTGCACAAGATTCCTCCCTGTCCATCAAGAGGTAGACTCTGTTTTACTATCCCTTAAATTTTGTCTCAGCCACGTGACTTTCTTTGGTCCAGGTGATGCAGACAGAGAATTAAAACACATTTATGCTTTGGGGCTTGCTCTCTTGCATACTTGAGACCCTAGCACCACCCTATGAATGAGCCCAGGCTGCCCTGCTGGCATTGGGAAACCAATGGCAGATATCCAAGGTGGACCAGCCAAGAGTCAGCTAGGCCCTGGCTGATGACCAATCAACTGCCAGACATGTGGGCGAGGCCATCCTGGATTACACATCTTGCAACCAGCCCTTCAGTTTCCCCAAGCTAGCAGGAACAGAGCTGGGGGTCGAGCCCCAGTTATTACATTTCAAAGCTGATATTCTTAATAGAAACACAGTACTGACTTTTCTGAAATGTGTGCTCTTCCTCAGATTATTCATGAAAATAACAGCTGTTATAGCATCTATAAAGACATCTGAACATATAGGGAAATGGAAGCAGAAATTCTCCTTGTCTACGAACCCCAAGGGCCTTTATGCGTGCTAAAGATCTATGGAGTAAGCCTCAGGGCAACAGAAACCCAAGAAGATTTTAAACAAAGAGTGTTATAATGGTCTTGCAAGCAGCAGGGACAAAGATTGAGCAAAGAGGAAGAATAGAGGCAGATAAACCCAAGACAGAAGTCTAGGGATGAATCATGAAGTCTTGAGTGCAGATGTTGACTATAAGATTGAGAGGCAGCCAGGGGCTGCCTGGATGCATTAGGAGAAGAATCTATAGGACATGATTCTTCAATCCTGTGCCTCTCTAGGCTGTCCCTGAAAGTATTCCTTTCTCAAACTCCCATGGGGATTCTGAGTTATACAGATGCTCACAATGATTTTGAAAGTCAAGACAGAGAAAGAGAGATAGAGAAAGACAGAGACAGAAACAAAGAGACAGAGAGATTAAAATACAGGAGTAACATATGAAAATCCTTGGTCTAGAGTTGGAAAAAAATGAGTTTTGACCTTTCTCTGGTATCATTTGCTATGGAGTTGAACAGGTCACTTTAGTATAACTTTCTGGCCTCAGTATCTGTCTCTGCCCAAAGGGAATCCTTTGAATGAAGTGCATTATTGATTTCTGAAATGGCTTTGTCTGCAAGTACTTCCCATGTGAAGACACTTAAAAGATCAGAAAAAGTAAAATGGAATTTACCAGAATCCTTTTCATTAGTTTCCCACATGGCACCAACTCTTAGATTAATTAGAAATTCCGATTTTCTCTAGTGTCTTTTGGGAATTTAATCTGAGGGCTTAATAGGCTGATCTTAAGGGAACTGACAGCCAGGGGAAATTTCTCTGCCCTGATGATATGTTTGCCAGTAGATTTGGAAGTGAATGATCCCAGTGTTGTTTTATGTTCATTAAATCAATCCATGGATTCCTGGTTTCAAATCCTAGGCCCATCTCTAATAGTTTCATACTCTTGGTCAACCTCCTTAACTAGTCTGTTCTTCAGTCTCCTTATCTGCAAAATGGGGCTATAATATCTATTTTGTAGAGTTTCTGTGAGAATTAAATGGATTCCTAAGCATCTGATGCTTAACATATTGCTTGGCACACTGTAAGCACTACATGCAAAGGTTACCTAGTACTAATATTATTTGTTAGTATGAACTGAAACCTCTTCCTTCCCTCACAAACTTATAAAATCAAGACAAAACCTTTCCTATTGCCCTCAGCTTCTTTCTTTCTCTGGCTGGTGCTGATGGTCCTCGTCCCCATGCGTGCTCCTCCCCATGCTGTCATACCAGCACATGCTAAGGCACGTGGGTTCAGCCTGATTGTTATAGGGAAGAGATCTCCAAAGAACCAAAAATTACCATGGCCAAGGACAACTTCATTCAAAGCAGTAGAACGACTTCGACCTCTTAAGGGTTTGTCACAGTTGCTCCACATCTTTGGTTTTCAAATATTTTTCAAGTATTTTTCTCCTTAAACAGTAGAAGCTATTTGTCAAACCCAACATATATTCCACATTGAAGGAATCCTAAAGTTCCTTCATTACATTAATCTACCCTCATTTGTATGTCAACAGAAAAGAACCTAAACCCTGTAAAATAATTTAAAGAGGTTTATTCTGAGCCAAGTATGTGTGACCATGGCCCAGAGCCACGCCCAAGATGCCTTGAGCAAATGGACTCACCATGGCTGGGTTACAGTTTGGCTTTATATATTTCAGTGAGATGGGAATTGCATGTAAAGTCATAAATCAATACATTGGTCCGAAAAGGTGGGACATCTATAAACTGGGGATTACAGGTTATAGGTTGGTTTAAAGATTCTTTGATTTGTAACTGGTTAAAAAAATGAAGCTTTGTCTAGAGGCTTGGAATGGTTTAAGTTAAGATAAGGAAGTCTGTTAGTCATAGACAGGCCACCTGACTTACATGGAGACCTGAGTGATCTGTTAAGTAAATTGAGGACCTGCAGCTGTGGTTTAATCTTTGCCTTGCATAGCTTTAGGTCTGTTAATGAGTTACAAAGAATATCTCCAAGAAGGGAGGGGGGCATGATGAAGCATGGCTGACCTCTCTTCTCATGGCCAGCAACTCAGCTTTAAGGTATTTCTGGAGTTCTCTTGGCCAAGAGTGCAAACACTTAGTTGGCTGAGGGGCTTAAGAGTTTAATAATATTTTAGTTCACATTTAGATGAGATGAGGCCCAAATAAGTCACTCTGGTGGCCATACGGGCTGCTTAATGGCAAAACCACGAAGGTTCTCAGATACTGGTTAGTTAGAAGCCAAACCTGAATGAGCAGAGTTTCAAAGGGATGGCTACAAGACCCCAATCCATGTCATGGGACCACTCAACTAGATCAAGAACACAAGATGCATCAGGGAGTGGAAAGGAAGCAACCAGTGAAAATAATTCTTTGTAGAGCCCTGTTGAGTTGCGAGGCCCCAGCCCACTTTGACCTCCGGGTTGGTAGCAGCAAGTCTAATTGCCGCTTCCTTCCTTTGCATGTGGTTTTCTCGTTCTCAGGCCATTATCGTCAGTGAAAGCGCATCTAGTTCACTCTTGACTTGGGCACTCCACTCTGTTTGCTCAGATTCATACTCTGCCCTTGGCCCCATTTACAACTGTGGCTAAACTAATGCAAAGTAGCCCTCAGTTCTGCACCCCTGTCCTTCTGCTGTTGGTGCCCTCTCTCTCCACAAAGCCTGACTGACAGCGTTTCTCCTGAGTTTGCTGACTTCACTTTTTCCCCTATTAACTGAAACATGACATTTTCTTTGACCCAACCCAATATATGTTCACTCTAAATTTGCATTCTGATTAATTCTTACCACTCCACAATTTCCACGTGCAAAATCCCTTCCATCACAGCCTCTCCTGTGTGTCTTAACTATCACATACTTGGGAGTATTGTTTCTTATGAAATGCAAATCCCTGCTGGACTAAGCCACGGGTGCTCTTCTTAGAATGAGACACCCAAATCCTTCCCAAGCAAGTGCTGAATGGTAGGTTTTCTCTGTGGCAGTGCATTGATATCTCGGTGTATGTTGGGATGGTAAAGATGATGGCTGAGGAAACAGTAAGACCATTATTTGGGGGATGGCCTTGGAACGTTGCCCCAGGTAGAAAGCCCAGAACCCAGCGGGAATATAAATGTACTAGATTTCCTGGGCAGAGTGAAGGAAGGGACAGGGGAGACCATAAGTGAACATAAGATTCCCCTGAAAGGTGAAATCAGAACTTGAATGAAGACCCCCACTTCCATCAGGGCTATGCCTAGGGCTCAGAGCCTATCCTTGTAGTGCACACTGCTGAGCTATCACTGCCTCCTCCTCTTCCTATTACTGATGGTGGGTACAGTTGAGAACCCCCTTTTCCCTATATAAAAATAGGTCATTACTTCCCTCCAGTAATGTGGAGGAGAATAGAAGAAGACAGGGAACAAAGCCAAGGTGGGTTTCCTTGGAGATTAAATGAAATCTGTCTCCCAGGAGTAAAGAAGTGATTATTGATTAAGAGATTTGATGGTATATTTAATTAATTTGATCCCAAGAAAGACAGAAGCCTTGGACCCAGTTATCTTCAAATGCAGTTTCACCTGGAAGGCACACTCTCTTTGAATGCTACCATCACTTTCTGAGCACACTGTGTTGTCCAGATGTAACTTAAAATCAAAGTCTCCATCAATATTTAATCAGACTGGCTCAGATAGACAGCAATCTGGGACATTAAATCAATTAATCACTGAATTTTAAAGGAGAACTTCTTCTCAGAGCTGAGGACTTATGGAATCTTATTGAAGAAGTTACATAAGATAGCTAGCTGAGGTGATGATTTTTAAAAAGCAGAACAGAAGATACCTAGAAAACATGACCTTCCCTTTTCTGTCTCCTCCATTTTTCTAGGAAGTCTTCCTATACCAGCTAATCATGCCTGGGACATGATTCCCTCCTCTTTACCCACTGTTGCAACTACCTTTAACTTTGAAATTAACCTTTAAACATCTTTCCATTGAAGGAAGCAAACTCTGCCATACTGAAAACATGGCTTGGAAATGGCCTTTATTGCTGCTGCTCCATTTTCATAGCTACTTTTTTAAAGGAAAGCTCTTCTTTTTGTTCCCCTTGTATGCACATCTCTTGTGCTGTGTTAATGTCTTGCTGTCCTTGGCACTTCTCTGTTTCTGTGAATGCTCTGGTTGGGTTTCAGGGTCATGTAATCTTTATTATGTACAACATTGCCTTTGAAATTATCAGGCAGGGACATCATGAAGGCCTATGTTGCCATAGCAGCAGCAAAGCTGTGTTAGCCCGGCTATCCACTCATGATTCCTGGAGTGATAGTGGAACTCATAACATCAACATAAACTCAGAATCAGAGACCTGTCTACACTAATAGTGGGCTCCCTCATTATAAGCAATGTTACCTAGGGGTTACCACTTTTTTGATGATGCATAGGGATGTTGAGGGTTGAATGATATGGTTCATGCAAAGCATTAAGAATAGATCCACTCAATAACAACAGCACTGATTGCTTTCTTTTTGCCAGATTTTGTCCTTATCACTTTTCATGGATCATAACAATATTCTCAACTACACAATGTGATGGGGTTACTATCATTATCTCCATTGTATAGATGAGGAAGTTGAGGTTTAGTGTCGTCAAGTAATTTGCCCTTGGTGACAAAGCTGGAAAGTGGTAGATTTCATTGCTGTTAGTGAAACTCAGGGGCCCTTTTTATGTAATATTATATTTTGTCTCTGCGTTCTGATGTATCTAGGCCCCCCCTCCCATTTCTGCTTTGCCCTCTTAAACCACATGGTCTTTAAATTTCCTGTCATTCCTTTCTTCTTCAAGCTTTCTCTTCCCACTCCCATTCCTCACTCCCATATGGTTCTCCTGGGAGGGGCAATAGTCAAAGTATTTAACACAATATTTAAGAGATAATTCTCAAGCAAAATATTAGGCTTAGAATACAAGCAAGGTCCCGAAGGACCCTTGAAGCCCAGGAATTAGTCCCTTTGTAGCTGGTTACGTGGATCCCCAGGAGAGACTGGGGTGGGTGGGTGACAGAATGCTGGGAGGAGGCATGATGTCATGACTGTCACCCACTGGTATGGAGGCATCAACATTGTAGCAATTATATACCCATACATGCTCATATGCTGTGAATTCCAGCCCTGTCTCCTGATGAGTCCCTGATCTATGAATTTCTATTCAAGTATCACTTCGTAGTGAGGCTAGTCTTTGTGTCCCCAGACAGATTCAAACACCCTGGGCTAACTCTTCACTCTACCTTGTTGTCTTCTTACTATCATCTGACTGCCATGTGCATTTGTCCATGTTTATCCTTAGCACTAGAATCTGTGCTATGTGACAATTATTCCAAGCAGATTCTACCTTGGCATGCCCCGTGCCCAACACATGGTGGAGTGAATGAATTAATTTGTCCATCTGGTACTATTTAGAACCTTGAATGTTGGAGCTAAAGTTCACATCTTTACTTCTCAGTGTCCAGAGTCCTCTAACACAAGTTAGACCAATATATCAATGTCTGTGGTTGGTAGGGGAGACATACTAATAATAAATAATTTTCATGTTGTGGGGCACTTTCTATGTACATCATATCATAACTGAAATCCAGATATCCTATATATAAACATATACAATACTCATTTAGATATATATATCATCATGTCATACATATTTAGCATCATAAGAATATATACATACTTAATTAAAAAAAAAAATCTAAAGGCAGGCATTTTTATCTCCACTTGGTAGGAAAGCTCAGAACCGAAGAGCAGAAGCTTACATTTTAACTCATTTGAACACCTCTGTGAGTTTCTTTGACATGCTGCTCATCATTCTAGGCAAAAAAATAAATCATAGTGCTTCCTACCTTTTTTGAACTTTTAGTAAGTGGCAGAGGTATGATTACAAACTGTGACTGTTCTATGAAGGGAAAGGGAGTGCTATGAGGGGAAATAACAAGGGAAGTATAATTTAAATTTGGAGGAGTTGAGATAGGTCTTATATGAAATCACACACCTACCTAAGAAGCAGTGGGCTAGACTTTGGGTCTAAATCTTCCTGACTGATGATTATGGGCAAAATGACACCTATGTGCTTCATTTTGTATGAGACTCGTGCTCTTAAAATTTTATTAAAGTTTAAAAAAATATCTAGTTTGAGTTGAGTTTTCTACAATTCACAGAATATTGGAGTCAGGAGCAACCAACTCTCAAGTGCTCCCTAAGGAGGGATCACTTGGTTAGCAGCCATTTTATGTGGTTATTTAAAAATTCCTTGAATGCCTTCAGTGGTGAGGAGCTCAGTACCTGAAAATGTAGCATATTCTACTCTCGTGCCTTGGATGGCTTGTTACCGACTCTCACGATGAGCTCGAAGCTGTTCCTTACCATTTCCCTCCTGGCAAAACAATAGGAAAGAAATCCACTTCTGCCCCATGAAATTCTTCCTAATGCTCGTCCAATTTGTCTTCCTGATGATATCAGGGATGTGGTTTTCTCATCTCTTCCCTGCCAAGTGTGAGCAGGGCCACTTCCCTTTACTGCAACCATCTATCTTACCCTCCCCTGGATCCCCCTCTTAAAATGGTACTCCTGGAACTGAACAAAACGGCCTCTGACCAGCATACAGAGTGTCAGTTTTTCTTCCTATGATCTGGTCATTTCTCCTTCTCTGGGACCACAGATGGACCATAACATCCCATGTCCACCTGTCAGTGTTTCACATTCTCATTACTTACTCATATGTTCTGTTTTTTACTTATTTGATTATAAACTCCTTAAGGGACGATCCTACCATAGGGTTTGGCACCATCAATGTTTCTCAGAAGAAATTTTTGAAATGGAGAAAGCCCCTCTGTTTCCATCAAATCTGTCTGATTCATGCCTTAAAATCAGCTGGTAAAAAACAGAAGATCCCATCATGAATATCTAAACATTGGAATGCTGCCATCTGCATCTGGATTGGGACCACCCAAACATTCGCCTGGTGGGGGAAACTTGGTGTCTTCTGAGGGTGTCTGACAGTCATGCACTAAAATCCCCAAACCTTTTCAAGGACAAATTTTAAATTCCCTTTATTTTTGGATTCAGGTAAAATCCTTTTTCCTTCTTTATCTCTCTGTCATCATCTTGCCCCACCATCAGCCAGCTTCTCCATGTTTACTACACTCCTAGGTTCTTGCTCCTTTGCCAGTTGTGGATCTTCGCTCAAATATTTATCTTGTCTACCTAAAAAACACAATCCACTTGGATTTTGTTCTTCAAGCAAAGTGGAGTATTTTTTTTTTTTTCTCTTCCAGGCTCCTCTGCCAACATGTTGAGAAGAATATGATCTTGTGTCCTATATAAGTGCTGTTTTCTAAAGCAACAGGTTCTAAAACCATTACAATGGTTCTAAAAGTTAGAATGAAAGGAGATGGAATCATCTGAGAGCCGGGCAGGCCAACAACAGAAGCAGCTCACATTTCTATGTGTGGATGATGGCCCGGCCCTCTGCTAAGTGTTCTCCCTTTACTCATTCAATCTTCACAACAACTCAATGAGAGGAACTTGAATATTAGCTCCATTTTACAGATGAGGAAACTGAAGTTCAGAAGAGTTCAAAATAATTTACCCAAGATTGTGCAAATAGTAAGGGATGAAGATGGGAGACAAAATCCTAGCAGCACCCACACCAGAAGCTATCTTTTCCCTTAACAAGGGCATTTGAATGCTACCTGCTGGGATTCCTCTTAGCATACTCGGAAACCATTCAGTCCTATCAGAGAGATACACAATCTCACTCTGATTAGACCTATCAATCCGGGAACAAAATTCAGTGGAAAGGAAACAAAGCCACCCTGAAGTCTTCTAAGAGAAGACTTCAGATTGGTAGGAGCATTGGACAATAGTTACGAAGCATGAATTCTAATCTCTGTCCCTGTCACATACCTGAACCTTTTACCCAAAGTTTTGTTTTAGAAGCTTGCTAAAATCTCTTTCCTTTCTAGAATCCTATTTTTAGAGTAATAAAAACAAGAACGTTAGACCCTGAGAAAGGGTGCTGGCCATCATCTTTAGCCCTGTGCTTCCCAATGTTTGAAAGAGATGTGGTTATTAAAAAAATTAAAGTCACTTAGTGAGAAGGTTACTCACTTTTCATTATCGGTCAATCACCCTGCTAATGTCATGGGGAAAATCTCTGTGTGGTGCTAGGATGTCTTTAACCCCTCTCTAACACTTGCTAATCTCCCTTTTTAGCACAGAGAGAGCAGGCTCCAAATTGAGAGCCTTTTGTTGAAAACAGTATTCATTGTAATGGTTTTATGTTGACTGTCAGAAATAGACCTCAAGAAGGCCTAAAACCTGGGCTTAGTGAGGGCATAGTCCATAGAATAAAAGGATCTTCAACAGTGTTCCTGAACGCAAATATTTTCAGCCACATACACCTGTTAGGCAGGCAAGGCAGGTAAAAGAGCCTAAAGAATAGATGAAAAGAGCTAGAAGAGAATAAAAAGCTTTTCTGGCAAAGGCTCATTTCTGAAGAATCTAATAGACTAGTTGGGGTCTTTAGCAGTGGGTACTTTGTGGCTATCAAAGGCCAGGAAAGTGTGACCTTCCACAAAGGAGGCTTTCTGTGTCTCCTCCAGTCAAACCTGTGCCTAGGAAACAGCAGCCTGTGTCAACATCAAGACACCTTCTTTCTTTGCCTGCATCTTTCTGTTGATGTGTTCTATTGTGACAAGTTCAGGGTGTTACCTTCTGTTGATAGATTTATGGATGCAACATAACATTTTATTTGTAAAATTAATCAATTTGAATGTGATAAGACATGGTCCTTGTTTTCATAAGACTCACCATGTAGCAGCAGAGATAGACATTGTTTATTTTCACCTAGTAAAAATGCAAAATTCTACCTCTGTCTGAGGTGGAGATAACCCCTAAGCCGACCATTTGATTGTCCTATGGAACATTAGCCAGTTTTGCTCTAACCTAGACATCTTAGTCCAGCATTCTTTGTCAAATGCCTGTATAACCTCTGATTTTTTATTTCTCTCTGGAACTAGTTTTTCATGGTACTTGTCCTCTCGTAATAGAGTTGAAAAACATCTTTGGCGTGTGTTCTTTCTATATTTGTAGGTTGGCCATGTTTTACTTTTTTTTTGAAAATTATTCTTTGACAATACTGAACAAGTAAAATTCAACAAATATTTATTGATTGTGTCCAGTGTGCTAGGCACAAATATAAGCATGATTAAAACCTGTGGTAAGTGCTTTGTAGGAAAAGGCAGAGGTGGGGTGAGCTTACCTTTTATTGCAGAGTCAAATGAAGTAAAAGGAAGGAAGTTAAAAATATGTAAGTGATTGTATGTAAGTGTGGTTCACAGACATAAATAAAACTGTGAGGGGAACATGTGATTGGCTGAAATTCTGTGTTATGTGGATATCTCCCCTTACAGATAGATTTCTAGAGACTCAAAGAGGTCAACCCACCTACCCCAAGCTCATAACTCCGGAATCTTCATAATCTGATCTATCCACCACACAACCACAGAGTTACCCTGCTCTGAGAAAAGCTACTTGACCATGTGGTAGCATGTGGATGGCAGGAGAAAGGGACAGGTGGGCTGGGGAGAGAGAGAGAAGTTGCCTATGGAAGAGGCAGAGGCTAATTCTACAATGACTAACTGTGATGCTCCTTTATGTTCTCTTAGTGTTACCAAGCCAGGGAACACCTTGCCAGCTCCCAGCAAGACAATATTCCACCGGGGCTCATATTATATTAACTAAAGACAAATAGATAAGTTTGCAAGTGTTTCTCAAATTTTCTTCTGCCTCCTCCTTGCCCACATGCGTAGAAAGAACCCATCAGGAACATCTTTCTAACAACAAAGGATGACTCCAGAAATTCCAGAGTGAAGAGGAAGCTCAAGAAATTGGGAAAAGATGCCACATCCCAAGATTCTTATGTGCTCAATCTCCACTCTGAGAATCTCAGGTTGCACAGATCCAAGGACCGCCAATTGCCAAAACACGCATCCCCCCACTCCCCACCCCACCCCCGCAACATATTAGGAGAATGTTGACTTTTGTCTTTAACACCTTCTTACCTTCTCTGTCAGGCCTCCCCACCACTATCTTGACACCCTTTCTCTCTTGGAATCGGGGAGCTTCACAAGAAAAACACATCTCAGTTAGTTATCACATTCGATTAAACATCTCTCCCTGAAGTGTAAATATCTCAGTGGCTCCTTTTTTCCCATAGATATTTGCACCCCTTAGCTCTGTAGCAGCCTCTCAAACAGTGGAATGTCAGCTATCAGGGAAAGCTAGATAAGGTGAATATTTTGGGAAAAAGGACTTCCCCAAAGTCTTTCTCAAATCAACTCTCTTTGGGACAATTACGACAGTGATTTATTAAACTAAGAAGGCTATTACTTTGTTCTTGCCACATAAAATGTCTATGTTTGCTTAGCTTAGCTGATTTCCTGGTCTATATGAAATACACTGACAGAATTCCATAGAAAAATGTTTGTCTTTTTTTCCCCTCGACCTTCTTTTTTTATATTGCTTATACGAAGTTTCTTCCCCTTGGGAAGAAATTTTTAAAATACTTCACAGCTGCTTTGAAAACAGCTGTATAAATGCAAGAAATTAACAAGAAAAGCCAAAACATGCACCAACACAAACTAAGACCAAAGTTATTAAACCATAACCTAAAGGTAGTCAAAGTAAAAATATACATAACTTGTTGAGTTCAAAACATATGCGATTTAATTAAAAAATCTAACTCGCATTTAAAAAAGAATGGCTAAGCAAAACAATAAGTCTGACACTTGAAAAATCGTAAATCACTCACACATACATGCACAACACACGCATGCACATAATCATTTCCTGAAAACTTAAGCTAAAGCCACCTGAATATGAAAACACAGCAAGGTCTTCAGCACACGAAGCTTGTTGAGTTGAACAGAACAGTTTTATGAGAACATGTCATTTATCCATAGCAATGTCCATTAGTCATCTTGTCGCGATCCATGCAAAATGATTATCTACTTTATCACCTGGAGTAGAGCACAGAGGTTTCCCATTGGCTGACTGCGTCCATTTGTTTTCTATTCATTCCTGGGACAGAGGAATTATAAAGCCGTGTGTAGGAAATGCAGCATTTGTCCCACACAATCTTCTTTATCTTTATTTGCCCTGTTGTTGGCTATATTTTTAGCCTACTGGTGGCCAAGGGTCATGTTTCTATGAAGATAAATTTCATACTTGACCGGCCGTGAGCTGATGATGTCAGCGCACATCTGTGCCAGGACAGATTCAAAATGATGGTGAAAAGGAAGTTTCTGTATTTTATTTCTGTATATATTGTCCTGTTTTCCTGATAATGGGGCCAGGGAAGACTTGGAACCAGGGCCTATTTTTCTGCCTTGCTCATCTCCCGACAATGGATAAATAAACTCAGCCCTCTTTGTTGGCCAGACGTCAGTCTGACTATCTGGGGGATGTCTCAGATCCTCCAGGCCTGTGACCCAGTGTCCTCACCTGCAGACCTAGTTTTGCTCATGCCCCGGGTGACTCAGGGTTAGAGCAATTGTGTTTCATCCAGAGTTTTCTCCCAGTGAAGACCGGGTTCGCTATGTCCACAGCGATGCTTCCTGTCCGTTAGCAGCCTGTTTGACATTTGATGTGTGTCCCTTTCGTGTGTCCACTGGAAGCCAAATGGCATAGCTCAAAGATAACATTTTGCCCTATTTTCCTTCCATTTCAAAATGAATTCGAGTTTTCTGTATGGGTAAGTTCAGAGTCTGGGGGGAATTCCAAAGTCAAGAATGTTCTGTTTGTGAAGTAATCCTAGTAACGTGTGGAATTTTCATCGTGATTTTTTTTTTTTCTTGCAAAGGCTAAACGTTCAAGAAAAATGCAGGAAACTGGCAATTAGAATCAATTCCCTTCACAACAACAGCAGGATATCAGTTAGAAAGTATGTCCTTTAACTGGTGTAATAATTGTCAGCAATAAAACTCTGGGGAGTGCCCACAGACTACACACATTGGCCTGGGGGACATGAGAGGTATGGTTCTGTTGCATGAAGAGGTCATGTTTCAAGGGCTGGTTCACATGGCGGTGTTTGGAATTTGGAACATGAGTTTTGATTAAATGCATGCTGCAAACAAAGGTCCCAGGTTGAGTTCCACAACCCATAACATGCAAAATGTATTCTACCTGCAGTAGTTACAAAACAAACAGTAAAATTATATGATGGAATGAGATAAAATAGATTCTTCAGCCACAAGGCCATTTGTAAACAATGCATTTATTACATCAAAGACTGATTTTTTAATATCAGTATCTACTCGTAGGTCTCTCCCTGTTTAGTTATTCAGTGAATCCAGCAAATGTTTACTGAGCACCTACTATGTGCCAGACACTATTATAGGGGCAGTAAACAAAATTTGACAGAAATCTCTGCCATGATATGAGACAGAGACAGAGAGAGAAGAGAGGGAAAAGTGAAGTACAATTGATAAGTGTTAAAAGGAAAATTAAAACAGGGTTAGAAAATGTCAAGAAGGGTGTGGTGGCAATTTTAGATTTTAGTACTGAGAAAGTACGGTCTTTATCAGGTTTTGAAGCAGTGAGGAAGTGTGATATCCAGGTTTTGGTTCCCACCAGAGGCTGCAGCAAGTGCAAAGGCCCCAAGAAATGCCAGATTTGTCTAAAAGCAAATGAAAAAAACATTTGTTGGCTCCTATGTCCAAGGAATGAGATAAAAACTGTGTGACTAGGGAGGCCCAGTCTGGGAAACACCCCAAGATGCAGAATATTTTAATTAAGTTCTCCCCACCCTCTGGGGAGAACTTCTGAACTTCTGTTGTCCTCTTGGAGACAATCAGCAAGGCAAGAATTCGCAGAGGATCAAGTTCATCTCTCCTTGTGATCATCTCTCCTTCATCTCTCCACAAGTCCATCTCTTGTGTGTTCTAATTTATGCATGAGACAGGATCTAAGAATGCTTGTGATGTAAAATCCTTTAGTTAATTTGTAAGCATGTGTTTGTATACGTGTTTTTTTATGGTGTCTTTTATGGTACAGAAGTTTGAAAAATGTTTATTGCAAAATGGAACATGCATACAGAAAGCAGTGACACGCAGCTCAGTGATTTATCACAAAGCAAACACCCAAGTAACCACCCCCATGTCAAGACACAGAACACTGCCAGAGCCCCGTGCTCCTCTGAGCACTCTTCCTCCCTTCCCTGTAAGGGTAAACCCCCATCGGACTTTAAAATAAACACTTCCTTGCCTTTTTATTTGAAAGAGAGAGTGGCAAACATTTGTACCCCCATAATATGCTGAAATTAAAAAAATGAAAAAAAATAAATAAAATATACTTGTGTTGAAGAAAAATAGAGACAGTGGCAAATAGGCCCCCATTTAGCCCTCGTCACCCAGCTTCCCCCACTATCAAAGACAGATCCATCGTGTTTCATAGAAGACCACCCCTGCCCAGCTACGTTATTTATTTACTTATTTTTATTGAGGGATATTCTACATGAAGTACAATGCACAAATCTAAAGTAGACAGTTCCATGAGTTTTCACAATGGTGCACACATATATAAACTGATATAACATTTGATCATTACAAGTCTGATTTGTATCTGTACGAATTCTCTTTAATAACTAGGAACGCGGCAGCGCAGGGTAGAGCTTCAGTGCCCTTCTGTATGCGTGTAGAAGTCCCAGTGCAGCAGCTAGCTGGCCGTCAGACGGGTCCCTGAAGCATGCTGCCCTTTCTAGACGGAGACAGCCATCAGCTGCCCGCTCCTTTCCCCTCCCCCACTCCCGCACTCCCTTCCTTCTGTCGGCCAAATAGTTTGTTATGGATTGGTGATAAAAATCAGTGTCCACTGAAAGACACGTCAAGACCCCCACCGTGGGAGGCCTTCAAAACACGCCAGGCCACGTTATGCCCCAGTGTGAAGGGACCGACCGTCAGGGGGTCGCAGGCCACATCCACTAACTCCCTTCTCCTGTTTCCCATGAATAGAAGGGCTTTGCCCCCAGTTCCACCAGAAGGCTCCTTCCTGCTCTTTCCTGGGTGACGGCAGACTGCAGGGTGTGTCAGGTGTAAGCTTAGGAAGGTCAGCACAGCAGAGACAGAGGCTGAGTCTCCGGTTAACGACTCTTCTTAGTGACACATTCGGTGACGAGGTTTTCCCGGTGACACTGAGCAGAATCCAGCACTCCTTGTCCTGATTCCTCCTCCCTGTTTTCTGCACAACTCATGTAGCTTTCTCTGCCAGGTAAAGGGTAATTGTGTGCAGTAAACACATTTATGCCCTCTCGTTACAGGGAGCTTATGAAGGCAAAATATCTTTATTTCACATTCCTCAAGAGGCCGTCTGTCAAAATTTGCCTATGCCGATTCTCAACACCTATTTGCTAATAAATGATGTTTACAAAATGAGTCAGAAATGCATGACTTCATGATATAATTATATCTCCTGTTATAATTATACTTATATGTTAACTGCATATTTTGCATACTCACAAATATTTTATTAATCTACATCCTTGCCTCAGTTAAAAAATAAAATTAAAAAACCCCACTAAAAACAAACCTCGAAGTCTCACAAGGTGTTCATAACTTTTGACTGAGCTTAAATTTTGTGTGGATTGTTTTCACTCGTTAATTTTCTTGACGTGATCAGCCAAACAGTATCTATTTTACCCAGCGGCCTATATAAAACTGCTGCTATGAGAAAACAAAAGTAAAATATGGTTTTCAAAGCTGGCCTGTGTTACTCACAGGTAAGAGTGATATAATCCCCATTAGACAATGACATTATAAAGCCATAAATGCCACTGCATGTACATGCAGGTTTTCCGTGGGCCTAAATATAACCTAAGATCTATGATAAACAACACACAGTTCCAAATCTCTCAGAGTCTAAATTTTCCATCTGGAGGGTTTGGTGTTACGGTGTTCCTTTGTACCAAATATTTTGTATAACAGGAAAATAAAAATAAAATCTCCACCATAAACAGGGCCTTGATCAGTAGTTCCAAGATTAGGAAATGCAGCTTTTTATGATCCTTCCACTTGGATGCTGGTTAAAAGACTACCTGAGGATCTTGTGAAAATGCAGGCTCTGATTCAGTCGGTCTGGGTGGCGTTCAAGATTCTCTGTGTCCAACTAGCACCCAGGAGAGGTGGAAGTTGAGACCACACTTTGAGTAGCAAAGAGTTAAAGAAAAGTTCCCTTCCAGACCTGGAGTTGTTCAGGTAGCAGACTGCAGAGGGAGGGGGAGGTAGAGGAGGGAGAGGGTTGGTTAGGGTAAAGGTGAATTGCTTTTTGTTTCCCCTGCAGAAACTCCTGCAGCCTTTCATGGGAAAGTGGATTCAAGGTATGGGATTCCTGTCTTTGAAGCACCGTCTCTTGGACATGAAGTGTCCCAAGTGAGCTTTCAAAGACTTGCCCAGGTTTTGCTCTTTTGACTCTCATGGAAATTAACTATGGTATTGCCAGTTGATGCTTTGAAAAAAAAAAAAAGCATCTCTCTTTATTTTTGTGGGAACCTGCATCCCATAATAACAGTGGTTCTCAGTGGGAGGAACATGAAAGCAAATTAACCCTTTAAATTACAGGGAGCAGAGAGCAGTAAACTCACCCTGGTCTGAGGCAGCATCTCTTTCTCCTTTTCATGAGGTGCACAGCTCCTTTTAAGGGAGTGAATTCTCTGTTGGGAAGATGAAGGCCAATGGGTCTTGTTTCTAGGAGACTTGAATCTCTCCATGTGGCTGTTACTGACCAAAGTAAGGTCAGGCTGAGGGATATGGAAGAGGCTCCTATCAATCATGAGATAAGGGAAAAGAAACTAATTTCTGTTGTTCCAGACTCCCTTGTTCTATATGCTCTGCGCATACCAGGCCATTTAAATTTCACTCTATCCCTGTTTGACAGGCACTTACTCTCTGCCTTACTCTCTCACTGAGAAAATTGGGATCTACAGAACTTAAGTCCATTGCATATGGGTCTACATTAACTAATTAAATGGCAGAGCTTGGGGATGTGAATTCAGCTCTCTCTGATTCCAGAAACACTGAAATTGTTTCCCAGACTCCTAGGGTTTGGGTTTCTTGTTAATCTGTAGGCAGAGGCCACTCCTTGTATGCTACGTCTGACACCGAAGACCTCAACTATTCATTAATTATTGCATAAATGCATGCACATATTTTTATCACCTAAATCCACAGACCCCAATAAGAAGCCAAAATTGTTTTTAATGACCATTCCCCATACCATACCAGGAGACATATTGCAAATTGCATGTGCATGAGAATCTGTGATCAAGGCAGATAATGACACAAGTGGGTTAAACTCTCCTGTCCGCCTTGAAAACTCACCCAGTGGCTTTGCTATCTCTTTCAAAAGTTCAGAGGAGTTGGTTATTCCCCTACAAAACGAGGACCACAGTAAAAGGAGCTAGACAAAGTTCCCAGTAATGTCCGTTCTCAGGTGCTGTAACATTTTATAAGAGCTTTAATAGGTTTCCTTGGAACAGAAAAGAGAATGAAGGAGATGGTGGGTGGAAAGAAATTCAGCTTGGAAAAAAAGGCTGGGCATGAGTCAAGGGCAGTGATGTGAGCTTCAGTTATTAATATGCATGCTATAGGAGGGTCCCTGCCTTGCCTGGACCCGCCAGGAAATTTAAATATATAAAAAAACAAGTCATGGTTCTATGATCCAAAAGTATTAGAAAATATAGCATAGAATGTGTCTCCTGCAATGAGAAGTGAGGTCACAATCACCACCACTGTTTTGTTGATGCCAGTATGTTTTTCTCTCCATGGAATCTCTATGAACAGATGATGTTTCTGCCCCAGATGATAAAAGGATATAAAACTCTCAGATGAATAAGCAAGGAAAACACACACACACACACACACACGAACACACACGAACACATAGAAACAGAAACAGCAGAAAGCAAGTGTTGCCACCCTTACAGAGTGATGAATCAGAATTTTAGGCAGTACACTTGTAATAATGTTACAAAAAGATATTCCATGTCCTCATGTGCTTGGCTGCCTTTTCCATGCCCACTGAAGAAAATGGCTCAAAATATTTGTAAGAAAGCAACTGTCTTAAAAACCTTGACATCATTTTTGTAGATAAGTACTGGGGATGTCCTTAAAATCAGAGAGCCCAGGTGTTTGAACTGTTCATCTACTATCTTTACCTACTCCTTACCTGGTACTTAATAGACCCTCCATTTCTATTGATGGGATGGAGGAAAGAAAAAAAGAGACGTGCTTGCTCTAGGCTAGGATCAATAGGGAAAGAGCTAATGCCTACATAAAAAGAAAAACCCCAAAACATTAAAGACTGTTTCTGTGGTTCTAGTGACACACCTATCAAAATAAACAGACTGTGATGCTCCATTGGGTTGATAGAAATACCTCCTGAGAATTCTTTTGTTTCTGTCTGTCTTCTCAGTGCAGGGTATTTCCATATCTCCTCTTCCTTCCTGTCCCTTCCATATTAGGGCTGTTTAGCTTTTGCTAACTTGGGGCTGGGAACTGTGCTCCAGAGGCAGGAGTAGCTGAGAACACATGGTTTCTAAGAGCAACACATATTGGACATAGGATGAAAACACCAACTGGGCACATGGATGCCCTGGGGTGTCAGGCTGCCCACACGGAAAAACTTAACATCAAAAAGATTTGTCTTTTGGTTAGTGTGGAAATCTTATAAATGTAATGTTGGCTAAAGTCTCAGAAAACCAAAGGCTGGGCCTTGCTGGGCAGGGGTGATGTTGTCGGTCCTTTTTCTTTCTCCTGATGGGCAGCCTATCTTCCCTCCTCGCCTATCTTCTCCTAAGTTGAACAAAACTCCTCTGGAGAGCTCCTCACCCTGGGCACTTTTCCAGGACTTTCAAGTGCTATTTCTACCACCTCCATTGAGCATCATGGTCTGTGTATTTTGATAAGTCACCAGAACAATAGAAGAGATCATCAATGTTCTGAGATTTCTTCCTACAAAGGCACTAGCTCTTCCCATACTGATGCCAGTTCTTTGGTTTCCAGAGAAAGTAATTCTTGGATTTTCTTTCCTTGGTGTCACAGAGCAATTTCCTAAAGAAAGCAAGATTTTTAAAGATGAGTATAAGAATAAGAAGTTTGAAGATGATTTTGTTTTGCCTTAAATTTCAAACTTCCATAGGAGAGAATATACTGATGGGAGGTTGGGAGTGGGGAGTCACTTGGCTCCTCCCATAATCTCTTAAAAAATCACCCCAATTAAACACAACCTAAGTGAGAAGGGTGTTCCCACAATGTTCACTGCAGCTTCTAGTCACTGGGCACAAGATTACATTTGACTATGTTGAGTTAACTGGTTTTAGATAAATCACTCTGGGGTAGGGGCTCCAGCTGCTCTGTCTTACTTCTGGAAGGGTGGGGAACCCAAAAAGGGGAGAGGATGAACCTCAAGTAAAGGAGTTAGAGGGAAAGCGTGGAAGCAAACGCTGGAAGCTGAGACTGGGCAGGGGAACAAGGACGAGAGAGCGCACCTTGACCTGTAAAAATGAGCAAACGGAATATAACACAAGGACTGCAATCCAAAAGCAACAATCTCAAAATGCATCTGGAATTTTCATTCTAATCGAAACACTTGATCTTAGCCAAAAAGCCGAGAAGTGATTATTCTAATTGAAACATATAAAAGTATGTCATAATCCTCCACTTTAGCTTAATTTCCAAAGCAGTCTACTGCCCAACTGCAGTTGGTAGGAGAGGACTGAGTAAAGAAGATTCAAGAAGAAAAATTATATATCATGTTTGAGTGGAATATATTGGTGACAAACTATTTTATGCATCAAGTAAAAGGAGGCAGCTCAGTTATGACATATCCTGCATCTCCTTTGATTGGATGCATCTGAATGAAATATAATTGTAAATTTTAAATATAGGATAAACATGAGTTCTTCTAAAAATGGTTTTGGATCTCAGTTTTCAAGCAAGCCCAAGCAAATTACTTTGCATATTGAAATCACCTGGGAAACTTAAAATATATGATGTATATGCCTTGCCCTTAAGATTGTGATTTATTGGTGTGGGTGTGGGCTGGACTTTGGAATTTTAAAAAGGTCTGTAGGTAATTCTAATATGTAACAAGCTTAGGAGCCATCAACCTAGTCTCTCTGGGTCTCATTTTCCTCACCTGTAAAGTGCACATGTGGGTGGAGTTGAAAGGGCTTGAAGGTGTGGGGTGGTAATCACAGAGTTTCCTGAAGTAGGTTCTGGGGAGCTCTGGTCTCCTCTGATCCTTGTGAGGAACCAAAGGGGTTCTCTGATAAAATCCCTTTGGGAAACAATGTCAAACTCCATTGGTTGAATGAATAATTGTCTCAATGAATGAATCAATCAATCTATCAACTCAGAATCAAGAGTGCTGGCTCAAGTTCTACCTTCTCCACTAATTATGAATCACTGAATGTTCACTTACCTCACCAGGGCTCAGTTTCCTCACCTGTAAATAAATGGGTTGACCAGATCTCCAGGGAGATGCCTTACACTTCTAACATTCCACAACCCCACCACCAGAAAATCTCTAAGATCCCATTTATTTTAGAATTCCATGAGTCAGAGGGAGCCAATGATCTTATCTGACCCACTCAAGACTACAGTATGGGGGGGGGGGTGCTTAATTGGTCTAATTTTGCAATGAATCATCATTAAGCCTCTAGGCAATGTAGCTGCAGACTGTGATTCTTCTCTTTAGTGGTTAAGACTCATTTGATTCCTAAAAGCTTTTTAAAATATTATCTTCCTTACTGTTGCAAATAAAGACAGCAGAGCTTCAGACAGGCTGATTCATAGCTACTGTTTCTCAGGCTCATAACTACAGACGACAATCGACACAGGCGTCCCCTTGCCTTTAGCTTCCTTGCTGCCAGCAGACTGTCTGGACCTTGCCCAGGCCAACTCTGGGCATTCATGAATGCCGCATTCACTCCACTGGATATCCGAAGTGACTAACGCATAGAATATTTGGGCTGCATGCAGTACATTCAGTGTCCTCCTATGCCATCTACCCTTTATCCTTGTGTTAGCCTGGAAACGAGAACAGCACATAAAATACAGCAAGGCCAAAAAGAATTAAGTGGCAGGGAGAAGAGAAAATATAAAAGCCTGGTTGGTCTTGTATGTATGTACGTCTACAATGGCTTACCAGTAGAAGAGTTTAGCATTGTGTTTCCTCTAAACTGATCCCCTAATGTAGTCTTGAAAATTATTAAAACACCTATAAATTAATCATTTATTTTGAGAATAAAGGGTTGCCATTGATGCTTTAGATCAGCTTTTAACAAAAAATAACTCATGGGAGAAATTCAGCCCACAGATTATTTTTTGTAAATAAAGTTTTATTGTAACACAGCCATAGTCATTTGTTTATACTTTCTTTACAGTTGTTTTCACTCTAAAATGGCAGAGTTGAGTAGTTGCAACAGTGAACTGTATGAACTGCAGAGCCTAAAATATTTATGATCTAACTGATCCCTGTTTTAGATTTTAGATTTTATACATGTTGTTTGATATGAACACATTTTTTATTCACTCATTCCTTCCTTCTTCTCTTCAATCTATATATAGATATTTAACAATCAAAGCAATGAAATAAATGCTATAAGGAAATAAGCAATAAAATAATGTCCTGTCCTTTCAAAACACACCTAAACAGCAATAGTGGTCTTGTTGCAATCATTTATCTACAAAATCTTTCAGAAGCTCACTCTTACCCTTGTACATGCATGTTCCTCAGGAAGAAATAAGAATCATACACATGACCTGCTGATGCACTCTGCCTTATTAAGCTGATTAGAAGAAATACATATAAATTATAAAATCATGCCATCTAAAGCTAAAAGGAACCATTATTTCTAGTCCATCCTCTCTAGTCAATGTCACAAAGCTAGAGTTGGTGATAGTCTAAGTTTTGTAGTTTTATAACATGTAGGAATCTGGCCTCTTAAGCTATCATTATAATATATGCATATATATGTAAATGCACGTATAAACAACTCACAGGCATAAATATTTGTGGTATGTTACTAACTGTTTCAACATGCAAGATTATTTGCCAATTTTTTTCTCTTAGGACAACTGTTGCCAGAATATATTTTCTCCTTTTGTGGTGTTGGTATGGACAAAACAAGTAAATACAAGAAAGATTTTGTCTGGGATTTCCTCACTTAAGGGGGAGGAAAGTATTCTATTAGTAATTACATTTTCAAAAAGTTTTATAACCTACTCTTATGCAACTCACTCAATTCTGAGCACTTCCACCCTAAAGCTGTGATTTCTGTACATTCGAATCAGGATGTGTTTGATTTTGATTTTGAAGGAAACTTTTTTTCCCTAGTACAACAGCAGTTATGACACCTAAATATGTGAAAAACAAAAGCCAGAATGAATTCAGAATTAAATTCAATAGCAGTTATTGACTAGTTTAAGCAGTAGTGTTTCCACAAATCATTCCTACGGAGTATGCTCATGAAGAGTATAACTCCACTAAGTACTAACATGATGGATGGTGTTTTATACCCAATGCAACAAATCAAAATAATAATAATAATTATAATAATAATAATTATATCTCTGGGACACTGGTTTTCTACTGTTGAGATCTAAAATTCCTAAGTCAATGTCTTGTTATTCATTTGTTGAGAACCAATCCTTTCAGTTTTCTAAATTATTCCATATTAGGGTTTCATGAACTAGTGGATCAGGTTACTGCTGCTTATAAAAAGCTGCTGGAAAGTGCAAAGTAAAGTGCTGGAATTTTAATGCTATATTCTAGTGGAGTGAATGCATGGTAAAGGAAGATTAATTAGATTTAAGATAGAAGGAGAGTCCAATTTAAATTTGCCCCATTACTCAACATGCCTGGAAATTATACTTAGTGTGTGGGATTCTTTCCCCCCAGGGGGAATAGCAACAGAGCCTCCTCCCCACCCTGCCAAGCATGGGGAGCTGTGCACAGTCTTTCTGTGCTCATCCAGCTATGTATCCTGCCCGCAGAGGCCTGTTTGTGCCAGGACAGACGGCTCTGCAAGCCAGTGGGAGTTATTTTCTGGCACAAGATTTGCAAGATGTGAAATGGGCCTCTATGGTTAAGATACATTGGCATGAGGCTGTGGCTCTGCTTGAAAATTCTCAAAGAGGCTTAGGTTCTAATTCTGTGTCAGGAGTGAAAAGCAGAGAGAAATACATTGTCACATTTCAATCATTTGCAAGTAGATTCTTGCTTTTGCAAATTAATCCTGGTTTGACCAAAGAAGGACTTCCAGGGCTGAATCAGGAAACATTCCAGATGAAGCACTATGCCAAAATTACACCTTGCTCTTGTCACTCTCAAGTTCCTTGCTTATTAGCTCTTTGAAAATCCCTCTCTTTCCCTATTGAAATGGTTTCAGCCCTAGCACTAACTCCTTAATCCTTCCCTAGTCCTTTTCCATCCCTGTCCTCTGAATTCTTAGAGCACCTAGCCTGTACCATAGAACTTGGCATTGAAACTCCACAATGTTCAACCTTCCAACCTGCAAACTTTGAAAGATAACTGTGCGAGGTCACACTCATCAACTGTGCCTACTGCCAACAGAGGGCGTGAGCAGTTGGAAAAGTGATCTCAATGAACCAACCTCTTTGTGTTTTCTGGGGAACACTCTCAGGATATGCCGCTGTTCTTAGCCTGTCTCTGCTAGAAGAGCACACGCTTTTGAGAACTAGAAGCAATCTTTTTTAATCTCTCAATTGTGTTATGATCTATGATTTCATTTCTGGTTTCCTTTTTCTTCCAATGACCGTAAGTCCTCACAGCTCACTCTAATGCCAGCTCTCACCTACAGACCCAGTTCCTGACCTAGTCTGAAGAACCCTGGAAACACAATGCTTCCTTGAATCTAAGACATCATCAATTTAAGACAGACCATCAATTTAGTAATAATGAAAATGAGAAAAGCACCACATGGTGCTTATTGATTATGGAATGCATTGCAACTTCAAAAACACTGTTGCTTAAAAGAATGGTCATTATAGAATGGTCATAAATAAAGTATGCCAGCAGTATCAGCACCAAGTCCAATGGAAGTTGGAACTGAATTGCGTTGATTGTGGGTGGACTTATGTTCACAAGTCCCCAGGGTGGCAGTAATTCTGCCTGCTGAAATATGAAGCTGTGTCTTAAGATTTGCAATGAACAATTCTTGATTTTGCTGTTACTAACTCTGTATCCCTATAAAGCTAGGTTTTCTCTTTGAACCCTGACCTGATTTACTGAGATATTATGCCTTGTCAGCTTTTCCTGATCTTGTGCTGTTTTTCTCTATTGATTCTGTATTTTCGTCTCATATGATCAAGAGAACTTAAGCACATGAGTAAGGCTCCCCCAAATACAAAAATATCTTTAAACCATCATAGTATTTCATACTTTGTTACCCTGATTTGTTTAACTAATCCCTCTGTTGCTGGACATTCATAATGCATGCCCAAATATTACATAATGCAAAACGAAACAAAAAGATATCCCATTTTTTTCAATGAAGAAGGTTGGACAAAACAATGTTTTGGCCCACTGGTCTCCATTTTCTTAGCTGCTCATCAGTAGTTTCACATTTGATTTGGCCCAATTTTCCTTTTTGTATATATAACTCTGTGGAATGTGTTTGTGCTGCAAGGTTGCTGCTGTTAATGTTTGCATGTAGACATGATTCCTTAGGAAAGTTTCCAAGAATTGAGACTACTGGGTAAAAGTGTATGAACATTTTTAAAACCTTTCACAATCACTTCTAAAACTTAAACAGCTATAGCTTTTCACTAAGAGTATATGAAAGTTATGAGATGAGTCTGATTTTCTATTTCTTCCTGAGAGATTTTATTTTTAAATTGTATTTTTCTAAGATTGTTAGAATTTTATCTAAAATTTCCATATTATTCACATAAAGGTTCATAATATCTTCCTAACAATGTTTATATTATGCATGTGATGGTTACCTTATCCTGATGTTGATTATTTGTGCTTTCTCTTTTTTCCTCTTTTGAAAATTAATTTGTGAGATATTTTTAAATGTTTCTGTCTTTTCAAAGAACCAAATTTTGGCACTGTTGATCTCTGTCCTGTTCTTATTATTTTTATTACTTGGTGAAAGTTTAGTAACTCCCTGCAATAGGTGCCTCGTTTATAAATTTTCAACCTCTCTTCTTTTTTTATTGATTTTTTTCCCCTGCAACTCTATTATTATAATTATTGAAAGAGATGTGCTAAAATCTTAAGTTATTATTTTTGGGTGGCTCATTCCTTTAATTCCTGAGAGAGGTATGTTAAAGTCTCCTATCCAAGTGTAGTTTTGCCTATATCTTATTTTGAATCTTTTCTTGTCTATGTCTTCTTGTGATTCTGTCAATTTCTGATTTATACGTTTTGAATCTCTATCACTAGGTGCATGGATATATAAAATCATTACATCTCCCCAAGTCCAAATTATTAGCATTATAAAGTGATCCTCTGATTATGCCTTTCACCTTAAATCTATGGTGTTTAATATTGCTGTAGCTACCTAAGTTTTCCTAGGCTTCTCACTCAAATAACATGCAAGCTTCCCTCAGAATACGGCAGGGGATAGGTTCCAAGACCCCCTACGTCCCAAATCCACTCATACTGAAGTCTCAGATGGGCCCTGCAGGACCTGTTCATACAAAAAACTTCAGCTCTCCATATGCATGGGTTTCACATCCAGCAAATGTTCTGCATTTGGTTGAAAAAAATCCTTGTACAAGTGGAGCTGAGTTGTTCAAGGGTCAACAGTATAGTATATATTTTCCAACCTTTCACGTTTGTCTTTTCTATAGTTGGATCTAGGGACACATAAGATGTGCATGGCACAATGTCATGAGACACCATCCTCATAAACTAGGATATGAATGCCCCTCCCTCCTCCAGGAATCATGCCATGTCCCAAATTTCACTGGAATTTTCTTTAATCCAAGACAATAGATCTTTGCTTTTAACTGTTCGATCTACTTACATTTAAATAATGACTAATATTTGCGTTTAAAATACACCATCTTATTATTTTCTTTTCCCCTACTTGCTCTGCTTCATTTCCTTTTCTCTTGCAATCTTTCAGCTTGATTATTTTTTATTCTAATTTTTCCTTATACTAATTTGGAAACTATACCTTAGAAGTTAAAACATTAGTACTCACTGAAGTATAAAATTAATCAATACCTCAATCACCACCTAGAAAATACAAGGTCCTTAAAACATTTTAACTCCTTTTTATTGTATTTCACAATAATCTGTTAATTTTGTTTTATATTTGAACTATATTTTAATGTTTAATACTTTATTATCATGTCTAACTATTGTTATCTTGTATATCTTGTTAGATTTACCCACATGCTCACCATGTTCTCTGTTCTTCATTCTCTTGTTTACTTTGGATCTGCTCTCTGGGTTCAACTTGCTCCTGCCTCAAGAACATGCATTATTATTACCTTTAGTGTATGTTTGCTAATGGCAAATGTTCTCAGTTTTTGTTTGTCTGAAAATAATCGTCATTTCTTCTTCATATGGAAGGTCTTTTTCACTGGGTGTAGATTTTTGTAGTGACAATTAGCTTCACTAACACACTGAAAGCATCATTCCTTTGCTATTGGTTTTCACTGCTATTATGACATCAGCTGCCACTTCTTTCTTTAATGGTAATCTCTCTTTTTTCTGTTTTCAAGATTTTTCTTCATCTTTTGAGTTCTGCAATTTCATGATGCCATGATTAGGTGTAAATACCTTTTTATTTACCCTACCATTGATTTGTTAGTTTTTTTAAATCTCTAGATATTGTCATTCATCAGTTCTAGAAAATTCCTAGTTGTTCTATTTAAATATTCTCTATCATACTCTTATTCTCTCCTTTAAAAAAATCCAATTAGAAGTATATTTGATCTTTTCAATCTATTTTTTTTTTTTTGCCCTTTGACCTCTCTTCTATATTACGTCCATTATCTCTCCATGCTACATCCTGGCTAATTTCTTCTAAGGCTTCTGCTAATTCCAATCCTTCCTTAGATTGTATCTAATATGCATGTAAACCCATACTTTAAACTTTTAAGTATTTATTATACTGCTATGTCTAAAAATGTTGCTGGGGATAAAATACCCAGACCCAAATCAGGAAGGGGTGGAGCCTGAGCTTGGCCTTAGGATATTCAGCTCCAAAACTCCAATTCTTTACTACTTCACTATGCTCAAATGTCAAAGGGATTGAAGTAAAAGCTTACAAATACTTTCAAAATAATCTAAAAAGAAACAAGGAAAAGTTGGTGAGCACTTGACACTTAGAGAGAACTAGCCTTACTTTGCAATAGACTCAAAGCAGAATCATTAATTCCTCGTAGTTGCTATTCTATCTTGTTCTGGGTGGGTTTCTGTGTGCGTGAGTCTGTATTTGTGTGAATGCATGATGGTGACGTTTTGTCTATTTTATTTGAACAGTTTTTCCCTGCAAAATCACGTTTCATCATTCCCTTGCTGTGAAAATAGCCGTGCAGGAAGGCCTGATGCCCCTTCCTGGCTGCTGCAGCGCCCACTTCCTGTCTCTCTCTGTCTCCTGAATGACGTTTTCAGTGCAGTTCCGGTGCTTCAGCCTGCTCTAACCTTGGCAGCACCTACGTCAAGCATCAAGGGAGTGTGCTGATCCAGACCCACGTAGGAGGGCTTTGGCTACCAGCACTTCCTCTAGAAGCTCGCCTTTTCCTGGCTTAGGAATTCTTTCCTGTTTCTGGCCTCGTTCCTCCTTGCCAGCCTGCCCTCCCCTCTGTTCATACGTCATGTGACTCCTTTGGTAACAGTTCAGGGTTCTTGTTAGCTGCATGATCATGAGCCATGTCAAGAGTTCTGCCAGGCTGAGAAGGCTATGGGATGACAGCCTCACCACTCTCCACAAACACCAGAGTACCATTTTCTTGCATGTGTAATAGCCAAAGTTTACTGAGATTTTTCTTGAGCACAAATGTATTCCAGTAAGGTCCTGTTTAACCCTGTTATCCAAAATTATTACCAACAGTGCCCCTATCACCAGGAGACACTTCAGAGCCCCAAACTGTACATTATAGCAACTTTGATGCCTCAAGTCCTTCACCATTTTTTTGAGACTGGAATCTAGCAGATGTGCAAAGGATTAATGATCTATAGATTTAGGGTAGCTCATGAAAAAGTAGACTAACTCCTTCTGGATTTGGGACAAAGGTAAGGAAGGCTTGATAGGAAAGAGAAAAGGTATTGCTCATGTTCCTATAGTGTGCACTCCTTTCTACCACCTTGTGTTATTCTTTCTCTTTCACCTTTATGAATAATTCAAGATTATGAGACTATGAAGAAGACAATATCTTATATTACTATTATTTCTTCTTTTCTTTCTTCCTGCAAACCTTGATGTAGCATCTGCCACACAATCTGATAACACCATAGAATGTCAGACCTGGTAGTTTCCTTAGAAATCATCTAATTCAATCCTGCACTTGACATATGAGAAAAATCCAGCCCAGAGAAAACAAATGACTTGGCCAAGGTCACATGAATTTCTTATGGCAGTATAGATGTCAGAATCTGGCTCTCTATACTCAAGGCTCAACAGGTACTTGATAAAGATTTTATACCAGAAAGGTTAAGCATGTGGAGGGCTGCAAACCCTGAAATGCCATCTCTTTCCCACAAGACTGTGGATAGATAGCACTTTATTTGGTAAACCATTGTGATTCTTTATGAGTCTCCATTTTAGCCTTTGAACTGGGTAACTAGGAAAGTGACCCAAGGAGTAGTGCCTGTGTGTCCCTCATCTGACTCCAATATGATCTAGAAAAAAGGAATTCACCCATAATTTGTTCAAAGGTCTCCTTCTCTGAGAGGCCTTATCTGGGGACCCTTTATGGAGCAGCACTGCCCCTTCCCCACCCAGCACCCTTTCCTTCTCAACATTTGGCCTATGCTGCTTAATTTTTCTCCAAAGTACTAAGTATCACCTGATGCATCACAGATTTGTAGTTTTTGTCTGTTTGTTTTTGTGCATTTTTCTCAAATGCCAGAAGAATGCAAAATGGAGAAAATGCTTGAAAAGAACTGAGAAAATTTCCTTTCTAGTTCCAGGGTTTTCTAGTGTGGACTTAAGAGTTATGTAGAAAAACTAAACAAGTTCTGATAAGAAGTGGGCAGGTACAGAGAAAGAAAGAGAAAATGAATGTAAAGCAAAAGGAGGGGCTATGGAATCATGGAAGGTAAAAGGCACCATCAGCCTGGCTCACTAGCAAAGATGTGAATGGATGGATGAAGAACTGGGACATAGGAACAGAATGTTAAGCAGAAGCAACTGTATCAGTTATTCATTGCTGCAATACTGCCACACTACAAACCACCCCCAAATGCACTGTCCCCAGACTCAAAACAATAATATTTATTGAGCTCATGTGTCTGGGCTTAGCTTGGCCCATTCCTGTTTCTGGGGGTCAGCTCGCCATTGGCTGACTTAGGATGGCTTCAGCTAGAGCAGCTGGGGTGCATGGCTCTGCCCCTCACACCTCATCATCCACGAGGCTCCTCAGGGCATGTTGTCATGGCTGTAGCATGCAAGTATTGAGTGGGCAAGAGGAAACATACAAGGAAGCTCAGGGTTTAGACAGAGCTGTCTCAGCATAACTTCCACTCTTAGTCCAGGCAAGACACAAGGCAAGCCAAGAATCAAGGAGTAGAGAAGTAGACCACACCTCTTCATGACAGGGGCTTCAACAGCATGGACAGAGGAGGGGCAAAGGCATGGAATGGTAACAGCACCCAACACAGCACCCCCAGAGATCTTGTGGCACAGGGCAGGAGAACGTCTGACCCTCTCCAGGGCCTCTCCCTGGAGTTAGAGTTATCCCACAAGGCAAGTTACCCCCTGGGTTTTTGGGAAACTCTGTTTCTGCATGTATGTATTCAACTATATTTATGTTATTAAAAAATATATATATGTATACATATATGTCACTTCCTTTAACATTGTCTTACAAACAGCTCATTTAATGTACTCTCCAAAGATGTTGAGTGAGGTGGGCTCTAAGCCCAGTTAAATGAGGTCATAAGGAAAATGTAACTTGGGTCTATTTTGGCAGCATCACCAGGATGAGATGAGAGAATAATGTGCACTTGGGTGAAAAGTTCTCCATCATCTCCCTACCTCAGTCCCAGGAACTTTGCTATGGTCTTAAAGCATTTATTTTCCTCTTTTGCTTACTGCTCCCCAAACTATAACAACTAGAACAAGCCTATTTATTCATTAAAGACATGTGACTCTACTAGCCCAGAATCCCAGATGTTCCTCTCAAACTCAAGGGGACAGACCCCAATCATTCCCCACCTCTGCACTGAAGTGGCTGGCATCAAGTCACACTCTATGGCCTCTGCCTGTCCCTCCAGCCACCAGTATCCTTCAGTAGCCCTCAGCTTGGTATAAAGCTGATCATTATTTAGAAAGGAAAAAAAAAAAAACAAAACTCTCCTGTGGGTACCTCTGTCTGCTGTCTGCATGCTTATTATTCTAGGTGCAAAATAAAATATTAAAAAGGAAAACCAAAGGCTTGCTCATCCTCTATGACTCTACAGGGGATTTCCAATCACACAGAGAACACCCTGTCCCTTCCTTCCAACTTTTCCACCCAACAGAGGAGGAGGAACTAGCCTTGGGGAGGGGACTCATTTTCCTGTTCCACTGTCTGTAAGCACATTTTCCAGATCAGTCCTGACTTTTCAATTTCAGAAATCCTCCACATCCAGATGAGGCCCGGCATGGACCAGCCTCACAATGTACTTCCTACAGTGTTTATCTGCCCGAAGGGAAATGGCAGCTGCACAGGGCGACAGAGAGAACATAACATGCACACGCTGGCTGATAAACAGAGCTTCGCTCATGGCAGCTTGGGGGGCGAGCGGTTATTTTCCATGGGCTGCTATCAACAGGAAATCTAACTGCAGTTAATGTAGCGGGAGATTTTGGCTAGTCTCTTGAAACAAACTTTTGAGAGCCCTTAAGATAACTGCCGCTCACCTTCCAGACTCATTAATCACTGGCAAACTGAAGCTATCCAGTTAGGAGGAAATGAAGAGGGGGCCGTAGAATATGTGTCAAACAAATCACGCTCTTGGAGCTGGCACCAGACTCAAGAAAATCCAGTGAGAGACAAAATGTAAGCTAAGGTGCCAAGTTAAATTCTAGCACTGTGTGTGTGTGTGTGTGTGTGTGTGTGTGTGTGTGTGTGTGTGTGTGTGAGAGAGAGAGAGAGAGAGAAAGAGAGAGAGAGAGAGAGAGAGAGAGAGAGAGAAATACAAAGAAAGACAGACACACAGTGTAAAGAGGAGAGAAAGACACACACACACAGAAATGACAAAAGAGAGGAAGAGAGAGAAGATTTAGGACTAAACAAATAACATGGCTCTGAGATCAAAAACTTGAGACCTTAACCCTAAATTCTCTTGCTTCCACTCCCATCTCCAACGAGAATCTATTACCCTGTCTAAAGGAAATAGAGGAGGAACACGAAAAGAGATAAAGGCATTGAGTCCTGTGCTCCTGACGTCCTTAGAGACCAAGGTAGATCTCAAAGGACTCCATTTTCCCCCATTAACTTTTATGAAGTCTGACTTGGCAGCAGCGTTCTGTAAATGCCAGCCGGTTTCCAGCCAGGATTTTCCAAGTGCGTCTAATTGCCCCCTTTATCACAGGCACTATCAGGTAAATGGTGTTCCACCTCCGCTGGGCCTGCGGAAGGGTGACACGGGGGACTTGTCAGGCAATGGATCACAGAGCCGAGGTGGGGGCCCCTCGCTCTGCATTCCTGCATGGGGGTGACAGTAAATTATGACATCTGCCAGGGAGATCAGAACACGGCTGTGCTACCGGATGCACCTAAGCTACACAAGTAGGAAGACTTTTAGGGTGTGATTGGAGATGTGTCTGAGAGCTCTTAAAGAGACAAAGAGCCTCTTTCCCCAGCAACAGTGGAGCAGGGGTGATCCCTGGGCATCTACTACTTTGCTCTTTGATGATGCTTAATGACCTATTTTTATGTTTGATTGAATAATGTGACCTGTCAATTGGAAAGTGCTCCAGTTTAAATTGTACTTACATCCATCCTGTCAAGATGCTCAAAGCCACTCAAAGAAATAGTCGGCAACGTGCCCATAGTCTAGGATAAAGACCCAGAGATCACAACAGGCTAAACAAAAACAAATAACAAATAACCCACCACAAACCAAGAGGTGAAAAACTCCCATTTCAGTGAATTTTCAAAAGGAAAGTGCTGGTGCGGATACCATAAATGCTATCTAAACTGGCTGACCGACTCTATTTGGTGACAATACAAATTGCCCATTGTTGGCCAGAGGTTCAACATTCAAGAGTGTATCCCTGGCACCCCCACTTGTAAATGAGAGACAGACTTTTGACTTATCAACTCTACATAGAAAATGGATGGTGTGAAGAGATCAAGATTTGGTTTGATTCCATCATGATGACTTATTTGTTAATGACCATGAGAAACTTTTCTGGGCTTAATTTTCTCACCTTAAAAATGTGGATAAAAACACTTAGTTTGTGAGAACTGTAGCAAGGATTCAATCAAAAGCTAAATATTAAAGCACTTTGTAAACTATAAGTGCTATTATTTTTAGCTGAAATAAGCAGGTACTTATTAAAATGTGTGCCATGTCCTTAGGGAATGAAAAGGAAAGTGTCAATTATTGATTTTATTCTGCATTCAGCCACCATTTATTGGGTGCTTAGTATATGCAAGGTATTCTAATAACAACACTGGTGCCCTCTAAATAGGATAATACATGGTAATGGCCAATAGGTTAAATTGGTCAAGGTCAAAGTGACCACATGTATGGATATGTCTGTATTTCTTTCTTCCAACATTTATTGAATAGCCACTGGCTTTAAGAAATTTACAGAATAATGACTGATATATATATATATATATATATACTATCTATCTATATGTGTGTGCATAGATATACAAATACAAATGAGCAGCTAATATTACATTGTGATACATGTTATGATAAAATAATTTTATGAGCCTATTTAATAAATTTTTTTGGAAAGGAGATTTCAGAAACTTTAATATATGCATTTAGTTCTATACCTGGAACTATTTATACATAAATGCCAAGTTTCTTCTAATAATAGTTCAACATATAATGGCTTGCATAATGTTTTTCCTCATTGTAGTTTTTGGCAATATTGAAGATAAATAAATAAATGGATACATTTAATTTAAGTGACCAGGAAATGAAAAAGCTGACAAATCACTGTAAGCATGCACGACTGGTCAAATAAGGTTGGTTGACCACAAATGGAAGTGGTAAGAATCCTAAAGAAAAATATGAATGGAAGTGGCATCATCTAGCCTTCCTTGCGTCATGATCAATATTTCAAAGCACTAATAAAGCACCACCTCAAATACCTCAAGTGCCTGGTGGAGAAACTGAAGCAAAGACGGTTTTGTTTTTTTTTTTCAATCCAGTGGTTTCCCTACCACCCTACCATTCACTCTCAAGTTGCAATCCTGAGGTACATAACTGCCAACCCTCTTTTTCTCTTCTATTAGCTAAACATTCCTAAAATGAATTATTATCATTGCTTCTGAAATATGTAGAAACTACATGATCAGCCTGTGCATGGTGGTTCATGCCTGTAATCCCAGCACTGTGGGAGGCTGAGGCAGGAGGATCACTTGAAGCCAGGAGTTCAAGATCAGCCCGAGCAACATAACGAAACCCCGACGCTGGCAAAAAAAAAATAAATAAATAAAATAAAATAAGCCAGGTGTTGTGGCATGTTCCAGTAGTTCCAGCTACTTGGGAGCCTGAGGCAGAAGGATGGCTTGAGCCCAGGAGTTCAAGGCTGTAGTGAACTATGATTGTGCTACCGCAGTCCAGCCTGGTCGACTGAGTGGGACCCTGTCTTTTAAAAAAGCAACAAAAAAAGAAACGACATGATTAATACTGACTGTGAAGCTCAAGTAGAAGTGAAAATATGGTTAATATGTAATATTTTTATACTGTATTGTATAAATGCATTTGTTTGAAGTTTTACTAAAAATTACTTGTTTGGTTCTTAGTTAAGAAACATCGTGGGGACTATTTTCATGCCAAAGCACGGGCTTGCCGAAGAGATCCTATGACTCTTGTCATTTAGGGGCCTAGAATTTCCCTGAACACATTCCACCCACATCCACAACTGCTGACGTCCTTCATTACGGTTGTTAACACATCGCGAAAAACACAATAACATGACCAGAATGGACGCTTCAGTTTTTCAAGTGGTCTGCAAAACGTTGTCCTTTGATTCTTTTATGAGGGTTCCATAATTTCTTGGGGTTTTCCTGCTGCTCTTAGCCCTGCCAGCGGCTCTTCCCAGACAGAAACTGGGACACTCGATGGTGGTTGTGGTAAATTAATAAGGGGAAAAAATAAACAGAAGGTCCTTTTCCCATGTTTTTTCTTTTCTTTTTTTTTTTTTTTTTCTTAACTTGGTAAATCTGTTCACTGTACAGTTAATTTGGTGCTTGCAATGCAGGAGCCCCGTCTGGCTTCTCTAATTTATCATCCTCTTCTGATGTTGTTCCTTCCTTAAGGAGTCCACAAGTGAGCCTCGCAGCAGGCGAGGGAAGGGACAGTCCTCGCTCCAGGTTCCCACATTCCTTCCCGACATCTGGCAGCTGGATGCAAAGGCAAAGTAAAACTTTCTAGGATTTGTACAATCCAATCCCATAAGGTTAATATCATCTAAATTAGCGGTAGGCAGACTTTTTCTATCAATAGCCCTATAGTAAATATTTTTGGCTTTGTAAGCCATATGTTTTCTGTCACAATGACTCAACTGTGTTTGTAGCATGAAAGTATCCATAGATAATACATAAACGTAGGAGCATGGCTGTGTTCCAATAAAGCTTTATTTATGGACGCTAAAATCTGAGTTTCATATAATTTTTATGTGTCATGAAATTTTTTTTTGGGGGGGGGTTGATTCACTCCCTCCCCCCCCCAGCCATTTAAACATGAAAAAGCATTCATAGCTTTCAAGGCTGTACAAGAAGGGACAGCAACCATTTGGACCTCAACATTGATTACTGATGTCTCTATTTATTTTTCTCTCAAAAACCTTCAGTGTCCAACATGAGATTCTCTTCTCCCATTACTTTTTTTGCCCAGGTATTCCCTGTCTGACAAAAATACTTTCACATCTTCCACATAGTTGTTGTTATAGTTAGAAAATGGCTAACCATTCCTGGGAGCCTTTTTCTTATACTCCCTATCTAGTCTGTCACTGAATTCTATGAACTCTATTCATAGAATAGAATAGATTCTATAGAATCAATTCTGTTTAATGCTGTCCATCCTATCCAAGTTACCCTTATCTATGGACTTGAATTCCTATAATTGGTTTCTAATTGGAAACCTCCCCTTTTCTGTATTTTCTATTAGCTAAATGTTGGCAAAGTGAGTTACTGTCATTGTTTCTGAGATATAGAAACTTCATGATAAATATGGACAACATGTGTAGGTAAAAACAGCAGTTTTCACTCTTACCTTCTTTCAGCATATTTTGCCATGTAGCATCTGAGGTGAATCTGCTAATGCATTAGTTATGCCATCACTCTAATGGCTTCATTTCCTCCTCCCCCAAAATAATTGAGAATCCTAGATAAGTTCTACAGAGTTCTACCTGAGACAAATCCCACTTTCACTTTCATCTCCTCACTGTCTCAAACCACTTCCACCATTGTTCATTAAGCTCCAACCCCTACAGGTAACCTCCTTTCTGTTCCTGCTGCAGGAATCACCTTTTCCTGGGTCAGAGCCTTTTCCTCACTCTTTACTGTGACTCAGTGGTCTCTTGCCGGGTCTTTGCACGGTTGGCTCATTCTCATCCTTTAAGATTCAACCCATTTGTTACTTCCCCAACTGACCACTCTGTCCAAAGTAGGCATCACCATCATCCTCTTCACCCTGATCATTTCCTTTATAAGCTGTATCCAAATATTTAACAATTTTGATTGTCCATTTTTAAAAACTAGTTCATTATTTGTCTTCCATCTAGAATGCAAGTTATATTGAAATTAGATAGTTGTCGGCTGGATTTGCTCTATCCATAGGCCCAGTTTAGCATGGAGTAGCTACCTAATAAATGACTTAATGAATGGTTCTATCAATTTAAAAATTTAAACCAACCCTATGGCATAATTTTTTAAATTTATGCAAAATTTTTAATTGAACTATAAATTACCAGAGAAATGCATCAACTATGGCACAGTTTCCATTTTATTTTTACAGCTTTGTTGCACTTTTCAATTTTTCTTCAAGAAAAAAATATGAATTACTTTTGTTATTAGAAGTAACAGAAATACAAAATGTTAATAAAAGTAAGCCCCAGCCTGCAAACATTATTTTTGTCTATAGTTTTCTAAATCATGTCCTTGAAAATCTGAATGATTACATTGGAACATGGAAATGCTTCAGTGTCTAAGATAAACAGAGGAAAGGTAATATACCATCAGGATGCTGGCATTGAGAAAACCTGTTAAAGGCCAATTTACTCTTCAGATGGAGCTCTGTGGGAGTTTTGGCTGAGTAACTATGTCTTCTCTGTTGAGTCACACATCTCTCAATCCTATTCTTTCTGAATTTCTAAAAACATCATTTAATTTGAAGGATGGTTAAGCAACAAAGATGATTTTTTAAATGTGCATGGATGGAGGCTTTGGCACGGGTAGAAATCCTGACTGTGTCTTTGTGGCTTATATAATGTCACGTCTGAGTTGCAATTTCCTTCTCTATAAAACAGAGTCCCAGAGTAATTTCTCATTAGGCTATTTTGAAGACCTGGAAAATATTTATAAGGACCTGGTAGAATATAAAACAAAAACTAAAATATATGAAAACAAAGTGCTACTTTATGTGTCATAGTGTTTTATTATTTTTAAAGGAATAAGTTCCTCATGGTGGGAAAAATGTGTTTGTATAAATAAATAAATAGAAAAGAAATCTAGCTAGAGAAAGTTCTTGGCTATCATAAGTTCCTGAAAAGATTTTTTTTCTCACTATGTTCAGAATTCTTTAAATATATAAGCCAGTATTTACTACACTATGCTGTGATAACAAACAGCTTTTGGAAACCAGCAACTTATAGCTACAAAAGTTATAAAATTTTCTTTCCTCCTTGCCTTATATTTGGGCTATGGCAGCTGCACATTCATTGACTGTAACTCTGCTAGATGTATATTTTTCATCCCTGAATCCAAGATGAAGAAGCAGCCTTTCTTTAGGACATATATTTCTCATAGTAAAACTAAAATGGAGATGACAGAATCATACATGACTCTTGAAACTTTAAACATAACATGTGCTACTTTGCTCACATTCCATTGGCGAAAGCAAGTCACATGGGCATAGGGATGTCATTGAGCTAAGGAAGTCAGTCTTCCAATGGAAGTCATTGAAATTCACATGGCAACAAGTAGAGGTTTATAAATCTCTTACAAGAGGAACCTGAACAGTTGGGTATGATAAAACAATAGACCACAATAACCTGGTTCCTTTTTTTTTTTTTTTCTAAAATTAAAAGGAAAACAAATAATAAGAACGTCTTCTAAAGGTATATAGACTAAGTCCTCTACCTGAAATAAAGCAATGTTTAAAAGCAAAACATTGTTTTGTAGAAGTAGTGGGTTGATATGTTTAGAATAATGGAAAATGCTAATTTTTTAAGTAGCAAGTTAAATAGCATAGTCTGGGAATACAGTTTCCAATGACTGATATGGTTTTAATAGGGCTAGTCAAATAGGTGGCTTTAGCGCTAGATGGATGGGTCTGGGAAACTCTGATCATCATTCTCCTTAGACAGAAGCCAGCTCTCAGAACTGAGGTCAGCATGATTACATTGAGCCCTGGGCTAAAGCATTTTCAGTCTCCTCTAGTCAAACCACAATATATTGATTAAATATTTGCCTAGAGTTTATTAAATTTGGGCTGCTCAGAGTTGTCTGTATTAATAGCCATCAGATTAAATATATCTTTTCATGCACTCAGTCATTGATCGGCAAACCACGGAAAAATTCCTTTCCCCCCTCATATTACTTGTTTTGCCATCATAAAAATTAGATAACATATTTCAGCTCTACAAGTAAAACCCGTCTCATGGGTCGATATTTGAGTCTGACTTTTTCCCAAGCCAAAAGGTACAAAGTTTCAGTTAGGGTGAATGAATTCTGGGTATCTATTGTGCAGCATGGGGACTATAGTTAATAATAATGTATTATTTACCTGAAAATTACTAACCGAGGAGATCTAAATGTTCTTACCACAAAAAAACTGATAAGTATGGGAAGGAATGGATATGTTAATTGGTTTGATTTAATTATTTCACAATATATACATATATCAAAACAACATATTGTATACCATACATATAGATAATTTTTATTTGTCAATTATACCTTGATAAAGTTGGAGTAGGGAGAATTAAAGAAATGAAACTGATGTTCTTATTCTCATTTTTATGTAAAGAAACTAACACTCAGGGAATGCAGTCTTGTCCTCTGATCTTGAGTTGGTAAGAAGATGACAAGAAAGGGGCCCTGGGTTCTTCATGAAGACTAGTTAACCAACTTGACTTGCTGTTTCAGCTTCCATAGAATTCCATAGTGGTGAAAACCTAAACAACTTCATTATAAAAAAGTAACAGATTTCTGCACAGAAAAGAATTAATCAAAAATAGTTTTTTCTCCCAGAGTGTCAATCTTCAACTATTATTGTTTTTATGGATATTGTTGTTGTTTTGCAAGTACTCTGCTTGTGTGGACAATGAGGTTCAAGTAGGCCAGCCTGGTTCAAACCCTTAGATTAAAAATGGGCAGTTATTGAAATAAGTGATTGAGAAATAACTGATGTCTTAATAAAGTTTAATAGTAGTTTACTGGGCAAATTAATGATTCACTTCCATAAAAACATCAGTTGTACATGTGGATACAAACTATAATGACAGGAAACGGTAAAATGAACTTTACACAGAAGTATGTCTTTTCAGGCTGGAACAAACACAAAGGCGTGAAAGCACATGTGGAATATTTGTCTTCAAAGAAATTTACTTTGCAATTAGTGCAAAGCAATTAAATGCATACAGAAAAGAATAAAAAGGATAGCAAAGCTTATACATGACAACTAAAGATCCCTCTCTCCCCTGGCCCCAGTCATCCATTCCCTTCCCTCTGAGTTGCCAATTTCTCATGAAGACTTGCAGAAATAAGCTTTTACATTAATGTACGCTATTGCTATTATACCAGCTAAAGAGTGCTAAAAGGGGCTAGGGAGTAGATAAACATTTTTTATACTTTTCCATTTTTCCAAGTGTTGCCATCAAGGGCTGGGAAAAGGGGGAGCAAGAATAAGAAGGAAAAAAAAAAAACCTTAAAAAAAACAGAGAAACATTCCCAGGAACTTCTATGCCATCTGGATCTCTTGGCACAATCATTAATATTTTTATTTTTAAAATATTTTTCCAAAATTTCACAGAGCTAGATTTAAAGAAGGAGGCTGGTGCTGATAGTCTCCATGGAGAGGGCAAGGAACAGATAAGGCTACCTTTCAGTGGAGAATCCAGAAAAAGATTCTTAAAAACAAAACAAAACAAAACAAAAAAAAACTGCTTCCAACCTTAAGGGGCTATGGGTAAGAAACGAATGTCAGCTTGTCTATTCATTCATAAAAAGAAGTATATTGAGCACTGAATGTGTATCAGGTGCTGAGGATGTAAAAATAAACAACATAAATATGACCCCTATGGCTTTAGATGGCCCCAAAATTCAATTAGTCAACAACTCCATGGGGAACAATCCATTTTGTACAGGCACATTGAATAATTGTCTTATATAATGATCATTTGTTCAAATTATGAATTCACCAAATGTTTTTATTAATGATTGTTATGTATTAATGGAATGCAGTAGATTAAATATAAAAATTACCACTGGAGAAATGCAAATGAAAATAATAATGAGATACCATTATGCATTATTATGAATGGATAAAATCCAAAAACCTAACAATCTCAATTTCTGGTTAAGATTGTAGAGTGACAGGATTTCTCATTCACTGATGATATGAATGCAAACTGGTGTAACCACTTTGGTAGACAGTTTGACAGTTTTTTACAAGCAATTGTGCTCCTAGGTATTTACCAAATTGATTTGAAAATTTATGTCTGCATAAAAACGTATGTGTAAATTTTATAACAGCTTTATTTGTAATCATCCAAAATAGAAAGCAACCAAGATGTCCTTCAATAAGTGAATAGATAAACCAACTATGTTACATCCTTCATACTCAAAAATAAAAAGACTAAACTATCAAGCCATGCAAAATTATGAATGAATCTTTAAAAGCATATTGCTAAGTGAAACAAACCAGCCTACATTGGCTGTAAATTTATGATTCCATTAATATGACATTTTGGAAAAGGCAAAACTATAGAGTCAGGAAACAGATCAGTGGTTGCCAGGTACCTGAGTGGGAGGAAGGTTGAATAGGTGATGTATACTTTTTTTTGTGTGTGGTTGTTTTAGGGTGGCAAAACTTTTCTGTATGATAGAGTAATGGTAGACATATAACACTATGCATATACTAAAACCCATAGATCTTTGCAGCACAAAGAGTGAACTTTAATACATGCATATTAAAAAGAAAAACATTTAGTAGGTCAGGAAATTCCAGAATGGAATTTGGAATGTGACAAAAGAATCTGTATTACAAATGTATGAAACATTTAGTTTAGTCCAGAAGTTTTAGGCAGCAGGGAATTGTTTGACATATGCAGTGGTATATTTTTACTCATATCATCTTTAGAACGATCTCCAAAAGAAGCTAACCTGCCTTTCCAAAGAGAATTGGGGACTATAAAACATGGAAATATGAGTCAAATGTGAGTGGTTACACTAAAAGAATTATACCAAACTAAGGTATCAAGACTTCTGTGTCAGAAACCTCATCCATATGATTATATTTTAATGCTAGAAGCAGGAGAAGTCTGACTTCCTCCACTCTGAAGTCAGCAATGTGACAATGGTGTAGAATACGTCAAGGACTGCAGGTGAGAAATAGATGGATGTCAGCCTAGACTACCCACATAAGCCTTACAATGTCAACAGTCTTAGAAACTGTCAGTGAGACTAAAGTCTTTGGGACCATATTGTTGGGGCTCCAGAACCGGCATCTAATATTTCTTTGAGGGATATTGCATGATGATGCTCTGCCTTCACTTTAGACTCCAAGGGAGGGGAAACTTTAAATGTGGTTTAAGTTATTATAAACAATGTCTTTTGTAGGTCAGTATGAATTCTAGATCACTATCTGATAACTGCACACTTCCCAGAATTCATAGTTAGGCCAGAGGCCCAGAATGAGCTCATATTGAATTTCAGAGGAAGATGACTTGAGAGAAACATGGGATTCTCATCCATAGATGGTAAAAGGGGCTAAAATCTCCTTGCTGTGCAGGGACAAACTCAGAGACATGGGATACGGACAGAAGTATTAGAAAGGCAAGACCTAACCAAGGTGTTTGAAAATCTTACAAAGGCAGAGAGGTTTACCATTTCCCTGGAAAGTCTAAGAGTTTTGGTAAGTGGGCCACTTTACAACACCTCTGGCAATGATAATTTTAATATCAACATTAGAAATTTGCCACCTTTGAGAGCCTGTCTTGGAACAACGTATATTTCCCCTGATATCAAGGTCCGCTAGGTGCTCAATTCTAATGCTGGAAACAATTTGAGACTTGAGCATCAACTTGAATGATGGCATGGGTGACCCAAGGTGACTGGTGGGAATAACAAAATTATCCCCAGGATATATGAGCATCTGGACAACGCTTTCCTAATACTATCACTTGTGGGTTTATGCTCAGTGGCTAAGCAATGCAGAAGGACAGGAAATATTTGGATTAAGACTATTTAGAAGCTACAGGTCACAATTATATTTTGATGCATTTCTACCTCTCTAAATATTTGTCCAAAGAAAGACAAATATAAGGACATATATGAGTATTCTGAAACCTCTAGAGATGATATATTCAATATTGTTCTTGGAAATTGCAAATATTAAATTCTCCTGAAAGAAACATTTTGAGGTCGTCTCTACTTCGCTGGTGCAATAAGCATGGTATTTATCCACCCATGTGATACTTTAGCAGTGAGATGAGCTCATTGATCTTGGCCGCTAGTGACACTTTCTGTGATTTTTATCTCCATAAATCACTGAGCTTGTGTTTTCTAAACTGTAAAATGAGGCTAAATCTTCTCAATGATTTCAGAAGTTTTTAGATGGAGGACCCCTGGTGTATAAAGACCATCAAGTCTGTTTCTGTAACATTCCAAAGGAATCTCTAAACCAGAGAGGAACAGTAGGTGAAGAGCTACCTGAGAGAAAGGGGCAGTCAAGACTGAATCACAATAGCTTAGAGATGGGAATGAGCTCAGTCCAATCACATAATGCCCGCTATTGTGCTCTGGCTTAGTGAGAAGCCAAATTCAGGAAGCACATTCCATTAGACTAAATAAAGCTTCGATCATGTGTAAAATTTCCAGCTTGAATAGGCAGCCATCCTATCACTCATCGGGCTAGATGCATTTAATGGGTGTAATTTCTTCCTCATTTTTCTATGCGTTTATTGTTTCATTTTTATTATAGGAATTTAAGCATCTTATTAAGCTTATTATTTTCTGTTAAGCCTAGGCTTAAGTAAATACTGTTCTAGAGGGTGTACATGCAAATATGTTTCCTTTAGATTGTCAAAAGAATGGGCAATCTGATTCAATTTAACTGTGAGATTAGAAAAAAGGAAAAGTAAAAAAATAAAAATAAAAATAAAATAACCTATCAAGCACTAAGCCAATGTAACTTGAGAGTGTGTAAAAATCATTTTTAGGGAATTGTGAAATGTAAAGTCCTCAACTCCAGTTCTGATGCTGTAGACCCAAGATAAAATTCAGAAAAATGTATTTTAAGAAAGCTTTATAACATTCTTTTAAATTTTGATAGAACATTGCCTTGAGCCTTTGTAAATTACATTAAACTTGTCCTAAAATTGCTTAGAGGAAAAGGAAAGAAGATGAAAGATGAATGTTATTTTTATTCTATTAAGGCCAACTATCTAAAAAACTGAATGTCAGAAATTGTCCCTGAAACATTTTAATTTCAAGATTTAACTGCATATACCAGAGCTTCTGGGCTGCACAGCTTTTGAAGATTGTAGGATCTGGGTCTCAGCTGATGCCGATGAGAGCCTCAGTCCTAAGCAAGTGTTCATTAAGCATGATTGAAGTGAACCGAGTATAATTCTATATTTACTCTGGCAGATTTTCCAAGGTAATGATAGGCTGCAAACAAAACAAAACAAAACAAAACCCTAGAAAATATGCCTCAAAGTGGAAACTTAGACCCTGAAAAATCAGTTATAGAAGGTGGCTTACTTAATTATTTTTAGGGGAAATGGTCAAGCTGAAGGTGCTTCTATTACAAATTCTCCAGAATTTCTCCAGATATAGGCCCAAAAGTAGACCCTAAGATAAAGATTCAAGAGGAAATTGTTTGAGAAGTGATTTTAGAAGATACTGGTGGGGGTGGACAGTGACACTAACAAGGGAAGAGAACCAATAGGGGGCTTTGTCAAGCAAGTTATCACTGTGGACAGCTGGGGCTCAATCCTACCCGGGAACTCTCAGAAACAGTGTAGAAAATGTCCTTCAGGGTTGTCTTCCCGAGGAGGCTTGGGTATTTATACACTGACTTCTCCCTCAGTCACTGGTTGAAGGTTGCTCCAAGAAAACATGAATGTCCTGGTACTTTCAGCCTGCCTCTTACAACCAGTCTTCAGGGCCAGAACAAGTAAGTCCTATGGAGTGAGTTCTGGCTGCTGAGATTCAGGCAAACGTGCACTGAAATGGAAAAGACCAAGAATGTGGGAGGAGTGCTGAAAACATCAGCTTGCAGCAGTTCCCAACCCTTTTGGCACCAGGGACTGGTTTCATGGAAGACAATATTTCCACGGTGGAGGGTGGAGCTCAGGCGGTGATGCGAGTGATGGGGAGCATGCTGTGCAGCTCTCCTACCCTCCCCAACCCACCCCCAGTTTTGTAAGCTTTATGGAAGACAATTTTCCCATGCACAGGACAGGGGAGGGGGACGGCCCGTGGAGCTCTGCAGTCTGGTCCCTAACCGCGGGTTGGGGACTGCAGAGCTAGAGGGATTAGGAAAAGTTGTCTTTGAAGTCAGCCGCTGTGCCTGATATAAAGAACGATGGAAGAAAGAACTTGCTAGGCAAAAGCTGAGGCTCATTATATTTAAGATATCTCTTCTGTGAGAAAACCAAGCCAGACTGAGAGATAGAGAACTGGCTGGCTGCCCTGATTACCAATCCATAAGGGACGTTAAATTATCACAGTGATAAATTGGATTTATGGTACCAGTTCACTTGAATTTCAACATGAGAGTCCTTCTATAACTGGTAAAATGTAAATTTTCTTTAACTCTCGAAGTAGAAAATGCCCTTATTGGTAATTTTAAAAGCACTTCTTGCGTGCATGCTCTATCTCTTTTGGAGGTTTTGGCTCCATTTAAGTGTAGGTTTCATGGTGCAACCTGAAGTAGCTGAGTGTTAACCAGAAATAGACTTAAAGTGAGCAGAAATTCTAAAACTAAATGACATATAGCAAAATGCTGTTCACCTGGCATTAGGCATTTATTTTCTAAATGCAAATCATTTGATATGCCTCCTCCTAAAGAGCTGTTCAGTTCAGAAAACAATATATGTAAGAAATTATGAATTTCTCATGTTAAACATAAGAAAACAAGTATTAATTAAAAAGTTTCACTCCGCCTTCACAAAGTAAATAGTGATTGAAGATGTAAAAGCATCTTTTGAAGGGATGCCAGTGTTTTAGCCCATCAAGAGAAATCTCAGGTGGTGTCAAATGGCACTTTAGGAAACCACCAAATTTGCTTGACAAAGTGAATAAGAATCTGGTGTTATTTTAAATATGCTCAGTAACTTCTCCCAGAATGTCGAAGGAGTGTCCACAGCTGCACAAACTATGGCTTAGGGAAGAATTAAAACCACCCCGTTGTTCATAGAGCTCAAACAATTACAGTGCTTATGGACTCCATACCCTAAAGCTACATGAATGGAATCATAGATGAATTTTTTTCACTGGAGATTTGCAAACTCATCAGATGGATACACTGTAGAAAGTAGCATGCCAGATTTAGATTTCATTCTGCCTCTGGTCATTCTAAAATTCAGAAGACTTCCTCTTGTGTGCTCTGTGGATCTGAGCAAGCTGCATTTAAGTTTGACACACATAGACGCATATACAAGGTATGATTGTTTAATTGTGTCTTTAAATTTAATTTATTCTTGCTTCCACTTTTTGCCCTCCAGTGAGGTTTCCTAATTGTAGAAAGGTTTCCTAGCTATATTCATGCCTGGGAACACTTTCCAAAGTAACTTAGCTTAAAGCTACCAGCTTGACACTGGAACAATTAATATCAAAAGATATTCTAAATTGAATGTCAATTTCTCAAAGTTTTCGTATCCTATGTTGTGGTCTCTGTTACACATAATGGACTCTTTGCTGTCATTGAAAACTATTATCAAAAACATCTTTTCTAAAACAAAAAGAATCCAACTACCAATATTGTAATTTGAATATGGGTATAATTTTGCAACTTGGATTTATTCTGCTGATTTGGGTACTTTTTGTATTGTTTCATTTTTGAGGCTTAACAGCCAAAAATATCATCTGTGGAATCCCCCAAATCACCACCAGGTATTGAGCAATCTATGTCTCTTAATGATAAAACCACATTTAAAATGTCCAATTTAGAAGAATGAGATGACAAGCTAAGTGGAAATTGAATGAGTTGAGAGAGATACTGATTAAGAGACATGATAGAAGAAAATTGTATGTACACCCTGCATCAAAGTTATACTCTTTCTCTCTCCCTTGACTTTATAGGTGGAGAGTGACAAGGAAAATATAGAGGAAGCAAGACAGGAAAAAGTGGTATAGGAAGGTAAAACAAGAAGGACAGGTACCATTTGAGGATTCATAGTGATGGAGACAGACAGTGAAAAAACAGCAAATTTCTTGGTCTTAGTTTCTCTATAAAATGCTGGTGTTGACCAGGATGGTCTCTACAGACTCAAACACTTCTAAAGTTTCATAGTTCTTTGTTTTTAAAGTGAGAATCTGACTTTAGCTACCCGCCAATGAAACATGTCAGAGTGACTCTTTGGATAAAAATAGCTCCTTGTGAAATGATTTGTGAGAACAAATTGTCTTCTGTTTTGTTTTGTTTTGTTGTGCTTTTTCTTTTTTGTGAGTGCATTTTTTTCTACACAAAGATTAACTTATCAGGCTACTCAAGCTTCTGAAAGAACTTGAACAAAATTACCCAGTGGCGGAAACAGGCTCCAGAAAAACCAGGTGACCTGAGAACTTTTTGTATAAGGAGCTGCATGGGCCATGATGCCAGTTGGCCCTGTCACTGAGCTTGGAAGGGCAGGCATTAACTGCACAGAGGCAACTGATCTCCAGGTTGAGTTTGCTGGGCCACTGCCTCGTAGTTTAAAAGATGAATCCAGATGTTTAGCCACAAGGAAATAACAAACACTACCCGCCAGGCACAGAGTTTGGCTCTAGATTTTATGGCAGTGCAGAATGTAGCAGGGGTCCTCAAACTATGGCCCACGGGCCACATGCAGCCCACCAAGGACGTTTATCTGGCCCGCCAGGTGTTTTTGCCACTGCTGCCACTGCCTGTCCTGCCTAGCTGCAGACTCTTCCCAGCCCCACAGTGCGCACGTGTGGAATGTGCACCACACTCTCCAATGGCCCTCCAATGGTCTGAGGGACAGTGAACTGGCCCCTTGTTTAAAAAGTTTGAGGACCCCTGATAGAGTCACCTCTGCCTTCTGCTTCTACTTCTTAATCAAGGTGAGGCACTGGTGTATTTTACTCTGCTTTGGACCATGAGGCAGCATGATGCTTTTAGCCATTTTCATCTGGAGGTGGTGGAGTCCATTTCAGAGTAATTAGGACCATTGTCAAGGATTTCTATCATGTAAGTTCCAGGAGGATTTGGCCCAGAGGCTGGGCCACCTGAGCTCCTTGTCCTCATGTAAGTACCTGAGAAATAATGTCCATCCTGGCTTCTTTATACAGAGCACTCTCCTATCACAAGGAACAAACGAGGTCCTGCATGGCCAGACAGCTGGTCTCAGGTCAGTCAACTGAGTTATATCAGGTACATGGCCTAACTAAGATCATGCATGTCTCCACTTCCAAAGGTTGGATGTAACACTCACCATTTGTCTAGGGGCTTCTAACTCCAGTTTGTCCTGAAAGACAAATACATAAAGAATATAGAGTAGTCCTTCTGGTAATAAGTCACTGAACTCCAATCTAATGCTTAAAACAAACAAAGGAAATAAATTTCTCTAAGTTCAAAACATTTCACCAAGCTAGTTAAATAGTCATAGTCATTCTTAGAGTATTGAGACCAGGGGTCTAGGACAAACCATGCATGTTAAGTATACATCTTGGAGAACTCTCCCACACTGAGCTCATGCCTATAAATAACCAGCACCCAAATCAAGACCCAGAGTACAGCGAACACCTTGAAAGCTGCACCCTCAAGCGTAACCACGGCACTGACTTCTCACACCACAAATTCCATTTACCTGTTTTTGAACTTTATGCAAATGAAATCATATATTAAATATTCTTGTGATTGGGCCCTTCTGCTCAACATAATATTTGTGAATTTCACCCTTGTTGTTGTATATAGTTATGGTTCATTCAGTGTAACCAATACATACTTTTTAATTGTGTGTATATACCACTATTTACTTATTCATGAAACTATTGAAAGATAAGAATAGTCATGTTTTTGGTTATTGTGAATAAAGCCGCTATGAACATTCTTGCAGGGTGTATGTAAAAATGCATTTCTGGAGGGATATTCAATCCAAGTAATAAAATTACTAGTTCTTAAGGAAGTCATATATTCACCTATAGCAAATATTCCCCAATTTCCAAAGTATTTGTAACAATTTACATTCCACCAACACCATGTAAAAGTTTTGGTTATTCAACATCCTCATCAATACTTGATATTGTTTGTCTTTTTCATCTTGTCTAGTCCACTAGGAATGTGATCAAGCCATACATTTTATACAAGTAAAATGTATACATGTTAAATATATGTAGGCAAAACATCGATCAAAATACCAGAGAGAAAGCATTTATGCAGCATGTACAATTCATTCATCCATTTATTCACTTGTTTAAAAAGCACAAGTGGCCAATAAGCATATAAAAAAATGCTCAACATCACTAATCATCAGGGCAATGCAAATTAAAACCACAATGAGATATTACCTTACCGGAGTTAGAATGGCGTTTAATCAAAAGTCCAAAAATAAGAGATGCTGGTGTGGACATAGAGAGAAAGGAATACTTCTAAACTGTTGGTGGGATTGCAAATTAGTACAACCTCTATGGAAAACAGTATGGAAATACTTCAAAGAACTAAAAGTAGACCTACCATTTGATCCAGCAAACCCACTACTGAGTATTTACCCAAAGGAAAAGAAGTCACTTTATCAAAAGGACACTTGCACTAGAATGTTTATTGCAGCACAATTCACAATTGCAAAGATGGAGAATCAACACAAGTGCCTGTCAACTCATAAGTGGATTAACAAAATGTGGTATATGTATATCATGGAATACTATTCAGCCACGAAGAAGGATGACTAATGGCTTTTGCAAAAAATATGGATGGAACTGGAGACCGTTAAACTAAGTGAAGTGCCTAAAGAATGAAAAAACAAACACCACATATACTCACTATTAAATTGAAACTAGCTGATGAGCACATAAGTGCATGGAGGGAGGTAAAATTTAATAGAAATAAAGCAGAGGGAGGCTGGAGAAAGGCATGGGCAAAAACCTACCTAACGGGTACAATGAATACTATCTGGGCACACTTACAGCAATGACTCAAGCATTATAGAAGTGACCCATGTAACTAAGAATATTTGTACCACCGTAATACTTTGAAATAAAAATAAATAATAAATAAATAAAAAGCACAAACATTCAAGGGAGATTTTACAAAAGATGAACAACTAAGGAATGAAAATTTCAAAATACATGTAATATTTAAAGAGATATTTTTATGCAGTTGTAATTATTTTTTTTTAACCTGAATACTCTGTTTCCATGTATTTCTCATATGGACACTATTAATATGTGTCTCCCAAACTTCCAAGCCCAGGGTGACTTCACTATTTTATTTCTCAACAATAATGATGATGAAAACAACAATAACAGTAATAACAACAATAATTTAACTAATTGGGCTCATTGTCTTTCACAACATGATTCATTCATTCATTTTTTTTTTACCTGATTCTCACAACTGTGAGATAAAAGTATTATAGATTTTAGTTTCTTCAGTGCACAGTCCAGGGGAGGGGGCTCTGAGATAAGAAGGGACTCAGCCAGATGATTAGAACTAATAATAAGAGGCACAATGGATCTGGGATCGGAACCAATGGCATTGGCTATCTCAGCATCATGATGCTTACCTTTATTCTTGACATAGCTCTGCAAGTGAAGACACCTTATGCTGAAAGAGATTCTTTGTACAATAGTGTTTTTGTTTTTATATCATTGAATCTTTGCTTTGACAAGATGAAATTGTATTTTTCCCATTTCACAGATGGAGAAAGACAAGCCCCAAGGGAATTTAAGAATTTTTCCATTTTTGTCACCAGTTACTCAGTGACAGAAAAGCACAGAAAAACCCTAACATATTGATTAATTTCTTAAGTTCTGTCCACTAAAATAGAAATGCTCAGGAAACAGGGGGCACAGACAGCCATACATATTAGGATGCTCCTGATAGAAGGATAATCATAGTGCTAGTCTTAGAATTTCACTTTTCTCTATGTTCTGACTCATGATTTCTTCAACATAGCAGAAAGAAATAAAACTCCTACAATGCTAGAAGGCTCAGATACAGACCAATTCCATATTCAAAATTCTAGGAGGTTTCTGATTTAAATTAAGCAAATAAATCTTAATCTTTGCCCCAGTTTCTCCTCTAGTCCACATCCCTTAGTAGATAAAAATGTAACACCACAATAGCGATTAATGGCCACTTGATGAGCTCAGGCTTCCAGAACCAAGAGAAAAATATACAGATCACATTTTTTTTTTCTTCTGTATGACAATATGCTGTATTTTTCTTTTATTTCAAAGTATTGTGGGGGTACAGATGGTTTGGGTTACATGGATTGCTTGTGTTGTTTTATTTTTATTTTTAAATTTCAGAATATCATGGGGGTACAAACATTTTGGTAACATATATTTATTGCCTTTGTGCTTGAGTCAGGGTTGTAAGTGTGCCCATCATCCAAATAGCATTCATTGTACCAGTCAGGTAGGTTTTCTCCCATCCCCTACACCCCCCTTCCCCTGATTGATTTCCAGTGAGATTTACTTCCCTCTGTGGACCTGTGTGCTCACTGGTTAGTTCCAATTTCAAGGTGAGTGTATGTAGTGGTTTTTTCCTATTCTTTAGATACTTCATTATTTTGATGTAACAAAAACGTCAACATCAGGTAGTTTAAAATGAAATTTACTTGTTTTCCTGGATTTTGTTGTTTTGTGGTAGATCTGGTAACAGGAAAAGAGTTTATGAAATATATTGGTGAGTCCTCTTCTAGAAAAGAAAAGAAAAAAAAAAAACTTCCAGTGTTTTCTGATTTCCAGGCCAAACAACAACAAAAAAGCTTTATTGTTTCTTTGTTAATCCTTTCAACTGCAATGGAAGTCCCAAGGGGAGAGTTGGCCTAAACAAATTAAGCTGGTATATCCAATATTTCACAGAATTGAAATTTAGAGTCAGTTCCCTGCCAAGTGAACATGTCAAGTTAGAAATGTTTGGATTAATGTACATTCTTCATGTAGTTTGGGTCACCTCTGTGGTCAATCTCCACTTCCTGCCACTCCACAATGGCAGGTCCTGAAACCCACCAATCCACAGGACAAATAAAGGGTAAAGAATGCATCAAAAATATTTCAGAGTTATACATTTTGATTAATTAAAATGCAAATTAAATATGTTGCTTATAAACATGTCAAAAATGGAATGCTGTTTATTGGTGATCTCATTTCATCAGGTAGTTCCAGGCTACTTGTTTTGAAATCAAATTAAAAGAAGAAAACAATTCAAAAATCTTGACTATATAGAAGTTAAATATTCATTCTAAAAAGAACTATTTGTAGATAGGATAAAAATCCTGTACACTGAGCCATTATTGCACATTTTAGATGGGACTTGATTTGTCCAAATCTAATTTATATGCATTTTTTACAAAAATATCTATAACACAAATTTCTTCGGGGTCCTAAAACAAACAAACAAAAATCTTATAATTAATTTAAATCACAAAAATAAGGTTCCAATGAATTGCAAACTTTTTCTTGGTCCTAAGTATGTCTGGAAAGCAGGAGATAAAAGTGGCTTTACTCTATTGTCTATATAAACAAAATAACTCTTGATATGAATTGAAAGAAATGTCTTCATTTTTTGGTTCTTGAATAATGAATTCCATATTATCTATAAATGTATACAATATATCTGTTAAAGACCAGACAGGATAAATACATGATTGAATAAAGCAATATGCTGGGCAGAGTTCCCAAAAGAAGACACCCAGTGTCTGCAGCATCTCATCACAGGCTGAAAGAGCATGATTAGGCAGGAAAAGACATTCCATTTGGAATAGACTAGAGAAATGCAATCTTTGCATTGCTTAAATTCATTAGAGAATACAAAAAAAAAAAAAAAAAAGAGGAGCATGAGAACAAACTGTGATCATCATATTTTCAAAATGTCCCTGGGAGGAGAATTAATTTAGACTGGAAAGAAGTCATAAGTAACACTTGGTCATTTGGTTCTGTGTGCATTAAAGCACCTAGAATAAGCTAAATAAAGCACATGGATAGTATAGACTATGTTTTTGCCACTGTGAGTGTTTTTCTTTTTTATAGGAAGAGGCAGGGGAGAACGGAAAATGAATGAGGAGAAATTGTGCTCCTAAAAGGAGATAGTTCAAGCCAACCAAAGCAGAGAAAACAAGATGAGTGTCGAAAGCAACACGTCAAGCATGCTGAACATCATAATAAGATTTGACTTTAGAAGTAGGGGAAATACAGAGTGTTTGGGGTTTGGCTTTGCTTGTGTGAAGTGATATTTGTGTTAGAAGAGGCCAGAAGAAAGTCATGAGAGTCAGAATTATTACATGTGAAAGGAAATGGGTAACAATGGGCTTAGAGCACTCAGGACAAGGGAGGTTTGGCAATTAACTTCAGGAACTGCGAGACTTAGAAAAGAAAATGTAGGAGATATTGCAAAGAAAAGGAAATAATGTAGCATCCAATCAATAGGAGAAATAAAAGATGGACATTATCTCCCTTCCTTCACTTGTTTGTTTAGCTATTACCTTCTCAACGTTGCCTAGAATGACCATCCTATATAAAGTTATCACTCACCCACCTACATTCCACATCCCCCTTGTCCTGCTCTAATTCTTTTCCATAATACAACATCTTCTAATATACTGTATCACTCATTTATTTTGCTTATTGAATGACATTATTTCCCTATGTACAATTTAAGCCCACAGAAGGCAAACATCATTGTTCAAGAATGTATCCCAAACACCTAGAACTGTGCCTGGCACAGATTGGGCACTTGAGAGACATGAGAGAATAGAAACATAGAAAATATAACAGTCAAGGAGGCAGGTTCACATGCTGAATTCGAACTGCAAGATTTCCCACTGTGCACTTGATACTGATATACAGAGAAGCTCAATGTTACCCCCTTGTCTTGGAACCAATCTACTTTATAGGAGCTAGGCAAACATTAGAGAAAGAATGGGAAAATCCATTTAAGTGTCACAGAAAAGGCAAGGTATGAGAACTGTGAGTGTGTGTGGTAACAATTAGAGGTTGAATTTATGAATTTGGCCTTTGTGGTAGGTGTTCTAACCTGCATGGGATTCTAATATCCCTCAAAATACAATGTGCTTGCATATCTAACCTACAACAAAGCACCATCAAATTCATGAAACTTCTTAGAAGTATCTAGTATCCACAATGATTTTCATCCATTGGTGTAGCACTAAATATGGTGACATTTAACCGTGGGAATTTTTAGTTTTAATCTGTTGAGTTATTGCTTTAGACTCCTTAAAGTTTTTTTTTTTTTTTAATTTCAGCATATTGCATGGGTACAAATGTTTAGGTTATATATATTGCTTTTGTCCTACCCGAGTCAGAGCTTCAAGCATGTCCATTGCCTAGACGGTGTGCACTGTACCCACTGGGTGTGAATATACCCATCCCCTCCTCCCCCTCCCACCTGCCTGACACCCGATGAATGTTACTACTAAATGTGCACCTAAGTGTTGATCAATTAATTCCAATTTGATGGTGAGCACATGTGGTGCTTGTTTTTCCATTCTTGTGATACTTTACTTAGTAGAATGGTCTCCAGCTCTATCCAGGATAATACAAGAGGTGCTAGATCACTGTCGTTGTTTGTGGTTCAGTAGAACTCTGTGGTATACATATGCCATATTTTATTAATCCACTGATGTATTCATGGGTACTTGCATTGTTTTCACATCTTTGCAATTGTGAATTGTGCTGCTATAAACATTCGAGTGCAAAATTGTATTTATGGAATATCTTTTTGCCTTTGGGTAGATGCCCAGTAATGGGGTTGCTGAATCAAAGGTAGTTCTACTTTTAGCTCTTTGAGGTATTTCCATATAGGCTTCTTAAATTTCACAAGACCACTAATATAAATATGTATTTAACACTTTTGTGGTACTTCTCAGTCATCAGCAACTCACAGATCAGGGAAACAAATAAAGATGTTACCTCATGTTTCTTGTTAGCTGGAAAAGAGGATCTAGACGCATAGATGATCTTTGACTTCCAGAAATTCAGGGCAGATGCCCCACTCACATCTCCTTAACATTCACGATTCCCATGTCATCTGAGACTTCTTATTGCAAGCACTTACCTCTCTGGGTTTGAGTGTGTTCTCTGGTAAGAGGAACTTGGCCTGTGCATACCAGAAGTGCCAGGGAATTAGCTTCCCAGGTGAGGCCCTCACTAATGATGAACAAGTCTTGGGAGACACTGCCCCATTCCCTTGCTTCTCAGGTGAGACAGTTCTGAGGTGTGCACTGCAGATTCTCCCAGAGCTCCTCAGTGGAATCATGTTCCAGCCACTGACAGTGGTAACTTTCTCAGCAGTGCACCTTAACATTGCCTGTCTAGCCTTCACCATCTCACTTGGACATTTTCCTATCAGCACTTCCTGGAATTACGTCCTTACACCAAATCCTCATCTCAGGGTCTGCTCCTGGAGAATCCCAACCTAACGTAAACGTATAGTCTATTCGTGAAGCTAAGACAATATATCTCAAAAGTAAACAAAAGCAATTGAATGTTAGACCATGTCAGGAGCTAACTGCCATAAAAGAGGAAGGGGGTAGATTCAGCCGACGATGACAGATATACTTTGGACTCTCGTGAAGAAGTGAGGTATTTTGTCAGATCCTGAGGGATGTGGTAGATTTTCTGCTTGATAAGAGAGACGAGAGATATTAAGAATCAGGAAAAGGGCATGGAATGTTTGTGAATTAACGGGGAAAGGGCACAGTTTTTATTTTTTTTATTTATTTTTATCAGAACGAGTCTGATAAAAATGCACTACATACCTATGAACAAGTAGAAGATGCCATGATAAAGTGCCTTCTATTATTTCCAGTAAGGCCAACAAGAAGTTTAGAGTTTAGAAAGAAATGATTCCCCTACTGTGATTCCCCTAAGGTAAAATCTCTAGGAATCCCAATTTGTGTGTAGCACATGCTATTAGCATCCCACCTGGATTCCCATTACTGCGGGCTCACATGTCCATTCCCCAGGTCCTGTTGGCCACCAGTGGCTCTCAGCTGCCCCTTTCTCTGAGGAAGGACCCTTGGCTGACTGAGGGCCTCCTTGCCTCAGAGGTTGCTCATGCTCTGCCCACTGGCAGCCTGCAACTGATGACTAAGGGACATGAATGATGAGGTATACACAATACTAGGCCCCCAAGCCACTCTACGTAATGCAATTCACATTCTAGAGTTCCTCCTTCTGCCGTAAAATCAGGCAAAACAATGCATGAGTTTATCATCTTCTACCGCCTTACCCTGCTCCACCCACCCTCCTTCCTAGGGAAACACACCTTCAACAAGGCCCGTGCACCCAAATCCCTGTCTCTGGTCCTGCCTCCAGAGAAGCTGGCCCAGAACCCCATATGTATAACAGGAGTGTGCCTCCTCCATAAGCTCATAGGGAAAGGCATCATGGCTCACTTAGTCCTACTTAGACCTCCATTAACTCTCTGCAGAAGACTGGTAAAGACTTTCCACCTTCCTGAAGATACCCACTCAGGCAGCTGCAGACTTCCTCAGGATCTGCTATGAATCTAAGCAGAATGCACCACCCAAAGTGGCCTCATCCATTGAAGGGACAGCATGCCTTTTACTGGATAAGGTGGACGTGACCTCTGGCAGAAACTAGTCTCCAATAATAGTAGCATAAACACATCGGAACTGCCCTTTGGGCCAAACTTCCCCGCCCAATTGCAGTGGAAATAATGAGCAGGTAACTTTCTAAGAGGCCTAAAAATGGATCCTTCAGGAAAGCTTAGGGGAAAAAATAAAAAGAACCATAAAACTTTGTATATACCAAATCTCAGGATCAATTGGAAGGATTGATGTGTGGGAGGCTCTTGTTCCCAGTCCTGAGTGCATTGTCTGCACCCTGAGTTAAGCTAAAAACAAAGCAAAACAAAGCACAGTCCCGCCAGGCCTAATACTCCCCAGATGGCTTTAAATGGGACTACTAGCAGACATGATGTTTTTCTTTCTTTCCTTTTTTTTTTTTTTTAATTATTCTTTTAAAGGCACATTCTTCTTTAAACTCATTGTGACATTGTAGCTTCTATTGTTATTACATGGTCTAATTGGGGTCTCTCTTCCCTGCCACCATGTGGTTGGTGTTGAATGAACATAAATGTATTTAAATATTAGCCTAATACTGCATTTCCCCGAAAAAAAGACAGGGTCTTCTATTTATTTTTCCTCAAGAAGACACCCTAGGGCTTATTTTCAAGGGATGTGTTATTTTCCCCTCAAAGCCTCAGCTTGTAGCTCGCACAGGATGGCCGGGACCTGACAGGGGCAGCCAACCTTGTTGGTGGGGCTGCTCTCACCTTTCCAGTCACCTCTGGGATAGTAGCTGTCACGATGGGGCAGATGAGAAGGGCTGCTGTCTTCTTTACCGCTCTGCCACAAATTGCATGGGTTGTGCAGATACACTGTGTAGCCACGCTCATCACTAGGTCTTATTTTCGGAGTAGGGCTTATATTGAGCGCAAATGCTTAGAAATCCTGCTAGGGCTTATTTTATGGGTAGGTCTTATTTTCGCGGAAACACAGTAGATGTAGCAGGAAGTTTACCTGTAGCTCCTGTATATGTGTGCATGGTTTCTTAATGCATTTCTAACCCAAGAAGCCATGGTTTGGCCCTTTGAGAGCTACAATATATTTGGGACCCTAGCACAGAGCAATAAGGCAGTTACTTATAAAGCCCTCAAAGAGCAGTGTGCTATACCTCATAACTCAACAATCCCTTTCTTAGAAATATATCCAACAGAAATTCAGATAGAGGTTATCAAAAGACATATGAATGTTCATAGCAGCATTATTTGTAAGCACCCCAAACTGGAGATTATCCAAATGATAATCAACATTAAATTGTGATTCAGTGGATTACTTATACAGAACTAAGAATGAACAATCTCTACCACATATTCATTTGAAGGAATTTCAAAACATAATGTTGATAGAAAGAAGACAGACTCAAACAAGCCTAAAAATAGGCCAAAACTAGATTGTAATATTACAAGTCAGGATAGTGGGGGTTACCCTTAAGGGTGTGGAGAATGGCCATGGGAAGGGAGAGTGGAGCCTATAATGTTCTGTATATTGATGTGGGTGCTGGTTACATGAATATTGCACTTTGGAATGATATCATCAAACTATATAGGTAAAGTTTTTACATCTCTCTGCAACTTATTTTGCAAAAGAATTAGAAAGAATAAGCTTATCGAACTGAACTGAATGATCTACTATTTGGGGCCATTCAAGATTAACTTTCTTCCATAAATATTGATATCTAAATGCTGAGTGGTTAAACTAAACATGTAATATTAACAGGAAGCTTCTTTTGGTCTATGTTGAGAAGCACTGCTGCACCAACACAAATTATCTTGATTCATGAAATTCAGGGAAAAATATAATAGCAGAATTTGTTTGTTTGTTTGTTTGTTTTTCAGGGAGAACATTACCTTGTTTAGGTGTTTTAGAATTGTAAAACAATTCTGTAGATCATGTTGTATAATAGAATTTTAAGTCGAGAGTGGACTTGGAGAATAATTAATATAGTCCACACATTTTACAGATAGGAAAACTGACCTGAAAAGGTTAAATAATTGGCCCAAGGTCATATGTGTGGTTAGTAGCAGCCCTGGGAGCAGGTCCAAGGTCTTGATCCCTTTTTCTCTAGACCACACAGCCTCCTTGTTTTCCAGACCTTCTGTGAAAGTCCATGAATACATTTAAACTGTCTGTTACAGACTTTTAAAAGAGCAACTCATTTACCCCCTGTTGGTGCAACATATAGGATGTGAACTGGCTCAATTCCCTCTACTTCAATCTGTCAACAATCAACAAGTCAGTAGACTGCTGGCATTTCTGCTTAGACTTAATGGTTGATTTTAATTAACGCATTGTTCCCGTGCTCACTGAAACCCTTTAGCTCACACGAACAGGATTAAAACCAAGAAATATTCTCAGAAACAAAGACAATGGAGGCCCTCAGGGTCACTTTTTCAAAAGCAATAACATTTGTGTATCGTTTGAAGGACTCACAGAGTCCTTGGGACAAATCTCTCCTAATTGTCTTAAGTTCATTATGGAGATTCCCAGCTCTGATGGCTTTTCAGTGCAATTTGTAGAGGGTTTTAAGCATCATGATGCTGTGGCTATACGCCAGACCTCCCAAGTCAAATTCTGTAAGGATGGGGCCTGGGCATCTGAAGCTTTTAAAACCCACAGGTGATTCTGATGTAGCCCTGGTTGGAAAAGGCTGGTCCATTATGCCTTTGTGGCATTGTTCTTCACCATCCTTTCAATGATCCTTCACATATGGAGATATTTAATAAAAACCAGTAATTGGCAAAAGGTCGCCTCATCTATACCAAACCTGAGTGTCTACTCTTTCCCAAAGCTTCATTGATTGCATATCACAGGTTGCTGTATTGCCCACTTGTTGAATGGCTTCATTCACCCAACAAACAATTAGTTTCTTATTCATGAATGCTGCAAATTTCTTAAATCCACTAAACTATAACCTTTATTGGGGAGGGGTGGTCACAGCAGTATTGGTAAAGATCATACATCAGGGTGGGGAACCTGCAGTCTTAAGGCCACTTGTGGCCTTCTAGGTCCTTAAGTGTGGCCTTTTGACTGAGTCCGAATTTTACAGAACAAATTATTTTATTTTTATTAATACATTTTTGTTCATCTTTTATATTTTTATTTTGTTTTTTACATGAACATATTTAAAATACCAAATAATAAAATAAGTTTCAACAAAATAATCCTCCCAAATTTACTGGCACAATTAGGACATTAGTAAGCCTTCAGGGCTAAACTGACAGCTGCTATGCTCATGATTTAGTTCTAACTTCCCCACCTGACTGGCACCACTAGTGCACAAGGCTGGTTGGCGAGAGTTTATGGGGTTCATTATGCCAGTCTGTTATCAGGTTTTGACAATGGTACACTGCCTCTGTTTGAACTAGAATTTGTGAATAGTTGTAAAGATCGACAGTATTTTTTAATTTTGTCTGCTTAACAGCCTATCATGTCAAAGAAGACACAGAAGGAAGAAAACAGATTTTTAAATGAGGATTGGGAATTACTATATTGTCTTGTTTCTGCTAAAGATAAGATGATTTTCTTGCTTTGTGATACTGCAATATCAACATTAAAGAAGTTTAATGCTAATCAGCATTATAATACTCATAAGGCCCACAGATATTTTAAATTAGAGGGAGAGGTGCGAAAGGTCGTATTGCCGAAATGAAAAGATAAAAAGCAAAAGCAAAGACAATTCTTTCAAGCAGCAATAAGACCTGGAAATAATGCCACCGAAGCAACTCATAAAATATCTTATATACTTGGGAGGGAAAGGGAAGCCATTTAGTGATGTAGGAATTGTGAAAGAATGCATTGTTGAAGTTGTGGGATGCTTAGACCCTATAACGTTTCAAAGTACAAACAGTTGCCTCTTTCAAGGAGAACTATAACTGATCAGCAGCATGAATTAGCCTTCAAGTTAACAGAACAACTTCATGTATTATTTCAAAAGGAAAATATATATTATTCAGTCGTTTTTGATGAATCAATGATACCACTGACTTAGTGCAGATTTTATATTTCATTTGGGTCATAACAGAAGATTTTCTTTGCTATGAAGAGTTATTCACTTTGGGTACTCTTGCAAACAGAACACGGGGAATGTTAACAGATATCTTCAATGAATTTCAAGATAAATGTCATGAAGTTGGACTGAATTTGGTAAATTTAGTGAGTGTATGTATAAACACTGCACTTTCCATGACAGGAAAACATGAATGGTTTATTGCACAGATAAAAAAAAATGTACTAACAGATCCAGGTGCTCACATTTCTTTTCATTGTATCTTGCATCAGCAAAATCTCTGTGCTAAAGTTACTATTTTAAATGACACTTTGAAACAAGTTGGGGATACTTAACTATGCATGCAAATGTAATGCAGTATTGTCAGTTTTGTAAAATGCTAAAGTTGAACAATGAGGTACTCAGCATGGATTTGCCGTATCATTCTAAAGTGTGTTGGCTATCACACAGAGATAGGTGTTAGCCAAAATTTTATCTTTGAGAGGACAGTTAAATTTTATGGAGAACAGAATCAGTAATGTAAAGTACTGAAAGAAGATTTCTATAAAATTCTATTTGAATTTTTGTTACAAAGGAGAAACAAATGTGCTGTAATATTTTGTCTTGTGTAACTAAATGAGTGCTGCAGCCCACATGGCTATAGAATCATTTGAACTGTGTTAACAAGGACCTAAGAGCTATAAAGAGTTAAAGAGACATGTTAAGAGATACAAAGTATGGACATTATGAAGCATAAATAAACTAATTAATTATCAGCCCTCATTAGTTAATTCATTAACTAATTAATTCATATGTGTTGTATCTACTATGCAGCAGTTGTAAATACAAGTGAGATTTTGAAAAAAGACCCTGTCCTGAGGAATTCATGTCTAGTGGGATGACAGATATATAAAAGACACCATAACATGGTGCTAAGATAAAATTCATGAACGAGAACCATGGATGTTCACAGGTCTGAGACTTCCTGCACCAGAAAGCTTAGTCATGTGAAGTAACTCTTGAGGTGAGTTTTAAAAGATAAACAAGGAAAGGCAGAAAAGACAAAAACAGAGAGAGAAGGAGACAAGAGTAGGCAGAGGCTTCAAAGTATAGCATGAGAAAGATGCTTCAGAGTTTATGGAATTTCAGAAGTTCAATATGATCTGAATACGTGAGTCATTTATCTAGGAAAATCCTATCTCCTTAGCTTACAGGTTCCCATTACATTCTATCTTTCATCTACCTGGACACATATGTTTCTTATGAATTCCTGGAGGAGAGGGGCTACACATGCACACAAACACACACTCTCTTTCTTTGACACACACGTGCTCACACATATATCCCCTAGCCTATCACATGGTAGATTCTCATCCTTATTTCTAATTGAATGAATTTCTTCCATCTCTATCATATTGTTGTTACAGCAAACCAGACCGGGAAACAAACTGAGAGCCACACAATCCTGCAAAACAGGATTTTATTACACCAGTGGGCTCAGAGGGGTCTTGCCTCCAAATTCTGAGCAAAATGGGGTCTAAGCATGGTGGGTTTTATATGTTACAGAAACAAATGGTCACAAAGTCTGCACAAGCTCCAGGTCTAGTCACGTGTTACTCTATAGTTACAAAGTCATGCTGTTCTGCCGCTATACACAAAATTTAAATCTAGTCAAAGGTCATTCTTTAGTTGTATGCAGTTATGCTACTAATAGGAAGGGAGTGGAAAAATTCTCCCTTACGCTGTAATTGAGGAAACTGAAGTTCAGGGAGATAAAGTGGATGATCTAAGATCATACACTATTGAGTGTCTGCACCAGATATTAAAATAAGATCTTGGGAACTACTACGTGTCTACTCTATAACAACAGCCCCCATGCAAGTCCTGAATTGTAGGGGCCCTTCCAGTGTCCAGTGAATGTATTCAAAGAATGTCAGGAATGGAAAACTTGTTTGAATCCTCATCTACTAAAGAAAAACTGGCTGATGGCATTATGAATTCACTGTAGAGAATGAGCCTGAACCAATTACTCGGTGATTCAGAATTATTAATATTATAATAATAACTAAACCTGTTTGTAGAAGTTGGCCACTTTTATTAGTATGCAAATAAAATTATAACTCTAAATATTTAGCAGCATAATTAAATAAGAAATTAAATCAGATTATAATGAGAAAAAAATAGATCCTTGCACACCCTTAAGGGTAAATTATTGCACATTGAGTTCTAAGAACTTATCAAAGACAGAAAAAAGAAAAGAATTCAAAATCTTGTGCAAACATGATCACAGACCCATGAAGATAAAATTAACAATGTCCTACCCTCAGCCCTCAAATACTAATAGCCAGACATAAACGATATATTTATCTCAGATCCCTGGCATCATAGAAATAACACTTTTCAAGCAATACTATCTGCATATAGTGGAAGCTGACATTAATCTTTGATTGGTGCTTAAAATTCTCAGTGTTGAGGCTTAGTTCCTTTTCTTCTCAGTTCTGAATCTGCTATGCAAATCTATTACAGTCATTTGCCTGGGCTCTATCGCTAGGTCAACCCCTATGGCCATACCCTGGTTACTTGGGGTCTAACACTATTCACATGAACAGACATTGAGTAAGTGCTGGATACAACTCCAGCTCTGTGCTTAGGCTATGTCTGCAGTTGACTCTCAATGAGCTCTTCAGAGTGGAGAGTTGAACAAACACCTACTTATCCATGAATGTAAAGGAATAAAGGGCTAATCACAGGTGCAAACTTGGAACCTGCCTCCAGAGGGGTGGCGAAGGCTGACAAGAAGTGGAGGAGATTTGTGGAGGAGGAGTTGTTATTTAGCTGGCTCTTGAATATTTAGTAGAATTTCAAGTAGAGTACCTTGAATGCCCTGCACACACGTTTGGAGTGTTTCTATAAGCCGAGGGCGGGGGGAGCCATTAACAATACATGAGCAGGATTATTTAAGGAGCAATTGGAGAAGTGAGGGCGAAAGGCAGAGAGAAGAGTTCAGAGGTTTTTTTTAGAACTATAGCTTTACTAGTCATGGCAGTATTGGCGTCACTGGTAGTGTTTTAGAAATAGAGAATTTCAGGCCCTATCCCAGATCTACTAACCTAGAATCTCCCATTTTAGTCAGCTCACTGGAAGATTAAAGTGTGAGAGGCAATAGTCTAATTGAAAATGTTGCACAACCTTATCTTGGCAAGGTTGGGGACCACAGCTCTGAAAAGCACTAGATCTGAAAGAGCTGGAACTGCCCCAAAGCTTTGAGTGAGAAGCAAAGGAAATCTGAAATTAATAGACCAGATAGGGACAAACTCTGAAAGTGGAGGGTAATTCAAAGACTTGAGGGCCCCAAGTACAGGTAGAAAATAGGAACTTGCTCAGAAATGAAAGGGTCACAGAAGTGAGCAGGCAAGACCAGATTAAGGCTGGAGTTAGGGTGGCTGGAGAAACTGCAAAATGAACCTTCTATGGAACAGCTGCCAGGGAGGCTGTGAGTGAGAAGTGGGTAATGCAGGGGTATGAGGGAAATAATTCGTGCTGGATGCCAAGTAGTTCCAACCTTGGGAATAGAAAGGAGGTAATTTTGAAGTTGTAATAGGGGATAACCATAAGCTTCAGTGGCAAATATGGAGAGATGCTGAAAATTATACCTGTTTCCAACCTTCCAATTGCAGGAAGGTGATATCAACTACACTTAAAGTTAAATACATGGAACTTAGAAGATTTTATTTCACTGCGGAACAAAACTCTAGGATATTTTGCTCAAAAAGTGAACACCATCAGTACCTGGTGACATTAGTGTTGCCTCAGTGTCATGCTTTTAAGAATGAATAGAAATATCTAATGTTTATCAAAAGCTTCCCAGTATAAAAGATGATTTTAAATGCTTAAAATGCCTGTTATGGCCTTCATAACAACCCTATAAAATAGGCTCTGTTATTCTCATTTTACAGATGAGGAAACTGAGGCATGTAAAGGCTATTTATCTTGTCCAAGGCAAAAATCAGTGTCAAGGCCCATATCTGGACCTGGTTGGTGATGTCACAGTTAATAATCATGATCACTATGCAGAGCTGCACCCCCTCCCCTGACACCCTTTATCCTGTGGTCTAACCTACAAGACATTTCTAAGTTTAAACGGGTACCCAGTTCTTATACACCAAAACAGTGTGGTAAATAAGATTGTTCAGTTCCTAGGAACAGAGTGTGTCTCTAAATTCCAGACACTTTTTATGAATAGAAGAACATTAAAGGGAAATATTTCTTAGAAATAGCCAGATGGCTCTACAAATTGGTACAGAACCAGTTCCCAACTTTCTGTGTTAATTCGTGATAGTGTTAGCAGAGACCATTGAAATCCTCTAATACCCCACAAAATTTACTCTGAGCAGTGGTGCCAGTGATTGATCCCTTGGCATCCTCTAATCTAGACTCCAGGTATTTTCAAAGGGTAGTGCATGAAAAAGGGAAAAAAGTGAAGAATGCAAAGAAGCTAAAACTCAATTAATAAAAATGCAAGGTAACTACCAGGCATGGTGCTTGGTTTCAGCCTTCCTGAGCTCAGATCCACCTTCTTTTCTCCCACTTTCTAACCAGATTTCAATGGCAAATCATTTACTGTCTATGCATCAATTTTCCTCCCTATAAATCCAGGTCGGCGATACTACTTACTTATTGTTGGAGGAAACTAAGTGATATAATTTATGAGGGGCACATAGTAAACACCAGATGACTTGACAGTCATCAAGGCACATAAAACTAAATTGAAGATGGCGACTCCTCTTTCACAAACTGTCCGCCAGACTGCAGCATATCTGTGTCTGTCTCCAGCTCTCTCAATTGTGGCTTGAAAGATGAAGCCCAGGTTGGCAGCAAAAATCTCCTTTCAGTTTTCTTTAAATGAGCTCCAGAGGGCTTTTTTTTTTTTCCTTTGGCCACTAGTATTTACTCTGGCACTCAAAGTTAGCAGCAAGAACTATTAGCAAAAACCCCCAAATCACATGGATATCAATAGAATAGGAACCTTCCAAGATTCCATATCCTGCTTATGCCTCAAATCCAGAAACATCACTGACCTCTTTTTAGCACTGACTGATGACAATGCAGATATTTCAGGCTGCAGTTCCCTGCCCACTACAGCCTGTCTGAGTTTGTTTTGCCCCTGGACTATTTTTGCTCACATGGTTGCTCTCAGCCGCAGACATTCAAATGGAAACCAGAGAGATCCAAAAACTTGGGAGGAACCGATAAACAAATGTAGGAAGAAGCATCTAGTCTGACCACGGCGCCCACAAAAGTTTCTGTAGACAGAATATAAGGGGCTAGAAATCCAGCCTCCACTACTTGAGAACTTGCCTGAACTTTTCTTAGATCTTTCTCTATTTTACATTAGGATGAAAGGATGAAAACTGAGAGAAGCAGGTTGGGAAGAGCTTATTAGCTTAATAACAGTGTGTGTGTATATATGTGCGTGTAACCTAAGATTTCTTTCTGGGGGGCCTAGAAGAGCTAGATGCCTGCCATTCTGTGCTTACAGAGAAAATACAAATTAAATCTTTTTAAATTAAAAGCCAAGCCCCCTACCCCCCCCCAAAAAAAAACAGGTCTCTAGATTTATAAACTTACTGAAAAACATCAGGCTAAATTCAGGTGTCTTTCTTTTGGTTAAGAAAAGAAAATGGTTAAAATAGACTCTAAATGTTACATGAGTGGTATCTATTCGGGGATCAGTAAGTACTCCCAAATCCAGCTTACAAATATCCAAACACCATTAACTGAAACAGAACTCTCTAATTCTGTAGAATTCAGAAGTGTGAGTAGACATGGTACAAGAACTTTCTCTCAAAGTGTCGGGCTCTTTCTCTTCTCCCCACTCCGTCCCCCATTGGACCAAGATCAGTCAAGAAAGTGATGGAAAAGAAAGAAAGAAGGGGCTAAAACCATGAGGCTGCTCTGGCACTATCCTCTGATGGGAGCATAAACTGAATTTACTCACCAACAGCTTCATTCATCACAGTTCTGGGTCATATTAACTCACTGGCATATTGTCACCTTTGAAGGGTTTCCAGCCACAAACCTCCAAAACTTGCACCCTAGAAAGAAACAGAGCAGACAACATTATCTGGGATGCTGCTGTCCCTACTTAATGAAAATGTTGTGCCACTAGATCTAAACAACTAGAAACAAACAAACAAAAAAATCCCACACAAAAGCAGTAAGGAAACCAGAAGGAATCCTTATTTTTACAAATGGCCAAATCTTTAAAGATGTGTCTATTAAATATATTTTTTAAGACTAGAAAATGACAAGCAGGCTGCCAAAACAAAATCAGGTTGTAAGAACATTTTCACCTTTTAGCCTTCCAACAAATTGCTTGTTTTCCCATCTGAACAATAAGCTTATTGTTTGCACTAAAGTACAGTACATGACTAGTCGTGTTAGGAAGTGAGTGAATTGTTGTGCTGTCAACATGATTTTTTTCCCACATACCTATTATATCTAGGAATTTCTTCCAAAATTAGCAACTTTGAAGAAAATGCATGCTGCTTTGATCTGCTTTCATTATTTAGAGCTCTGTTGACATCTAGACTAGGGTTGCTTGTCTATATGAAATTATTATTATTATTATTATTTGCATGGGTTTCTAAGTATACACTGTTGAACCCTTGTCAAAGTCTGGTGAGAATTTTGGTCCACGTTACTTTTCATGTTTTATTTAAGCCCAAGCTGAACTCTGTGTAAGACTTAGAGGCACAGGAGAAGACTTCATAAAGGCTTAGGCCTAAAATGAGATACTCTTACTCTTTCTCATCCCCTCTCTCTCATAGCACTTAGCAACTCAGGAGTCTAATAAGAGGAGCTGTCAGTCATCCAGCTATGTGTGGTCCAGATGATTCTAACCTTTTCATTAACCTGACAAAAATGGAAATAAATCAGATATTTAATTCTAAGTCAGAACAAAAAGTTCCATCAATAATATGTGCAGCTGAGACAATGATTCAATATTCTGCCAAGCATGGCAACAGCAAAGCACTCTTATCTTCCTACTTGTTCATCGATGGCCCTAAAGAACGAATCAGTCAGAGAAACTTGGACATGCAGCTGGGTGAAATAATGCTCAATGAATGCTCCATGCAGCATTCATTTCCAGTCTTGTCCGATGCCATGTCCATGTTAAAGAGCACCTAAATACCCTCATGTGTTCAACTTAAGCTGCCCACAGAACTCTTACCACACAGACCAGCCAGCCTTCAGCATGCACCCTTCATTTTAATCTGCTTTTTATCTTGTATTCCTCCTTCCCTTTATTTCCTTTAAGTTTCAAAGAGGTGATGAAGTATGAAAAATAAAAATTACCCTTAGATCCTTGGTATGCTCAGGATTCTAGGGCCAGATCAGATTTGCATTAAGACTGCAGCACGCATGCATAAATATGCTTTCTTGAACCCTTGCCAGTATTTACACACAAAAGATGAGTAATGATTCTTGCAGAAAAGTAAAATCTTTCAATCTGATTATTTCTCCTCCTGGGTGAGAGACAGGAATGCATAGAGGCTAAATGTTCTTCTCCACCTCACTCGCCCATCCCTCCAACAGGCTAGCCCTGGCGTGTTCTCGCGGTGAAGGCAGAGGTGCGCCACTGGAAGCAGAAACATGCACGTGCAGTGCAGTCAGTTTTCAAGCCTCTGCAAGCGTCCCATCTGCTAACAGCTCACTGGCCACCAGTAATCACATGGCCACAGTCACACTCAAGGAGCAGAGAAAGAAGCTCCATTCCCTTTATGTCAAAGGTGTGGATACAGGGAGGGGAAAAGAATTGGTGTTGTTAGTGTGCTGAATCTACCACAGATAGATGCAGTCCCAGTCACAGACAATATAGAAACCCAGAGAAAGTTTGTGTCAGACATGAAACTAGCACCCAGTTCTCTAGACTTCTGCCCTTTTTGACCAAAGATCAATGACTGATAAAGACGTCCCATAATCAAAGTCAATATTACCAAATATGACCCATACTCCCCCAAAATAGTGCCTAAGAATACTATACTATTAAATATTTGTGAACAACTTTGAAGCAAACATGAAAAACTTGATTCCTTGTCTGATGTTTTAGGAGTTAAGATTTTATGCTATTGGCATGATGCAGGCCAGGCAAGTAAGTATTAGACAAAGAGAAGCATAAACTATGATGGCTAGAGACACATATGACTTATAACCTACTCAGAGTCAACAGACTTAGCAAATAAAATGCAAGATGCCCAGTTAAATATGAATTTCATAAACAATGACTAATTTTTTACTATAAGTATGTCCTGTGTATTTTGGGTATACATTTACACTAAAAAATGTATTCTTTATTTGAAATTTGAATTCTTTATTTTATCTGGTAACCCTAAATCTACAGAGAGATTTAAAATACATAAAAACCATAATGAACAAGGAGTGATATATATATATATATTAAATTCCCCTCCATATATATATATATGCATATATATATATATTCCCCTCCCTGTGTGTGTGTGTATATATATATATATATATATAGTAATTCATTCTTGAAGATTTTTTTCCATAGGAGAATTACTGTAAATATTCAGAATAAAGACACTAACTTTTATAATGTAAAGTTTGCCATAACTGGCATAGAAACTAATATCTTACAAAACAGACTTTTCCACAAAATTAAATAAATAAGACAGTATAATAGGATTATATATTTTGTGTGCATATATGGCAGTTAATTCTATGATAGAGTTTGAGTGAATAGGAATTGAACCTTAGAAATGTCAATGCAGTCATTAAAGTTCTGGGGCTGTTATGTGCCCCTAATGGGCCAGCAATTGAAAATGGAGCAGGGACTCTCTGGGTCCCACAGCCACTGTGTCTGTCCCACAGAATAGATGTGATAAGAAGGTATAGATTTGGTGGCTGGTCCCAATAACTTCTTCTCAATGTCTTTCAGAGTGTCCACAGGCAAGGAAGCCAAACCCAGTGTATTCAGTTCTGTACACCCTCTTTATAGGAACCCCAGCAACAATGCGCGTCACCCCGACAACGGAGCTCAATGTTTGAAGGTAAGAAGCAAATGGAGAGCTGGGAGAATCCAAAGTTGTAAAAACAATTAATAAATACATTAAAAAATTAAGTGGATGCAAAAGATTTGTGTTGCTACAAATTGGTAGACAAGATAAAGAGTTAATATTTGTCTGGTTTATCAACAGCTGTCACTGGGAAGGAATTAAAAAAAAAAAAACACTACCAACAAAAACAAAAAAATACAAAACCTTCCTCCTCAATCTGGCCAAACTATCTGTAAAAGCTGGTTCCCATTAGATGTTTGTTAATTCAATTTATAAAAGCCAAAGCCCAATGGCCACTGTCTGTTGCACACAATAGGAGCTGTATTTGTACAGGCTGGCACTCTGCCAGCATATAGTGTCACACAGACTGGTATCTTGTATGTAAACATTGTTTGAATCTTTAATAATCAAAATTTAAAAAAAAATTTTTTTTATGGCTCCAATAGCCTTATAATGCAAAACAAATATTGAACTTCCTGTGCTCAGATCCTGTGTTCAGGCTGTGGGCCTTCTTTTTGGCAACTGGATATGAGTGGGAGTTTGTTTTACCAGCTCCATTAGGTCAAAGTTTTCACTTCCGCTGGAGAGAGAGAGGAAGTTGCCATCTAAGGAGAATCAAATCCATATTACAAGTTGTACTGTCACTGGACTAGGGCATTACATTTAACAAAAATTCTTATATTACAGGATGTTTATTTCTAAGTTAAATATTGACTATGTATAACTTGCACACATAAGTATCATGGATATGTTGGGTTTATACTTACACTGTGTTATAATTATTCATAAAGAAATGCAAAAATAGTGATAAATAAAAATAGTGTTATAAATTACATGATAAATTATATCCCAATGCAAATATTGATTATCATAATTATTAATATATGTGACAAAAAAAAAACACTGAAGTGAAGGGTAAGAATGAATATATCATTCTTTTATTCTGGTTTCCATTCACTCCATAAATATCTACCACACAACCTTTCTCCCTTTCCCAAATCACAAATAGTCAGGCAACAAGAGAAGCTGACATTGGTTCTCTCCCTCTACTAGACAGGAAGCCTTTACAAGGAATCTTCTAGGTGCTTTGCACTATTCCAGATAGGAGGGATGGCAAAGAGCATGTTTAAGGCATGTCTCTGGTCTCCAGCAGATTACAATCCACTTATACTGTCTCCACAATGGTTCTGCCATGGGGTTTTGTCACGTGCATAAAAGCTTCTTCCTCCTAGCCCCACAGTGGCCCATGGTCACTGTGGATCCCACTAGGTGGCAATGATGAGAATGACTGAGATAGAGGGTAATCTCATCCATATTTTTCTTCAAGAGTTATTTATCAAGTACTCACCATGCCCCATTGCATATGTCAATATTTGTTCTTGAGTGAGGGTGTTTGTGTGTGTGTGTGTGTGTGTGTATAAGAAAGAGAGAGAGAAGAGAAAGGTAGTAAAGTGAAAGAGAGAGAGAGAGATTGACTATATTTGTTAGTTTTACTTAAATGGTTCCAACCTAAAAGTGTCAATGTGGCACTCCAAATGGTCCATAACCGAGTATCTACTGCATTTAAGGAAGGGGACAACTAAGAGATTAAAAATCTGAGTGACTATTTGATATAATGTGGAACAAACAACAGGTTAATTTACTATTTGTTGTTGCTGCTTATTTTGCTCAGTTTTGTTTTCCAGTGTTAACCTGTTGCCATGATATTCTGTAGATGTCATTTAATTCCCAATCCAGGACATCACTAAGGCATGGGGAGAATGTGGTTTGTTGATGAAAAACTTATCTGTATGCAATACTTACGTAGACTACATTCCTATTAAAATAAGATACTTTATTTAGACAATGAATGGGAATTTTTAAAACATTCCTTTGTGCTAAAGTCATCTCTCTATCTCATTTTAAGACCAACCCAAATACAAGCATTCAATCAGCATTTTGTCAAACTCCAACATGTTGATCTCTTAAAGCAAACATGTTTTCTTTTGCATCCTTATACATACCTTTTACTTAGTATTCAGCCAAGTATTTTTCCATTTGAATGGATGGAGAGCCAAGAGGCTGTAACAAGTGGGGCCACTCAGATCTACTATATGGCATCAAGTGAGCACAAGTTGGGAGCTGGGGTCTGGGAGGAACAAGTGTAGATTTGGTGTCTGAAAACCAAATTCCAACATCACTTCTGCACCTTCTTGATTGACATCAGGCAGGTCATTCAATGTCTTCTGGGCTGCTGCCCTCAGTCTTTAAGACAAAGAGGATGCCCCTAGTGCTATGAAGAGGGCTGAATAGGAGAAGGCTGCAAAATGCTTTAGAAAATAGCCACTACATACAGGGAGAGGAATTCTGCAATATGACCCCCGTGAATCTGTGTAAAGGGGCAGAACCACCCCAGAAGTTTTCCGAAGACAGCTCTTAAGAAGAATCATCTTTGTTTTCTCTGGACTTCCGATCTTCATCACGTTGCCTTGTAGTCACTCTGATGACAGAACCATTCTGAGTGCTGGTGGCTGAACCCTCAAGAAGAGCCTGAATCAAGCACAATGATATTGAAGAGTATTTCTGATTCAATAAACAATGGTGAGAGGATATCAATGGCTGTGAGAATTTGTCAATAATGAAAAAGCACTAATAATTTATTCTCTATCACCTTAAAGACTCTAAGTTGCCTTATTTTTAATCACAAATTTAATAAGAGAATTAACCTGAAGAGTCGAAATTAAACATATATAGAGAAGTTTTAAAATTTTAGCAAATATGTTAAACAACTAGACTAACAAAAATTACTATCATTAAGCATTTAATTTTGCTATAAACTTCATATCAATCAAGTTGAATTTTTTAAAAGAAAATGATATAATTCTCATCTCAATATATAATATTAATATAAGAAAGCTTTTATTTCTGGAAACAAATTATAAAGGGAATTTATTCATTTATTAAATTTCTGGGACCCTAATCACAATACAATCCTACATTTCTTAAGCTGTGGAGTAAATACCCCCAGAGTATGGTGATATGATATACCTAAAACCATAGATGACTTAGAGGATCACCTTAACAATTTTGGGTAAAATTTATATAAGCTTACATGTTTTTGGTAATGCCAATGCATGTCTTTTGAAATAGGAGCAAAATGTGCATTTACTTTTACAATAAGACATGTCAAGGAATGTTGTGTTCTAGTGATCCTATACCCGAAACCACAGAAGCAAGGTTATACTTCTCTGCCAACAGAATTCTTTTACAGAATTTTCTGAAGTCTGACAAAATGACAATATCTTCAATAATAGTTTTAGAGAAAATGCTAATGCTTTTTCATTCCATCATATATATCATCCATAAAAATCCAGAGCAGAACATTAAAACATGACTCACAAAGGTGCATGTTTAGAAAGCCAAAATAAGGAAGCCTGGTTGCTGGTTGTATAACTCTGAGGAAATAGAACTTAATGTCAAAATGTGGTCCTCAGAACACCTGCATCAGAAAACCCTGGAAATGTTTATTAAAATGAAGATTCTTACAATATACCCAAGACTCAAAGAATAATCATTTCTGGGGTGGAAGCCAGGAATCTTCATGGGAACTTATTAGAGAATTGAGACACAGACACACAGAAGTTTGCAAACAATTTAAAATGGTTGAAGGGATTTAAATTCCCTTAGTGTAGCTTTCCTGTCTAACACTTTTCTCAGCTAGTCTTTTCACAAGAGCATGGTGGCAGCTAAACTCCTGACAGGTTTTACAGCTGATTGCACGGCACACCATCCTCCAATCAGCTCCAATCACCAAATTTCTAGATGGAAAACTTATAATTCTACTGGCGATATTGAGAACCTGACTTACAGCCTCACTCTTCTGGAGAACCAGTAACACTCAACTGAGAAGGGTTACAAGGGTCACTCACAAAGAGAGCAAAACATTTTCTAAAATCCCCTTGCAATCTGCTTAAATGTCTGAACAAATACTAGCATGAACACCACACATCAAACTCCCCTTTCGTTTCACAAAACTCAAATTCCCTAGGTTGTTAAGAGACAACATATTAAAATATGGCTGGGTGGTCTATTAATTTTGAATTGGACTTTATCAGTGTAAACCTTCTGAGAGTCTTTAATTTGTTAATTTGCAGAGTTTTGATGAGGAAAATTTTTTAAAAATGCAAATGTTCCCCCCTCCCTTTGAATTTATTAGACCAGGGAATCTTTGTGTTCACATCTTAAAGACCGACTTTCTGTAATTCTCTGCTACTCAATGTAGGATTCAGGGATCAACATAAATCAGTATCGGCGTCCCCTGGGAGCTTGTCAAAAATGCAGAATCATAAGCCACACCCCAGAACTACTGGAATGGAGTCTGCAGTTTAACAAAATCCTCAGGTGATTTCTATGCACGTTCAAACCTAAGAAGCAGCGCTGTAGAACACATTTTGAGAACCAGTGCCAAGGACAATGAGAGAGAGGGTTTTAACCTGGAAAACTTCAAGAATCAGTGGTATAGTTCATTCACCTTGGCCCCTTAAAGACTTCAGTGTTGTTTCCAAGGGACATCTGCTCTGGGGCAGAGATTTTTCACCAGCAAAATTATATCTGAAAGCTGCATATAAAACAGCTCTTTCAGCAATAGAGAAAAGCACAGATCTGTGCTGTGGTTTGTAGCTTTTTTGGCCTTTGGACAATTTTGATTTGCACCAAACCTGTCCCGTGGAGATGGGAATGTTGGAAGAATTAAAACTTTCTCTACCATTTGAATCTACTCCCCTGCAGAGAAATTGTCCATTTCCCAGCTGCAGCTGAGAACATATCATCCCATCTTAGCTGACAAATAATTAAAGATTTTCCAAATTACTATTCCCAACCCACTCAGAGTCCCAAACACAGATTCTGAATCAGGTGTGTGTGAAATACAAACAGGGATTGAGTTGAGAAGGAAAAGATGAAGCTTGAGCCTTACTAAGCAAAATTCACATGTTAATAAAAGTCATGCACAGCCTCAAGCCCATGTAAGGTATGGATCAACCACTAAGAGCAAGGTTCCCATCGGAATCTTCCCAGCATACAACCATGACTCATGCCCAGAACCATCTTGTTCCTGCAAGAAAAGCATAAATCATCATCCATTTTTTAAAATGATGCCAAAAGTGCATTTTATTCAAATGCATTCCTTAAAATAATGGCTGAGAAAATAAAACTAGAGTATTCAACTGACAACTGACTCTTTAGTTTTCACATCTGGAAGGAAAAAATGTGTCATGGAGTGATTAAATGGATTCTAGAGATGCTGGGAATTCCTAAACATGCAAAGGTCCAAGAGCATCAGAAATTGTTTTATTCCTTTGAAGAGGAAACTTTTGTGCCTCTATCACACCTAGAAAGAGGTCTCCTATATTTTATAATGAAAACCTTATTACATTTTTCTTTCTTTTTGTTTTCTCTTTTCTTCTCATTTTATATTTTAACCAACAGCATCAGGAAAAAAATGCACTTGTGCATATAGATTCCTATAAGATCTCTACTCTTTCTCTCTCTCTCTCATATATTCCTTCCACCATAATTCAAACAAGCTCAGTACTCTTTCATAATTATAATGAACAACCTTTGACCCTGTTTCTTTTCCTAATACCTCTCTTCAACTATCCTCATTAAGGTTATATCAATTGCTCCATCTCCTCACCTTCTATATGATTTTGTTTCCCCAGAAGCAGCCTCTGAGGCAAGGATTCAAGGATGAGTAATTTGTTTGGAAATGCTGGAAGGGAGTTGAGGAGTATGCCAGAGAAGGAGAGAAAGCTCACGAAGACTGTATTATTAGACCAGTCAAAACCCCCGGAGAACTCTGAAAGACAGTGTAGAACACTCTTCACTGTTATCCCAACTGAGAGCCAAGGGACTAGGGTATTTAGTTATCAAGTCCCTGTCTGTCATTGCTTGGGGGCTCTTTCTGGGGACATTAACTCTCTGTCACTTTGGCTTGCTCTGTACGTAGGCTAAGGTTGCTCTCTGGCCAATCAATCAATCAATCGATAAAACCCTCAAGCAAAGAGTTACAGGTGTTCATAATAAGCAGCCTTTGGAATATAGAAGTGACTGCCAGAGGGAACTGGGCAGAACACCAACTTCATCCACTTCATCCTCTGTTCATTCCTCCACTCAAGCCCCTGAAAGAGCTCTTGCTATGCACCAATGAGATTACGATGCTTAACACTTTTTTTCAGAAGTTAGACCACTTCCACAGTTTAAAAGCTATAAGCCACTGCTTTCTCCTTGAAGCTTCCCCTTCCCTTGGCTTCCATGACAACACATCCTTCTGGGTGTTCTCCTTTTGTTCCTGCCACTCCTAACCATTCTTGCCGGCTCACCTTACTCCAGCCAAATTTGACAGGTTAGAATTCCTCTTCTTATCCTACCCTTTTTTGCTGGCTGAGCTCATCTAATCCTAGAGCTTCAGTTACCTCCGATACCCCAATGGCAAAGGTATATCTCTGGTGGCTCTGAGCTCCTGACCAAAGAGGCTGATGGCCTATATGACATCAGACATTTCACAGTGGCTTCAAATGCAATGATGAGAGAATAATTTCATCTCTGTCTCTCCTTCCTTCAAGAAGGAAAAAAAAATGGCCTCATCTATTATTTCCTATCTCAGTGAATAATACTACCTTCCATGAAGTTGGCCAAGGTGGAAAACAAGCACTCAACTTGGATACATGCCTCCCTATCTCCTACCTTCACAATATCCATTTAATTATTGGATCTCATCATTGGATCCCATCAGTGAACAAGTTCTTAAATCCATTCACTCCTGTTCATTTCCTGGCCCACAATTACTTCTTGTCATAGCCTCCTGAGTGGTTTCCTCAGATCTGTTCTTCATCTTGCTATCAGATGGACCTTTTAACAATGTACCACCTATTATGTCCCTGCCCGAGGGATTTGACTCTGTTGGCTTCTTCTTCTGTCCCATGCAGCACTACTTTATACCTCGCTACCTGTTCCACCTATACTTTCCTCTTTTTGGTTCTGGAAAGTGACATCATGCTTCTGGGTTTCGAATCTTCCTGTGTTCTGTCACCTCTACCTTAAAGCCACTGCTCCCAGCACCTCTTACCATTAACTTTTACTCATCCTTCAGGTATAAGCTTAAACAGGACTGCCTCAAAGAAACCTTTCCTGCTTTTCCAGATTCCTCAGTTGACTCCTCCAGTATCCTATTCTTTAGGACATTCCACTGCCATTCTTAACTCTTACTATCATTAATTGTTTGTGTCATTAGTTGCCTGCTCAGTGTAAGCTCCCTGAGAACAGGTACTGTGTCAGTTTAGTTCACATCTAAATACTCAGCAATTCCTGGTACGTAAGATTCCTGAATTGTGTAAATTCAATTCCTGGCATGTAAGATTATGATAATTACCCAATGAATTTTTACTAAGCCCATTCATAATTCCAGAAGTTTAAGTAGGCTTAGTTTTAGTCACATTTGCTTTTTGGTTTGATGATCTACTCTTTTCTTTCCAGATGTGAGATGTTGGATGTCATCCTAAGAATAATGTAAAGGTAACTTTGATAGTTTGCTATAACAAAGTGCCACAAACTGGGTGGCTTAAATAATGGAAATTAATTGTCTCACTATTTTGGAGGCTAGAAGTCTGAAATCAAGTTGCCAGATGGGTTGGCTCCTTCTAAGGGCTGTCAAGGAAGGACCTGTTCCAGGCCTCTCTCCGTGGCTTCTAGATGGCCATCTTAATGTCCACATGGCATTCTTCCTATATGCATCTCTTTGTCCAAATTTCTCCTTTAGGAACACCAGCCATATTGGATTAGGGCCCATTCTAATGACCTCATCGTAACTAGTTATGTTGGCAATAACCTGATTTCTAAATAAGGCCACATTCTGAGGTACTGGGGGTTAGAACATCAACATATGAATTTGGGGCAACACAGTTCAACCTGTAGCAGTATCCAAGGGTTTTAAAGCAGGAGAGATAAATGACTAGATTCACAGTGCTGATAGATCATGTTAGCTATAGGGTAAACAAAAAATTGGAGGGAGCTAGACTGAAGGCCTGGTGAAAGCTAGGGGTCTATTATAACACTCAGAACAACGCTTGTAAGTGCAGTCTCTCAATCAGCATTGGCCAGAGTCAAAGCTCTGATAGACTGAATGCAATAGTTTAAACTTCCCTATATGGGGGTCAGTATTCTTATCTGTAAAATGGCTGTATTTTTAGCATCACAAAATTTATAATGCTGGAGGAAAGAATGAAAACTAGATTTAGCTATGACCTGACTTAGAAACTTATAGCTTCCCTCAATATTCTAGCATAACACACAAAGTAAAAAAAGAGAAAAGAAAGCTTAAGTTCTTTAGGAAAATCAGCCATTGAAAAAACTTGCGACTTATTTGTGTTTATGTATATAAAGATATTTTGCGCCAAAACAAGAATAATGCAGGTATTAGTCAAACATTTCTGTTTTCCACTGGTGTGCAGGCATCTTATAGGACTATCTAATAGAAAAGTGGATTCTAGATCTTTGTAAACATAAAAAGTATGATTTAGAGTGGAAGTTAAAAAGTTGTCACATGTAACATACTCTCTTTTCTACCTCTGTTCCATTCCAATGCATTCCTTCCTTTTCCTTTCAGTTAGAGATGCCCTAATCCCCACCCAAATTTTTATCACTACAAATAATGTAACTGTGAGCCTCATCCAGAGAGGAGAGTTGTCTAACTTATTTTTCTCCTCCCTCCTAGTCCTTGGCAAGTCTGCCGGGTGACCCACGCAGACACCTCAGAGGGTGGTGCCTCACACCCCCTCAAGCCACAACCAACAAAGCTTTAGTCATTTCATGCTCTTGGCTTTGTCATCGTTTTGATTTCTTGAACATTACTTTGTCATTAACTCATTTCACTTATGTAAGGAGAACAAGCCAGGGAGAGTTAAGGAGTGCCTGTGGTTGTTCAGGAACAAACAAACAAATAAACAAACAAAAATGATAGTACTGCCCAATGTTCAAAAGACAATTATTTTGACAAGAGAAAACTCTGGACCACAGGGCAATGCAATTAACTTATTCTATGAATTGTTTTACGGAGCAAGCAAAATCAGGCCTTTGATTTAGACAGCATTTTAATAATCATAAAGGCTATCATTGTAACTTCCCAGAAGACAAAAGAAAATAGATTATTTTACATAGGAAGGAGGCATATCTGAAGTTATTGGGATGACACATATATGCTAACATTAGGCATTAATTAACCATGGGATCATTTTTATTTTCTACAAAGTGAATTAATATTTATATCTCCCTTAGAGGTGTACAGATTATAAAAATATGAAAAATAAACTATGCTTATGTGATATAATTTTTGGGGTATGGAGTTAATTTATATTTTCCTTATCTATTAGAGTTTGAAGGGCGAAGTGATAAAACTGAAAAGCTACTTCATAGGTACCTGTTTTGTTAAGAGGAAAGTAAATATTATGTTATAATTCTATCAGAAAGTGAGAAAAGATTGACTCACCATTTTGGGGAACAGAGAGACTAGCATTTGAAGGGAAAGAGAAAGAAGATGTCCATGTAAATGCTCTCTAAACTTGAATGTGCTTCCAGTTAAAGAAAGCTAGGATTTTATGTGAGCAAAGGTGACATAATATAGACAGAAGAGCTGCTGTCAAGAGCGACCCAAGGGAAGAAGAGCACTTATGGGGAGAATTAGCTCCTGGGTCTGCAATAACCAGCAGAGCCAGATGAAACAACCATGGGTATAGTTTGAATTTAGGTTTCTACTGCCATTGTCCTTGTTCCCCTGCCTGTCCTCACTTTTACCTGGTCAGGCTTCCAGATTAAAAACTAAACCCAGGCAGTATCTTCTGTAAATCCCCCAGTCCCCTCTGCCCATGCATAATCACTGAGGTGGGAAGATTGAAAATATCAATCAGGTGCCCCAAGAAATTTTAAACAAAACTTTTTTCATCATAAACTACTATACAGACCAAATGTCTGGAGAAACCAAAACAAATTCAAGTCTGGTTAACGGTTCTTCTACAATAGCCATTCTTGCTCAGTCCCCATTACCATTTTATTTTACACTATCTTTGTTTGTAGGCAATGATTTTGGATTTTAGAAAGCCTAAGCTCATGTAGGATTGCATTAGGTCTCTGTCATTTGTACTTGAAAGACTCCTACCCATTCTCCAGCAATGGAAACTGTCAATAGGTTGTGATGAATGGTTTTCATTCCCACCAGTGAATGATCACAGGTCACTAATCAAGAATTCAGTCTGAGTGAATGGAGAAGTCAATCTATAGAGAATAGCTTAGATATTTTGCAAAAAATTAATCTGCTTTCCCATATATGGAGAAGGCCATAAACTACTGCAATAGGAGCACATTGACCTTCCACAGCAAAGGACTTGAGCTAGACATGCAGTAGCCAAAAATAATATTAATTTTAGCAACCATTTACTGAGCCCTGTAGTGGATGCTATTGGTAGCTGAGCAATTGCCCTTTACCAGACGGGTACCCCCGTCCCAGATGCAAGTGTTGGCTGCTATTGGCTCAGAACTGCACCTTTCTCCAGAGAATCTCCCTTGGACATGTGGGAGTCTTTTGCATAGCAGGTCACATCCCCAGCCCCACCCTAGGGGCAGCCCACTGCCAAGGACTGATCAACATGCAGAACACAAAAGGCCAGCCAACCACATCAAGGTAGGGACAGCTCCATGGTGTAATTCATACTCCAGAGCTCTCCACGGGATTAGGCTAAACCCAGATGCCAGCAGAGACAGCAAACTAGCTTAGTTCCTCCCACACTCCATCTGCTTCCTTCCCTCCCGGTTCTCCTGGGATCCCTACCCCTATAAATCACATACACCTGAGTCCCTTTCTCAGGCTCTATTTCTAGAGAGCAGGACTTAAGTCAAGTCATAGGTCCATCTGTATTATAGAGACACGTTGTTTTCATATGTTTATTTCATTTAATTCTCAGAACTACTCTGGGACAACCATATTATTCAAAATAAGAAAGAGTAGGGTTGAACCTAGGTCTATTTATTATGCTAAGCTGGTGGCTTAGACATCAGCATACCACCTCCTTCACATCTCACCAATAAAGATAATAAAGGAGTTACAAAATTCAGAAAGCGAATGATGTGCCCTCTCCACATTAACGTGCCCCTTAATGCACAGATGTCATAGGGTTTCCTTGACAGAAAGTGAATTTTTTTTCTATTAGGGACAGAGGAGAAAGAAAAAGAGGGAAGGAGGAGAAACAGAAGAGAAAGACAAAGAAAAGGAAGAAAGAAGAAGGAAGAAAGAAAGGAGAAGGGAAAGAAGGGAAGGAGGGAGGGAGGCAGGGAAGGAGGGAAAGCCAGACAGAAAGAAAAATCCACAACAGAAACTTGTTGTAATAGACTTTGGCCTCTTAGGTGACCCCCTAGTCTCGCACCTTGACTGGAAAAGCACTGCTGGTCCTTTCTCTCTTCTAATTCTTTTCAGAGTGGAACAGTTGGAAATGCTTTAATCATGGGCTGAGCTTCAGTGCAGGGCTTGGCTGAAAGTCACTTTTCTACTAAGAACTGTGAGGAGTTTCCAGGGAGGGCTTGTAAACTAGTTATCTCCGCTGATGACCACATCTGTGTGCACATTGTGGTGCAGAAACAAGCCATGTAATAAAGCATATCTTGTGTTACATGACTTCCCGCCATGTGCACTGCCCTTTCCCACCACATTCAAGACGCCCTTTACTTATTAAAAAGAATTAGAATATAAAGAAACAATACCCCACCCATAGGGTGAGGTGGCTTTTCTGTTTTTCATTTTGTGTCCAAGTAAGGCAGATATCATAGAATTCACTTTTGGATTTCTGAAAACTTCTAAACTGGACCCACCCCAAAGGCACTGAGGCTGCAGAGCCCCTACTACGTGCTGGACATTGCATGTGTTGTTCTGTATTGCTTCATTGGATTTTCATAGCAACCACTGAATTAGGCATCGTGGTTCCCATTTCACGGAGGGCAAAACTGGGAGTCAAAAGGGTCAAGTGATGTGTCCAAAATCAAGCCTAGGGAATGGAGAAGCTCAACTTCTTGTCTGTGTGAAGGACTTTTGAGCTCAAAGTCTGCTTAAGGAGAAGCAAAGTCAGTGGCTTCGCAGATGCCCAGCACCATCTGAATAAGGGAACACTTTTCACCTTAAAAAAGTGATAGTCACAACAATTACTTGTCTTTGAAAGATCCACTCTGCCCGGTTCACCGAATGCTGAAGAGATCCATGAGATTTCCAGAGACTATGAAAATAATCACTATGTGATATGGAACACTACGAATCACAAGACAGTGTGTGTGGGGTATTTTATAATATATTACTATTTCAAACAGCTTTATGTATTTCAAAAAAAATTAAAACTAGCAGAAAAGGAAGCATGGAAAATGACCTGCTATAACAAGAGTTAATAAAGATAACTACAAACAAAAGAGAAATGCTTAAGAAGAAAAAAATGTTGTTTTTGAGCTCTTGGGGCTAAAGACACTGGACATGAATGTAGTCGCTCCCAAGGAATTTGGACCCCCCTCAAAGCTGTAAGTTGGTCTTCCTAGGAATCTGATATCCACAGGCATCTGCCCAGAACAATGACCTTTGACTTCATCACTGCTTTTAGTAAATATGGGAAGAAGATGATTTAAAGGAGCCTGGGGGGGAAAAAAAAAACTTTTTTTTAAAAAAAGAGCAGAAAGCGTGTAAGTCAATCAACTAAAAAAAAGGTATCTGGTTTGAAATTTCAGCATTTAATGGGGGTAGAATTAAATGATTTCCAAGTTTACTTCCAATAATGTTTCAGAATTTGACAATTTTAGAACCTATCAGCTCTAAAATATACCTGATAGAAGGTAATAGATTATATGCTGTTGCAAACATTTGCAAGAAAACTTGATGGCCTTCTGAACCTAGAATATTGGCAAGTGCTATTTTTTGAGCACAAATTATTTTATATTCCTTGATATAAATCATGTTTTAGATGACATGACTTTCCCCTTTCCAGTTCCAAAAAAAGTGATATGATTCATGGGCTAAAGTGCGCTTGTTAATAGGTTGGTGGAAAGAATCAGTAGTGAACAAATTTTAAAAAGGTATTTAAAGTTCACAGTGCTTGTTGCAAAGATGATAAATGGACATTTTGGCATATATTCACTTGGAGGACCCACCATTTACAATCACCAGTGCCGGTAGACTGTACTTAGATGTGCCCTTTTGTATATTCTAGAAATAGATGATTGCTCTATCATTAGAATGTCAATATTCCATGCTTTTTAAACAAAAAGAATTATGTGCAATTGCAACATCTGTTGCTTCTTTACTTTATCACTCTGGATCTAATTTTAAGTACATATTGGAAAAGGATCTGGGCATTTAAAATTGCTGAAATCTTCTGTCCATCAATAAGGATGACATGTATGACAACAGTGAAACATTTACTGGCTATTTGTGAGTTCTAGCTCAACTGGATGACTGATATCCATGAGTAGGCAGCAGTACCACTTGGCTTAAGCTAGAAGGTCAATGTGGACCTGGCTATAGGAAGCACTGGGATAATAAAAGGCATATTCCAGTGAAATGTTTAAGGAAGGTTTCCCTGATTTTGTTGTAGGAATATCCTAGATACTCAATACATATCACTGGTCTTCCACAGTTAGAGGAGCTCACAGACACAGCAAGACTGTGCCATTAAGCCTCACAACAACTTTGCCAAGAAGGTACTAATATTTTCTCCATTTTGTTGATAGAAAATGAAGCCACATTTTACCTTGGTAAGTGTTTATGGTGCTGATCCATGAATTATGCAGTTCTGAGTGCTTCCTGCAGAGCAGGTCTTATCTTGATGAATTCCCTCAGTGTTTGCTTGTCTGAGAAAGACTTTACTTCCCTCTCATGTACGAAACTTCGTTTTGTGGGATAAAGAATTCTAGGCTGGGCATTCATCAGATTGGTGCAAACTGATCAACACTTATGTCCATGTATGGAAGCAACGTTCATCAGGTGTCAGGCAGGTGGGAGGGGGTAGGAGGAGGGATGAGTAAATGCACATCTAATGGGTGCGGTGTGCACTGTATGGGGGATGGGCAAGCTTATAGCTCTGACTCGGGTGGGGCAAAGACCATATATATAACCTAAACATTTGTTCCCCCCTCCATAATATTCTGAAATTAAAAAAAAAAAACCTTTAAAAAAGAATATTAAGGCACAGAAAGATTAAAGGACTTATCCATGGTGGCACAGCAGTGAAGCAGCAGAACCAGGATTTGAACCAGACAGTCTGACTTCATGGTCCATACTCTTCACCACTTCCCACCACTGCTCAGAATTTATAAACTTGTAAATTTCTAAGACACTTCACACAACCTATATGGAATGTCAAGGGATGCATTCTCTCATTGAATGACAGCATTGGCCAACTAGAGGAGACAGATGCACTATCATCTATAACAAGCGGCACCTTTAGGACTATAGGAAAACATCCAGGTCAGATGGAAGCAGTCAAAGCAATCAGTGTGCAAAGGGGAATAGGAAGTTCTGTTCCAGCATGTTCAGGAGCATTAGTGGGAACCACACTTCAAGAAGATAAACACTTTGAAGGTGCTTTAGATCTCTATAAGTAGGTGTTTATAAGAACTCTGGTTTCCCTCAGCAATTCAAAAAAATATGCTCACAATTCCTTTCATAGATGTCCACCTGTACCTTTGGACTGAATCATAATTACCCAAATGTCCTAAGAATTGTTTTTCTAACCCCGGGCTCAGATCTCACTTGGATGTGTTGAGCGGAGAAAAGATGGTGAATCTCCCACTCTGGATCCTCACTGGCACTGCTACCAGCTGGGCAATGACTGCTTAAGTCAACTGCAGTAGGGTTTTCATAGCAACAAAAAGACAAAGATAAGTTCGCCAGCTGTCAGCTCCCATGTTGATGCTGAGGGAGGAAACTTAACTCTGAAGATACGAGAACCAAAGCCCAGATGTAAGGTTTCTATAATGAGAATTTCTATTTTTCTCTGGGAAACTTGAGCATTGTCAAAGAGTGATGGAATGAAGGTAGTTTATCTTTCCCCTGGAAATTTAACACACATTGATTTTCTTATTTATTTAAACAAAGTAGCATAAGTTTCATGGAAAATAGTAGGGATACTTTTCTAATATTCTTATTTCCCATACCTGCTACTGTATATAGAGTTGCAGTCCTCAATGAGAAGGAACAAATCAAATCAAAATCAATATAAGAATTCTGAAGGTAACAAAACAGACATTAAAAGATAAAATAATATCCTCTTGTTTTCCTTTCTTCTTTCTCTCTTTCTTCTTTCCTTTCTTACTTCTTTCCTTCCTTTCTTTTTTTCTTTCTTGCCTTTCTTTCTTTCCCTTGCTCTTTTTTGTCCTTTTCTTTTTCACTTTTCTTTTTGAATCAACATGCTTTCCTGACATACAAAGGAATGACCACCTTTATTCCCTCCCATGTCCAACTGGCTTATGTGTAGATAAAGAGAATCTTATTTAGGAGAACAAGGACAACTCCATGATTCTCAAGTCATTTTTGGCAGTGTTCCACCTCTTCACAAGGTTCAGTGGGTGTCTCTGTTCACATAACATGAGACTCTAAAAAGCCCATTCTCTAAGCATGTGAATTAGTGCACTTTTTTTTTTTTTGCCTGAACCATACATATCTTTACTCATCAGAAATCTGTCACCAAAGAAATAGTGTTCCCTAGCTCATCCCTTATTGTCCAGACAAGTTTCAAATGAATTAAACCATGGTGTGGTTACTATATATTTCATTAGGAATAATCTCTGCACCATGAAACTTTTTCTTACCACTTGATAATTTAGTTTATGTTTTCATTTGCTCCATTTTATAAATGGCTTTTAAATTTTGTCCAGCTCAAGGATAAGCTATTCCTGATAATTTCTCACGTCACTCTGGGGTGTAGACATCCCATCTTTCACATCCAATCAAACCACATTACATAATCTGTCTCTTTACCCTTAACACACATCTACCTCGAGGTTGCCTCAAATCACTATTTTGATCTACCAGTAGTTGTCTAAGTTTTCATTCTTGGCAAAATCTTGAAAAAGCTGTGAAATAACACATGCAAAGGGTTTAATTATTTTGGTTCTGGTGGGACTGCCCCACGGATTTCAAGCAGATACATAAACATTGCCAAGAATATGAAATTCATTTCCATGTGTTCACCTGTGGAACTAAGCCCTCAGTAGTACTTGATAAACAATTGCTTGCCTTTAGTTATTGGGCAAACCATGAGGTTTTGCACTTGGGGGAAAACAAAATGAATTTTACGAAGTTTTAGTGATTTTTCCCCTAGCCTGTCAATTTTAAACAACATAAATAAAATGTTTCTCATACATATTATGACTCAGATTCCTCCCTAAATCTTTAAATAGAGAAAGTTGAGGATGGGAGAAGGAATGAAATATAATGTCTACTTAAAGTCAAGAAGAAATTACTTGTCCACTACACAAGAAAACAAAGTTCTAATTGGACATTAAGAAAACTTCACAGTGTTACTGAATTTCCTGCAATAGAGACCAATATAGAATGAAAACAGGAATAAATTCCTTAGTTATCACTCCTAGAATTGATTGATAAAATGAGAAAACACTGAAAGGCAGTACGGATGCCCACACTGAAAGGCAGTACGGATGCTGACATTTGGCTATCTGTCGGCTCAAGTACGCATCAACCTCTTTCATCTTAAATAAGCTAGGATAAGTTGGGTGTTTGGCACATGGATGAGAGGACCATACATAAAACCAGAAGCTTCTAACCAGAAGCAGGATGAATGGTATAGTAGATGGCTACTGTTCTGAGGAGCATATATATGGGAGTTGCTATCTCTGCCCAAAATCCAGGTAGAGAATATCAAATGTGAAATGGTGAATATGAAATTTTGGGAGTCAAATTCTGGGACATTTTTAAAAGATAAAAATAGCAATCTTTTTATGCAGCCTTTCTCTAACCCATGAAAACTCACCAACTTTCTTTCTTTAATAAAAGCAATCACATTTTATTGTCCACTCTCCCACTATTGCTAGTAATCAGAAGAGTTTGATATATGTGGAAAGACCATATATTGGCTGTGTGTCTTTGTCAAGACATATAAATATTCTGAATCTGTTTCCCTATCTATAAAAAGAGAATAATCACTTGAGGATTGAAGGAGACAAGGATGTAGAATTAACTAGAAACTGTTACAGAAATTATTGTTACATATGTTGCCATTATTTATTAAGTTAGAATGACAATCTTTTTAAATTTGTTTAGAAGAAACTACTCACTGAACAGAGTAAATAGTATGGAGGTGAGTGTCTCCAAAGGTTAAGAAGTAATTTTTTTTATTTTCTTTTCACCTAAAGGTTTCTTTGAGCCTTCTCTTCCTCCAAACCTCTGACCTTAGTGAAAAGATAGAATTGAATGTCTTCAAAGATAAAGTACTGAGGACAGGTCAGCAAAGGAACCAGTTGGCTGGACAGACTGCAAAAGGAAGCTTGCTCCAGACACAGAGGCCTGAGAGAAGATGGAAGTGAAGAAATGGAACAAAGCAAGCAGTTAGGGTCAAGCCTGGGCCCAGCCAAGGAAAGAGCAGGAAACCAGGAAGAACATGTTGGGGAAAGAGGCCCAGTGGTTTCTCATTCCATCTGAGCACACAGTGACCGAAGGAGCCTCATCATCTTTCATGGAGCTCCTAGAGGTAAAGTGCTGCCTGTGGGCAATATTCCTTCCTGCAATGAAAGCTTCCCATGACTATGACAGATTCCACTTCAACTCAAGTGGGCTCATGCTTCTCTTCACAGCCTGGAGAGCATTTGGGGACCGTTCTTCCATTGTAGACTTTAATATCTTGACCAAAAATGAATTTATCCATGTACTACATAGTTATTTTTCAAAGAGAAAAGTCTTCCATTTGCCTGGTAATGAGCTTATCCTTGGGAATTGATATGGAAAAAATGCCCAAAGCTCCAAGAGCAGGGAGTTTAGAAGAGAAAAAGAAGTAGAGAAAGGGCTGCATTTCCCACTGTGGCTAAAATTCTCAGGACTCATCGACACATCATCAGTTCATTACTCGAGCACAAAACTGGCAGTTATCACAGACACAGCCAGCATGACCCCCAACTCATTCCCACACTCAGGCTAGATACTGACCTTCTGGAATCCACCACTGTTCTACTTTCAATCCATTTTATTCACATGATTCACTTAGTCAAAGTCTAGAGGATAGAAAGGAGATGAAACACACTCTGTGATTAGTTGCTCTCTCTCCTAAGGTATCTCACTACTAAAATCTGAGCCCCTCCCCGGCAGCCCTTTCTTCTCTTATCTAGGGGAAGAAGGACGCAATTTCCTGATGGGCAGAGGCGTGCAATGGGTCTTACTTTCACATTGTTTCAGGAAACACAATAATAGTTGCTTGGCTCTCACCATATCCCTTTGGAAATCCCCAGGTGTGCCTTTTGCATTACCAAAAATAAATGTAGGAAATAAAGGTAGATAATAGGTCATTATTATGTTTTGTCCTAATAGGTGATGCCAAAATATATCTCTGTCTACAGACATGACTCAACCTCACAAAAAAAACCACCTGCAAGCACAGTCATCTCATTTTCAAGTAATGATTAGCTTCTGGTAAGTGTGTTACCAAGGGTCTCTGTGGCTGCCATGGTCTCACTATTAAACTATCAGATTTGTCTTCAGTGACAACAATCATAGAAACAGACTTTAAGTCTTTCCCTCAAGATATTTTTATTCTGGTTTTCTTCACATAGGGTTTGTTCTTTTTTTCTTTTAAAAAAAGTTGGACATATGTCTCAATAGAGTCAGTTATAAGACCTTAATAGGCATGAGTTACCTCATCTGCCAAGAATATTTTTGCCCTTTCTTATGGTAACAAGTTTTAGATAATCCTATGTGAAACTGTCTTAATCCTATTCTTATTCCAAGAGGCTTGGAGAAGGCATATGACCTACGTATGGCCAATCAGCACCTTCCACATATAACCACTATTATTGATTAATAATCAGGTTAAGCATGTGACTCAAGTCAGTCCAATCAAAGTCAATTTCACAACTTGCTGGAAAAACCTCTAGGAAGCACTGTCTCTTCTACTGAGGTTACTGAAAGGATGAGATGTACACATGGACATACTGCAAGCCATTTTGTTACAATGAAGGGAGATTCTGTGTGAGAATGAAGCACAAAAGAAAACAGGTGAGGGTCAAAAACCTAGAACTGATGGAATTCTATTAGTTTCAATCCTGCCATTTCTGAAGCCAAACGACCTCAGATCTTTTAGGTTCTAAGCCAGTGCATCTTCTTTTTGGCTTACCTGTGAATTAGGTTTTCAGACAATCTATGTTAAATTTTCTGTTGCTTGCCACCAAATATGCTCTGTTTTAAAATCTTCCTTTATTTGCTAGTGAATTACCCTAAGACTTTGTCAACAATGTTCTCACTTTGTCACTTGAAGTTATGCCTGGAAACCAGGTGATAGTAATGAAAATGTCTCACAAGCTAAGAGATTCATCACTAGCTGAACTTTGGCTTCCAATAAATAGAGAAAGTTGGATCATAATGAAAGCACAATGAAAATCATTTCCAATGTGAATAATCTTTGGGACAATTCCATTCCCTTTCACTCCAGAGACAGACAAGAGTCTCTTCTCATTTGATCTTACAGTTTAGCCAAAAACACAACAGAATGAGACTATAAAATTGAGACTAAAATAGAGAATAATTCCAATAAATAAGAGCAGAACAAGAAAATGAATATTAGCTAAATCTTTATAAATCACCACTTGAGTGTTTATTAAGTGTTGGAGTTAAGTTTGATTATAATGGGTAAAGAATTTCCATGTGGTAAAAGTGAGACTAGGATAGCCAAGAAGTAATTGGAAGTCACACATATCTGTTCTTGGCTTTCCAATGGGTGTGGAAAGAGTAGACAGAACTGAAAACACAACTGGAACTCTGGCCTGGTTCCTGAATATTAGCATAGAGGGGTGTGCTTTCTATGTAGAGGGGTGCTGTTAAGCAACTGAAAGAAGAAATACTTGGGGAGAAGAAAGGATGGTGGGGGAAGGGTCCCTTTCACTGTAGTTCTTCTCCAATGTCAAGGAGACTGGCTGGGAATCAACAAATATCCTCTAAGAATGCTTCTATTTCTTGGTTTGGAGCCAGTTATCCAGAGCAGATGTGAAACGTTTGCTGTGATTAGGAAATATTTTACATGTGAGAATGTGGATGCTACAATGCTCAACTCAGCCAAGAAGACTTAATAAATGGTGAAATTTTACATCTTTAGGGAGGAGCAACATATTTTTTTTTTTAAAAAAGTATTGGTTAAAATAAACACCAAATTCCCAAGGAAAGACCAAATTTTGATGATGTGCAGCACTGATCATTTTATTACTGTGGAAAAAATGTACTCAGACTGTTCAGCTCACTTCATCCTTGTGTTAATGTTCTAATTCTCCCATTATCAATGGCATGAGTACTCATCCCTTACTATCTGATTTTCTTTTGTTATTGGATGAATCGAAAATGGGACTAAAAAAAATGTGTCCCTGTTAGCAAATAGTAAATGAAGATGTGATTTGGATGTCATAGAAAGACAAAAAACCTTTTATTTTTATCAGTGAAATCAAGTACAAATTGCTAAAATTGTTTGGGTTATAATTGTTTAGAAAAATTATGGCATATTAGGGCATATACTTGCATTCTGGTTTTCCAGTATGGCCAGCTGTCTGACATTCAATAAGTAACTTTATTTCTCTGGCCTTCAGTTTCCTGTTATGTCAAAGGAGAGAGTTGGATTAGATCAACATTTTCCAGAGTGTATATTATAGAAACTAGTTCTGTGAGATATTAATGAATTGTCAAAGCAAAGGTAGGGACTCACTGACCAAATGGGACAAAGAAAAAGGAATTTGAGACAGGAGAAATAATGTGTGTGAAAGTATGGATATGTGAAAAAGATTTTCATGCATTTGTTCAACAAATATTTATTGAAAACTTACTATGTACAGGTATTCACTGTGCTAAGAGTAGAGAATTCAGTGGTAAGTATAACAAAAATCTTGCCCTCAAAGAGTTTATATTCTTGTGGGGTGAGCCTACAATTAAACAAGCAATTAAAATTAAATCAAGTATCCTGAATATTATGATATAAAAATAGCAGAAGCTCTTACAGAGTATGGAAAGAAGATGTAAGAGAAGGATTTTTGGAAGAAGCTAATTTAATCCCAGGCCCAGAGAATAAGTAGAAGTGGTCCAGGCAAAGACAGAAGATGAATGTTCCAAAAAAAAGGGACATTATGTGTAAGAGCATAGGGTCTACAAAAAAAGAAGGTAAGTTTAAAGAACTTGACCTTGAAATCCAGTATGGTGGGAATCTAGTGTAAGAGAATAAAAGTGGAAGGAAATAAGCTTCCAAATGTAAGTGAGGGAAGGTCATGAAGTATCTTAGAAATGACAAGCACAATGGTTTGGATTTTATCATGTAGAAAATAGAGAATATTAAAGGCTTTAAGCAACTGAGAAAAGTGACTATTGATATATTTGTGTCTTGGAAAGTTGGTAGTGGCAACAGTGAGGATTTTTTTTTTTTTGAGAAGATCAAGATTAGAAAAAACAAAAATCATTCTAGCTGATATTTTCTTGCCTCCTGTCAGTGGCAGTGGAAATGATGAAAAGAGGAAAAATACGAAAATCACTTAAGAGATAGCGTTGAAAGGTTTGTGCCTGATTAGATGTTGGCTGTGAACAGGGAAGCATCTTGACTGACCATGTATTCATATTGGGTCAAAAGATGGATAATGACACCAAAATCACAGTGGAGGTTACAGGACAAGGGAAAAAGAGAAGTAAGAAGAAACTAAAAAATGAAATTAAGTTCCATTTGGGCCATGTTCATCTGTTTTATTCCACTGGATATTTAAATGGGAGTATTTTGATACACCAGTCTATAATATGAGAAATTGGGATAAAGTCTGAATATAAATTTGGATGCCATTAGTTCATGTAAGACCATCAAACCTTAGAGTAGCTAAGAACACCCAAAGAGTATGTGAGGAGTAAAAAGAGAAGAAAAATAAGGCTAAAACCAACTCTGAAGGAGAAAGAAGATAAAATTATATCTGCAAAGAAAATAAAGAAGGAATGATCAGAGAGAGAGAGAATGCTAATTTTAAGCTATTAGTAATGCTACAGGAATGTTCAAATAAAGTACTCAAAATTGTATTTTTCTTGAGAGGTGTTTGCAATTTCCATGCAACTCTTCAGTCATTAGGGAAAAAAAGAAGTCTAAATTCTAACTCTGGAATATACCCAATATTGATTTTCTTTTAAGATTTTTCTGAGATATAGGTAATCTCAAATGCATTATTTTGAAAACTATTTTGTTTCTCATTCTCAAATGCAGTTATAAAGACATACACTCTAATTTCATCTTTATGATTCATACATTGTGATTCCATCTTTATGGCCCAAATACATGAAATATATACATTGCCTGTTAAAATCCTCATGGCCTATTCTGCACAGATGCCTTTCAACTGACAAAAGCACAATCACATATACCCATCATGAAAACAGACTTTTCATTTTATACCATATCCCAGCCTCCTCCCCACTTAGTTTTATGAACAGCAAGCTGGAAGCTGTCTAAAAAACTAAGTAAAGCAATCATAGTTAATACAAAGAACAAATAAACATATTCAGAAATCAAAAACAAACACACCCCCCCAAAAAAAGCTAAGATTTACCACTCAAATATTTAACACACTCATTTTTACCAGGGTCACAACAGTGAGTTTCCAACTTTTGGAACCCATTGTACCCTTAGTCCATCTGATTTTGTGACTAAGCTACAGTCTTCTGGAGTTGATTTCATCAGTGGCTGGTGAAGCATGACTCTGTTTTTTTTTTATAAGCTTTTCTTCTTAAAACAACATTTTGATGAGCTAAGCATAAATTAATCAGAAACATATGGATTAAATTGACTTCAAAATACATATGGGTTTAAAAAATAAAAAAAAAAAGTACTTGGGGCAAAAACACACTTAAGGTTTTATAAGCCAAATATGTTAGAAAACCATAGCAGGAAGATTCTAAACTATGACCTCCTCCCCTTTTCTTGCTCATGGTCGGCAAAGTCTTTGCTATCTTCTCACAGAAAAAGGAAGTCAAGAAATAGATGAGCACCGTGAGATCGCTGGGCCTTATAATCCACATTCTAAGGCCAGACGTTGTGGTTTTGCTCTGTCTGGCTGCTGACTCTTCAAGGGAATGTGGCGGACTCCAAAAGACATCTCTTAGCTTCTGGGACACTGGTGTCTCTTGCCACACCTCTAGGCTCACCCTCACCTTTGAAGGTAAAGCTTCCTTATTTTCCACTTCTTCCAGGGGAGTTCTGGTCTAGTGTTGTTTGTTGTTGCCGCCAAAGCAACATGTAAATATGGCAAACTTATTCTCTCTCCTCACTTCCCCACTTCCAGTCTTCTGGGCACAGAGTCTTGGGGCCACCTTTGACTCATTGGTCCTCTTAATCTTTTATATCCCATCAGTCATCAGATTCTGCCAAACTGCCCTTGGAAATCCATGTCCTGTCCATCCTGACTGCTGTATCCTTCATCTAGGGCTTCATTGCCTTACGCCTGGACGACCAGAGCAGCCTCCAAGTTGACTTCACTAATCTCAGCATTCCTCCTAACCCCCAGGCTACCCCAGACATTACTGCCAACCTAATCTGCCTTAACCCGTGCTTTCATTATGTCGCCTTTCCTCTTTCCCCCTTTTACTTTAACTGTATGTCAAGTTTCAACTCTTTCTCATGTCTCCCAAGTTCCTTCGTGGCATGAAGTAGGCTCTACCTCTCAAGCACAGTTTCCACGTTGCTCAGTGCTGGGCCCCTCCCCAGAGCTTGGCATCGGTCCTGTGCTTGTGTATAGTTTATGCTCCAATTTAGCTTCCCCCAAAGCAATCCATGACCACTCATTTCTTCACTTTTGTTTACCTTTCTTCTACCTTTCTATGGCGTAATATCTATATTACGTAATGTGGGAAACCTCACTAATGTGGCATTTAAGTGAATACCTGATGAGTTAAAAGCACTCAGCTCACAGGTAAGAGTGACAGGAGGACTAGCTTGTATAAAGACAGAGAAAGAGGGAGAGGAACAGCTTCGTACATTTAAGAAATTGTAAAAGAAAAAAAAAGAGATTATGTATAAACAAGTTGTGTTTAAGAAAATGTAAAGGTCATTGTAGCTGCATGTAGCTTCAAAGGAGCAAATGGGTATGAGATGAGGTTGGAAGAAAGGCAGAGCCTTGGGAGCCATGCTAAGGAGTGGATTTTTTCCTAAATTCAAGCCACTTTGAAATTATTTACATTAAAGAAAGGAGGTTATTTGCTAGATAATGACTCTTGCTGCTCTGTGAAGGATGAATGGTAGTAGGACAGGAAGGCAATAAGGACACCAGTATAAAGGGTATTTTAATGAAACAGAAGAAAAAGAAAGGTGGCATAGAATTGCTGGTAGCAATGAAGACAAAAAGTTTCAAAAAATATTCTGGAATTAGAACCGACAGAACATATTTGTGGATTGGTTAAGAGATGTACGAAAAGGGACAAATCAAGTATGATTTCTATATTTTAGGCTTGAGGAATTCAGCCCATTTCTGAAAATAGAGACGGTTGTGGACTAAAGAGAATAGGTACATGAAATCATGATTATAGTTTTGGGTTTAGTTCCAGGAAAAGGTGGATTAAGTAGATCTGGCTCATTCCCACCCCCTTAAAAAACAACAAGAGAAAATATTTTAAAATCTACTTAAAAGCTTTGGAGAGCTAGCAAGGCCGTGAGGGTGTACAGAATCACAATCCAAAACTAAATAAATCAGTAAAAGAGGAAAGTACAAAGAAATGATCCTGGCATTTGTTTTTCACTTTTCCTACCAAGGCTTTTGTCCATTTCAAAGTGGAAAACAAGAAGATAAGAAGATGATCAGAAATTTTTCTAGATTCAAATTGATAGAAGGACAGAAATTAAGGCATGTTGCATGCCAAGGAATATCTTTGGTAAACACCTTGGTGTTTTGGTTGGGATCTCAAAGACCAAACCTAAGGAAAGAAAGTTGAACTGGAAGTAACAGAGAAGTCATAGAAACTGGATTCAGATCCAAATAATCTCAATCCCAACTGGATTAAGGTGATATGAGATTGTTAGTGACTCTAATTTAGCTGCCAACCAGAAATAATGAGAAATCCTTTCTAGAGAAAGATAAAAATAAACTATGGCTCCAAAATACTTCTAAAAATTACCAAATACAATTAGCTAGTGTTCAACAAAAAATAGAATACCAAAAATAAGATGGCCAAAATAAATGATCAAAAACAAGAGGAAATATAATAGAAAGAGATCCATGGGATATCTTGAATACAGAGATGCCAATAATAAAAAACAATGAGTAACATGTTCAAGAAATTTTTTTAAAACAATAAGAAAAATTTTGGAATATAAAAAAAACTTATTTTTAAAAATTAAATGAAAAAAACCAATTACAGATATTAAGAACTGAATGAATGATTTTAATAACATTATAAACAGCTGAAGAGGAAATTAATGAAATGGAACATAGATCAAAATGCAATACATATACTGAAACTTGAAAAGAAAAATTTATGTAAAGTAGAGAAAATCATATGGGAAATACTGAAAGGTTCTAAAATACAAGTAGTTGGAATTTCAAAAGAAAAGGAGAGAGAGAATGTGACAAAAAAAAATTGAAAGATGTTTCAAGACTGGACGTGGTGGCTCACACCTCTAGTCCTAGCACTTTAGGAGGCCGAGGTGGGAAGATTGCTTCAGGCCAGGAGTTTGAGACCAGCATGAGCAAGACCACGGCCCATCTCTGCAAAAGATAGAAAGATTAGCCAAGTCTGGTGGCACACACTTGTAGTCCCAGGTACTCAGGAGACTGAGGCAGGAGGATCACTTGAGCCCAGAAGTTCAAGGTTACAGTGAGCTATGCTCATGCCAGAGCACTCCAGCCTGGGAGACAGAGTGACACCTTGCCTCAATAAAAAAAAAGAAAAAGAAAAAAAGAACAAATAAAAGACAAAGAAAGAAGGATATTTCAGTATCTAGAGATCATCCAAAAATCATCAAGCCACAAATTCAAGAGGCAGAAAATACCAGAAAACAAATCCAGAGATACATAAAAAATATAATTCAGGCCAGGCGCCTGTAATCCTAGCACTCTGGGAGGCCGAGGCAGGTGGATTACTTGAGGTCAGGAGTTCAAAACCATCCTGAGCAAGAGCGAGACCCCATCTCTACTATAAATAGAAATAAATTAATTGGCCAACTAATATATATAGAAAAAAAATTAGCCAGGCACGGGCATGGTGGCGCATGCCTGTAGTCCCAGCTACTCGGGAGGCTGAGGCAGGAGGATTGCTTGAGTCCAGGAGATTGAGGTTGCTGTGAGCTAGGCTGACGCCATGGCACTCACTCTAGCCTGGGCAACAAAGCGAGACTCTGTCTCAAAAAAATAAATAAATAAAAATAATAAAATAATAATTAAAAAAGATAATTCATTAGGACTAATAATGCAAAGTTTCATTCAATATTTAAAAATCAATGTATATAATTTAACACATTAATAGAAGAAAAGAGAAAATAATATAGGATTTTAATAAATGTATCTATAGAATTTGATACAAATGGTAGCTGCTCATGATAAAAACTCTTAGTTAAGAAGCAGATCAAAAATTTAGAAAGTAGAAAGCAGACATCTACAAAATGATTAGCAAGCTTGACTTCATTGTAATAAACTGCAGAAGTCATGTATTCTTCAAATATTTACAGAACACTTCCAAAATGAACATATGTTGAGCTATATGGAAAATCTCACCAAATTTCAAAGAATTAAAATAATAAAGAGGTTATTAGTCTAGCCAAAGTAGAAATCATAACAAAAAGATAACTAGAGAGTCTGTTTATTTTGAAATTAAGTAGTACATCGCTAAGCAGCCCATAGATCAAAGAAGAAACAATAAAAATTAGGTAATATTCTGAACTGAATTATAATGAAGATACTGCATATCAAACTTATAAGACTTAACTAAAATTTTGCTTAAAGGAAAATTTATACCCATAAATGCATATATTAGACAAGAAGAAATGGCTGAAAGTCAATAATCTATGTGCCTATATTAAGAGGTTAGAAAAAAAACAGCATAGGGAATCCAGAGAAAATAGAAAAGGATAATAAACATAAAATAGAAATTAATAAAATAAATGGAATTATGAAGCCAAATTGTAGCTCTTAAAAAGAGTGATACTATAGAATAAATTCCTGGCAGGACTGTTGAAAGAGAGAGTGCACACAAATAATTAATTTCTGTAGTGAAAAAGGAGATACCACTAAAGATCCTACTGACATTAAGGAAATAATAAAAGGATATAATCAATGTTGTGCCAATAAATTAAAATTGAGGTAAAATGAATATATATCCAGAAGTATACACTTCTCAAAAACAGCACAAGAAACAATAGAAAAATTGTTTATAAATGAACTCTTTAGGTGTATAAGAATTTGTCTTGGTTTTCCATAAAGCAGTGTTCTTAGTCTCCTCATCACCCACAAACAGAACCAAAGAATCTTCTACGGACTACAAATTCTGAGTGTTTCCACCTGGGTCTTCCTTTTTACTTTCCAGAAACGACTGCATGATCATAAGCAGAAAAATTTGCTTTTGCTTCCCCCCACCCCTTCCAAATTCCCTCTTCCTTAATCATAAGTGAAAAGACTTTGAAACCATGGCCCTTAAGACTCATGAAAAGAATTGAATACTAGATTCATTAGCAAATGTCAATACTGGGTTCCTAGAACATTCCAAGGGACCTCACCCAATTCCCAAAATGCAGGATGGACCTATACATTCCAAGAACTCAGAGTTAACACCGTAAATGTAATAGTGAAGTCATTAAGATGTCCCCCACAAAGAACCTCAGCGATCAAATTATAGTTATTATCTGGCAACCAATAGATGATACACAATACTTAAACTCTAGAGCTCCTAGAATTCCTGTCAACTTTGCGCTAGATTTATATCCCCAACAACTAACACAGTGCCTAACACATAATAGGTCCTCATTAATTCCTTGTTGGATCAATATCACATAAGTGAGCAGGAAATGTAAACTAAGAAGTTTTGAGGACAGCCCATATGGACTCAAAACTCTGCATCCATAATCAAGTTATGTTTCAACTTGTAATGTCATTACATAGTTTACTACGTTTTGAACAAAATACAACTAGTCATATTTTCACTGCCAGGGGTAATAAGTCTGTTGCCCCACAAAGAGCTAACTTGTTTTCATTTCTGCCAATTCATGTGATTTGGGTTAGTATAGTTTCACTTAAACTGCTGAATATACTCAACTGGGCTCAGAATTCATTCAAACCCCATTTTTTCAGACCCCAGAATACATTTCAAACTCAAGACTGACTGTCATCATTTCTTGCTCCACCCAGACTAATGAGCCAATTCTTTCCATAGCAACCGAAAAGAGAAATGGAAAGAAGTGAAATGGTCCGTAAAAGTTAGTACAATTAGATAGATATGTGGGCATGAATAAAGTTGGCAATGGAGTCATTAGCATACATGTTAACACCACATCTTTTGGAGGACTCGCACTACTTTATCACAACCTCACCACTTGTGAACAATGTACTCATTGCTGGTCTGTGGCACCGAATAAGCTCCATAGCACCCAAACACCACCAGAAGTTCTATATTTACCTTACATCTGCCAACAACCCATGTTCTCGCATTTTCTGTGTAAAAGAACTCCATGTGGGCCAGATTTAATTTAAAGCAGAAATATTATATGTCACTTCCAATAAAAGCAAAAAGGAAAGAGAGATTCACACACTAACTTATCAAGGATGGCAGCTCATGCTGGTGTTTGGAATAGTTTGGAGGTATTGTTTTGTTTACAGAGCTGTCGAGTTCAAAGGAAGGTGCATGAGCCTGATTAGAATGGCCTCTGCAGATCTGTTTTTCAAATAGAAAACATATGCCCCTGTTGGGTGAGCTCTTCATTCCCAGCTGCAAGTGAATTTGAAAACAGTTTGATTCCAGGGAAGGAAAATGTCATCTGGAGTCTTTCCTTACATATTACTGTTCTGAGGTAGGTCCAGGGCAAACTTCTGATGGCCAAGGTAAAATGCATACCCAGTGTGGCCAAAGGCTTTTACCTAATGCTTGTGCCAAGGGGAGCCTGAGACACCATTGTATTCAGTCCTCTGTAGATTCCTCTAGGTGCAGATAAAGTCACTCATAAAAATTATGTGATTAGACCTAAAACCACGCTGCAAATCCATGGCCAAGTTGAACCCCTAATGCTGGTCTCTTGATTTATGACTCAGCACTCAATATTACATCATGCTGGACATCAGAATCCCTTTCTAAAATTTCATTTAGAGAAGACATCAGGGAAAAATAAGCTATCATACTCAATGGTAATAAGACTGAAAAGGTATAGAGATAAGTCATTTCCCATTTGATACAGAGGAAATCCTTATATATGAGCCAAATTAATATTTTTCTATGATTCATATAAAATTCCAGGTGCAAGTAAAATGAATTGTCTTTTGTTTCCCAGTAGAGAATTTTCATTCTTTTCCATGTAAACATGTGGGGAGTAATATTCAAAATTAACTGAATTACTTTGTCCTGGCTAAATGTAGGAATGCCATTTTATATAAATATGTATTATAAAAACAAAGATATTAACTTGATAACATAGGCTAGTCATGAACTCTTTTCTGCATGCAATTTATAGCAAAAAAGCATTTTTTATGAAATGTGATTGTTTTGAATGAAAAATAATGATTTGGAGTAGTTTAAATGCTCTAATTCTGAATGAAATAAACTTTCCATGGCAGTTTAAGGCATCGGAAAATTAAGTCCATTGTTTACAGCCCATCTTTTTGCAAGGGATCTTCTAGCCCCTGTCTTTTTAATCCGTGCTGAGGGATCTGAATCTCTCTCTAGATCTATAAGACTGCTGATAAACATTCTAACATATCTTTTATTGCATCATTACTCAAAGAAGGGGGCAAAGTAGACAATTAAAATGAAGCTTTGTTACTAGAAAACAGACAGTTTCCATCCTCATTCTGAGTAATGTCTGCTTCTATTCAGTTCAACAGCCCACAAAGAAAGTAATAGACAAAGACATGCCAGATAAAAAACATCACACTCTAAAACCATACCTAGTGAAGAAACCCAGAAACCACTCATTTTACTTTTGAAACTATGTTGGGAGATGGAGCACTGTTCTATTCCATTGCTTTTGTTGTTCTCTGTTCAAAATTTGCATAGAAGTCCCTTTATTTAATAAAGATTTTATGCCCTTCAAAATTTGATTTGTTTGGCTTTGGCCATAAGACACTCTGGGCTTTCCCCAGTTCAGATCCTGTAGAGATTAATGTTGACTCAAAAGCCAACTTTCTTTGGCACTCCCACTGCTGGACTCAGCCTTTGTCTTTGCCAGTACCCCCCTGGCCCACACTGATGATAGCACTCTGAGTCACATAGAGGTTTCACACACATGGCTCAGACACAATAATGATGCCGCTGATGACAACACCACTGTTAATAATCTGTTCACATGGTGATACAAAGCATTACCTGGCTCTGTATGCTAACAATTAAAACTTGTTTAGTTCTTCCTAAGCAGAGCATCTAGAAATAGACCATGTGTGTTTTTGCTTTCTTTGCCTTATCTCTATCTTTGTGGTACATTCTTGGCCAATGTATAGAACAGAATGTTTTGGACATCTAATAGCCTTCGATTGACCTCTTCTGACTAAATGAACATGTCTAGGACAAACGCAGCTTATGTTTGACACCATGTCCCCTTGAGGCATGAACATGTATCCAGATGATGAAAGACAAACAAAAACTAACCTTCACAAGCCTTCTCTTGGAGATGTACTGAATTGCTCTGAAATTTAGGTTTAATTTAGCCTGGTAATTATATTGCTACAATGCTTTGCTGAGAAGTTTCAAAGGAAGAACTGTGCACTACAGATATACATGTACATTATATTTGTATTTTCATGTATGTTCAAACTATAAAGGGCACTTGTATTTTCACAAACTCTATAGCAGTGTGCTGGAGGATCCCTGAGGCCCTGAGTGAAATCCCATATCACGAGTGAATGCATGGAGTTACATGCATGACTACCTATAGTCATTGCCAAGGTTTTGATGCAAGATTAATGCATTTAGCACATTAACTGCCATGTGAGTTATATTTAAGTCATGCTAGTTTGAGCCCAGAGCCTCGTGAAGCATATGTAACTCACATGTCTCTTCGGCTTGGGAGCCACAGGAACTATTTTTGAAGTTGCATATAACTAATGCACAGAAAACAATAAAAAAATAAATTTTTCATTAAATTAGAAAGGGTCATTTTGTTTTCAAAGTTTTTATTCTATTTTCATAACAAAACTCTATGGCCCCAAGGAAAGAAATTTTTCTTCTAGTGTGGCAGTCAATGTGTTAATAAATGCAAATACAAGAATTAATTTTAGGTCAATATTTTAATACAGGCATCGAATGAAACTTTGATATTAATAGAAAAACAAAGTATTACGGTGGACTCTACAGAAAACCTCAAGACTTGGGCCAATGGTCATGACAGTTAATCTAAGGAGTCCGTTAGCTGAGTGGTTCAGAGTAGGGAGCCAACACAGGACAAGTGACAGGCTCAATTCTTTTGACAGTCAACTGTCTCTGTGTAGACAAAACTCTTGCTTGGCCTCAGATCATGTTACTCTCTACTGGACAGAGCTAAATACTACTCAACCAAATATTACTGTAAATCAATAGATAACGCCTACAAGTGATAAACTGATAAATTTCAACATACACATATTATTTAGAAATACAGAGTTTAAAAACAGAAAAAAACATTAAAAGAGTTGAAAATAACAATGTTAATAACAAGTGGGAAACTGTAATTTTTCTTTATGAACTATTTTTTAAGTGTTTTCATCATTGTACATACATTGCTCTAATACAAATATAAATTACAAAAAATAAAGCATGCATTAAACACACATACTAACACATACTAGCTATTGCTAGCTGAAGGATATAAATAGGGCCATAGAAAGCATTTAGTATAACAATTTCTCAGCATACTTAGATGAGAGAAACCATTCTTTCATGCATTCAATAAACAATTAAAGAGTAATTACTAAGTGCCTCGCATGGGCTAGATGCTGTGAGAATGAATATGCAGATGAGTTTGTCACAGTCCCTCTTCTCAAGGACCTCATGACTGAGTAGGAAGAAAAAAGATAGGCAAACAGCTAACTATAATATTAAAAAATTAAAAATTTGTAATGGAGACTCATTAATAAATATAGAGAATAGACAAAAGATCCATTGATATTCATGGGGAAAAGTAAGACAAACTTCACAAAAAAAAAATCATTCAAATTCAGCTTTTAGTAGTAATAATGATAATATCTAATACATTGTCATGTTTCTTAGAGTTTAGATGAGTAGAGAAGAGGAGGAGGCATTTCAAGTTGTGAGACTAGCATGAGGAAAGGCAAGAATGTATGCAAGTTCATAACACTGTGTGCCAGGAGGGAAGGGACAAGGTAAGGCAGAAATGTTCTAAGGGGAACCAATGGGAAAGGCCTTTAAATGCCATGCCATGACACTTATTTTTTATTCTTAATGGTTAGGGGGACAAAAAGTGACACTTGCTGAGGTTAACTCCTGTAACCTTCTGAAGAAAGGATTAGAAAGTGAAAACGTGGAGGTATCAGTTAGAAAGCTGCTTCCCTAGCAACAGGGAGCTCAAGGACATGAACAAGGACATTGGCAGTGGGAATGGAACGAAAGGAATACATCAATTGGCAGCGTGTGGCAGTGGAAAAATCAATTAAACTTAGCAGCCAATTAAGTGTGGGAGGTTAAAATAATAAGGGATCAAATATGGGAGGTGTTTGGTTTGGACAGTTGAATTAATAATTGTGTCAGTAACCAGGATAGAAAATATAGAAAGAGAAATAGAATCACAGAAGGACTGTAATTAATTCCATTCAGGGCATCCGGGCTTCAGATACTATCAGAACAAGCAGCGTGAAGGCTGCCATTGACGAGTGGCAAATACTTCTGGTTACATAGAACAAAAACCTGAACCATGGACAGACATTTATTAAACTCCTATTATGTGCAAAGAATTGCAAAATGTCCTATGGGGTGGGCAAAGTACCTTATAGTCCCTGGACATAGTGGCTTGATGATGTAGGTAAGAGTACAACATAAATGCATGGAAATGTAAGTAACTAAGAACTGTTCAGAGAAAATGTTATGGGAGAGAGATGAGAACCTAGGCCTTGAAACACAGGTAGGGTGGAGCAAAGGGGAGAAGAGAAAGAAGTTTCCAGAGAAAGGCTTAGAGGGGTTGTTGAGAAATGTGCTTCAGTGAGAGCAGGAATAGCTGGATTGGAGGAAACATGTAAAAAACGAAGAAGGAATAAGCACAGATTGGTAAATTTGACTTAACTTCTGAACACTTCTTATTGATACATAACAGATGCACATATTTTGGAGTACATGTGATATTTTGATATAGTCATAGAATGTGTAAATATCAAATTAGGGTAATTGGGATATCCATCACCTTAAATATTTATCTTTTCTTTATGCTAGGAATATTTGACTTACTCTGTTTTAGCTATTTCAAAATGTACAGTAAATTATTGTTCACTATAGTCACCCTACTGATCTAACACTGTCTTATTTCTTCTAATTGTACATTTGTACCCATTGATCAACCTCAACTTTTGAGCACTTTTAATGTCAAGCAAAGTGGTTTGAATTTGATCGAGGAAACAGAAAAGAGTCTTTGGGACATTTCCTGCCAGGTGAGTAAATGAACACACTGTGGCTGGCCTGTCCTTTTGAAATGCATTGCTTATTCTTCTCTTCATTCTTTAAACAAATGTTTAATACAAATGTTTAATGAGTAGCTATGAAGTGCCAGGTGCTATAAATGAATACAAAGTTGGACCAGAATTAAACACTTCTTCCAGGATTTAACATTTGAATGAGACATAATGGGGATCGTGGTAATAGAGATGAGTTTGAAATGACAGAATTTGTCTTCGTATTCCAGCTTTGTTACTTAATAACTGCATGTCATTGCCCAAGCCACCCATTTCTGCTAAATGTTTTGTTTTCCTATTATTTTATTTGGTTTCTTTGTTTTTATGTTACACAGTCTTCTTAATTACTTTCTTTTCCTATTCTCTTTGCTTTTTGCCTTCTCTTTTTCTCTCCTGCTTACATATCACAAATTTGTAATTTTTATTGATGCTTTAGCAAAATGACATCATATTGACATATTTCTGTACATCTTGCTTTCCTCCATGGGGAAAATATATTGAAAAGTCTTCCAGTATGCAAATAATTCATAATTTAAGTCTTTTCTTTTAATATTGAATATATTCCTTCAACAATTCTGTTGTGCCTACATCTGTTTTTAGGTTTTTGCCTTCATGACAACGCTTTAATACCTTAATTTACTAGCTCTTCTTTCTACGAAAGAGATCCTGTGAATTAAAAATGCTGGGTATTCTTATTCTTATTTAAATGAAATTTCTGTCAATTTGCTTTCAAAAAAGCCTGAAACAATTTACAAGCCTATATGAAAGCAGTGGTTCTCAAAGTTTCACATATATCATAAACATCTAGAAAGTTCCTTAAAACACAATTTCCTGGAGCTCACTTCTAGAGACTGTATGACTACCTATATCCAGTAATAATGTTGTTGACAGTCTAAGGGTTATGTAAAGTAATATTTTATTGTGCTTTAATTTGCATAGCAGTAGCTACTAATAAGTGTGAAAATTTCACACTATTTGGTCATTTGGATTCACTCTTCTGTATGTTGTTTCTCATATCCTTTGTCTATTCGTTTTCTGTTGAAATATTTTTTTTCCTGAAATTATCCCTCACAGAACATCAGCTAGTTCCCCAGTCTCTTCATGTGCTCGAACATTTGGAGGGATTTCATTCCTTCTCTTTCTTTCTGACACAAGTTTTGAGGGAAATAGAGACATATACCTCCTTTCCATAAGATGAATGGACACGCTTCACTTTGAACTTGAAATGCAGCATTTTTAATTAAATATTATGGCTGAATAATCGTTTCCTGTGAGTTTTGCCTTACCACCTTACTAAAGGAGAACAGATTAAGCTATGGTCTATTTGTAAGTCTTTCCACCTGAGATGCAAAATAAAGTGATGCAACAAGATATTTTCCTATTTATTAGATGCAGTTAAAATACTTGTGACAGGAGAAAACGTATTATTGGTTCCCCAGTCATGTTGAGAGAAAGTCTTTCACTGGGTCTCACAATCTGAACAGCTCCAATGCCAGAGTGATTACTGTGGATAATGGTAGCCTGTAAGCACTTTGAGAGAGGGGACATTTTCTCATATATATTTCCAGTCATTGTAGCATTTAGAACAGCATTTTGGACTTTGTACGTGCTCAAGTAATGAATGTGTGCTGTATTATCAATTTATGTCTATAACTTTCAGGGTTAGAGAGATTATAGAGATTAGAAATCTATAGCATAAGGTTATGACTGAGCCTATAGTATATTGAGTCTGTGCTTTATAAAACGGGGTTTATTATATTTGTATTTTATAGTTGGACAGCCTTTCATATCATGTTGTGCATGAAAGATGGTTGGTTAGCTTTCCAATCTGAAGGTCATTTTCCCCAAATCACCATTTCAAACTAAGAGCATTCTGGGAAAAAGTCAATTTGGGGATTCTGGAAACTGAGTTCCAAACCTCAAAAGTGATTCAGATTATGTTTTGTTTTCAGGGACATACGGGACAGAGTTGGAAGCATGCACTGTCTCAGTAAAAATTCCCATCCCCAGTGTTGACCATCATTGAATCAGTGGCTTCGTATTATGACGAGGGCATAACCAAGTTCAGAAGCTGCCAATAGTTTGCGGCACAAATGTCTGGTCACCAAGGGCAGAAATCCCCAAACATCTGGGGACTTGTGGTTCAATGGAGTATATACTTGTCAATATTGCTCTAGAATGATTTTATTTTGAAGCAACTTGCTGAGCACTATGAATATGCTCTTAGTATATGAGTATCCATGATTTTTTTGTTTTGCTTGTGATTTTCCTCATATTTTGTCTGGGAATAAATTGAAGACCATGTAGTCCACAGTTTGCAAGATTAATTGCTTGCTAATAGTTGTAGGAGATTTCAAAGATGGCCAAAATACTTTGCAGCTTCTCCCTTCAAGAGTTAGAGTCTATTTCTCCATTGCTTGACTCTGAGTGGGTTTCAGTCACTTGCTTTGGATAGCAGAATATGACAGAAGTGATGCTGAATGAGTGCCAAGCCCAGGGCACAAGGGCCTTGCAGCTTCTGTTTCTGTCCCCAGGAAACCCAGAGGCTGCCCTGTGAAGTTCAAATTTGCCTTCTGGATGATGAGTTGGCTAAGAAATACCTACTGCCCCAGGTTATAGGCAGCCAATTCACAGAAAGAGAGCCACCTTACTAAGGAAGTTAACCACAGATGGGTGTGTGAGACAGGCAAGACCAACAGACTTGCCTAACTAAGCTGATCAAATTATTGACCTTAGAATGTTGGGCTGGGGAAATAGCTGTGTTTTATCCATTAAGCCTAAGCTTAAGCCATTAAATTTTGGGGTTGTTTGTTACATAGCAAAGTCTGACTGATACACAAGTGCATGCATATATATATATATATAAACAGGGTAATAAGGAGTAATAAGGAGTGGTAAGGACTGCAGATAACTAAGAAATGAATGTCTGTAAAGGAATTGAAATATAGATTTTAAAAATGACTCCACTTGTCATAGGAAACACATCTGGAAGTTGCCTCTCAGCCAAAAGTGTTTGCCTTCTGAACTAGCCAATTGTCTCATTCTTACAAATGAGAAAAGTAGTCCAGAAAGTGACTAAGTCAAATTGCTATGGCTAGTTCATGCCAGAACAAAAATAGAACTCGGGTATTCTCATATATTATATAGGACCTTTTCTTCAACAAGAGACTGGTTTTTCTATCCCAAATAGGCATACCTTGAAGATAAAAAAAAAAAAAAAGAACAGCACAGAACTAAAATGGTTCAACTTTTTATTATGGGTTTCTAAAATCTCTTTTAGGGATATGGTTTTGGTGAGAAAGAATGGATCCTGTAATTTAATTTTGAAAAAAATATTCTTAGAAAATGTTTTTTGAGCTTAAAATTTTCTGTGCAAATGAACGTATTATCCTTACTCATTAATTATATTTTTTGTACATTCTAGAACATAGAATAACAAAATTCTCAAAGTCTTAAAATGGGGGGAGAATGGTCCTGATACATAACTCTTTGAGAACTAACTCCTGTCTGATTACATAAGGAAATAATAAAACCCATAGTGTACAGTCTTCTGAACACATAATGACACCTTTTATAGATATGCAAATTACTATCTTTAAAATGAGTTTCATCACTGGTGATATAAATCATATTGTAAAGGAAAAACAGATGCTTCGACAGGTATCAAGCATTTGGCTACCAAAAAATGCGAGTTGGAGAGTCAATTTACATTCAGTTCTATTTCTGTGAAGTTAACAAAAACTAAATGATTTCTCACATAGTGTGTTTATTTGATATCTCTGAATAGAGATTGACTCTTGTACTCATCCTAGAAGTTTCTCTTACATAAAGCCACCAAATAGGGGTTAGTAAATGGAGGGCTTTGATTTAAACTGTCCCTTTTGCCATCTGGACTTTGCCCATCCTGACAAGGTGATATTAGGATTCTCAGTGCAGCCCAAGAGTAAAACAAATCTAAATTAATTTAATTTAAAGATCAATGTGGTATTGGCATCCTTCTGTGTGTTTAGTATCTGTGCATTGTGAAGACACTTAGAAATGCCTTTCAGAGCGTGGAATGCAAACAAGCACACCTACACGCTTACACTGGAGAACGGGGAAGCACTGGGAAGAAAAATGGGTGGCAGACATGAAGCAGAGAAAAAGAGCACAACCCAATTCCCATTACTTAATAGAACACATTGTGAGGCCAGGCCTCATGGGAGCCAATCACCAGCTGACAAAATTAGATTCTGAATCATGCTTTGTAATTCTTTCTAATGCCAGCCAGGGAGGAGAGTCTTCCCTGGGAACTAGGCCCTCCCAGGACTCACCCCCACCCAGCATTCCTTATCAGCCCCCAGCCAGCTGTCAGCTTGTGAGGTTGCTGGACAGAGTATTTAATTCTCAAGGTTGTGCATTAATATTCAAATTCTTTCTTATCCATAGACTGTGACTTAAGCATGAACTTTTTTTTTCCATCTCCACCCTCTTTCCTGCATGAATTTCCTTCCATAGATTCTACCCAGAAACCTTTGAATTGAATAGACGTAGAAAAGAGAGCCATTTACAAAACTTGACCCGAGCCAGATCTTCTGCAACATAGGCAGATTCCCAGAGCAATGCTCTTTATTTCCCAATTATAAGTCTTATTCAGTATCCTTTAAAATACATCCCCACCCCTGAATCTTCTTTTCCCCTGGAGCCGATGTCTGAAGTTGTTGGCAAGTAAATTGGAATTAGTTACAGTGGAAAACAGAGTTATCACAATGTAGCCAGATATCTCATATTGCTTAGGATGGCCCTCATTTCCACAGGAATGCCTTGGAGAATTCGAACATGCCGGGATTTACCAGGCAAAACTTCTGAAATAATCTCAACAACAAAAATACACCTGCACGTTTAGTAGAAACCATAAAACTGAAAAATATGCATTGTTTAGAGGCCTGAAAGCAATTTGTGCTGTTTCACATCAGAAAGCACTTTGACCTCAGCTATCTGACTAACTTAAAGAAAACATGATGAGGTTTTGGTTTGGTCTTAATGTTAGTGTTCATCATCCATGCAAAGCATCTCGATGTTTCACTGTACTTTGCATTTATGGTATAACTCACAGCCCAGTATAGAAAAGTTCCCTTCACTGAATTAAATAAACATTTATCAGTGGCAAATTGTGCACAAGGAAAAGATACAGAGATACAAGGGAGATGCCTGCTCTCATGTATTTTTTATTATAAGGAGTTAGGTAGATCTTTCCCAAATTTCTGTCTATACTATCTTCTAATTTTAGGACTTTGGGCAAGTTATTTAAACATTCTAAGCTTCAATTTCCTCACCTATAAAGCAGTAACCTCAAATTGTTTTTGTTAGGCTTGAAGAAACCAAATCAAGTGGACTAGACTTAATATACTGCCGAAAACACAGTAAGGAAAAAAAATAAATATTATGTTATTAGCTATTCTGATAGGGAAAAAAAAAACTTATATTTCAGGAAACTGATGATTTGAGATCAGATGCTGGTTCTTAGAGCCGGGTTTTAGAAGCATGGTGAAACCAGTGGAGTAAATCTTCAGTTTATCTTCAAGTATTCTTTATATTTTTTCTTGCCCTTTTCCCTGCTTGAGAGACACAACCCAGGTAGCCATGGCCTCAGGGTTATGGGATTTGACCTAGATATGGCCTACTAGACAAATTCATTCTCAGCTTCCTACCTTTGATCAGAACTCACCAGACATGTGTGCTAGGGACTCAGTGCTCCACTTGTGTTAATAAAAAATAAGCCAAACAAGAATGATGGCTGGGACCAATGGGTTCTGTAGCATCCCTTGCAAGTAACAGATGCCATCTTAAATGTCTTCCATGAGGTTATGCTTTGATTCTAAAAATGAAACAATGGCAGGAATTTAGGCATCTGGCTGATCTCTTAGAGTAAGGGAAGTATTGCGTGCCCTTGAAACCATGCTGGGGGGCAGATGTCCATTCATCCGTTCCACTTATATAATGTGGAACTGACATCTCATTTTTTAAAATAGAAGCTAACATATAAACTTAATGGTCTAAACCCAGAATAGATAGAATTATCCCACTTTTTCTAAGCATAATCTTTCTCTAACTTGGTGAGAAATGACAACTAAAGATCCCAATATAATAATCAAAGCAAAAAAAACACAATTCTCTTTTTTTATCAATTAATCAATTTTTTTCATTATATCCTAAAATGTGCCTTAATGTGGTCTTCTGGTCTCTTAATGATATTAGCATACAAAAATGTTAATTGAATTTAATTATATGACATGAAATAGCTGATATTATATTAAAATTAATCAACTTTCTGGCTAAAATGCAATCTTCATTAAATCCGATTATTGATCTACTCCTGTGCCTGCACCTGCACAACTGAATGTAGATGGAGAAAATGCAAGCCTATGCGGACTATTCTTACTTTAACGCTGAGTAACCATATGTGGTTCCTCAATGCCACCCAGTAAATGCATTGTGTTTTTCTAGTCCAGTTCCTCGCCCACTCTTCTCCCTGCTCCTCAAACATCCAACACTTCCTATGCCATCTTCCCTGTTAGCTGATAACCTTGCTTATATCATGGAGATTATAGAAGCAATCAGGTTAGACCCCACAAGCTCTCGCCTCCACATCTACCCTCCTACCAGCCCATGAGTGCATAAAGTCGATTTTCTCTCCCAGTGCTTCAGTGAACTGCCAGGTACCTCACTATGGCACCTACTAGAAGATACTTCTTCAGCAATTCATCCTTTCTTCTTCTGTATCATCAATCGTTCCTCTTTTTTGGATCGTTCCTATTAATATATAATCAGGCTCTTACTATCTCCCATCATTACAAAACAAAACTGTCTACTGATATCACTTCCTTCTCCCAGAAAAAAACCTCTTTTTTTCCTTCCCTTTAACAGAAAATCTTCTAGAAAGAGATATCTGTAGCCATACTGTCAATTTTTTCTTTCTCTCCTAAATCAACTCCATTCAAGCTTTTATTCCTCCTACTCTACTAAAAGTGGTTATTAATGATCTCAATTTTGCTAAATAAAGTAGTTAATCCTCATCCAATTCAGTCAGCAGCACTTGATTATTCTCCTTTGAAACATCTACTCTTGGGTTTTACGATACCAAACTCACCTGGCTTTCTCCTACCCCACAGTCTTACCACTCAGATCTTCTGGTTCCTCCTCGTCTTCCTAATCATTGCAGTGCTTGGGCTCAGCTCTTAGGACTTTTCTCTATTATATTCACTCTCTTGGTGATCTCATCAAGTCTCATAGCTTTAAGTATTTCTAAGCCTTGACCTCCCCCCAGAACTCTAGGCTCAAATATACAATATCCTACTAAACTTCTCCATTGGGTATCAAATAGGCATTTGAATTTAATATATCCAGAGATTAAACAATTATATTTTGCCCCACCCAAACTTGCCCCTTTCACATTCTTCTCCATTTCAGTAAATGTCCATTCCACCTTTCCAGCTGTTCATTTTAAAAACAAAACAAAACAAAACAAAACAAAACAGAAACAAACAAAAAACACTGCAGTCATCCTTGACTTCTCTGTTTCTCTCATGCCCAATATTTGACCTGTCAGCAACTTCCATTGGCTTTCTCTCCACATTAAGAGAATCCAAGCAGTTCTCATCATGTTTATCACTGGTACAGATCCTGACAGCTTCTGCTAGACCCTCTCCACTCTTCCCACCCTGTTCTCTAAATTGGTTCTCTTGCCTTTTATCTTCCAGTTAGGTTCAAAGGTGAGATGCTCTGACAAGAGCTTGAGGGAATGCGGAGAGTGAATTCAGAGGAGTTATATCCCTTGCTCCCATCGTGCCATCTCCTTAGGCTGGTGTGTCTCTACTGAAAGTTCCTGTTCCTCACAAGTCAGTCTACTAAATCCAACTTCCTCCTTCTAGAGTCTAAAAATATTACCCCCATCCCATCTGGCCTAGAGGTGGTAACAAATCCTTTGATCCTAACAATAGGTTATCACACTACCTTTTATAGATCCCCTAGTACCCCAGCTAGACCTTTGTAAATAGTCATTTTGTCAATAAACCTTCCTTTCATTATGCTACGGTGAATATGGCACCTGTTTCCTGATTGAGCATCTGAATGACAGTAATTGCTACTAAAAGTAGCCCCAAGAAACCGACCCTTAATGTGAAACTCTGTGATTGGGTTGCACATATATCAAAGAGGGAAATGGGGCGAGGAATATCCAGAACAAGTGATGGCAACATGATTACTCCACTCATCATGGGGTGCAGTAAAGTGTAAGGCAAGGCACTGGGACACCAAGAGGCTATAGTACTTTGTCACCGTGGCAATATTAGTGACTGTAAGAATTGTGAGGTCACCTTTCTTGTTATTGTCCTAGAAAATAAACAAGAGGAAGGAAAAAACTTAAAACTGTACACACAAAATTAAGGAAACATGGAGAATCAGAAGACCTCCATGGCAGATTGGAAAGAGTTTTTTATCTTTTATAGTCACAAACCAAATACGGCTGGGGGGTTACAAAGGTTGCAGAGTTGCAGTGCTTTCTATAATAAATAATTCTACCCAACCAGGTCTCATGCTAACATAGGGAACTATTGGGAAAGGATTGAAACCCTAAGATATGGTATGGGGATATTTGGTATAGATAAGGCTAAGAATCTTGAAATTCCAAATTCCACTGAATTTCCATACCCAAAGAGGCAAATGAATAAACCAAACTACTTTACATATTCCTGAGAAAATTGCAGAGGTATGCCACCATCAAGGCTGAGGAATACAAAGGCAATAATTTGTTCTAAATACTTTTAATTCACCTCTCTGGCTTATTGAAGCAACAATGACAATAACAACAAACAGTTGACTCATGTAGACTGACAGTTAATTATCAAGAACATATGATAACCATAGATACAGGTACAGAATAGTTAATCTTTACTGTATCAAATCATCACAAAGTCTGGCACCTGTTTTACAGCTGTTTACCTGGTAAATATTTCCTTCTCTTTCCAATTAAAGAAAGAAAACCTTTTTCCTAAGGTTAAGACAATGCTACTGTTCTCTACCATAATATAATCTCTAGGGAACATGATCAACTTGAAATCCCAAATACCTTGCTAGTCCAACTCATTGATGACATTACGTTAATTGGCCCTGGCAAGTACGAAATGTAATGTTCCTTAGATACCTAAGTAGGGCATATGCATTCCAGATTGTGAGAGATAAACTGCAGGAGTTCAACATCGAGTCACATTGGGGTTAATAGGGTTCCAGCAATGTGGATCACGCATGCTATTCCTTCTAAAGTAAGAGTCAAAATTCTGCAACTTACACCACTCATCTCAAAGAAAGAGACTCAATACTTGAGAAATACCTTTGGAGTTTTGAAGCAAAACAACACATTTGGGTGTGCCAGTCTGAACAATTTATCTGATAATCTGTAAGACTGCCAACTTGGAATGGGACTCAGAGTATAAAAATGTTCTGTAGGTAGTGGAGGCTTTGGTATAAGCTTTCCTACCACTTGAGCCTATGACCCAACAAAATTAATAACAATTGATTTATCTGTGGTAGAAAGAATTGCTGGATGGGTCCTCTGACAAGTGCCAAATGGAGAATCTCCTACAGATGTCTAGAGTGTTGGAATAAGGGTATGTTCTCCTTCACTGGTAACTATTTTCTATTTGAAATGCTGCTTTGGGATTGCTAGTAGGTCCATATGTAATGCGAAATGGATACAGGAGCTATGAATCAATGGTGTGGTTTTTCCTCTCACCAAAGCTGATCTTGCTACTGTCATTGCTGAATGTAGCCAACAGCAGAGGCAAATGCTGATAACTTAATATTGCCCTATCCCCTGCAGACCTCAGTCAGCCTTCTGGTGGCAGTTGATTACACTGGGGAAAGAGACAGCCTCAAAAGGATAGACGTATATTCAGAATATAAACTTGACTTCCCTGCCCACAGTTCTGCAAGCACAGCATTTTTGGAATTAGAGAATGCCTTATCCATTTCTATGGTATTCCTACAACATTGTCTCCAACAAAGGGATTCCTTTTATAGCAAAGGTAATGAGTCAATGTGTTCACATTTATGCAGTCAGCACCTGGCCCATCACCCAAAACTAGTTGGTTTCAAAGAAGCACAGGATGGCCAGCTGAAAGACCAATAACAAAACCAGCTGAAAGTCAACACCTTGGAATGTTGGGTGCTATATTATAGATGGAGTATATATCTTAAACATGTGGCCAATACATTTTTTTAACTTAGCATGAATGTACACATCCACAAAGTAGAAAAATGACCCCACTCACCATTTTGTCAATAACTTACTTTTAAAAATTCTTTTGTTTTCATTGCCATAGCCTAAGTTCACTATGTTTGGAGGTCCTGGGATCCAAGAAAGGAGTGCTTCTACCAGGAAAACAAAAGATCAAGGATTCAATGGTTTGGAAACTGAGGCTTCACCCTGGTCATTTGATTCCTTGTACCACTGAGCCAACAGGCAGAGAAAAGAGCCCCTGTACTAGCCAAGATGATTGTTCCTAATCACATGAAGGGAAATGAGTTGCTGCTATACAATGAGGGCAAGAGGATTGTTTTAGGGACACATGCATTCATTGGGGTACCTGTTAGTACTTCTTTGGACAAAAGGTCTTGACCAGTGGAAAATTGTGGCAACCCAGAAAAGACAAGACCACCAAGGGCTCATATCTCACACAAATGAAATTTTTGATCATCCTACCTGGGAAAGAACACTGACTGTGTACATGGTGCTGACAAGTGTAAGGGAAATGTGCAATGATTTTTTGGAGGCAATTATGATTACCAATTTTGGCTCATGATCAAGTATAGAAGCAAAAACTGTAGTAGCTATGTTATATATTATTTAATTTTTGTTCACCTCTATTTCTCCACCACCCTACATAAAGAATGTGAGTGGTGGTTATAGCTTAGATAGTAGGAGAATTACTACCTAGACAACATCCACAGTGACATAGTGTCTGATGGGATTTCAAGCCTTGCCTGGGTTGAAGACACAAAGTTTTCACCCAGATGAAAGAAAACAGGTAAAGTTAAGGGCAAAAGGAGCAGACCATGTCAGATAACTTTATTTGTCTCTCCAGATCAGCATGCTTTCTGTCCCAGTAGAAAGACTGAAAAACATCAATGGCCCCCTTGTAAAAACATCAATGGTCCCCTTGTTCTCTGGTCCCTGGTTGGGTTTAGCTAATGTAGAGCCTTGATCTTGACAGGAGATGGGATGGAAGGAGGAAAGTGAAGTCCTGGGGTTTATTGTTCTGGCTCACTCTGTGAGGTCAGCCCAGGATGTCTGTGTTCCTCCTCCTCTCAAAGGGACATCTCTGTACAACTTTCTCCTTCTGTCAGGTTCTACGACTCTTTTCTTCCCTTATTCCTTATAGCATAAGCATAATAAGAGTTACTCACCCTGTGTTATTACACCATCCTTTGTGGTTCCTCTGTTCTCCACCCAGACTTTGTAACTAAATTCTTTATAAAACAAACAGATGAACAAACAAAATTCTTTCTTTGAATCACCAAAATTTAAGTATACCATCTGCCGTGGGGGCCCTGCCTGATACTTGCCACTAGTCTAGTCCACCATCATCTCTACCACAATTATTGCAATAGCTTTGGAACTGGTCTCACTTCTTTTCCTTTTGCCTGCCTGCAGTATATTTTCAGCAAGGCAGATGGAGTGATCCTTTTAAAGAATAAATGAGATCACAACACTCGTCTATTAAAACTCTTCCAAAGGCTTCCTGATTCACTCAGAGTAAAAGCGAAAGTCCTTTCATTGGCCCACAAGGCTTCCTCTTCACCTCCTACTCTTCTTACCTTCCTTCATTCTGCTCAGACAGTAGGAGTTCTGCCAACAGTTCCACCAGGTGAGGCACTTACATATTTTTTAAAGAAAAATAGCTTTACCCCATTTGATCGCCTGCATTAGAGACTAGTCTTCATGCCTAATCACTTAACTATTTTCCAAAGATCAAGTCCCCCTTCCAGAAGATGATTTGTGCCACACTTTAGGCTGATAAAGTGATCATGCCTGTGATAAAATATAATTTTATAAAAGGAGGTCAAGATTGTTTTAAGCAATGGCAGCATCTTTTAAATTCATGTAGAGTCCCTAAACTGTCAACTTGGAATGACAACACAAATGTAGAAGTGAGATGAAAAACAAGCCTCATTATTCTACTATTATGGTATTATAAATATCCAAATTTTATGACTTAATTTGACATAGATGTCTTTAATTTATAACTAAATTGAATCTGAAGCCTTTGAAGAAAGAGGTGAAATCTTCTATTATCATGAAGACTTTCTTTGTCCTATAAAAGAAACTGCAAGAAATGCTCTCAAAATAAATCTATTGTCAGAATATGTGTACAAATACAAATACTCCAAATATTTACAAATACCAAAAACTGGATGTTTTAATCGAAAAACATCATCTTAGAGTCTACTTTATTCCTGTTGCCCAAAAGCCTTTTATTACTAAAGGGTAACTCTATAACACCTGTGCTTACTAATGTCAGCAAAGGATTATGACATCAGAGTTGTTTAATGTTTCCAGTTTGGATGTGACTAGCTGCAGAGGATAACTATGGCATTGCAGGGAGAACTAGATAGTTGAGTAATTGACCTTGAACTTCATGAAAACATAACAACTTCTATAAAGTGAAGGTTGTAACTTTATCCACAAATTTTTCCCTCTTTGAATTCACATCATTGGGAACTTCTTTATTTAAAAAGAATAACTTTTCTCTGTAATCAGAAGAAAACCATAAAGTAAATATATCAGCACATCAAACACTTCCTGGAAGTGTAATACATTAGGAATAGTGAGTATTTTAAACACTGAACTCATGACATTTACTCTATTATGTGGGCCATATCCTTTTGCTGTTTAGTGTTTTCCTAGCATTATGAGAAAGTTATGTGTATTTTCAATGGCCTTTTTCAACTAAATGGTTTTATTTACAAGGTGACCTTTAGAATAGGGAAATGACCATGCTGCATATTGAACTATTCACATGTCACAGATCCTTAGTGAGCCTGGGAGAGTTGACCATTCTTGGGGCCAATCTAACAAGTAAAAATACACTCTTCATTTGCCAAAAACACATCATAGCATGTATCAGGAATTTCATCAGTGTGATATGGAACGTGCTAATGTCTGAGATTATTGTGTACAAGTTGGTTATAAATCATAGCATATTGGCAGTTTAAAAAGGTACCAAGAATCTGTGAAATGTTGGTTAAAATGGACATTTTGACTTTGTGATTCAAAAATGATAAGATGATTTTATGTAGAGTGGGTTGTCTAGGTCTCTGACCCATTAATTGAAAGCTTGTCAACACAACATCACTGTGATAAAGACATAGATTTCTAAGATACCTACAAAAGGGAAATAGACATACAACAGTTCTCCGTTGTTGAAGGCACATTGGATTTTCAATTTGATACAATAATATGATTATCCTGGACTTCATAGCTGGTGATGCAGTGCCAAGTGGAATATAGTTGATGATAGGCCAAGTACTAAACATTCTTTCAGTTCTCATTAAAGCACTCTACCAGTTAAATCACATGTCACTAGTCATTGTTAGAGTCACACTAATGAGAAAGTGTATGAGCAAGCATGTCGGAAATCCATAGTACTTTAGAAGTATAAGATATTTCTTTGATTTTTTTTTCATCCTCTTCCTCAATAATAATGAGAACTTATGGTTTTTGGATTTCCCTTTTTAGGTACTTCCCTATATCCCACCACTATCTCTTGGTGGTAGGTCAGGCTTTGGGGTAAGAGTCCCTAAAACTGTAAGAGAGGAAGAAGTGACTTCCTAGAAGATCCTATTGTAGAATTCATCCAAAAAGATGGAGAGGAAGAAGAAATGCTTCCTTTGAAAATTAAAGATAAGAAACTTAAAGTTGTGACTGAGCAAAATTCTTTTTTTTTTTTTCTTTTCAAGTTGTTCTCTTTAGGGTAGCAAAATTCTTTTAAAATATCTACTGTGGATACCTTACAAAGATGGAACAATGCTTAGATGTTCTCAGGAAGGTGGATAAAGGGGTTTCCCCAACTCCTCCCCCATGTCCCCACCTCATGTTTAGATGTTAACAATACACTTGGTTTCCAAAATCCAAACTACAGACCTTAATATTTATGCTTTATTTACTATCAATCTTTGGCTCAAAGATCTTTTTAACTTTCTCTCTCTCTCTCTCTCTCTCTCTCTCTCACACACACACACACACACACACACACACACACACAAATTCCCAAAGGAATTCACACCCATTAAATAGTTCTTTAAAATGGCAATTTTATTAGTTTGGTCATGTAAAGAAATCAGAAACAGATGGATTAATTTTTCTCTTCAAATATATATGTTTTAAAAGTACTCTAGGAAAAAAATTATATATTTGGTCAAATGTGTTAAGTTTTGTTAAAAGATTTATATCTGAGAAATATTTAAAAATCCAGTGTCTTTCCATAACAGATAATTTTTCCCCAATGGGATATAATCTAAAGAGAAGGCTAATTTTTAGCAAAGGATTAAAAAAAAGTTTAAATTAAATATATCATGTATACATTGTACATTACCTATTGGCAGCCATCCATGGTGAACACAGGTTTAAAGGGACATCCATGAAGGAATAAGCACTGTGCTACTCATTAGAATATCAATATGGATAGAATGCAAATTCTGTCTTTAAGGCAATTTTAATTTCACAGATTTTTAAAATATAGATCCATGTCCAAATTGTATGCATCTTCTAAACCCTAATCCTCAGAAGAAACTGCAAGCCAATTGCTCCAAAATGTTGATCTGATCATGATTGTTAATTATTTTAAATTGGACAAGCCATTGGAATTAGTCAGGGCAGCTATTGCCATGGATAGATAAAGAATTGATCCTCTCTCTGCATAATGCAGTCCAAGAACCACCTTTTTTTTTTTTTTTTTGTAATATCCAAGAACTAAGGAAGATATGGTTGTCTCTGTGTGAGTAGGTCAGGGTCTTCAGTAATTTGAAAACTGGCCTCACCACCCCAACCTCATTCAGATGTGTATGCGAGCAAAAAATAAATTAAAATCTGAAAGTGCCTAGAGCGGTAGTTCTCAAACTTTTGTGAGTAACAATATTGCCTGAAAAACTAATACAGAAGACCAGGGTCCTCGAAGTAAAATGAGGCTTGGATAATTGAGAATCATTGATGTAGAATTGACATTTATCCCTAGCCTGAAGATGGGTTAGAATATACTTACTATCTATGTCTAAACTGACATTTATATAAGAATTGAATAAGAAAGACTTCCTTTGAAAAAATTGATTTGAAAACAACCTGAGAATTTAACTGATCATAAACATAACAGGAGGTAATGCCGTTGACACCTTTGCTTAGAATAAGACAAAATCAATGCAATTGTCTGCCATGGTAAAAGACACTCAATGTATATAATAACTTAATATCTTCTCCTGCATTCGATGTTTATAGCAGCACAATTCACAATTGCAAAGATGTGGAAACAACTGAAGTACCCATCAATACATGAATAGATTAATAAAATGCGGTATATGTATACCATGGAGTACTGCCCAGTCATAAAAAAATGGTGAACTAATACCTCTTGTATTAACCTGGATGGAACTGGAAACCATTCTTCTAAGTATCACGAGAATGGAAAAACAAACACCACATATGTCACCATTAAATCAGAACTAATCCATCAGCACTTATGTGCGCATATGGAAATAACATTCATTGGAAATCAAGCAGATGGGAGGAGGGTGGAGGGGCTGGGTAAATTCACATCTAATGAGTACAATGCACACTATCTCAGGGAGGGGCACACTTATAATTTTGACTCAACTGGTATAAAAGCAATTTATGTAACCAAACGTTTATACCCCCACAATATTTTGAAAAGAAATAAAATAAAAGTTAAAAAATTTTAAAAGTTAAAAAATAAAATATTATTTTGTTTAAAAAGAACTTAATATCTGATACGTGAAGTAGCTCGAAACATTCACTAAGAGATAAAAGAGTCAATAAACAACCTTGAGGAAACTGGCTTTTGGGGGAAGAATATATCACTTGAGAGCCACTCCTCTCAGTATTTCCTGAAATTAATTTTAGATACATATTTAAAAATATAAAAAAGAAAGGAAAACCAAGTCAAAATAATAGAAAATACGAGAATATACTTGAATAGGTTTGTGATGGAACATAGCCACCAAAAACTCAAAAGATTTGACTATTTAAAAAGTTAAAATGTTGGTGAATTAAGAAAAAACACCATTAGGAAAACTAAAAGTCATCAATAAGTGAAGTATATAATGGGTAATTATGCTTCCTTAATGCCATTTCTAACCCAAACTACCATGTTTTACATTTTTTCCTCCAACAAACTTCTCGAAAGGGCAATCTACTCTTTCTGTCCTTACTTCTTTCTATCCCAAGCCACAAAAATCCTTTCCTGGTTACACTTCAGCAGTAGTTCTCAAATGAGCATGAATCAGAATTCCCTGGAGAGTTTCTACAACACAGATCTTGAGGCCCCATCCCTGCATTTCTGATGCAGTAGGTCTGGAATGGGCTCAAGATTCTTCATTTCTAACAGGCTTCTAGATGATGTTGGTATGTGGGCCACACTTTGAAAATCACTCTTCCACAGAATATTCTATTACTATGGTAACAGAGCTTTAGTCACTGATGAATTGTGTGGTCCAATTTCAATCGTCACTTATTCTCTCAGCATCATTTGTCATACTTTTCCACTCCCTTCTTTTTGAAAAGCTCTTCTCCCTGGGTTTCCATGGAATTGGTTTCAAACTGTTGTTTGTAACTCCTAACTCTCACTCATATACCTGGTTTGTAATTCCTTCTGTAATCTAAGCCCTATTTACTAGATAGCCTTAGCTTTTACCACTCTCCCTTTCCTTATGCTGCACCCACACTGGCTTCCCTCCAAATCTTGACAGTAGATGTTCTTTTGCATAGCTTGTTTTCTCCCCCTTCTCTGCCTGACAAATTCCCTATTTACCTTTCAAGACTCAGCTCAAATGACACTTTCGCTGAGAAAAATTGTGCCAGATGGAGTTAGGTCTCTCACTTTCCCAGCATTTATAGATAACTTATTATGGTGCCCAAGGTATTTAAGCCTAATTATTTGTTGTTTATATATCAATCCCATTAAAATATGAACTCATCCCAGGACTATTTCATATACAAAGAGGCTAGTACAGGGTTGACTCAAGGACACTGCCACTGTTTACTGAATGAATCAGTGGGCCAAAAGCACCAAGCAGTAGTGGTAAGAATCCATTGCTTAGACTCAATGTTTAGTGCAGAACTGTTTTCAGACATAGCCTGTTGCTGTGCTACAGAATGCATTTCTATAAAGGCTATAAGATCTAATCAGACCATGACTGATTAACTCATTTTGCAATGTACCTGGCACAGCAATGCCCACAAGAAGATATTTAATCAAGTCATATGAGATGAGAATAAGACAATCTTTTCCTCTTATTAGAATGTACACACTACTAATTTCATATCAGTACTGATTTCTAACATGGTGAAATGAGAAATTAGGAGGGTTAAATTAATATATATTTATAACTCAGATATATTCCACATTTTGAAAAAAATACATTATTCTGATGGAATTTTCTAGAAGAGCAATTCTAGTTAACTTTACAAATCGTCAAAAAGTTGTTCCAAACATCTCAATCTTAAACAGATTTAAACATATTTCAGTTATGCAGAAATGTACAAAATAATAATAATCTCACATTTCTCTATTATTGCTCCATATAAATTTAAAAAAACAAAACTTTATGGAAGTTACTATTTAAAATACATGAACTTATCAATAGAAGAAATTAATGAGAACTGTCACACTGAAAAGAAATTACAAAGTTTCCAGAAAAACAGGAAAAAAAACTACAAATTATAATGAAGACATAGAAATGAATGTCTTTTAAAATGTAGAACAAAAAAATGTTTTCAAAATTTGATTAGAAGGGTATTATTAGAAATTATCACTATTTTTTCAAATAATTTTATGTTTACTCTGTTTTCTAAAAATAACTTTCTATATATATTAGGTAAAAATGTTAATTTAAAAGCTTGCTTATAAAGCTATTTTCAGTTAGTATCCAATTCATAGTATTTGATTTTTGGTATTCATTATTTATAAGATTTCAGAAAGATTTCAGTGTGGATGAATGAGAAAATACTTTCATATCAACTTATTTGGAAGGGGCTAATTTCCTTGGGGAACTTCAGCTATTTATATTTTCAGGGACTCATATTCCTGGATGCAAAATAAGTATTTGAAAGGAACCCATTAGATTGCCAGCAAAGGATTCTGACTCTCTGACAAAGGACATAATGGTCAGAGCTGTTTACTTTCCTTAATATGGTTACAGCTTCAACTTTCAATTCAAATATTTTGGTTAGCAAGCCCCACACTGACTTATACTTTGTATGAAATATTTTGCTATGGTTATTTGGATATAAATGGGGAATTCTTCTGTTCCTATTCTAAATTCTTCATTTTTACTTTGACAATTTTAATCAACTTATTGATCAAAACTGACTTCTCAAGTCCTTTGCCCACTTTTTGATAGGGTTGTCTGGTATTTTCTTGCTGTTTTTCATGAGTTCTAAGTATATTCTAGTTATCAGTCCTAAAGAAGACAGAAGAATGGCCAACAAACATATGAAAAAATGCTCAACATCTCTAATCATCAGAGAAATGCAAATCAAAACCACAATGAGATATCACTTAACTCCAGTGTGAATGGCCTTTATCAAAAAGTCCCCAAACAATAAGTGCTGGCGTGGATGCGGAGAAATAGGAACACTCTTACACTGCTGGTGGGACTGCAAACTAGTTCAACCTCTGTGGAAAGCAATATGGAGATACCTTAAAGTGATACAAGTGAATCTACCATTTGATCCAGCAATCCCATTGCTGGGCATCTACCCAAATGATCCAATGACACTCTACAAAAAAGACACCTGCACTCAAATGTTTATAGCAGCACAATTCACAATTGCAAAGCTGTGGAAACAACCCGAGTACCCATCAATCCAAGAGTGGATTAATAAAATGTGGTATACGTATACCATGGAGTACTATTCAGCTCTAAGAAACAACAATAGTATAGCACAACTTATATTTTCCTGGTTAGAGCTGGAACCCATACTACTAAGTGAAGTATCCCAAGAATGGAAAAGCAAGCACCACATATACTCACTAGCAAACTGGTATTAACTGAACAGCACCTAAGTGGACACATAGGTACTACAGAAATAGGGTATTGGGCAGGTGGGTAGGGGGAGGGGGAGGGGGCGGGTATATACATACATAATGAGTGACATGTGCACTGTCTGGGGGATGGTCACACTGGAAACTCAGACTTGCGGGGGGAGGGGGAGAAGGGCATTATTTGAAACCTTAAAATTTGTACCCCCATAATATGCTGAAATTAAAAAAAATGACTTCTCACATTTTCTCAGTTGTATTTCAGCATTTAACTAACTGAAGCCCATTTTCTTATTGTTTTAACACTTTTGTGGCTCTCCAAGTCACTTGGACACCATAACCTTAATTTTCTCTTTGCTTCCTTAATTCTTTATGTAGTGTTGACTTTCTTTCCCTCTATTCTCTTTCCATTTTTCTTCAGTTATGTTTATGATTGTCTTTTCTTAATGGCCCTCATTATTCTTACTGACACTGCCCACCCATCACCCACACCCACACCAATCCACCCCACTCTACCTGCATTTATTTATTTGGTTAGCATCTCAAAAAGGACCAAGCAATCAAGAAAAATAACCTGAATTCTCTTGGTTTTATTTCTTTGGATGAGTGTCTCTGAAGACTGCAGTCCCCAACCCCTAGTCAGTGGCCTGTTAAGAATGGGTTTGCATAGCAGGAGGCAAGTGGCAGGCAGGCAAGCAAGCCAAGTTTCATCTGTATTTACAGCCACTCCCCATCGTTCCCGTCACTGCCCGACCTCCGCCTCCTCACAATCTCATAACCTCATGCCCCTGTCCATGGAAAAATCATTTTCCATGAAACCCATCCCTGATGCCAAAAAGGTTGGGGACCACTGTCTTAAGATATGCTTTTATAGAAAATCAACTCTTTCTGTGAGCTCCTCCCTTCCTAAGCAAGAAACTGAAGGAGAGGTTTTTTTGGTTGTCAGTCATCAACTGAGTTCTTAATTAAGTCTCTTCTGACTCCACAGACCTCAAGGGCCCTTTTCTCTCTGTGTCAGCCTGGAGACACTAGAGATGTGTTTGCCCTTGCCCCATGGTGACCATGTTTTATTGATCTATGGCAGCTAAACTAGACACAGGATTGCCAGAGGAGAAGGCATGAGGCTGTGCTCTGTCTAGTGTCTCTACAGTAACTCTGCTCACTTGTCAAGAATTACCTCCACCTCTCCTTATCTCGCCTTGGCTACCCACATGTGGCCCTGTCTGCCCTCCTGGATCATGCACTGACTTTGATCCTTGAGTCACTCTTTAGCCCTGTCTGTTGTCATTCTTAGCAACAATTCCATGGTAAATTGATAAAGAAATATTCTTTATCATTGTGTGTTTAATGGTATAAGTGCAGATTCCAGCCAGCATTACTTTATTTCTCTAAGTAAATTTTAAATGGCCAGACTTCTGAGGGGTTTAATAATAATATTCATTCATCTCATTTTCTAAATCCTTGGTGCTCACAGTATGGTTCAAAGACCAGCAGTATCAGCATCACCAGGAGCTCATGAGAAATGCTGAGTCTCAGTCCCCACCAGCCTTTCTCAGTCAGAATTTACATTTTAGCAAGATCCCCAGGTCTTGTTCTGCACACATTAAATTTAAGAAACAATACTCTAAACTTCTGTAAGAATTGGGTTAAATTCAATAATGGTGCCTAGACCCTTTTCTGGAAGCACTTTAAACTTAGACTTCCCAAAGTGCTTTTTCATTGAATCTACTATATCTTCTTGGCTTTAAATATTCTACATTGTCTTCCCTTTCCCCTGGAGTCTTAGCAGCACTTCTCAAACTATGTTCCAAATTAACACATGCTTAGTGTGCTTATTTAAAATGCGTAGGCCTTGGCCCACTTCAGTGAGCTGGATTTAGAATCTCTAAAGACAAAGACAAATGTTTTCCATTGCAATAAAACAGAGCAGGTAAATTTTATGTACATCTGTGCTGGCTGAAAACTACCTTTAGGGAATCAATAGCATAGCAGGAATTGCCTTTCTTAGGACGTTGTTCTTCTCTTGCTCCCTGATCCTCCCAACCTTTCTCTTTTCCTCTTCAATTCATAGGAAATAAATGCACAAGAATTTTCCAAAAATTGATAAATAAAAAGCTTGCTCATTTTCTTCAATGTACCATTCATCTCTTCTTACTTCTTCTTGTATAATTTCCAACTTTTCTCATATTACTCCATTCCAGGCATTCATGTGTCTATTTTCTACATATCATTTTCTGTGAATTTCTCTCTGATTTTCCAGGGTCTCATGGTCCAGCGTTTTACTCAATAAGGTCCATGGCAGCTGGTGATGATCACTTCATTACACAGCAAGAGAAAATGGATTCAGGTAGATGAATTGCCCAAAATAAGACAGTTGGGCTTTTATCCAAATAAAATCTGACTGCACGAATGTCTCATTTTATCTCTTTTATATCCTATGAACCTCTGAATCAGGAGCATTGGCCTCATCTGGGAGCTTATTATAAATGCAGACTCTCAGGCCCTCAACCCCAGACCCACTGAAGCAGACCTGCATCTTAGTAAGATTCCTCACATGATTTGTGCACATATTAAAGTTCGGGAAGAGTTTATACTGCATATAGCACCGTTGGGATTAACAGAATTATTAAATCATCTTTTTGTGGACCGATTAACAAAATTTAAACAAGGGCAAGATGTTTTTCATTTGCATTAGGTTCCAATATTTGGAAAAGGATGGCTTTAAATTTAGTATGCTGTAGCTGAAGCTGCTATTTTTCAATTCAGCAGGTTGGAACATTTTTTAATTATGTTGAAATATATAGAGAAAATATTTTCATTTGAAAATGATAGTAATCATTTTGATGAGTGCTTTCTCTAGGCTTAACTCCTGGATTGACTGAATCTATAATGAAAGGCCACAGTTATTTGTCGTTAGGATATTAGATTATCAGACTTGAAAGGATATTAAAAGTGAAAAAAATCCAGATTCCTCATTTTAAAAATGTGAGGACTCTTTCTCAGCATCCAGATGCCTCTATCCTACCCTCTAGCAGCTGTCTATTCCTAGATAGCCTCTGACATGTCACACTGAATCTGTTCACACCGAGCCCATTATACAATCATCCCATCTCCTCTCCCTTCTGCACTTTCTTGCTATTATCAACCAAGTCGCCCTAATCAAAATCAGAGACTCATCCTGTGGCTTCTTCTTTCACCCTCCAACATCAAATCAGCCATCAAGGCCTGCATCTTTCAACTCATACATATCTCTAGGTTTTGCCCCTTTGGTACATTCCCATTGTTCACTTGGATTGTCACAACCTCTTCCAAAAAGGTCTCCTGTCTTTTATTTCTATCCGCTGTTTCTTATTCCTACAAAACACCCATAGTCACGCTGCCATCCAAGAGACCTTTCTAAATTTCAAGTCTGAGCACTTCAATCTGTCATATGTCCCTTTTATGGCACCTCCTTCACCTGGAACATTAATCTTAATATATTTTCTATACAGACTGTGGTTGATGCTGTTGATGCTCTGCCTCACATCCACTACTCAACTTCACTTTCATCAGGGCTTGGGAGAATACCCTGCAGCACGCTGACACAACTTCCCACTGCAGGCACTGTGTCATCTGCTCGCTGCCTGAGGGCTTTCCCCAAGTCCCTCTTTCTTGAACAGCTCTCATGTAGGGGGAGCTTGGAAAAGCCAGTGATTAAATGCCTCCATGAGTAAACCTCAACCAATGAGGGATGTGAGTCAGTGCAAAGTACCCCAACAGTTCTAGCCTCAGTGAGCAACTCTGGGATTCATTCTACATGGTCTTTCTGTTGAGGTCCCCAACATGATTGAGCACCAGTTGCCCACTGTGCCCATATCCCGAATTGGCATTTCTCTCTTCCCTGTCTCACTTTCTCACGCTCTCATGCATCCTTTCTAAAATCATCTCCCAACCAAACTACCTGCCCCAGTTCTTGTCTCAGAGTCTGATGGGTGGCTGGCAAAGGGAAACTTAGCATGCAGCTAAAACATACATATATATATATGTATGTGTGTGTTTTATATGTTATACATATATATATCAGTGTGTATACATATATGTATATGTATTTGTTTATGTATATGCATATATACATATATTGTTTATAAATTATATACAAATACCAATATATTGTATGTATGATAAAACAAAGTGAAGAAATACAAATATGAATAAGAATTTGAAATAATATCCTCTTTTCAAGTAGCTTTATATCTAAAATAGTTTCATGCTATCAATAGCTAACATCTCAAGAAACAATGCCCTCTTAAGGTGTGGTGGCCTGAGTTATAGTCTTAGTAAGAGTGGCTTTAGTTCCATATCCACACTGCCTTCTTGATCATTTCTATTTTTGTGCTTTTTTTTAAGACCTACTTCTTGCTATACTTGATTATTTCATTGTTTATAATGTCATGCTATGATTGATGATGCCGTCCCCTAAGAGTAAGATAAAAGTCAGTGCTACTGGTCAGTGCTAATCATTGCTACTGGTCAGTGCTAATCATTGCTTCATTGGTATTATCTTCAAGGTAATGGTCCTTTGCAAGAATCCTCTTCTATGCTCTTGTCTGTTTTATGAGAAGTTCAATGAAAACCAGTAATTAAGTCCAGGAACCCCCCTAACCAGGTGCACTTAACCAACAACACATCCAGATAGGCTCTGAGCGTGAACAAGGGAGAATGTTCCCAGCAGCCACATTGCCCTGTGGAGCCTCCACCCTTTCCACAAGCTTCTTCCCAGTCACATGTGGCTACTGGACTAAAGGGAAAGGGTGCTATAGTCCAGCCATATACTAAATAATTGTCAAGCTCAATTTAATTCCTTTTTATGATAAAAATATATAATTAAGAAACTCCACTTTAGACACTATTGACCTAGGCTCTGAGTTCTAGAAAAATAAAATGTAAACTCCATAGAATGACTCTGAGGTTCTTCAGCATTTGTATTGTGTTTATGATATCCAACTTTATCTTGACTCTCCACTTTACTAATCCTGTGCTCTAACATCACAGACTTTCTTAAAATTCTGAAATCACCTTTGCTCTTTTGTATCATTGAGCTTTTTAAAATGATCTTCTCTGTATCTATTTGGCTTTTTATTCTTTCCTCAACCAGAAGAGTCATTGGATCCTCCACCACTTACAGCAAATGTGTTTGATGCTTCCATCTCTATGCCTTGGCTCACCTCCAGTGGCAATTGAGTATGCAGTGAAGACTTCCAAGTGAGTTCAGACCTACCTAGCCCCCCATGTGGTCCCATCTCAGGCATACTAGCATGTGTCTGTTAGCTCTCTGCCCCTGAGAATTCTCGAATGCTGGCTTTTGGGTGCATGCACAGTCCCTGGAAGAAACCCTCCACCAATGGGAACAAAAGCCAGTGGATAAGTGCTCCAGTTTCCTGCCTTTCCTGTGGACAGTTCTGGAAGGCATTGTGTCTATTATTCAGGAAGTCCTAGTGGAACCAAACCCCACTGCCTACGGAGCAACCCTTGATAAGACACTATTACATTGTGTTTCTCTCCTCCCTCTCTTGCCTGCTTTCACTAATGTTTGGGGCCTACTTCCAAATAAATCAACTTGCACCCAAATTCTTGTCTCAGGTTCAGCTTTCAGTAGAAACTAAGTAGAAACTGAAATATCTTTTTTCTGTAAAACTTTCCCTGGGATCTCATAAGTCCTTCTCCATCTCACCAAGTAGACTGAGATGTTTTGGTTCTTTTTGCTACTATCCAAATCTTGTATATGTCTAGGCTGGGTCTCTCACCACAAACAGACACATTTGTTGGTTAGCATACATATCCTCAGGCCTCTCCTACAGCCCACTGCAAAGACAACCAGGTAGAATAACACATGTGCTCATACATTTCCATTCTCCTTGGCTCCTTGCCACTAATCTGATGTGGCATTCTGGGGACCTCGATGTCACTGTGCTTCATGGGCACTGTGTTTTCCCCTAATACTGACATCAACCCAAGCCAGGCACAGCTACTCTTTCAGGCTCAGCCCTCCTTAGTGCTGCTTGCCAGGCAGAGCAGTCCTGGCTGGTACCCATGGTGGGTCCTTAGAGTACCCTGATCATATCCTGGGTGTTTGCAGCACCAAGGTGCCTAGGGGGAATTGCTTAAGCCCCTAAGCTTTTCCCATTCAATGAAACAGTTTTTCAGCTTTGATTTCTTTTATTAACCAAAGAGTCATTGGATCTACCACCACCTACAGTAAATGTGTTTGATGCTTCTGTCTCTATCCCTTGGCCCACCTCCAATGGCAATTCTAAGAGTTAGGCAAGGGATAGGTTCAATGGATAGCTACTATTCTCTATTTAAAATCACTACTTTCCTTAATATCCTTAAGTGACTAATACTCTCTCATGAAGGTAAATCCAGCACCCACACCCCTACTTCCACTCCCAAAACCTTGTGTGACTCAGCCAAACCACTTAACTTTTCCAGGTTTTAGGGTTTTCATTTGTAAAATGGAAATAATAATTACTTGCATACTAGAAGACACTGGACAGAATTATATTATCTCTTGAATTTTCTTAAAGCTCTTGGCTAGGGTATATTATATGATCGTCACCACTTAACCAAATGACTCCAAGTTATTACTCTGCTATCATATCAAACACACACACACACACTGCACAATCTTCTCCTCCAACCTTTGACTATGCTGTCATCCTTCAGAGGATATTTCAGCTCTATGCCTGAGATCAACACATAAAAATATAATTGCTGACATCGATATATTCCCAAAAAAGCCTATCACAATGGTGCAAGTACATAGCTCCTAATAAAGGATGTGACAATTACGGATATAAATTCAGGCTTTAGCATGCCAGAGTTACAGCATCCTCATATTTAGACATCAAACAAGACTTCCACGTTGTACAAAGCAAAGGAACAGGAAGACATAGACCACTCAGCATGACTGCGCTGGCTCCGGCAGGTCAGGAGGCTGCTTCTTCAGAGGATGAAAATACTTTGTGCTTCCTGTGTTTCAGGAAGAACCTGGATCCATCTTGGCAACATAAAGCTCCGTGGTGCTTCAAAACAAGCATGTCTCATATCCACATCGTCAGTTCTGAGATGGGGGGGGGGAAACAAAATCCTTGGCTTCAAATAGGAGAGAGAGCAACCAAGAGATTAAATCATAACTATTAAAACAATAAAAGTTAGGGAGCAAAACTTAGGATGAGGTTTTTCATCTATTTTTCCTCATTCATTTACTCATCCTGGTTCATTTACCCATGTATGCTTTGTGATCCTTTTGCTCTGAAATCATGGAGGAGAAGAAAGGCTTTTTCTAACCTTGAGTTCAGGGCAAAGATATTTGTTTGGCAGAATGACTCTGTTTGTACATTTTATTGTGAAGGAGACCATCAGCATAAAGCACAAAGGAAATAAAGAAAGTAAAGGGGATTCAATAAGGTAGAATGATCATTATTTATTTAAAACATGTATATCGTGAACATTTCAAATATATCAAATACATGTGTGTGTACGTATGTATATGTATGTGTGTATATATATGTGCATATATACATATATAAATTGAACCACCATGCCCCATGTCCCCACAGCTTCAACAATTATCAGCCCAGGAGGGATATCTTTAGTTATAGAAACTTGGGCCATACAAAGCCTAGCCAAGCCTGACAGCAGTGCATTTAGCATTTTTTAGCTCATGATTTTTTTTCCCTGCTGTTTGTAGCCACTATAAATCCACCAAAGGGAAAAATGGACCAAAGCTACGTGAGTGTGTGGGTGTTTTCCCATGCAGTCTATTTGTTTATTCACATAGTCTGACCCCCAGGGAATTTTTATAAAAAAGTTAGTTTCACTCTAGCAGATCCAAAGAACTCAGCATTTTACAAGCTCAGGGTCATTAATCCTTACAACTACTTCCCTATGACATCAAGAAGTGGGAAGTGTTATTATCCCCATTTCACAGATGAAGAAACTGAGGACTTTTATAATTATACGTCTCATTTGGAGCCAAACTATGCTGGCAAGAGAATCAAGGACTTCCAATAAAGCCCATTTATTTAACCTCTAGCTAGATCAGTGCTGTCCAATAGAAATATGAGGGAGCAACATGTGATTTTCCAGTTGCTACATTAAAAAAAAAATGACAATACTCAGGTGAATTATTTTTAATATTAGTAGTATGTTCTATTTAATCAATACATCCAAAATATTATTCTAAGTCATAATTTTACATAATTATTAATGAGATAGTTTATGTTCTTTTGTCATACTAAATCTTCAAAGTCAGTGTATATTTGACACTTAGAACACATCTCAATTTGGACACACCATATTTCAAGTGCCCAACAGCCATGTGTGGCTAGTGGCCCTCTTAGTGAACAGCAGAGTCCCAGGTCACATGTTTTTTTTTTCCATATAGCCATACCTCTTCCCAGCTTAACGAAGACATGGCCCTACCTTTTATTGCCTGTTTGGGATATCTTCAATTTTGCTTTAATATTACTTTAGTTTGGGCTAAGGAAACTAGCCCAAATTACAGGCATGAATTCAGGTCCCTGGAAAGTATAATAACAGGAAGTCCAACTCTAGGCAAAAAGAACAAAATCAAACAAACAAACCCGTACATATATTAAAAGGATATAAGGCATATTGAATTCAAATTCCTACAGTTGAAAGGTTTCATAAAATTGGGAATGAGCCTGTGACAGAAAAAAACAAATAGACCTCTTGTGGCATAATAGCTGTGAAGCTATGATTTTTGGCATCAGCTAACAGGCAAATATTTAAAACATCTTTTTCTGTTGACAACTCAATAAATTCCACAAATTACAATGGAGACATAGTTATAGAATAACATGATTTGGGGAGGAAAATATAACCTGCATTTAACTCAGTCCTTAATAATATCCATACAAATAGGGAGAGCTTTGCCTCTTATGGAATTAGAGCACACTTGAATTCCTCCATGGGAGGAGGAAATTGGCCTTTATAGATCCCATGAAACCACAGATTCCTCTGAATCTCTGATTTATTTTTCTGGAGGTCCCTGAATTATAGTACTATCAAACACAACATCTGAAACTCAAAGTATTTTATAAAACCCCAAATCCATCACAACCTAAATAAAGCTTAGCCCCCAGGTTAGAGGAGGGCAATGCAACATTTCCAGGGCCAAAATACCATGACTACAGCCTGTGTTCCACAAGTGTACGCCACTGTGAGGAACCATGGCCTAAAGTGAGACAAATCAAGCTTGCAATAATAAAAAATGCATGCCTTATTAGTGAGTGACTTTAGGGTTAAGAAACTATTATAAAACAAGAAATTTAAGGCATACAAAGTATTTCGAATCACAGGTTTAGAACTATTTGTAATGGCTAAACATCCAATTATCTAAATACTAGAATATACATTGATTGTTAAATTATTTCAGAGACTTCTATAATGGACATTTCTGGGGAAAAAAAATCTGAACCAAAGAAAAGTGATTGATATTTGCTGAGGCTTAAATATTTGTCCCCTCTGGGAGAGGGGGGCGGGTATATACATACATAATGAGTGACATGTGCACCATCTGAGGGATGGTCATGCTGGAGAATCAGACCTGTGGGGGGAGGGGGGAAAGGGCATTTATTGAAACCTTAAAATCTGTACCCCCATAATATGCCAAAATAAAAAAATAAAAATAAATAAAAATATTTGTCCCCTCTGAAACTCAAGTTGAAATTTAACCTCCAATGTGGCAGTATTGAGAGGTGGGGCCTTTAAAAAGTGATTGGGTCATAAGGGCTCTTCCTTATTGAATGAGTTAATCTATTTGTGGATTAATAGATTAATGGATTAACAGGTTATCACAAGAGTAGAACTAGTGGTTTTATAAGAGGAAGAGAGATCTGAGCTATCATGCTCTGTCTCCCCCACCATGTGATGCCCTATGGGCCTTGAACCTCTGCCAAGAGTTTCCACTACCAAGAAGGCCCTAACCAGATGTGGCCCCAAAACCTTGGACTTCTCGGCTTCCATTACTGTAAGAAATAAATTTCAGGTGTTTGTTTTTTGTTTTCTTGAGACATTCTCGCTCTGTTGCCCCGGCTAGAGTGTAGTGGCATGATCACAGCTGACTCCAACCTCAAACTCCTGGGCTCAGGTGATCCTCCTGCCTCAGCCTTCCAAGTAGCTAGGAATACAGGTGAGCGCCACCATGCCTGGCTAATTTTTTCTGTTTTTACTGGAGATAGGGTCTCGCTCTTGCTCAGGCTGGTCTCGAACTCCTGAGCTCAAGTGATCCTCCCACCTTGGCCTCCCAGAGTACTTAGGATTACAAGCGTGAGCCCCTGTGCCCAGCCAAGAAATAAATTTATTTTCTTTAAAAATCACCCAGTTTTAGTTAAGGCAATATAATATGTGAAGGAGGTAGTCAGTTTAGAAGTGTCGTCCCATAAATGTTTAATAATAAAGCTCAATAAGGGGATTTTACTATATTTATTTATCTATCCACCTATCTATGTATGTTTGTTGCCAACGAAATAAATCATAAAAATGTACTAGAAGAAACCAGATGAATAGAATTAAAAAAAATTAATAAACATAAGTAAAACAGAAAAAAATACCCTGTTTACTGAATAAAGACTCATTAGAAAGATACGTTTTCAAACTAACCTTCTTTTAAACAAGGTCAATTTTGAAACTTATCAAATACTCCTTTTATTCAAATCACTTTAAGGAAAATAGCTCCTGAAATTTACATTCAAGTGGAAAATCCAGTATTATAACTACACACTTAATTGAGAGTTGACATTAAAGGTTAATCAAACTTGGATTTTTGCCTTTTTAGGAAGAGGACTCAATCTGATATCACTGCTTTAGCTCTAATTCCACAGACTTCTCCTACAAATCTTTTTCCTAATTGAAGACCATCTTGTTCCAACACATTCATTGGATTTTACAACGATTCAGGCATGAAGTGAGACACATACACCTATAAGAAGCATGCAAACGATACACTTGCTCACACCATCCGTGAACCCGAATAGATCATCAAATGAGGTGGAAGCCATGAAAACCTCAGCTCTCCTAGGAGAGGATCAGCCAGAGAGGCAAGGAATAAATGATGTTCACTTATATCATTCTTGCTTTCTTCCCAGAGCGCCGGATCATCGAAGCTTTAAAACAGCCTCTTTAGGAATGTTTCTGACTCCCACTTGGACAAACTCTTGCCACCTCTGTGACTACCATGGAAGGCATTTGATAAATAGCTAAACAACTAAAACTTGCTCCTTTCTATATGACACACTAGAAATAGCAGTACATCACCACATCATCAGATTATGTGTTTAACACACTGTTGTTATGGTTGATCGCGCCTTATTTAAAAAGAAAGAGACGTGTAATATTTATTTTGCATTTTCTCATACTAAACCAGTTCATTGATATTTGAGCACTCATATTAATATAAAGCTTTTTAAATTTTAAACTATTATGCATTTATTAGGTATATGGCATCTAACAATGGCCAATAGAAGATTCCTGAATCCTAAAGAAATTTTCCACCAATGAAAATTTTGTTTCTGCAGGAGCTTCGTTTTTCTCCCTCAGACATTTCCTAATCTGGGCACAGGAAATAAAGGGGCCATTTGATGAAGCTGGGATGTCAAACAGACAGGCTTTCTAACCTTTAGCCGCTTTACTTGATGGCCCAGTATCACATCTGGGTTGCAACTCTCCCCCCAGCCTAACCCATATTCAAGCCACCAGGTTTATACAAAGAGACCGCCCAGCTGCTGGCTGGTAAAAGGCTCCCGAGGTCTCACATAGCCCCCGAGAGCTGCGTAATTCAGTGCAGAGCCCGTCTATGCAATTACATGTCCCTGTAGATTATAGTGTAATTACATCAAGGAGACAGAAAAATAATTGCTTGTAACTTACACTGTGTTTGCGAAGGCATAAATAATCACGTATGTACTATGTAATGATGTGTGATCACTTTGCCACTACTATGTCACAGCTACCACATGTTCAGAAGACCCACAGTGACCACAGAAGGAAAAAAGTACTAGTGGGTTATTTGCAAACTGAAATTTAAAGAACCGAAGCCCTGGCAGCTACACCTTGCCTTTCCAGAGGATTGCCTCAGGAAAAATTTTAAAAGACTCCCCCCAACCTGCATTCACATCAGGAGTAAAAAGTAAGTAGTATGTCAAGGGTTGCTTGATTTGCACATTTCAATTTGGCTTGTGCCATCTGACCCCTATTCTCCAGGCCTAGACATTTGATCTCTGGAAAGGTACAGATGAAACTATGCAAACTGTTAAAAATTCAACCTGATGCAGAATTGCTATCTGAGAGACGGTTCTTAATTTTTAAATTATTTACACGTTTGATTCATATTATCCTAGATAGTATTTGCTAAGAATAAATCCTAATTCACTGCAGAAACATTTTCTTAGTATCATTTATTTTTTAAATAAAGGAAAGAAACATTCAATGTCCAAACAACAACATATAGTTTTAAGGTGCTTTGATGTGCATGGGTAATTCATGCATAATTCACAAACAACCATACTTACTTAATTACTAAATCTACTTAGGAATAAAGTGTAAAAAAAGGTTGTGTGCCTTAGCATGATTTCTTGCATATTTAAAAGTAGTGTTGTTTGACCTCTATGCATCATCAGATCTTGACTAATAATTGATGAAGTTTGGGAATAGCTCTAGTATTAAATTAGGAGGAGCTTTGGGAGACCATTTTAAAGTCCATTTTGATTAGATATGAAATTTATTCTTTAAAAAGTAATGATCTATCCATTGGAGCAAACAACATTCTAATTATTTTAGAAGTGGTAATAAAAATTCCTACAAAAAGGGTTAAACTGTCATTCTAACAGAGGCAGCCATAGGAAACCAATGTCAATGAGAATAATAGCTTGAATTAAGAAGAAAACATTGCTAAAACTGGTTTCTAAGCTACATAGTTGGAAAAAATTCTTACAAAACATAAACAAAACCTCACATCTTAAGATACTACTTAGTATAAGGGTTTGTAAATCCTTTTGTGCCATGAGTCTTAGTGCAATCCAGTGAAACCTAAAAACCCTTCACAGAATATTTTTAAAAGCATAAGATAAAATATGTAGAAATTCTAAGAAAGCCAAATCTATCAATGTGATTTTTAAAAAGAGATCTTTGATACATATATATACTTTTTTAGTAAAGCATATTTTTTTATTAATGAGTATGCATTTAGTAAATTTAAATGAATCTATTAATTGCTATAATATTTTAAGATACTATCACAACTGTCATTCGATATGAAAATAACTATGTCCTGGTACTGTGGCTTGTTGCTCATATTCATTTCTGAAAGAAATACCCTGTTTTGGAAGAGAATAGTTAAATAAAATTTATAAGATGGTATTAGTTTGGATTGAGCTCCTGCACTACACCCAACAGATCAAACTCGTGCTGAAGGTCCACTCCACTAAGCCCAAGCAAGTTTATGTATCTGACCTTCAAAAAATCAGGAGAAAGAGAGATAATGGCCAAATCCCCAGATAGGCCAGTTTTAGCTGGCATGGTAAGTTCCCTCTGCTTTAACCTTTTCAAGGAAAGTAACTTTGTAAAAACCAACTCATTTTTTGTTTTGTTTCTACTTTCCTCAGCCTTTTTATGTCCATAAAGCCCACCTTCTCTGCTCAGCTCAAAGGAACACTCATTCTCTTTTATAAAATAAGGTGTTGCCCAAGTTTAGAATCACAAATAAAAGCCAGTTAAGATCTTTAAACTAAATTTATTGTAATTTTGTCTTTTGACAGAGTAAAAATGTAATTTCTCCCCAAACCCAGTTCTCAGATCCCCAAAATTCCATCCATAGACCCTCTGGGGGTGGGAATTCTGTGGTTGCTAGGGCAAAGGCCCCTGATTTTGTGCCAGCTTCTAAAAGGTATTAAATGCATAATTGTTTATGGTGCCTTTACATTCTTAACATCTTTGGGCTTAAAAGAAAGGACAGAATCATTTATTTGTTTGTTTGTTTTGAGGAGTTTTTAGGGATGGAAAAACATGTTACTCAAGGATCCATCAATAGGATTTTTCTATTACTCAAGGCAAGGGGATATGTGGCATTGAAAGCCTATTCTTTACAAGTATAAATTGCATATTGGGTGATAGACTAATACAGGGAGAGACTTACTTTCTTCACGTCTACACTCCTTTATCTACAAAAGAAGGAAATTGGTCTGAATGACCTTCATCTGATATACTAATCTTAAATCTGTGCTAATCTGAAACTAAGACTACCAGGAAATTATTTACCCATTCCTATCTTCCCTATGCTACCGGTCTAATTATTTAAACACCTTAGTGTTAGTACTACATTCCAATATAATTGGCGGGTCTATAAAATAGTTACAGATATTTCTAATCTAATTTTCATCATTGCAAGCATACAACTGCAATGCCAATGTTTAAACTTTCCAGACCCCTTGAAAGATGTAAAATACTGTCTGCTCATGTAGGCAAGCTTGTTGGCAGGTGAGGGAAAATTCCTATTCCCATATATAGATGCCCCCTCCCATGGGATATTATCTCCTGAAACTTCTAAGTGCCCATCTCTCAATTATGATGCCATTATTATTTATTGAGCTCTGAGAAGTGGTTCTCAGTACACATAGCAGAGAGGAACAAGCCTGCAATTTTAATAAGGCCCACAAGATAATTAAGACATACAATTTCTTCTTCTAATGCTGGGCCAGGAGGGCTTTTCAGCCTGTAATATGAATGACTAAATGCTTTCATGTTTGAATTTATACATGGCTATAAAATATATTTTGACTTTTTATTTAGTCAGCCCTTTCATTTGTCTTCATTTCCTCAGGCAAAAATGAAACATCCCACATCATGTTCCCTTAAATAAAAAAAAAAAATGGAGAGCTTCAAGTTGGCTATGGCTCCATCTATTTCTTTTTTCAGATGCGCCCTAAATACTGTGTGCATAACCATACATCTGTTCTCTCACACACACACAGACCACATAAACTACATCCCAGGTATCTCCATGTATTTGTGCATATATTTGTGTAACCCTGTCTCCAAATAAGGCAGACCCATTCGCCTGTGAGTTAAGCAAGGGCACAAATGACTAACTCAATTTTATAGATTCAATCTTACAGTCAACATAATTCTGGATTTCCTACAAGGATGAGTTCACTGAGGAACAGTAATTTGCATAGAAAAGCCCTTTTCTGGAGGAAGATGCATCAAGTTTGGGCCATAATACTCACACAGAGATAAGTGCAATGCAAGGGGCTCTGTTAAGAACTGATCTTAAGGAAGTGCTAGAGGAGGTATGGGAAGGGAAACACAGCTTCAGTTTTGAGGCAGCAGGAAAATTCAGTGGAGATAATTAAATTTGAAGAAGTCTTTGAAAATAAAAAGGACTTCATCAGGCAGGTACTTGGAATGGGTGTTCCAGAAAGAGGGAGATGCATTAGCAAGATTGGAGTGGGGATGAGGCAATCTGCATTTAAAGAATTTAAAACTATCTATTAATACTTAAGTTTAGGCTTCTTATTCACTTGTTAGATTTGGGAAATGTGTGCTTAGATCATGGAGAAACTTAAGTGCTAGAATTAGGAGTTTGAATTTCAGTTGCTAGGTCTTCGAGGGATTGAAGATCTTAAAGCCAGAGAATGTTGTGCTTGAGTGGGTTTGGGTGGGACACCTGTAAGTAAGGAAGTCAGGTAGGAGCTGACACAACCTTCCTAAGGAGGAGAGAAGAGCTGGAACAAAGTGGAGGTGGAAATGGAAAGGAATAAATACACAAAAGATACATTATATATATATATAAATATATATATATATATTTATATATATATATATAAAAGGAGTCTGAAGGATGTTAAAAGACATGAGCGAGATTACACACAGGTGATGGGGTCTGTGATTAACCCAAGAATTACACCTGGAAACCTTGAACCAGTGATTTCTATCAATATACTCTACGTGGGCCTTCTCCCTGCATATAGAATCAAGATGATTAAAGAATAACCCAAGATGTAGATCTCATTTAGAAGCTTCATTATCAACTAATGTAAATTATCATCCATAGGAAACTTTGAACCTTTGTAACCATTAGAGTAGAAGAAAGGATAGGTAGTATAGAAGGCAAAAAAACAAACAAAAAGCCACAAAGTTAACCAAGAGCATTTGTTACAGTGACTATTTGAGTAAATGTAAAATATAGTTCTGAAAAGTTAGTGATCTGTCCAAGTAAAAGTATCTAGTATTAATCATAATCAATACATAAACTTATGATAGTAACCATAGAGATGCTTTACTTGCACCAGGACAGATGGCCTCCAGGGTGTCACAGTGGCATGCTCTATGGAGAAGATAGGTTTAATTTCAGTCTCCAAGAAGGGTGGGTGATAGGGAGTATAATTCTCTCAATGATAAAAATAAAAGGCACACAATAACTACAAAACAAAAAGAAAAAAGTATCAATTTAAATATGAAAGCAAATCAAATTTTTTTCATGAGATGGTATAGGCTAAAGCATTCAGTTTAGCATACAGAAAGGAATTATATGCTCTTGGTGCTAGAAACATTCTCCAAATAGCAATTCCCAATGAGTTTAAGACCTTGTTCCAGTAGAAGCAACTGTCATTAAAATTCACCACTTGGCTCTGCAATGAATAATAAGTACATTATAGTCATATGATACTGATTTCTCACCTGTGAGGCTCAACTTACAGAAAAAGCAGAAAAGACTTGATTATCATTATAGAACAGAATATAAATGTTATCAAACTTGACAACTGTCTCTCAGGAAATAGAAAGTGGGAAAAAGAGGTGGCAAAGGAGTAAGGATAAAAAGTAGCTGCCGGGCGTGGTGGCTCACGCCTGTAATCCTAGCACTTTGGGAGGCCGAGGCGGGCAGATTGCTCAAGGTCAGGAGTTCAAAACCAGCCTGAGCGAGACCCCGTCTCTACCAAAAATAGAAATAAATTAATTGATCAACTAAAAATATATATACAAAAAATTAGCCGGGCATGGTGGCGCATGCCTGTAGTCCCAGCTACTCGGGAGGCTGAGGCAGTAGGATCGCTGAGCCCCAGAGATTGAGGTTGCTGTGAGCCAGGCTAACGCCATGGCACTCACCCTAGCCTGGGCAACAAAGTGAGACTCTGTCTCAAAAAAAAAATAAAAAAAAATAAAATAAATAAAAAAGTAGCATAACTAACATAAAGAGACTCAAAGAAATATTCAAAATGACAGAAAAAGAAAATAATTTCAAGTATTAAAATTACAGATCTATGCAGTGAGTCAATAGAATTAAATAAAGATTAAGTAGCTATCAAAATTGGGAATAAATTATGTAGGGAGAGTGGGGTGGTATACAGGAGCGATCCCTCATCTTGCATATGAAAAGTAAATAGATGAATGCTAAGCTAACAATTCAGGAAACAGTGGTATGACGATATTATTTAAAATGAGGGAAACTACACAAAAGAATAAAAGACATTCTATAGAAAAGACATCTGCACTCACATGTTAATAACAGCACAATTTACAATTGTAAAGATGTGGAAACAACCCAAGTGTCCATTAATACATGAGTGGATTAATAAAATGTGCTATATATATATATACCATGGAGTTCTACTCAGCCACAAAAAACAATGGTGATATAGCAACTCTTGTATTAACGTGGATAGATGTGGAGCCCATTCTAATAAGTGAAGTATCACAAGAACGAAAAAACAAGAACCACATGTGCTCACCATCAAATTGTTATTAACTGATCAACACTTAAGTGCACATATAGTAATAACATTCATTGGGTGTTGGGCAGATGGGAGGGGGAAGGTAGGGATGGGTATACACACACATAATGGGTACGGTACACATCGTCTGGGGGATGGACAAGCTTGAAGCTCTGACTTGGGTGGGGCAAAGACAATATATGTATCCAAAACATTTGTTCCCACATAATATGCTGAAATAAAAAAAAATTGAAAGAAAAAAAAAATAAAATGAGGGAGCTAACCATCAGGAACACTTGACAGAGGTGTTAACAGAGATAGATCCTGGGAAATAAAACTGGGAGTAGAGTTCATTGTGGGATGAGAGTAATTTCTTTCCCTGATGAACTCTCCTATTCTACTTGCTTGTTACTATGTAATATGACAAAATTAATCATAAATTAATACTAATATAATTTTAAAATTACAAAATGGAGAGAAATGAGGGAAAGACTTCAAAGGCAGAAAAATATCTGTTCAGCCTTTAAAGAACAAAAGATCATTTGAGAAGGCAGTGGTGGAAAGAAATAGAAAAAGTCCAGATAATTTTCCATCAACAGAATGACCTTTTCTGCCAATGGAAAAGAAATCAAAGTGAGGCCAAGGAGTGAGGTGATGGAAGGGAGAAGTTTAATGGAAATAATCTGAACATGAATCTGAGAGAAAGCACTTGAAATTGCAAGGTTTGTAGGTCTGAAACTATTTGGTCCAAGACAGCAATATATTCCTGATGACAGCATATGATTTAAAAACTCAAACCATGGTGCTTGCAGAAGTCTCAGAAAGTTGGTAGATTATTACATAGACCTCCTAATAATCACATATCATATTCTTTAAAGTTTTCAGAATATATTACCTTATAAGTAAAGTGCCAGCCCTAAATCAAATTTATTCCCTATTTTTAACCCAAGACTCACTAAAACCTGAAGGGAAGAGAGAATCATTGCCCAGAAGTGGATCTGCTGTGTTAACATAAGCATTTGTAATTTTGGTAGCTATTGCCAAATACTTTTCCATAGGGATTGTATCAATTTATAATCCCTCTTGCAAAGTAAAAGAATGTTTATTTATCAGATTTATCAATACAGATTCTGATATCTTTTTAGAGACTATTCATTTCGACACTGTTTGTAATTGAGAAATACTGGAAGAATTCTAAATGTTCACTAATGGGGGAATGGTAAAAATCACAATATCCTATGTAATGAAATAGTATTCAACTATAAAAAAGAATGAGAAAATTGTCTATTCAGATGGAATGATCTTTAGCACACATTGCTAATGAAAAGCAAGTTACATACTTATATACTATTCTATCGGTGTGAACAGTGGAAGATAGGACAAGAATCTTTATTCACATTTTTTTGTACATGCATGTACACATGGGAAGAATATACAAAAACTCAAAAAGTGATTATCTATGGAAAGGTCAAGAGTGAGAGCTTAGATTTGAAGGAAATGAGATTTTTACTAAGTATCTTTAATTTTTTCAAATTTTTGAATCTTGTAAATATATTACTGATTTTAAAAAATAATGTAAAAAGAGAAAAATACAAAAGAGCAATAATCAATCTTATAAAACTACATCTATTTTATATAGTAAAAAATCTATTTAGTGTTTCCGTACATAAAACATTTAAACTTAAAAACAATTACTTTGTTACAACTTAATAAAAATGTCATCCAAAATGACTTGGTACAGATCTTTCAAACACAGACAAGCTTTCAAAATTCCAACACTATGAGTTAATATTGTATACCAAATTCAGATTTTTATTTTTTTATTTTTTTAATTTTAGCATATTATGGGGGTACAAGTGCTAAGGTTACATATATTGCCTATGCCCCCCCCCCTCAAGTCAGAGCTTCAAGTGTGACCATCCCTCAAACGTTGCACATCTCACTCATTGTGTTTGTATATACCCATCCCTTCCTCCCCCATCCCACCTGCCCGACACCCGATAAATATTATTCCTATATGTCCACTGAGGTGTTGATCCGTTAATACCAATTTGCTGATGAGTATATGTGGCGCTTGTTTTCCATTCTTGAGATACTTTACTTAGTAGAATGGCTTCCAGCTCTATACAGGAAAATACAAGAGGTGCTATATCATCATTGTTTCTTAAAACTGAATAGTACTCCACGGTATACATATACCACATTTTATTAATCCACTCATGAATTGATGGGTACTTGGGTTGTTTCCACAGCTTTGCAATTGTGAATTGTGCTGCTATAAACATTTGAGTGCAGGTGTCTTTTTCATAAAGTGACTTTTGATCTTTTGGGTAAATGCCCAGTAGTAGAATTGCTGGATCAAATGGTAGATCTACTTGTATTGCTTGAATAAATATAATTAAATTTATAATTAATATAATTCATCATATTAATAGTTCTAAAGGTGAAAAATACATAAAAATTTAACAAAATTTAAAATCCCTTCTGATAAATACATTTAACAAAATAGCAATATATGAATACTTTTATAACCTAATAAAATATATTATCTCAGCATCATGCTTAATATAGAATCACTGGAGACATTCCCCAAAATATCAGGAAAAATGCAATGATGTCCATTATTACTACTAGTGTCTAACATTCTACTAGAGGTACTACTAGTCAATTAATTAGACAAGAGAAAAATTAGCAGTAAAAATTTGAGAAAGAAAGGAAGGAAAATTATTAAAACTTTTAGATGTGACAAATGACAAGTGATCACCAAGGATTCAACTGAAAATGAAATTGAATAAGGTACTGTCATTATTTGGAACACAATACTTCCATATTCACAAATAACAACCTATATATAGGAAACATAATGGAAAGATCCTATGGACAATAGCAACAGAAAAGTAAATTAGTTAAGAAAAATTAAGAAATGGACAAAATCTTTTGTCAATTTTTTTTATTTTTACAAAGAATTGATTTTTGTATTCATTTTTATAATTCTTTACAAATCAGAAGCAATCACATGGATATGAGAATGACAAATAATATCAAAACACACATGAGAATTATTATTTGGGCATAGAGGGTGCTTCTGATATTGCAGGAACAAAAAAAATAGGTTTTGATTAAATGGCCTTATTTTTAAAAGCAAAAATCATTTAAAATTAATAGGGCAACTCAAGAAAGAGTCCTCAAATTTGAATGACAGGGGCGCAAATCAGGAAAAAAACATAATTTGTCTTACCCATAAAGTTTCAAGCTTTTTTTAGGGAACTTTGCTACACCTGTTCTATCAATATCCTAATAGTTTGTTAACTCTGACTAGACTAAATTGGTAGATAGCAATATTAATGTCTACTATCATCAATCAATTATTATGTACCAAGACCTTGTGTTCCCAAAGATTCTACATACATTTCCTCAAAGGATGACTAAAATACCCAATGTAAATGCCAAGAACCTGTTATTCTCACTTTGCAGATGAGACATAAGAGGCTCTGACAAGTAAATAAATCTCTTGGCCACGATCATAACCCTGATACAAGGCGGAAACTGATTTATAATCCAAGCCTCAGCCTCAGACAGAACACCTGTATTCTTGCGCTTTCCATGTTAGGATGCTGCTTCCATTTGAGTCAACATCCAAACTTTCCTTCACACATCCACTTTTTTTTTTTTAACCCAGATGTTCAAAATTAAAGGAAGCAGATTTGAAGTTCTCTCATAGCTTTCCAGGGAATGTTGCTACAAAGTATAAGAGATATAAAAGACCTAGAAACTCTACAACCCTTATAGTAATTCCCCCTGATAGTAACAGTATTAACATTTTCTGCATCTTTCCATATTAATGATAAAAGTGGGGGCAATCACACACACTGACAGCTTTAATCTTATAAAGATTGTAGAACCCTTTATGACATATTGGATGCATGAACTAGATACATCTTTGTTGGCAGTCACCTTTTTTTGCATAATCGTTTGTTCTTGGAGCAATGCTATTTATATTGGAAGTATTCGTGTTTATTCTAAACAGAACAAGAGATTTAAAAACCACTGTTTTTCCCACTGTGAAAGGCATCATATCAATAGCATGACAGGCATATCTTAAACCAAAGGAAGCCTTTGGGATTAGGGCCAAAAGCACCTTTCCAAGAAAAACTCTTTGGTCAATTAGGAAATGATAATTTGAGCTTTTATATTTTTCTTTTATAAAATTGTATTAGATGGAGCTGAACTCTGTAAAGAATTTACTGACTGTGTTTATAGGTAGCATGTTTAATGTGCAATAATATTTGATTTTTATCCTCCTCAGCCCTTTTAACCTCTAGACTGTAATGATTTCCATATGGCTGGCCACATCTAATTTTAGATTATTAATTATCTGTCTCTATTTTTAGCCCTCTTCTGTCTTTTGGTTGCTGATTATTTACTGTAATACCTAAAGCGCCTTCTCAAATTTTAATGATGCTGTTGTTCTGCCCAATTAAGAGATCAGTTCTGTCACTGAATTCTAGACTCTCTCTCCACAATACAAATCTCTTACACTTTTCTTTTTCGCCCAATAAATCAGTCAGGACGATAAGTTTCAATATATTAATATATCTCTGAGTCATATAATATTTTAGATAAATATTAAGCATGATACATTTTTCAAAGGGATTTCAGCCATGTGGCTGCCATTAAGTTGAAGAATGGTAAATCCGCCTTTTAAAATTACTTTGTGAATTTTGGGTTGATAATCAAGGTTTGCACATATAAAACAAACTGCTTAGGACTCTCATTCCTTGCCCTAGACAGGTTTTTCTTATTTAAGAATACAAATGTGCAATAAGAGATGCATTTAAGATCAATGAGATGCTTCAGTTGCAGTCTTTAGAGACCTTGGCTCTTGCCTTTGAAAATTCCAAAGTATAACAACATCCTGGATTGGCAAGCTTTAATCTGTTCTTCATTACAAGAAATTGTCAGGTTGTTTTCTTTTCCTTTCTTGCTGCATGTGTGTGTTTATATATTTGTGTATGTGTGTTTAAAGAACAACGTAGACGAAAACACTGAGGACTTTTTGCAAATAGCTAAATTTGAAATCCAGCATTTTTGTTTTGTGTACTTACTACATATAGTAAATTAAAAGATACTAAAATTTTGTACTAAAAATCATGCAATATATTAAGTACTTTTTTTTTAGAAATTAATCTATACTCAAATAGGAAAATGGCAAGGAAATGGACCTGCCGTAAACACTCTCTAAAGTTACTTTGCAACTTTAAATCTCTCCTGTCAAAGCTAATTACAGCTGTCTATCTAGAATGACATTTGCTCTGTTTGCAAAGATGGGGGCAATGGGGAGGCATTTTAAGAACAACTGTGAAGGTAAGGAAATAGTCACCACTCTGGTTTATAAAACACTTTTGTTGACTGTTTTGTTATTGCATTTGATGTTTTTAGTTAAATACCATATCCCCTAAAATGTGAAGAAATTATAACTCACCACACTCCTTCACAAGGGTGAAGTATGTGAAGATGCTTCATAAACTCTAAAACAACTCACAAATAGGAGGAATTACTTTTTGTCCCTTTAGGGCTATAAGAATTTGAAATTACAGTACATTGACAAGGAGTGTTTAAACATAAAGACATACTGATGGCCAAATTTTGAAACTAGAATATGTTTGCTCTTGCATTTGTCTAATTTATTTTTGGCCTGTTAGAGAAATGTACTTCGATGAACCAAAATAATCATGTGGCTCTGTGTCCTTTTATAAAATATTCCTCCCAAGGGATGATGCCCCTTTAAGAAAGGTACTGAGTGGTTACATAGTCTTACATGCCTATGGGACAAACTTCAGATTGTGTGGACTGCAATATAAATCTTGTGCGTCTTTTAAAAGCATTCCCCATATAAGTCTTCATATGAAAAAGCAAGTAACGCACATCAGGATCATGACTTTCATACCCTTTGGCAAAACAATCTTTCCAGGCGATCTCTATGAAAACCTGATAAAGCTTCAATCCAAAAAAAAAAAAAGAAGAAGAAGGAAAGATAAAGGACTTGAAATATTACCTTTGTTGTTTGACATTGATATGGGAAAAAATAGTCCTTATTTTATAAATTTAAGATTTCCAGTAAGAAATATTTTTAAATAAGCTATTACAATATCTTATAAAAATGAAGTTAAATCAGCCCCTCAACAAAATCCCTAGGAGATGATGTGGACACCAAAGAGGAAAGCTTACATTGGATTCTCACACTGAATGTCCATTTAAAAAATAATAAACATGAGAAACAGTGGGTTTGGGCCTAAATCTAATCTATCACAACAAAATGCATAGGGATGAGTTTTTCTTAGATTATAATTTCTCTGTCTTTGCAACAAGGATAATATGTATATAATATAATAAAATATACTGGATTTTTATTTTTACTGCACAGTGCATGACTTCTACCCATTACCTTCACTGTCATGTAGATCATTTCTTAATGTCCCACTGTCTGGAATTCCCAGTTAGAGGAATATTAATTCATGCATCCATTTATTTAGCAAACATCTGTTAAAGTTCCATAATCTAATAATCAGCACAAGTGACTCTGTGAGCCCCTCAGGACACATTGGGGAGAAATTCATGCAATTTCAGAAAAAGGTTGAGGAAACTTTTGAATCAAGATTCTGTCCCTAATAAGACACAGAGGAATAAATACCATACAGCCGCAGTAACTATACCAGCAACCATTTCTTGAACAGTTTCTGTGTCCTATATAATATACAGATATCTCTAATGCATACAGTAACTGTGTAAGATACATTTTATTACTTCCTTTTTATGATGGTAACACTGATGCACAGGATTTGATAAATCCAATAAAGTACAGTGACAGGATTTGAATTTAGGACTGAATATCCCCGTATCTGTGCCTTTTCCATTCTATTCCTCTAAAACTAAATGTGTTGTTTTCTTAATCACATGCTCTATGTTAGCCACTCTACTAAATGCTTTAGTTGTTTCATCTCATTCAATCCTTGCAACAACTCTGTGAGTTAGGGACCATTTTCATTATATCCATATTTATTATGGGTGATAAAACAGAGGCATGGTGACATTATAAAACTGGACTAAGATCACACAGGAAGAGGGGAGTCAGGACTTAAACACAGGCATCTGGCTCTGAACTCCCCCTTTACACTACCTTTCCAACAAGGGACATGATAAATCCAAGGGCATGATGAAATGCTGATATAAAATTAGAAAAGCCATTTAGGTATGCCTGTGCCTTCTCCAGGAGTGACTCAGTAGCATCAGGTTACCTTGACATGTCAAACCTAAATGCATCTATGGTGTAGGGGAGATTCTCCATCACACCCATGCCCCATCCCTGATTCCACCAGCTTAATTTTGCAGGATGTTCTCTTCCAGAATTTTCCAAAATCTACTTTATGGAGCACTAATGTATCTCAAGATGATTGAACAGCATCCAAGTGATAAAAGAGATCATGGTCACAGCAGTTTGGAAAATGCTTAGTTCCACAAACTTAGTTTTTGTTTTGTTTTTTCGTTTCTTCTTTTTTTTTTATGCCAGGACTTCTCAAGGATCTTTAATGTGCCAATGTATGCCGTGAACCTCTGAATTCTGGTTGTAATAGGCAACTTTTCTCAAATTGATTTAATCCCCAAACTTTACTTTTTGTGGCACACTTGTCTCCTATCATAGGATACTAATTTCTGCAGGATCAGAGTCAGGGAAGAGCAGCTCTATGTGTTCATATTTAGGTCTTCACACTTGAACTCTAGGCTTTCTCTCTCCCCATTCTGGCCTTTCTCTTTCTTCCCTGTCAATACAGGCCTTTCAGCTCCTGTTAAATCTCACTCAAAACATCTGGAGGAAACTTTTCCTCATGTGATTTATCTCCCGTCTCCCTTTTTGATTCTCATAGCACCCAGATTCTTTCTGTAAAAGGTTATTTATAGTGTCCTGTGATTAACACAGGTTAACAACATCTTCAGGTGAAGGAGTTATACATGTGAATTTAAGAAACACTCTTTGCCTGTTTTTGAAAACTATTTTCTGAGCCTCTATCATGAAATAGTCAAAGAGGATAAACACCAGACTGCAGGTTCCTTCGTGGGAAGGACATCGTCTCGTCCAGCATTGTATCTCTAGACTCCAGCTAAGAGCTTGCCATGAAACAGGGACTGGCCATATTTGTCCCCAACTTCAAAAGGCAAACTTTTTTCTTAGGAAAGATAGAATTATGCTTCAATAACCATAATATGAAGCAGCAAGTCGCATAAGAAGGAAGATCTCTTAGGATTTTGTTTTGCTTTGTTTTGTTCTAGGCCAGGTTGCCTTAGAAAGCAGAGCCTGACACAAAAGCTTATGTCCAGATCGCTTATTTGGGGAAATGAAACCGAGAATAGGAGGAGAAGATGGGGAAATACTGATGCACAGGACATTTCGATCACCACTTGACCAACTGGGGCTCAGCCCTCCCTGGGAAATGTTGAAGAGCCATGTCGAATGAGCTTCAGAACCCTCTGCCCATAGGATGCAGGAGCTCTTGGCGCCACCGGTTAAGAGTTGCCTGTGGGTTGTGACCCTTTGGCACTTTCAGAATGAATGCTTTAAGGACCCTGAGATTCTTGCCCCAGGGCAGAAAGCCAGAAATACACGATGAAGCTGAGGTTTACATCATCAGATTAAACCTGCCCAGAGCCAGATACTTCAAGAATGATGAGAGAAGAGGTGAACAGAGAATGTGAGAGAGGGCCCAAGAGGTAGCTGATTTACTTTGGGTCCACTTTCAGTCAACAAGGTGTTGCCCCTCTGTAAGCTCCCTCCCAAATGGCATGGGCAGCCCACACACACTTACCTAGGCCTTAGAAGGTGGAAGAGCTTTGAAGGCAAAATCTCTGAGAAAGAGCAACAGGATTTCAGAGTGACATTTGGCAAAAAGTTTCTGCAAAGTAGTTGGCAAATGCAGCTACTTATATATATAATCACTGATTGCACTTCATGTAGCAGCCTATGTACTTTTATGAAATAGTACTTGATCACATAAAGACCTGTTATAGTCAAGCAAAATCCTAAAAGCAAAGGTAGCCCTCATGGACATTTGCACAAAATTCTGTATCAATTAATTTTGAAATCAGGCAAAAAAATTAAGTATATCTACCTGAGCTAATGAAAAAATGAGCGTGAATTTGATTGCACGATGTAGATTCTAGTGACTTCTTTTAGCAAAAAGGGAAATGGCAGAGACTCCTGAATTTTGACTTTTTCTCTGGATGTCAAAAATATCTCGCTTACAGTAAAAGTCTTAGCCTGAATGCCAGTTTTTGCAGTTAGAATGGAATAAGGTGATAAATTGTCCCCTGCTTCAAGGGGAAGGGGAGGAAACATGAACACTTTCCAGATAAAAGGCCAAATAGAATGAGAGGGAGAATTTTTCAAGAAGAGGAAAAACGCCAGGGAAATCGATGAGAGGAAAAAGACCAAAAGTGAGAGAGAAAAAAAGAAAACATGCTGCTTATCCTTAATCACAAGTGACTTATTTAAATAGACAAAATGACAGGCTGACCTCCATCTATTTTAACTGCCAAATCCTATCAGCAGGGTGTGATTACCGCCCAGGACCACCTTCTGGGGGAGGAGGGGGGATTCTCAACCTGCCCTGAGAATCCCTGACATTCTTTCCTCCATCCAGAAATCCGGAATTCTTCTAAGGAAACATTTGTGGCCATTAAACCAATTGGAGTTGAACTCATGTCCTAGAGGTTGACAGGACAATTTATTAATGTGCTCTATAACCAAGTCTGGATTAGAAAAGAAAATCTCACACACATTTGTTTTCTTTTTTCGGAAGTTTTACAAGATGTGAGTATCCTTGAGATCCATATCTGAAGGAAGAGAAATAGTAGCTTCTGGCCTAGAGTTTCCTGTTCTTAATTTGAAGAAATTCATCTTTTATTTCAAAAATGAAAATTAAAAGGAATTAAGTCTCAGGAAAAGTTAACTAAACGTCTTGTCTCATAAGTTAAAAAGAAAGAGAGCTGCAGCTTAAAGAATCAAAAAGAGCTACACAAAGTAGTTTCATTAAATTAAAAAAAGAAGCCACAATCTTATGTGCCAGTCTTTTAGAAAATGATCAGTAAGTAAACTTTTGAGGATGTTTATTGGCTTGCTTACTTAATGGAATAAGTAGTTTTCCAGGTAAAATGAACTAAGAGTGTGTGTTTTTTGTGTGTGTTTGTATATGTGTCTGTGTAATTTCTTATCTGGAAAAGTAGAATTTAATGTAATATCTCTTTATTTTCCAAAAATTAGGATTGAGAAGGTAAACTTAAATATTCATGTAGAATTAATAAGTAAATAAAGCTGCTATTCATTACATATGTAAAATTTTGTTCTGTGCATGCAGTCTCAGCAATTTCCATTACAAAATTCAAATGCAAACAAATGATTTTATATATTAATATACATTTTAAAGACTTACATGTCAATCTAAGAGGTGTTTTGAGTTAAATTTCTTAGACGTTTGCTCTGAAAATCAGAAACTCATTTTCCTAATCATCCAAATATAAATGCCTAAATTTTTCTGTGATAGCAATTCTATTAATAGTATTCCCATACATTAATTGGATAATTGAAATCTCTTAAATCGATGACTTAGGCTACCCTTTATGTGTACAGCTGTTCTCCAGAGCAGGACAAATCTCTTAGACTATGATATAAAGCCATTCTACTGCTTTAGTACTGCCTAAAATATATTACCCATAGACCATCATGATCTTTCCCTTAAGCATACAATTTAGCATTCCAAGCATTAATCTCTGTTAGATTAACAAAGAAAACAGTCCATGTTAAAGCAATGAAAAGTTGTTTTTGTTCAAAATGATGAAAAGGAAATTCTTCAATATTTTAACTTTTCACATCCCTGGTTGGAAAAGAAAACATCCCAGGATAAAATGACATTTCAATTATCCTAAGTAAAAAAAGAAGAGGGGAACACACACACACACACACACACACACACACACACACAAAGGGAAACCACAATATATCCTATGTAGACCTGATGCTGTTTTCTTTGTTCTTTTTAGTTCAAGATGAAACAGCTGTTCATTGTTTAAAATAGCATCTCACATTTAGATCTTTTTCGCGTCAAAAGGAAGCCATCTTATCCTTCCAGTTTGCTAACATTAGAGAGGAGTAAACACTCATTTCCTACTTATATTATTTATAATGCAGACTTGTGAACTTTCGCATCTAGTGTCAGACTGACCTATCTCCTACTAGGTTTTGAACCTTCCTTCCCCTGACCCCATCAACAGACCAGAGTAACCCGAAGGTCATCTTTTCCTTTAATTCATCTTTTAAACACACATTTCCTTATTACAATCCAGCACCTCTGACTAATCCAAGGGTAGATCCTAGAAATGATGGGGATGGCTATTATTTTATGACATTTTATCAGTGGGCTGATACCAGCGTCTCAAAAGAAAACTTCTTAATGGCAGTGAGATCTTTATGAGAGTTTCATGTTTGGATGCCTTCACTCAGAGCTTCTGGTTCTGTAAGTACCTGCCAATTTGATTTGAAAACCACATCTTAGTTCTAGACAAAAAAAACAAAACAAAAAACTTTTATAACTAGCAGTTCCCCAGCTGTTTAATCTAAGTAGCTTGAAGCATGCTTACAGACCCTTAAAACAGAAAGGCAGAAAGATATGTCTCTTTCAAAGGATCCTTTAAAATAGTCTGCCCCTAATGTAGGGGGATTTTGAAACCTGTCACACTAAAACTGAATGGCCCACTTAGGTTCAGTCCAAGCACCACCCTGCCCAACTCCTTTACTGATTAAAAAAAGTAAGCTCCCATTAAATTAAAATGTTAAAAATAAAATCCTAGAATATAGTTAGCAGCTAATGAGAAACCCAGGAATTTTTCTTCTCTCACACACTCAGGTGGTATTGCAGAAAGATCATAATAGGGCTATTTTATATACTTTTCTAGAAATACAAAGTGTTTTAAGACCTGAACACAAATTATAAAACCTTCTACTGAAATGTTGAGGCTGGAAAACATCATACAATTCAAAGGACAAAATTTGAAAATCAGCTAGGCACACTCCATCAATTTCCAGATAAGAAAATGAGGCCCAGGGAGATTAAAGCTCTGGTTTGTTATAGGTTAATAAGATTTAGTTATTATTTGTTGAATGAATTACATGATTGCTCTATTATTCTCTTGAATAAGAGAGAGCCTGGGACACTGGCAATAAGCCAGCCTAATCATAATTCTTAATTCAATTTTTAACAAATTAACACTGAGATTGAACTGCTTATTTATCCTAGCCTAATTAAAATCAAAACAGCTAAATGATGAGTTATTCTGTTTGTTTTTCAGCTAGTTACTTTGGATTTGTGTAAGATGTCCTCAGATTTCATGCAGTTCTCAATAGTTTTAAAAGAAAAAATCTTGTTGATTATGCAATATTTCTTGCCTGCCACTGAGTATTTATTCATTCAAATGTAGCTCTTTCATGTTTTCTGAGCTCCTCTAAAAAGCCATTTCTTTATATAACAAATGATCTGAATTTTATCTCCAGACATTTTTGGAGCTTATGAAACATGAATATGACAATAGTCAAAAAAGAATGGGAAATTCATTTCCAAAATGATTTGTAACCTTTCCCTCTTTCCCATCTCTAAATACCACTGTTCTCTTCTTGCTCCTCATGCTGGGCATTTATTCTCTATTTCCCTTTTTTCTCACTAAGAAAATGGTGAAGAATCTAAAAGAATGGGCCATGTCTGAGACCCGGCTGGTTCCCACCCTATCGAGACCCTGTCTCGCCCACGCAAGTGGCACTCTATAACCTTATTTCCACTGACATTTTTTTTTTTTTTGCATCTTAGAAAAACTGGGCACTAGGAAGTATGTACACCCCCAGGATCTTGAATTTACCCAATCGGGCCTTACTCAGCAGCTCAGTGTCTTAATGACTCTGGCAAAATGACATGGGTCATATTTTCACATGGATGAACTGTTTCTGAACAATTTCTTCAGTGTGTGAGGCACAAACAGGCTTTTCTTCAGCATCAGGCATGCATGTCTTCCCCGCCTCTTGCTTTTTAACAAACATATGTATTGTGGACGGTGCAAGAGAAATTCCATTCCCCATTAATGTTTGAGTTTCTCTCCTACCCACCAGCTTTTCCTACCCCTTTCAGATGTCTCTCTTGGCATTTCAAGATATCAAAAAAGTGAAGGAACCTCTATCCAGATATTTGTTTGCTTGTGGAGACAAATAAAATTGTGTGACCAATTCATTTCCTCCTGCGTTCTTTCTACATAAAAACCTGGAGTAAGAAGGAGTATCAATTGTTATAGTAATCTTGGCGCTTAAAAATCTCCACTTTTCTCCTCCCTAGAAAAGGTAATCACTTGTTCCATTTCACGAGGTGCCAATTTGGGGGCTAGAAGTGCAGCCCATTAAAAATTAAAATTCTAGATATAACTGTCTTAGGTCATTTTTGCTGCCCTAAAAGAATACCTGAGATTGGATAATTTACAAATAACAGACATTTACTTCTCAGTTCCAAAGGCTGAGAAATCCAAGGTCAAGATACCATCAGGTTCAGTGTCTTGGGAGGGCTCTAGCTTCTGCTTCCAAGATGGCACTTTTTGCTATGTCCTCCCCACAAATGCTGTGTCCTCACATGGCAGAAGATAGAAGGATTAAAGGGGTGGAAGAGGTAAACAGCTCTCTCATACCTCTTTTAGAAGGGCATTAATCCCATTCATAAGGCCTGTGCCCTCATGACTTAATTGCATTCTAAAGTCCCCATCTCTTATAATAATATTGTCACATTGACAATTATTTTAACACACAAATTTTGGGGGACACATTCAGGTCATAACAATAACTATACCAAAATATTTGCTACTTCTACTTCCTAAAAAGAATGGTATCCCCACATAATTTCTATATCTACAACTTGTTATCAAAGTAACATATGGTAATGTCCTATATTGCATGATTAAATATAGTAGGCAATCAATAAATAATATTGAATGAATGAATAAGTGAATGAAGAATCAGACTAGCAGAAATTCCAGTCTTGCTTATTTTTTCCTATTATATCTCCTGATTATTCATCACAAAGTCACATAACTATGAAATAGTCCTTCCTGGGGGGAAAATTGTTGTTTTTTTTTTTTAATAGGAAAAGATGGTGTAAAATATGTCCCAAAAAATCAGGTTGTTTACTTCTAAAAGCAATGAAAAAGAAAATTTTCCCATGATGTCACACAATGTGTTTCAAAACATCATCAATCAAGAGCTGAGTTAAGTACACATACTTGACGTTCAGACTTGGCTGTCATTCAGTAGCTCTGTTCACAAACTCTTTTCCCGATCTTAAGATGCCTCCTAAAGTCAACTGATCAATAAATAGGAACCTGGGAAACTGCTCCACAGAATTATTGATCTGAATAGAAAGGAAAAGATAGTTATTAACTATGTAGGTTGTCAATTCCTTCTCCAAAGATTGTTTGTATGAAAAGATTGAAGGATCACACAGGGCCATCACTCAGAAAAAAATTACAAAATTACATCTAAGTGATGATACTAGAAAAAAGGGTCTTAAGAAATCTGCTTCCTTTCTTTGAGGCTTTGGTATCTTGTTTGAATTGTGTATGGGGTTTATTTTCTGAATATAGACATTTGCCTTTGTTTTAAAATAATCTCCTGTTAGGTTCCCCAGCATGAGCTTGATGACACAAAATGTATGGCTCTCTGGAGACCTGGAATATAGGGTGGTACTTTAATGTCAGTTGTGAAAAAAGAAGGAAAGATCACATTTGTGTTGGCTCAGAACAAAAAAATTCTTTAATGAGATACCGTGTTTTCTCAATACCAACCCTACCAATGAAAGACTTTCTGACTTTTCCAGAAAAAGTGTGAGCACAATCTAATTCTTTCTCAATGATAAAAACAAAATGATTGTTAAAAGCCAAGATAATGACTGTACCACTCAAGAAGCCAATGAAGTCTTCACCATGTTTTTCAAAACAAAGTGGTATAATCCATCTAGGAAACCATATGAAAGAATTTGAGAACATTTAAAATGTCTTTCCTGGAATATGAAGATCAAAGAAGAGTTAATTTCTATATTTGTTTTGGTTCTAATAGTTTATTAGATGCTTTCTTTTATTAATAGTAATAATATGAATTCGAGACTTGCCTTTACTTAACAGGGTAGTTAAAAGTCATCACATGTGTTCCAAAGTTGAAGTGATGGTATCAAGTGCGTGTTTGTATCTCTGAATTAGAAATCTCATAGCCAAATGGTCAGAGGGTTGGCACTGAATCAATGAAAGCACACAGTAGTAGCTTTATAAGAACAACAAAAGGTCATAAAGAATGGTAGCACAAGTGCCTTGTGTTACCCTGCCTCTGCCTACCTACCATTTACTTCAAAATGTCCCCAGAGCACTCCTTGCCAAATGAGAAGGAAGCTGCTCTCTGCCTGAGGTCACTGTCTCCAGTTCTCCAATACAGCCACACAGGTCAGCATGGAGTGGCTTTTTATAGTTTGTCATGGTTGTTGGCAAAATGGCCAGTCCCTACAGAAATGGCTTCTAAAAATTGCTTATGGTAAGGAGGACAGAGTGTGCAGGTGCTTGGGCCCTTCTTCCATAAAGCTGGCAGGTAAGCACCCGCTGGATGCCAGAAGAGCTCAGAAGTCTCTCTTGAGAAAGTCACTCTGTGGTCTTGTCTCCTTCTCTACAAAATGATGACCAGACCATGCAGTTATCAATGCAGGTTAGCTTATGTGTAGACCAGCAGCAGGAATTTATGTACCACGCAGTTTCATTTCCTCTCAGAAGTCACGAATAAGTATATATCAAGCAAGTACGGAAAATAATCTAGCTGAATTCTTTAAAAAACATTGACAACCTTAAATCTTTTAGCAGACTTATTTACTTAAAGTCATCATCTTGGGAGATGACAACATAAAGTGTCCATTGATATGAAAACTTGGTATGACAACATAATATGTCCATTGATATGAAAACTTGGGAAACTCAGGTGTTGAGATATTCTCTTCAATATTCTGAATATTAATCAGTCTTTGAGTAGGAATTCAGCTTTTGGAAGTCACCAATCATCATTAACTATCAATTGTGCAAATGGGATGGGTGATGAAAGTGGGCAGTGATGAAAGTGGGCAGTACAAGTCTAGACCAAAAATGAAGTGGGACTATAAATATAACAAGACTTATTTTCCTGCACTGGTCACAAGCCAATCCTGAGGGCAATCCTCAGGCTGAAGCTATGGATGAGAGGGTGATCTGACGGGGACAGCTGTCATCAGTCATCCTGTTGACCTTCGAGGTTAATTCACCTGATCTGGCTGGCAGACTAAGGGTCATTTCCATCTGCCCTCATTACCCCATGGGCATCTCTTTTGAAACTCCTTAAATGATAAAAAAAAAAAAAAAAAAGAAAAGAAAATGTGTGGGAGGGGAGGGGAAAGAGAGAGAAAGAGAGACCTTCCTCTATAAGAAATAGCTGTTCATTCTTTCAACAAATGTTTACTGAGCTGTTTCTATATATCAAACATTGTCTAGGATACACTGGAAAACAAGAAAGATCAGACTCCCATGCTCAGGGTAAGGACACAAAGAATTTTTAAAAAAATTAATTAAATGCAAATGAATGTAATAAAGAAAACAATGGGGATACCAGATAAAGCAAGCCCTTATACTAGGAGGTTAGATCAGGTCTCTCTCTGAGAAGGTATCATTTCTGCTAAGACCTGGAAGATGAAAAATCGCCAGCCATAAGGATATCATGGGGAGAATTACCAGGCTGAGGGAAGAACAAGCCTAAGTGTTCTAAGACAGGGTGAGCCAGATGGTTTTACAGCATTTGGTGGAGTCAGGCGTCATGTACCTGAGTAGATTATGAGCAAGGCCCATATACATCCAAGTAGCTGTATTCTTCTGCCACAAGCATCAAATCGTTGGCATTCCCACAATATTTTGGCCACAGGCAGCATCTGAGCAGTAATAGGTATGGACCACTTGGAAAGAGACAACAGCCCCATGGGCAGAAATGTTGTCAGGTGTTCAGGTGTGAGAATGAAAACAGGATACTTCCTTAGAGTTACACCAATCGATGTTTAACACATCTTTAAACAAAATGATAGTAGCCAGTATCTAATTTGTGATTTTTTTTTTCTAGGCCTAAACATTTGCTTCCTGCTCAGGCAAGCTTGGGAAGACAGGATCAAGGGAGTTTTGTGGTCCAGTGAGCAAAGGATGGGAAAATCAGAAAGATTTTGAGTTATAATCCCAGTTGAGCTACCAGGTGACCTTTAGGCAAGTCATTCGACCTCCCTGTGCCTCACGCTCCCAGCTGGAAAATTGGATAAGACCAGCAGGATATCACTGGAAACCAGATGCTGCACCGAATCCAAGCTTTCCCAGCTAAATAAATTACCACCAAAGGCGGGGGAGGGTCCAATCTATCAGCCCATGTGAAATGCCCAATTAATGACATTAGGTCACTCTTTATATTTAAAAGTTATTAATTTTCCCATATTCATCAAAACAAATTAATAAAATGAGTAGTTCAGACATGAGTACTATTCCCTGAGCTATTTAGAAGTGTCACTCTGGACTTGCATTGACTTTGCCATAGCATATTTGTAGGTTAATAATTGTTACAATCCCAGTCTTGCCTCATTACTCCTTCCCATGGCAAGTCACGCCAGTGTCAATGACACACAGCTAGAACAACAGAGAGAAGGTCAAAACAGGAGTTTATATCCTCATGTTTCAAACAAAATAAACTTGCAGTTTCTATATGAAACAGGACAATGTTGTTTTGTGTCTAGGTATTAATAAGAGATACTTAAATGGAGAGCCCACATTCCATCACTCCTTAGGATGTTTTTTGTCTGTGTCAGTAACGAACAACTTCTGGCTTACAAAGGCTAATTCAGAAAACACAGAAAATATTAAAAACTGGCATTTTTTTCAGTTTAAATTAAAACACCTTTATTGAGTCTCATGGGAAAAAGTATATTTATCCAATTTAAATCATCTCCTTTCCCAAATAGAATAATGTTGGTGAGGAAACTGACATCGCTTTCTCCCGTGATAAAATTAATATTTGGGCATATTTGAAAAGTAGCAGCTTTATAATTTTTTATTAATTTATTTTTAATTGACAAATGATAATTACATATTTATGGGGGGTACAATGGGATGTTTGATCTATGTGTACATTGTAGAAAGAGCCAATCAAGCTAATTAACAACATATCTATCAGCTGACCAACTTATTTTGGGGGGGATGTTAAAAATCTATTTTTATAGTAATTTTGAAATATATAAGACATTATTATTAGCTGTTGTCATCATGTAGTACAATAGATCACTAAAACTTACTGCTCCGGTCCCACCAAAACCATGTACCCTTTGATCAATATCTCCCCTTGCCCCATTTCTTCCTCTCGCCCCCAGCCACTGGTAACTATCTTTCTACTCTCTATTTCTATGAGATCAACTTTATTCGGTTCCACATATAGTGAGATCATACTTGAAATTGGACCATGGGTGATATCACAAGACTGCAAGCACCATCTACATGTAGACCTGCTCAACACAGGTGTATGGCATCTGTGTGCAATAAACATCTGCATATTCAGCAATATCCCAGGATCTGGCTTAGTTTTCCATTTCCTCTTGGATATTTTTGATGTCATAGGAACATAGGTAGAAAGAAAATTAATTAAGTAGGATGAAGACATTAAAATATCAGTGAAGGTGCCAGTACATACATGCCTAACCTTACTCCAAATGATTCTACACATAGAATGCATGTCACATGAAAAATCACTGACAAAAATCCCATTAAGTGCTCTCCTCTCTACTCTAAAATTTAACACACAATGGTCACTTTCCTCTGGGAGAGTTGGGTGGAAGCAGTGATGCCTTCTTGGATTGAAATCCCTGTGAATAAGACAGCTTTTGTGTGCTTGTTTTTCTTTTAGCCCAGTGAAGTGATGATGCTCCAGGCAGAGGTGTGAAAGTTGTTTTGTTTCATTTTTTAATTAAATGTTGCTGGCTCTTCTTGACCTTAATTCTGATAAAAAGTATTTTTTCACCTAAGAGCAAGTTTCTATTTCCTTAAAAATACTTTGACAATATAGATGATGAATGAGTTGCTGAAGTATGTGTACCTGAGTGACCTTGGTAATAACTAGATAACTAATAACTCAAAGACTCATTCTCACTCATCTGTAAAATGGAGAAGGTAATACGGAACCTATCTTAAAAGGCTATCAAGGCCGGGCGCTGTGGCTCACGCCTGTAATCCTAGCTCTTGGGAGGCCGAGGCGGGCGGATTGCTCAAGGTCAGGAGTTCGAAACCAGCCTGAGCAAGAGCGAGACCCCGTCTCTACTATAAATAGAAAGAAATTAATTGGCCAACTGATATATATACAAAAAATTAGCCGGGCATGGTGGCGCATGCCTGTAGTCCCAGCTACCCGGGAGGCTGAGGCAGAAGGATCACTCGAGCCCAGGAGTTTGAGGTTGCTGTGAGCTAGGCTGACGCCACGGCACTCACTCTAGCCTGGGCAACAAAGCGAGACTCTGTCTCAAAAAAAAAAAAAAAAAGGCTATCACAAGGATCAACAAAATAAAAATGTTTTGTCAATTATATTACGCTATAAGGGTGTTACTAGACTGTTGTTTATCCTCATGAGTTTGCCTAATGGGGTTACCCAGCCAGGTGGCCTTCCCCTCTATGGACCACCAAGTAGGTGCCCAACTGGACCTGAATCAGTCACTCTAGATGAACCATTTCCTAAGACTCCCCAGTCTTGGAGAGGCAGCTTTGGAGCACACAGAGTCACAGCAGCCTGTCCATACATTAGCCATATCCCGTCTCTCCTCAATCTGTAATTATTGCTATCAGCCCACATTCAGGAAGCCACAGTAATCAGTAACTGGTATTATTGAATATGTACAAAATCAAATTGTGCATATTTTTCCTATCCATTTTCAGTGGGACCACGTTCTGTTTTGTTCTTAATTATGGATAAAGATTTAGAACAAATCTGTGCCCCACCCCTCAAAAATGATGATAATAATAAATGAGCAGGGGAGAGAGAGAGAGAGAAGGAAAGAAAGAAAGAGGTTGAGAGAGTCAGGTAATTTTTAAAAGAGGAAAGGGTAGGGAAAGAGAAAAGCTGACACGAACAAAATCATGAATAGTTCTACAGTTATAGCAAGAGCACATTTGGAAGTTTGAATGGAAATATATAAATCAATATTAATCACCTTCAGAAGTCAAAGACATTCACTGTCATTAACTGCCTATCATACAGCACTATTGATGGTGTTCTAAGATAGAGAAGTATTATGGTGTAATCAACACCTTTTACAGGAAGATGTTTTAGAGATCTTTTGAATGGAGGCTCTACACACTAATGTATCTACATTTTTAATAATTAGAAATTTAGTTAAGTAGGTAATAACAATCAGAAATTTAATTGAATATGTTCTACTTTACCATATAGCTAGATGGTCTTTTATGCTATTTTTCTTCTCCTATATTGAAGTGTTATCTTTTTTTTAAATTTTTCATAGTTTTATCTATGTTCTTGGGTCTAAACTCATTATCATCACAGTAGTTGTATAGGGTAGCCAGGCATAGAGGTATGATAAATAATGCTGAACATGTAATTCATTTTTAATGGATAATTGTTAAAATAAGGGGAATATGGAACTGTCCTTATAGTGGAAATTTCTGTAAAACACATGGATTTTAAAATCTCAGCCTGGCAACATTTGACAGCCTATAGCTTCATAGCTTCAATAGAGTGAAGAGATGTGGATATTTCTTTGAAACATGTGAATGTGAATATGAATGTGCAACATGTATTTTTTCAGGTATTATGTTCATATGCTGCCCAAATAACAGGCTTCAAATCTCTTTAAGCCAGCATTCATCATCACTTAAAGGATAAAAATCAACCTTTTCTTTCTCTTTTGTAACTAATTATTCTTGAAACTAGTTTGTACATATGGACAGCCCTAGTCATAAGTTTACCCATAAAAATATATGATAGAACTTGAGAAATTCCCATCATGATTTGTACAGTTAATATCTAAAGTCTTGATGGATTCTCCCCGCTCCTCATCCCAGTGGGGTTGGTGGTAAGGAATAATGTTTTGCAGTTGACATTTCTGCAAACTTCTGGCACTAGCTGAGAACAAATCACATTTTTCATTATATAAAAATATTTTGATGAGATACTATAAAGTATTCCAATGGTGGCCATTAGCCTCTTAGGTTAATAATATGCATTTAAAGCCTTCCAAGATAATAATTGACATTTTATACAATAAGTTATGATAGCTCCTAAAGGCTGTGTGGTCTATTGGGTCAATATGAAGGATATTTGCAAAAACAAAAGCAACTACTTTTCTTAAGTAAAAATGTGTATTAGCTGGTTTATATCCATATTCATTCTTAATTAATAATGTAAACCTAATGCCAAGTTGATCACTCATTAACTCAAAATTAGTATTAAAATAAGTCAAGTAAAATTCATAAATGCAAGGCACCTAGCATTAAAATTCATGGTGAAAATATATGGGAAGAAACATAGATTTAGCCTGTAAAACTTAGTTAGCTTCAATGGCAATAGCTTCTAAAACTACTTTATTTCACAGGCAGATGACTAACTCAGCAATTAGAATAAGCAGCAGATATTAGCTGATACAATACAATACCCAAAACCCAGCCTCAAATATTACCTTTGATATATTATGGCATCTCGCATTTTCTAAAGCAGTTCACTTAACATTTCGATGCTCTCCAAGTTCTCTGAACTTTGCCTAGTACTTAAATGTGGCTTTTAACCATGACTTACGTTCCTTAATACTGTGATCCCCAACCCCCGGCCTGCGGACCTGTACCAGTCCATGGCCTGTTAGGAACCAGGCCACACAGCAGGAGGTGAGTGGCAGGTGAGCAAATGAAGCTTCATCTGTATTTACAGCCACTCCCCATTGCTCACATCACCACCTGAGCTCTGCCTCCTGTCAGATCTGCAGCAGCATTAGATTCTCATAAGAGGATGAACCCTACTATAAACTGTGAGTGTGAGGGATCTAGGTTGAACACTCTAGAATTTTCATTCACTCTTTGTAATTAAAACTGTATGATAACTGTTCCACCATTTAGAATTCTATCTCCACTTGTCTGTCCTCATATATCCCCACATAATCCAACTATAAGTTCTTTGCAATCAGGGGTGCTGATCACCAATTCTTTACTTGTAATGTAACACCTGGCATGGTTTTTTGCACATAGTAGATTCTCAGTAAATATTTGTTACAGGGACAAATAAAGGAATTGGTTTATTTTGACTATGTGCAAAATTCTTTTTTTCATTCTTTCTTCTTCTTCTTTTTTTGCTTGCTTCTTTTTCCACCCGGGCTTTTTAAAGAAGTTTTTAATGTTCAGCTACATTACAAGACTTTCTCTATTTTATTTGGGCAATTCTTTTAAAAAAGTAACAGAAAATGGAGAGAAGCTGAAAGAAAAAGAAAGGCAATCCAGGTAACCCATCAACTGTCTAACAATTATATTTGCATTAAGAACTAACTGCCCTTCAAAGGTGGTGTAAAGTTTTACAGTTGTAACTTCACTTTTCAAAATCCATAACATTGGGGATCAGCTCTAGGACAGGAGAAATAGGCAAGAGCCTACACCACACCATTTGAAGGAAGCTGTCAAGATTTCTACCTGCTGACAAACGTTCAACTGCTGAATCTTCTATCTCTAGACTTGCATTCCAGCCTTCTCTACTCTGTGCCATGTACGGTCCATTGTCCACCAGCTTCCAGTTGTATACACCCAGTGGGAGCCCCACGGAGAATAGAAGAGAAGAAGGGAAGTGAGCGAAGGTATTCAGTCTTTGGGTTCTCTCCCTGGGAGGTCACCTCAGGTGGGCTGTTTCTTTAGGATAAAGGTTGCTGCCCCTGTTAAGGCAGCCTCTTCTCCAGGCCCCACTCCTTGTGGGCTCTGGTAATAGCTTCTTCTTAATTTCTTCCACCATAAGGGTATGATGTAATAACAGATCACTAACCCCCAGTTACCTCACTCTGCCTGGTGGTTACCCTCCACCCACCCACAGCCTTGTAAACAGTCCCTTTGTAAATAAAACTTCTTCAAACTGTTGCTCATTTGCACATGTCTTCTTTTCCCCACTGAGATTCTGACTGGTGTACCACCCTTCTTCTCAGCCTCTAAATGATTCCTTGTTTATTAATGTCATCATTAAAATTATGCCTCTAGATTAAGGCAATAATTATGGTGGGGGGTGGGGAGAAAAGGCAAAATGCGAGTGGGGTGTGTATTCACTCATGAGGATCCATTGATCATATTCATGGGTGTGTTACATTTCCCAGATAAAATGGGATTGCTTACAGTGTAGAAGGGACATACAGATTGCCCCTGCCTTAGGTAGAAGGTACTAGGGGATTTAGTGGCTACAGAAGGATACTAGGAGTTTAGGATGGAAGAGGTGAGAGGCAGATAAATCAAAAGTGTGTGAGTGTGTGTGATGCTATTATCTGAAAGAAAGGGTTTTTTAAGATATGTAAAGGCTTTAGCCTGAGCTGTTACCATGCTGTGCCTGAGTCGACTCTGCTGTATACACACTGGGCCAGTTTTTCCCAACCCGAGCCTATGGCAGGTGCTAGTGTTGCACCCCCAGGAAGCCTTCCTGTGGCCTCAGGTGGTTAGTTTACCTACCCTCAAAGAGACAGGCTGTGGTCTGGGGAGCAAGATAGAGTTTTCCAGACTGTAGAAACTTCAGTTTGTTTTGGCCTGACATAGCAGTTTAAGCGTGAACTTCTTCCTCTGTCCTACTTTCAGGAATAAAATCTGATCTGATCTCACCTGGGACTTGCATGGAAGCTCCTTGTGGTAAGAATCAGGTCGTGCACAGCCTTGCGTGTCCAACAGAAGGTCTTTCAGCTGACCCCAAGGAAGCTTGGCCAAATGAATTAAGATCTAAATAGGATCTAATAGGTTTAACTATTTCAAGTTTTGCCTTTTTTTGTTTTTAAGAAAATTATCTTTAATTTTAACTAGGGAATGAAGGAAAGAGGGGTGTGGGAGGGAGAAAGCACACCTCGTAGGAGCATTTTAAAAACTGAATTCTAGACCTAGTTCTGTTTCTTATGTGATGTTAGTCAAATGTACTTAAGCTCTTCCTCTACAAAATAAAATAATGACTCCCTTATAGATGTTGTCGAATTAAATGTTGATCTCTGTTTCCATTTCAAGGATCCTTCTAACTCTAAAATTGAAAGCAATCTTTTTAAGAAAGGTTGTATCTCATTGTTTCTTCAGTATTAGATGATTGTACATCTCAAAACCTTTGGTTTTATTTGCTTCACCCACCCCCAATCTCTGATGATCTATAAAAACCAAAGCATTATATGGTTCTATAAAACTGGGCATTTATTGAAACCTTAAAATCTGTACCCCCATAATATGCTGAAATAAAAAAATAAATAAATAAATAAAAACAAAAAAATAAAACTGAGCTCTCTAAAGTCTACTGTTACAAATCATTATAGGACAAGGAGTTGCTTTATGAAGTATCTTCTGCTTAATGAAGCTCTTCAGACAAATGACACTATAGAAGTGAGCATTTTCATTTCTTCTGTGACCTTAGAGTGACAGAAGTGAGCATTTTCATTTCTTCTGTGACCTTAGAGTGACAGCCCCACAAGAAATATCAGAGTAGAAGATGATCACTTGGTCGCTCAGCATTAAGTTGCTCTCTGAAGATAATGCCAACAAGGGCATAAATAGCATTGTAAGTTGGACTGTGGTCAACTGGGCACTTAACTCAAACCACCAACTCATTTCACATAATTGACTGCACAACCCCCAGTTTGCAACATTTTTTGAGGACTTACCTCTTAGGTATAGGTGGGACTTGAACCAGTGCCCTTGGGGCAATAGGCTTCAAAGTACACCATTAATAACCTCTGCATTCCATTCACACTAGATAAGGCCTCGTGGGCTGGGAAAGAATTCACAGGTTCTATCTATTTGGGTTGGCACCACCATTCAGCCAAGCTGAGGCTAGCCAATTCAATGCACCACAAGCCACAAGCCTACCTTTGGGGAAAATTTTTGGAAAAGGAAGTTTCACATATGAGGAAGCCACAAATATCCCAGAAAAAGGGGAAAGAGAATACCACCAAGAAAGTGTAAATTAAAAAGTCTCTTATTGTTGCCATATTAGGGTGCATTTGCTGTATCAAACCATCTCCATAATGAATATATTAGAAAATTACTTCTTTATTCAAAAGCAGTATAACAATTGATCAGATAATTTTTTTTCTTTTAATGTCTAGATGTTTTTAGGGGAACAAGATCATTGCACACATCTGAGCAGGTTATATGCATTTTATTTATAATATATAAGAATGAACCAGTCAAAATCAAAGGTCTCCCATGATCAGTAAAAGAAGGCATTATTATTTTTGATTATCAAGCCTTTGAGTAATCTACCAGTGTTAAGAAATACAACACATCAATCTTAAATGACAAGATCTTTCTTCTATTATTAAATATTTATTTGTATATTTGTATGACTTAAGTACTAAGGTATTTAATGGTTTTTTTTTTCCATTTTGAACATGTCTAAGTAGTCAATACCTCAGAGCAATTTTTTTCAGCAGTGATTTGGGTGTTCCCATGATGAATCTTTGGATTGTCCCCAACTTGGGTTTAATTTCACATTCAGCTCTACTGGAAACAACCACAGATATCCAAAGGGCTTTTAGGAGCCTCTTTTTGAAAAATTTAACCAAAAAAAAAAAAAAAAAAACGCACAAACTATAATTAAAACAGATTTTGATCCACTTTGATGATTGAGGTATCTTCTCAGTAACAATATATAAATTAAGGCAAACCACAACTCATAATTGTTTAGTCATCCTGAATTTTCCAGAAAAAAAAGTGAGAGAAAAATCTTACTTTTTAATATCTCCATATTAAGTAACAATGAAAACAGCAAAAAGATGACCAAGAATAAAAATAATTTTTTTGAAAAAACTTATTTTAAGAATATTTTCCAATAATCTGTTCTGTTAACCATTTTCTCCTTGGCTTTGAAGGTGTTATAAATTCTTTTATCATCCACAGCCTCTCTGATTTTCAAACCTAGTATTTCCACCTTGTAAATTCTAATCCTGAATAAACTGTTCATGTCTTCTACTCCAGAATATTCAATTGGCAATATTCCTACAAAATGTTCCATTGCCAACAGAAAAGAAACTGGGTTGAGTCCACCCCTTTGCCTACTATATGCATTTCAACTTGTAAATTTTTTGTGCATTAAAATAATTGATTTTATGATATTAACCTATAGTGTTATTAGTAACATAATAAAGTGTTCAACTTGGGACTTGTTGTTAGACTAATCGAACTGTGATGCCTTAAGATTAGATTAGGAAAATGTCAGCACATATTAATTTATTTAATTTGAAAATTACATATCAGACACCAAAGCAATTTTCAGGGTTAAATTATCTCTCCACTTATCAGATTCATGATCTTCTGGGTTCACAGATCAAGTTCCCTTCTTCCCAAAACCGCCCAACACTGTTTAGCTTACACAATGTGTTATACACAGCAAGGCCTGCTCCTTCAGTGGGTACAAAGAAGGTAATTCAATCTTAAAGTTCTACTGCTGTCATAAGTGTTTATGACATCACCAAGACCTAGCCGCTGAATTGTAGCTTTGTCTTCCTTCTGCTAACACGCATTATTAGAGATAGACTGTCAATGTCTAAGAAGTCATTTTAACCCCTATTTTACAAAAATCGCTGCTTATAAAAATTCTCTGAATTGTCAGGATAGAAAAAAAAAATGACTGCTAGTCTTCTAATAACTCTACCGATGGAGGAAAGGACAACCCTTACTGTTAATTCTCAGTGTTCACATACAATCGTGCTTTTCATTTCTAGACCTCAAAAGCTCTTACAAGTTAGGGAACATTTTAAGATCACCTCACTTTGCAGAACCCTGAAGGGCCAGCTCACGTCTCACTTCCTGGATGAGAACAGTGTAGGCAGAAGAAAAAGAATATGGATGTAGTTGGAGAAAAAATGGTTCAAATGCTATTTTCATCACCTACTAGGCAAGATGGACATTAATAGCGTCTCCTCCTTTCCTCTGCTATTGTGTGGGAGCTAAGGGCTTTGGATGGGAAGAACCCTGTCCATTGTTGGAGGGATGATCCTTGATCCTTTAAGCTAATCAGTATAAAGTCATTGCTATTGTCTCTTCCAGGGGTAGACACAATCCAGGCTTCAGCCAATTAGCATATGGTTTCTTACAGCTGCAGCACTTGATTCAGAAATGGACTTTTAACCCAAGTGTGTTCTTAATGAAGCTAAAGCATTTCATACATTTTTTTTTTTTTTACTTCTAAAAGATATATATAATTCAGAGGCTTGGACCTGCTGCAGCTACCATAAGATGCAATACAAAGCCAAAACAAAGAGAAAGACAAAACCAGAAAAATAAAACAAAACAAAACAAAACAAAAACCTCAGAGCAAATGAAGTAAAGACTTGATCCAACCATAACTGAAGTCTGACCTCTCTACAGCACCTTTTTTCAATTACACGAGCTAATCTCTTGTATTATTTAAGACAGTCGGAGTTGGGCTTTCTGTTGCTTGTGGTCAAAATATCAAAACTGATTCACTAGGTCCATAATCTTTAGCCTTAGTGTCCTTATTTATAAAATGAAGATACCAGCAACTACCTTATAAAGCATTTTTGAGGATTAAATGAGATGTGGTATATGTATACCATGGAGTTCTACTCAGCCACAAAAATCAGTGGTGATATAGCACCTCTTGTATTATCTTGGATAGAACTAGAGCCTATTCTACTAAGTATCACAAGAATGGAAAAACAAGCACCACATGTACTCCCCATCAAATTGGTTTTAACTGACTAACACTTAAGTGCACATATAGTAGTAACATTCATTGGGTGTTAGGCAGACAGAAGGGGGAGAAGGGATGGGTATATTCACACCCAATGGGTGCAGTGGGCACTGTCTGGGAGATGAACATGCTTGTAGCTCTGACTCAGGTAGGGCAAAGGCAATATATGTAACCTAAACATTTGTACCTCCATAAAATGCTAAAAATAAATAAACAAATAAATAAATAAAAATGAAATGGCACACATATAATATCTGGCATATGGCGGTCATATAATAAATAGTAATGCCAGTGGCCCAAGCGAGGTACCCTCTGAATTCTTAAAGTGCTTGTCCATACTCTACAGATTTATCATTCTGCATTCACACTTTGAGTTTTGCCATTAATCTTTTAGGGATTCTTAACTTGGGGTAGAGGTTGGCTTTCCATAATCCCTTTGAAAACTGAAAGATATCTACAGACTCTCTCCACAAGAAAAAAAATGCAAATATGCCACACATGCATTGATGAAGGTAACAGCTATGATCATATACAGGGAGGCATGTCCTATAGTTAGAAGATTGAAAGACTAGACAATTCACAAAACTTTTTCATTTGATATTCATCCTCAACAAATATTATGATCCCTTTAAGAAGGTTAGCATCTCCTTTTACATAATTTGAAATTGGCTAAGCTAATCCTATAGTCTCTTTTCCCTGCTCAATGCCACAAGTTTTCTGCTACCTAAGTCACCCAGGTCCCTCTCCCTGTGAATCACAAAACTTCCTCTCCCTGGTGAGAAAAATCATTTTCATGAAAATCTTTGTTGACTACATGTATTTTTAAGTTTTTCATTTTGATATATTAAGATGGCAGAGGAGTTAATACTGTCTGATTTCAGGCACTGTACATGCACCCACTCTCTCTTCTTCCTGCATCCAGTTGTTTGGAAAGCACTAAGTCTTATGTTAACTCTCATCAATTCAGGTTAAGAACACTTGGATCAATTTTGTATTACCTATATCAGTTACATGGTAGATAAAATTAGCTTTGCTACCTTATGAACTACTCAAAATGTAGTGACTTAAAATAATGATCATTTATTTAGCTCGTTTCTGTTGGTCAGAAATTTGGACTAAGCCCAGCTGGTTGGTTCTTCTGGCTTCAGCTGGGCACCCTTATGTGTCCATGTCAGCAGTTGGATTGATTATGGGTTACTAATCTAGAATGGCCTCAGCTGGGATTTATCTCTAATCCATGTTATCCTTCATCCTCCAGGAGTCTAGCTTGAGCTAGTTCTCATAATGGCAATGGAGTTCCAAGTGAGAATGTAGATGTGCACATCTTCTCTTTAGGCCTAAATCTGAGGATTGGCATAATGTTCCTTCTGCCATATGCTATTGATCCAATCAAGGCATATATGGATGATCAGCCCAGATTCAAGGATCAAAAAATAAAGTTGACCTCTCCATGGAAGGAATGTATCAGAGTCACATTGAAGAGGAGTAAGGACACAAAGAGGAATACTTTTTGCAATGAATCTACCTACCCTTTTCCTCTGTCTACACTATAAATCCTTAATCACTATGTCATGTTACTTGCAATAGTAGTTACTTGTAGTATTTACCACTATACTCCCCACATAGTGTATTTCATACATACTTTACTCCAAGACTCCTACAAGACTTAGTGATGTTAACTTTAACTGGCATGTCCATTTATAACAAATCTGGTCAGCCAGAAGATCTATTCATTCATGTGGAAACAGAGCCACAGCCATTGTAAGTAGTTAGGTTAATTGGCTAAAAAACAATATCCATCGTAGTCATTGCACAACTCTGGCTGTACAATAAAATCAATTGCAGTGCTTTGAAAACTACAGATGCCCACCAAGGTCCATTAATTCGCAATATTTGAAGTTGGGTTTCTGTACATACTTAAAGACTCCCCAGGTGATTCTACTGCACAGCTATGTTAAGAATGATTGATTTAACTCTTAAACCACCTACCCACCTCATATTGTGTAGTGGTTCTTGCAATTGTGTATCTGAATCACCTGAAGAACTTGTTAAATACAGGTTGTTGGGCTCCAGATCCAAGTTTCTGATTTAGTAGGTCTGTTTGGTATGAGGCTCAGGTAAGCTGAAGACACTAGTCCAGGGACCACATTTTCACATTTTGAGAACTAGTACTGTAAAGAAATATGGCCCACTGGCATTTTAAAAATGCACCATCTCAGGGATGTATTTGTTCCTAATATTGCCAATAAGGCATGAGTTCCCATTTTATAGACCTGCCATAATTTCAGGACAGGAAAAGGATGGTTTCTCTTACACCTAGTGATGTTTGGGGTCCACACCCAGTGATTCTGATTAAACTGATCTAGGCTGGGACGTAGACATTGTATACTTTATGAGTTCCCGTAGGTGAGTCTAATGTGCTGCCAGGACTGAGAACTACCAGCCCTGTGGTCTCATGATCAATATCATCAGCATCACCTGAAAACATGTTAAATCTGTGAAGGTTTGGGCTCCATCCCATACCTACTGAATCGGAAACTCTGGGGGCTGCTGCCTAGCAATCCACTTTGACAAGCCTTCCAGGTGATTCTGGTCACCACTATGTTTGAGAAGCTCTGCACTAATGTGTACTAAGAGTGCAAGAAGCAATTAGCTACCACTGAGGGAGTGAGACAGATTCCAAGCCCCATAGGTGTTCTGCAAAAGAGGTAAGCTAGAGATTTTACCAGAGTTGGGCCATAGAGGGGGTAAAGTCTGAGTAAGCAAAAAGAAGATGCAACTCCAAGTCTCCCAGCCAAAAGAAGCATGTGATCAAGTACACGTGGTATCAGAATCCACAGGTGTTCCTGGGACATGAGTTGGCCATGCTGGAGGTGGCAGGCGGTTTGCAGAGTGAAGTGGAGGGTCATAGTTCCACGTTGGAGCACAGTCTAGTCTAGAGTTTCAAGAATTTCAAGACAAGATGGAAGGTTGCATGATGAGACTTTTCTATATTCTAGGTGAGGCAGAAAATGACCTTCGGAATCCCAGTACCTCCAGAGATTTGTAAATAAAAGGGCCATTGGTGGAGAGGTGAACATTTCTGCCATGGGAAAAAGGAGAAAGAAATAGCTCCTCGTGAGAACGTGATATTGTCCCCTTTCAAAGAAAATAGATAATGCTGGAAACTACCTCCTTTCCTCATTCAACAAGCCTTATTGAGTGCTTTCCACGTACCACGAATCACATTAGTCACTGGGAATACATCTGTGAACAACACACAATCCCTGCCCTGAAGGAACTAGTCTAGTCGGGGAGGAAGAATCAAAGGCATTTACAAAACACGCATTACTTTAAGGTGTTTCATCATAGTCAGGAAACCACAGGCTCGCTAGCAGTGTCTTTAAAAGAAGGATTCTGTTCAGGTTCTGGTGGCTTAACCCCATCCCTCATCCTTCCTCCCTTCTGAGGTTCCTGCAGGGAGCAAGACACAATGCACAATTGCTAAAATGAAAAAAGGTGCCAAGAGCATGCAACCAGTGCTGCCCAATGCATAGCTGTTCAGTGGAAAATGGATGCAAGGACCTGGATTCTTGGCCAATATGAGTGTTTCTATTCTATTTCCTTAAATCTAGAAATTATCATTTTTGCAAAGAAAGCATTAAAATAGCCAACCAGCTGTGGGAAAAGGGTGGCTGAACACCCCCACTATGCAAGGTGGAATGCTGGAATATAAAACATCCCCAGGCTGCTGTAGACCATCTCTCTGAAGGTGAAGTCGCTCTCCTCAAGCCAGGCTGCCACATGGGAGAAAAGCATAGAGGAAGTGAGAATGTGGCTTGTCAGCTCCAAGGAGTTAGACTGTCTATCTAAGTCAATTATTTGGAATATTTGGAAGCACAGCATTAGAATAGAGGACTGAACTGTGGATGCATTCCTTTTAAAGTACAGTGACCCTGCCCCATAGGAACAAGTATTCCAATCAATGTCTGTGCCTGTGGAAAATACCTTTGCTACGCCTTCTTTGGAAGGGAGGTAGTGAGGGTAAAAAGGGAGCTGGGCCTTACATGAGGAATGAGAGTGGGGACTCTCCTGGTATTTTAAACTTCTGAGCCTGTGACATAATCTGTATCAATCCATACATAGATTATTAACCCAGAGCTTTTACTAAGAACTGGCAAATGTCTTCTTTGTTTCATTACTCAATTGCATCCAATCTCTTGGTTTTAGTTGCTATTTTCATATTGGTAACACACAAATGTCCATTTCCAGCCCATACTTCTACCCTGATCTACAACCTTACATAACAAATTGCCTCTTCAATACTTCAGTTGAAAGTATAACAGGCACCTCAATGCTATCCATTCCTAAGGATTTGAGATTAGGATTCCTTCCTCTGGAGCTTGCTCCTTGGCAAACAGCAGCTCTGACCATCTGGTTACTCCAGTGGCTTCCAACGACACTTACCAAAGAAACCTACCTGGCTCTAATGAGCTGAATCCCATGGCCTCATTGAACTTAACATCTAATCATTTCATTTTCTCCTTTCTTAGTCCAACCCAGCCATGATAGCATCTTTCCTATTCCTGAAATACATCTACATGCCCACCTTGGCCCTTCAGTTCTTCCTTTTCCCTCTTCTCCCAGACTCACATGGCTTCCTCTTTTATTACATTAGATCTCAACTGAAATCTGACCTCATTAGGAAAAGCCTTTCCTAACCCTCCTATCTCACATAGTTCTTCCTTGAATTTTTAGTCTCTTACCCTGATTTACGTTTGTCATTATATTCATCAGCATGTGATATATTACATTTACTATTTTTATTTACTTATAGAGTGTTTCACTCAACAGGGATGTAGATGCCATGACAAGGGGGCTTTGACTGCTTTGCTCTCATATCTGCAAGTGCCTTGAATAGTGGCTGGCATATAGCACATGCTCAGTAAATACTTGCTAAATGATCCAGCAATTGGTCCACCCACATCTTTACAAATTGGATCTGTGGCATCTGAGAATGAGTCTTGGCTTGGAGCAGTTCTTTTGCATGTACACAGCCTCCAGCTTTATGTGGCAGGGAACGTGTGACAATGGAAGAGCTCTTCAACTCTAAGGCTTTTACAGATTTTGAGCTCAGCTTACCATTTGAACGATTCTCCACTATACATTCACCTCTTTCCTGCCTCCCCAGTTAAGCAGTCTAAGAATGGTGCTCATGTCTTTCAGCCTCCCACCTCCCAATGAGACATGTGGTCTGGGAAACGACTGCCCTGCTGCTTCCAGATGTGAGATTCAGACTCTTCCACATATGCGAGACAGCATGAATGAGAAAATATTAGATTATCTAGGACATTTTTATGGTTGGTGGGAAAACCATAACACAATAGTTAAATTTGGAACTGCCAAGGGAATACAGGTTGAATAATCATTATAATTTTAAGTAATAAATGTTTATTTCTACTTAAAGCAAATTGAATAAACTGTTTTAAAAGAACGTTGCTAAAGGCAGCTAATAAACTTGAAAAATTATGGATTTAAATAGAAATTTCTAACAATAGTTTACTGAAGCATCTGATTTTGGTCCACATGTCTGCTTACATAGGACTCATTTTAGCTTCTCATTGACAAAATTTTTGACCAGTCTAATCAAAAGTCTTTGGAATTTCAGGGGATCTACAATTTATCCAACTCTAATTTGGCAATTGAAGTTTCTACTTAAACTAGAAAATTATTTTCAAACCACTGGGAAAAAAATGTGTCTGGATTTATAGGTAACCTATGAGAATGACCATCCCCAGGGATAAACAAAAATAGGAAATTCAAAAGCACTTTCATTTTCCAATGCATATCTTTCCTCTCAATGCATATCTTGTCAACCTCTAAGGGGTGACTCCAGTCTCACTTTTAAGACTGTACCCTTCCTGCACTTCTGTCATTTGCTCAGTCTTCCATGCATAAAGAATGAGTACCAATGACACTAATCTCTGTAAGAAAGGAAAAATAATCCTATAGGCTTTCATTAGGGTCCCTTTGCCTTTAGACTGTCCAATCTAATCAACTCTCCCCTTCATTACTGCCTGTCAGAACGCTAAGTGATAACAAGTTTGATTTTCACCAAATTTATTTAAATTTTGCTCTCTGATATTTTAGTAGGCAGGGTCTGGGCAGAGGCTAGTTCTATCTACCAACACTTACATCAACACATGAAGTCTCACCTCCAGGAAAGAATTGAAGACATACATGCTTTATTGCTTTTACTGATATAAAGACACCCCCTTTTCTCACCTGAGTTGCTTGTCTCCCACTTTCTCTTTCTTTCCTTTTTAACTTATTTTAACAAACACTATAAAGGCTATTTCAAATAACACACTCTGTCTAGCCACCACCTAGAGAGACACACTATATTTTTAAAACATTGTAAAACCTAGTTCTCAGTTGACTTCTTTCTATCTTGATTTTCACAAACTTTTGATGCTCTCTCTTAAGAATAGCTCCACCTTTTCCTGGTTCACATAGTTTATTGAGGTCACCCAACTTCAAGGTTCTTCTTTGTGGCTCAAATGGTGAGGTTCTCCTGTGTGTGAGTGTCTTGGGGACACCTATGGATGGAAGAATAATACACTTCTGTAAGGCGATCTGAACCAATGACAATGCTGCACTCTTTTTGTCATGAATACCAATGGTGATATCGGCATCGGAGCGAGCCCTGATAATGTCTCTAAAAGGCATCAGTGTTCTCTGAGTTGCTTCCCAGGTATCCTGTTGCAAGATCTAAAGGATCTCCGAACTGAATGCTGTTGCTCCGTCGTCATGGGTGGTGCCAGAAATGCTAATTGATTTCAGATACATTCCCCGGATAGCAATGGAAAGTTTCTGTTTCAAGTCCATCCAACCAAAAGTTAGATGCAGGAATGCTTGTCTGTTCTGCACCAACTTTTCCTTTCCCTTCCATTTGCCTGGTTGAGAACACAACATGCAACTTCCTGCCATTGCCTGCTTAATGCACTGACTCCCATTCATGCTTAAAAATAAGTCAACTCATGTATAGGCATCCTGAGCTGAGGACTTCAGCAATAACCCCTTTCCCTTGGATCTGGCCAACAGGCATCTTTAAAGTGATTCAAGAAACTGACTTCTCTGATTGTCTCCCAAACTGGACAAGTCTAAACACGCAGGGCATGAAATAAGAAGGGAGGAAAGCATCACAGAAACAAACTGTAAATCTTTAAGTGGAGGAAGAGCACAGTAGAATCAGGCAGCCAAAGAGGCACTGACTTTAAGCAGAAATGACAATGATCTGGGCTGCCTGCAGGCCTAGCACTGAGACAAGTCAGGCATTGTGGCCAAAAAGCATCTTGCACACAAGTCTTCTTAGAGTTGGGGACAGAGGGAATGTCCTTTTTCATTTCTCAAAAATGAGAGGTTTTTTGATGAAAGGTCAAGAGATCTCCTTCCACTCATATAACCAAACCTTCACTTGTAGTTAGCGTCATTTGCCTATTTTCTTATGTTTTGTTGCCAACCCCAGGATATGGTCTGGAATGGTGGTTAAGTAGATTCAATTCCCAAATTCATTTCTTACCAGTTGTGTGACTTCTCTGTGCCTTAGTCCCGCACCTATAAAATAGGATTAATATGACCAGTCCTACCTCATGCCATGATTTAAGTACTAAATGTGATAATCTGGATAAAACATTTAGCACAGTGCCGGGCACATGGTAAACTCTCAATAAATTTTAGCTGCTATAATTATTCCCAAGGGAAAAAATGAAAATAGTCAAAGCATGGAAGAGATGAATCATCTTAGTCACTATATACATGGAGCTGCTTGCTTTGGTCCAAAGCGCTTTGGTCTCTCTCCAAACATGATGGTGGCAGAGGCTCCATCTGAGGCAGAGGATGCCCACAAGAGGGCTTGAGACCATGTTGTCATTGGCAGGCTATTAATTGGCCAAAACCTCTGGAAAGTCATGACACCCACTTAGCAAAGCAGACACCATCTGTGTCGTTGAAACCATCTTCGGAGTATAATAAATTAAATGAGTTTTGCTTCCAAGGTTTGAACTTGTAATTCCATTGGTCAGGATGCCATCAGAAGAGGTACATAAGTGAGCTCAATAAGCAATCACTTAACAAAGATGGGCTGATAAACGAACTTCAGCAAGGAGACCATTTATGAACAACAAAACACTTTTAACTGGGACAAAGCAGGCACTTCCCAAAAGGTCCTAGGTCCTGGCAGGGCACACTTCCCACAGTTCAGAGTCACCCACACTACAGAGATGCCACAGGTCTCTGTCTGCTTTGTGACTGTGCAAGATGGGTGGAAATAGGGGTGGAAATTTTCAAATCTGACGATGAGGAAGGTAAGCACAAATGCCAGGCTCATCCAAAATGACGGGAAGCCCAACAGGTCCCCGGGATTAATGCTAGCTACAGTGCTGATCTGTGAGACTACAGCCTTCCCCACCAGTAAAGGAAGAGAAAGCCAAAAAGGAGTGGATTCTTCTCATGCCAGTGACATGGCCCATGACAGGGTGGCACAGCCCAAGAAACTCTGTTTTGAAAGTGATGGATGAAATGATACACGTGGCTTTAGCGGGGTAGAATTTATCACTGGCCTAGAAATTAGTGCCTTAGAAAGCCAAGGAAGCAACCATTTCAAGAACAAGATGGAGCAACTAAATTTAAGAACAGAGAGGCAGAGACTCTGTCCTGAGGCTGGGTTTTCTGTGTGCTAATATACAGGGAGGGATGATGGCAGACACATTGGATGGTCAACAGCTTCACAGCATCAAGCTGGCACACCAGAGAGAAGGATCACATTTGCATAGTTAATCAATCATCTCACCACAGGCACCCATGCATCAAGGAGCCAGATAAGGAGAGAAGTGTCTGCAAGTGGGCTTTGAGTCCTCCATGACCTATGAGCATGAGTTCACAAACACATACAAAACCACCCAACCAACAGTGTGTTTAGAGGAAGGAACATTAAACAGAGAGGTTGACAATAGGCCACAGAAGTAAAAAAGGACCATATAGGAATTTAGACTTGAATCTCAGATGATATCAGTGTTTAAGACTGAGCAGGGAAAGAAACCACTTGTTCACCCAGTGTAAACAGAATCCCCCTTGATTATAACAAAACTGTCTGGAGAGTGCACATTCTTCACCTTTCATCTTCATGGGTAGCAGATTTACCATGTGTTCCAATTGCTCTGCTCCCTGTAGACATGCTGCTTTGCCAAGTATACCTTCTCTATTTCAACCATCACCTCCTCTACCACCACCGCCTCTATCTTCACTGTCGTCACCTCCATTGCCACCACCTCCACCATCACCACCTCTACCACCACTACCTCTACCATTATAACCTCCACAACCACAACCTCCACCACCACCTCCAACATTACCACCACCTCCACCATCAACTCCTCTACTACCACCACCTCCATCTCCACTGTCACCACCTCCATTGCCAGCACCTCCATCACTCTACATCTACCACCACCACCTCTATCATCACCACCTCTACCACCACCACCTCCACCATCACCACCTCTACCACCACCACCTCCACCATCATAACCTCCACAACCACAACCTCCACCACCACCTCCAACATTACCACCACCTCCACCACTTCCACCAACACCACCTCTACCATCACTACCTCCACCACCACCTCCTCCACCACCACAACCACCAACACCACTACCATCACCTTCACCACCACCACCACACTACCATTGTCACCACCTATACTCCCACCATTTCCACCAGTACCTCTCACTATCACCATCATCTCTACTTCCACAGACTCCACTGTAATTGTTACCTCCTCCACTTTCTCCAAAACCAGCTTCACTACCTCCACCACCAGTGCCTCTATCTCCACATCTACCACCACCACCAATACCCCCCATTATCACATCACAACCTCTACAACTTCAGAAATACCCTTCCTTCCACCACCAATACCACCTCCCCCACCAGCTCCTCCATCACCAGCTCTACCTCCACCACTGTCATCACCTCCTCCGTCAGCACTACCGCTACTCACTCCGCCATGCACCAGCATCAGAACTACCTTCACTGCCCTGGTCACTTCTGCCACCATTGTCACCACCTTTGCCACTTCCAGTGCCATATCACCATTGCTACCACATGGTTTTATCAGTGAGCCAAGAGTTAAGTATTTTATAACTCTTACCTTTATTTAATTCTCACAGAAACTCTATGAGATGAGTATTCTTATTCCATTATACAGATGGAAGTCAGAGAATTATATTATTTGCTCCAAATCACACACAAAACGTTTTTTACAAAAAACTAAAGTCATTATCTCTATCCCAGGTGTGTATAATTCTATTTTTTTATGTTCTATTTAATTGCATGCCAGCTGTTCTTCCAGAAAAAGAGTAAGGTAACAGTAAAGAGAGTAAGTGTACCTTCTCCATATGTCTGTAAGGGCACAATAAAATGCAGTAAGTATTAAAAGCAGAGATATAAGCATGTGGCTCAGGGGTGGTGCCATCCACTTTCTGTGCTCAGGCTTGTCCATGAAGATGAGACAAATCTATTACTCAGAAATTTGAAGTGATCAAACATCTTTGGTTATATAATAGTTAATATGAAACTCTTCACTTCTTTAAACCAAAACTTGATTGTTACAATTAGACTAATAGGCACATTAAAATGGAAAGCATATTTCAGAAATCAAACATCAAACTACGTATGTTGACTGTTGAATATGCCTATAAGTTTATATACTGGATAGTAAGAATTAATATCTATTTTCCTCCCTATTTGTGGTCTTAGTTAATATCATTTTAGGATATCTATATAAATTAGAAAAAAAGGGAAGCATCACCCATGTTTGCTTATCTCATAATAGTGACTCAATTTCAAGAATTAAAAAAGAAAGACATCATATATCTTAGCTCATGATTGCAGGATAACTTTCAAATGATAAACCAGTTCCATAGTCTATATTCTAAACCCCAGGTGGAGTCATGAAGTAGTGGAAAGAATCCCAACTTTGAAATCAAGCAAAACTGAATTCTTATCACATTTTTGCCACTTATTATCTCTGCTACTCTGGGCGGTTTATTTAACCCATAATTTCCCAGCTGGTAGGCTGAAGCCCATTGTGATATATGTCCATTACAAGTGTGCCAAGATATTCACCTCCTCAGCCATAGGGCAGATTGTTGGGTCTTGGGACCCAGAGCCTCAGGCCAGCAGTTGCCTCCTTAAAGATGATTAGTGTCATGTCCCATGTGTGTCTTGATCTAGAAAACACTCCAGAGCACTGATAACCTCTAAACCTCAGGTTCTCCACCTGTGAGGTAGGAGAAGAGCACCCAACTCAGAGGACTACTGTTAGGATCCATGAGATATCATAAGAGAAACTATATAGCTCAGGGACCCACACGCTGTTGATGGTTCAAAATTTTCTTTAATATTAATCTCTGTGCCTAGTTGACTTTTACAATAATTTCTTACATTGCAATCAGCTCATCAAGAAATGAAATCAACTGGGTGCTGAAGGTGATGAACAGACTGCACTTTTTTGGCTACTGGTTAGACAATGATCAGTTTTCATTTACTGTGTACAAAGCACAACTTGGCTGGGAGTATATAGGGGACATGCTTTTTCTGCACTGTGTGCACTCCCATGCCTGCAAGTTTTTACCTATATGTGAATTAATCCCAAATTGGCATCTCTATTCTTGATTTCCCTACTGAGCTCCAGACCTAAATTTTCTCCTAGACACAGCTGCATAGATGACCCATCAGCATCACACCTCTTCTACCTACCACAATCCCAGCAAAGCCTTTCCCTCATCATAAATAATGCCATCATCATTGCAGAACTCCGTCTTCACTGTCATCACCTCCTTCACACCACCACCACCATGCCACCTCCACCACCACCTCCATCATTACCACTTCCACCACTACCTCCACCATCACTACATCCACCCCCACAGGAGCACTAAAGTGATCAGGAGCACACCTTCCACCCTCACCCTTCACCACACCATATATCCCTTTAATATGCTACCATTGCCAAATCCTGGGATCCACCTTTTATGATATCTCAAATATCCTTTACATTAATACTTCCACTGCTATAGTTCAGTCTCACCTCATTTTCCCCCTGGCCCGTTATATTAGCTTTCTCAATGGTCAACATGTCTTAAATATGATTTGATCCCAATTTAATCCTATAGTCTCAAATCACATTTGATCCCAAATAATTCTACAGTCTATTTCACATTTAATGGTTTGTAATAAATGAATCCTCCAAAAACACAAAACTAATTGTGTGTGGTATTTGAACACAATCCTTCACTCTTTCTTATATCATCACCATTTAAAATGGGACTTTGCAGCCTTTCTATCAAGAAGGAAAAGTTTGTTTTACCATTCTTTGATTATTCACTGGTCTTGTGACTTGCTTTGACCAAAAAATTGTGGCAAACATGGTAGTGTATGGGTTCTAATTCTGAGCCTTAAGAGACTTAGCTCACATCTGCTCTCTTTTGAAACCCTTAAATCTCCAAGTGAATAATCTTCACTGTACACTGCTGATGGATAACAGACTGCAGAGCATAAAGCCTTCCTGATGCCATTCTAAATCACTCTGCCCACAGCCAACCCCAGCTGATCATGGATAGATGAGCAAACCTACCCAAGACCAGAAAACCACCCACCAAGCCCAGCCCAAACTACTGACCTCCAGAATCAGGAGTTAAATAATCAGTGATTGTTTTAAGCCCCTAATTTATTTTGGGATGTTTGTTAACCAGCAAGAAATGACTGATACATTTAGGCCATGAGCTTGTGATGTCTCTCCATTGAGGAGAAAACAGACTAAAATCATTCTTATTTCCAAAGCACCTCACTGCCAGCCAAGGTCTGTCCCAATTTATCTTCCAAGGTTTATCTCCTGCTATGGTTTTGTTCCCACCAAAACTCATGTTGAAATTGATCCCCAGTGTAGTGTTATTAGGAGGTGTTTGGGTCATGACTGGCTTGGTGCCATTGTTATGATAGTGAGTTTGTTCATGCTCTTGTGAGACTGGATTCATTCTCATGAGAATGTTCTGGCCAGAGTGGGTTGTTATGAAGTGGGTATCCTCTTTAGATTTTGCCTCATTACATGTGTCCAATTCCTTTTGCACCTTCTTTATCATGTGTTTACCTACCACACAGTCCTCATCAGAAGCTGAGCAAATGCCAATGTTATGCTTCTTGTACCTCCCCATGGCTACTAAACCTCTTTTCCTTATAAATTACTCAGTCTCAGGTATTCTATTATAGCAACACTAACCAGACTAAGACATCTCCCATTTTTCCATCACTTGTCCCACACAGCCACTATTAGAACAATTGCCAAACTTTGATCATTTTCCTCCACCTTCTCAATTTTTGCATATTTATTTATCCTTATTATCACAGGTTTACCATCCTTAATCCAAAAAGCAGAAATCCAAAATGCTCAAAAATCTGAAACCTTCTGAGCACCAACATGACACCGCAAATAAAAAATTCCACACCTGACCTCATGTGATGAGTCATAGTCAAAACACAGTCAACACTTTGTTTTATGCAAAAAAATTAAAAATATTGTATAAAATTACCTGAAGCTTATATGTATAAGATATATATAATACATAAATGAATTTGGTGGTTAGAGTTGGTCCCATCCCAAAATATCTCATTATGTATATGCAAATATTCCAAAATCCAAAAAAAATTCAAAATTGGAAACGCTTCTGGTCCCAAGGATTTCAGATAAGGAATATTTAACCTGTGTTATTAGTATTTTTCTTTAAATTGATCCACATTGCTTCTTATTTAAGCTGTTTTCTATACCATGCTATCCAAGCAACCATAACTTTGATAAGCTAATTATGTTCTTGAACATATGAAAAAATTCATAACTATTAAAATGAAATTATAAACATTAAAATAAAAGGTGTTTATTCATGTCCTACTCAGTGTATCCATTAGAATATAGAAAGCTTTCTGCATTTTCTCAGAATTTTTTTTTTTATGTCTCTGGCTCTACACTTACATTGTGACCCAGTTTATGACACAGATTATTTTTAATTTTGTGTCCAATAAGTTATTAAATGATTCTGAACTTCAGGTGGAGCCAGAGTTTTAAGAACCTTGAAATAAAAACTAAGGAATTTGATTCCTGTGGGAATTGTTGCATCATGAGTATAACAGAGTAAATGTTAAGAGAGACTTGGAACAAAGAGACCAACTAGGAAACAATTCCATTAGTCTAGGAAAGAGACTAAAGTGAGACGTAAATGAGAAAAGTGGCAAAAAAAAAAAAAAAAAAAAAATACCCTGACCTGAACTGAACTGAGTAGGAAAAGGGAAACTGAGTAGTGATTGTTATTAAAAAGGGTCAGGGGAGGGAAACATGTGTGAAAGATAGTAAAGGTAATCCCAGATGCCTTTGAGTTAAAGGGAAAGAAAACACGAAGGCACTCAAGATCATTCTGAAACGCTGGCTGTGACAAATGAGTTAAGTTTAAAGAAACAGCAGATTTGGTAGAGAGTGAGGTGTTAGAAAGGTAGGCAATGGCGAAGGTGCTGAGTTTTGTTTTAGATGTGTTTATGTCAGGATTTAATCCTAGTATTTAATCCACTAGAGGAAATAGTTTTTGTGAATCATTGTCAGAACAACTCCAAATAGATAAGTATCACTAAGATGACCCAACCAGTGATCCTGGTCTAATTTTTGTCTTGTGACATGATTATGCATTTTTTCCTCAGCATCATAAACTTTTGAATGAACGGCCAGTTTTGTTTTTTACTTCACTTTTGTTTATATCTCTAACCCATCCCAGATCTATGAGCAAGAAATATGTACGTTAGTGATGCTTATTAATGGAAGCCTATGATGATCTGGAACTGTTTGTTATATGGTATTACTGTAGCGAAATCAGTTTGATACACTACTTCCATGAAGGAAATAACAGTTGCTTGGGCACAGGTATAAGAAAAAGGAAAGAGTCAAAGTTTAACATTTAGAAACTAGGTGACTGAGAATGAAAATACCACCTCCACTATATACTCATGTGCTACACAAACATTTATGCCTTTCTTTTCATTAATTCCTTATGTATAGTTTTTTTTTTTTATTCTTAGGTATCTATAATAGTAAATAACATTATAGTTTTTGGAGCGCTCTGAACATTTTGTGGATCACACATCCTGGGAATATGATGAAAAAACATAGATGTATTAAAAAAAAAAGAAAAAGAAGAAGAAGAAGAACAATAAGCACCATTTTACAAATCATCTTCTCACAAACCCTAATCTGAGAAGAGAGTTAAAAAGGAGATAAAGAAGGAAGGCTTTTGTTGGTATTCTCCCTACTGGATGTTGGAACTTTCTTTTCCTTTCTTTATGCCATTTGTCTGTAGCATTTAGATTGTGATCAGAGACGAGCCAGTCTCCTTCTGTATTCTGAACACGGCTATAAAAGGCATCTTCGTTACAGTTCAGAAAGCACTGGCCAAGATCACTGTTTGGGAGCTGACCATGATATAAAGGACAGTATCTAAAATTAGTAGTTTGTAGATAATGGCACTCATTAATTTTCAATCTATTCACTAAAAAGCATATCAGAGAATAAAGGGAGATTGAGAGTAAAAGGTTGCTTAACTTGCTTTCCTCAAAAATTGGAATACAGAAAAATACTAATTAATGGGGAAATTGTATTCAATCTAAATGTACAGAAGTATGTCTATTCCAAGTTAGCAATTTTCTTTCCAAGACTGTTAAAAGCACCAGTTGTAGTCAATATGAAAGATATGGTGATTTGTCTCTCCTTCAACTCATAAGACCATAGGAGCTTCCATAGAACTTGAAGGCTCCTTACTCACATCTTTCCAGGGCATAATGTATAGTATTAAACACACCTGAAAGGGACAGAAAAATCAAGCCAAACCAGGATAGGATGGCCATTTATACAAAAGTCTCCTCAAGTCTCTCCAGATTGACCCCATCCAATAAGTTTCCACTTGTTCTTTTGACCCTGGTAATGTACATGTAATAATTTGTACTCAAAAGGTAGGAGTTACATTTGAAACAATATGAGAAAATTCTCAAAGCAGCAAATATAAAATTGTTCTTTGCCTTGGCCTGCCACAATTACTTCATTGCTATGACATATGACATCATAGTTAGTCCTCAGACTCGGGGGTGTTTCTAATGAGCTGGAGTTGGAAGGGTCCCAGTGGAATGCAGTGAACCAAAAGGCCCACTGTTCTTTCAAATTCCAACATGATATCAGGAGGGAAAATAAAGGGCTCTTCAAGAGCCAGAGGTCAACCTGTTAAGTATTGTATCAAAAGGTGGTAATAATGCAAAAGAATGACCAGTTTCAGAGCACAGGAACAGATAACCGTCAACTATTGCTACTATATTATTGCTTCTAACTCATCAATAATGGTATTAAATGTGAATATTTTCAGTAATTAATGATATTGAACTTGGTATTGAATTTGAATACTTTTCAAAATATTCTGTTAGCTTGTGATGTTATCATATAGGATCCTTTCCATAAGATCCCTGTGTCAAAGGAAAAATTATTACAAAGTTTTCAGTGTATGCATATTATTATTGTAAATGACTTCTTTAAAAAAAAAAAACAACCCTGTAAAACTATACATAGGGAATAAATGAAAAGAATAACAAAATGTTTACCCAGCACATGAGTTATGTGTCTTTCTGCTCCCTGGCACAAAGACTCTCAGAGGGACAGCCACCTTCCCTAGGGCCCATGTGGGCCATTCACTGTATACTCTGTTCTGGGAATATATCTAATTATTTAGCCAATTTATCACCAAGACAGCCCAGTGGCTAACCCCAGCATCAACATAGCAAAGGTCACAGAAACCAACAGAAGCCTCTTCCATAAGCCAAAAGTCATTGAAATGAACATGAGTATCTGGTTCCTGATTCCACCCCCGACCCCGTCACCCCCAGCTGGCTTAGGCTACTTGTACAAGCTTCTTGTCTTAGAAATCTCCAAACACAGGGAACACCTGTTCAACTCTTCTATGAGAGGACTGGGACGAGAAGGGCTGTACATTACCTCTGGGCTCCTCCAAATTGCTCCTTCAATAAATATTTTCTTGGGAAAGCCCATGGTGTGGCCACAATTATAGAGGGAGAGTTTAGTTCAACTATCAAAAAAAAAATATGATAGAACAAATAGAAAAAACATAACTAGGAATATAAGAGATTTGAATAAAACAAAAAACAGCTTTGACATATGCATCTAGATAAAGACCTGTATAGCCAACTAACAGAATATACATTATTTTAATGTTTTATAATGAAAAATTTCTAAACACACATAAAACTGTAGAGAGCAGTACAGTGAAATTTCAATTGGTTCATTAAGCATCTTCAACAGTAACTAATATTATACCATCCCCATTTTCTCTATTTCTCACCAATGCCGTCTCCTATCCTTTCCACTTTTCTCTTGCTCTCCCTTCTTTTTTTTATCTTATGGAGTAATGAAATACATACTTTTTGAAGTCTTGCAGCAGAAGGATTGCAAAATATGGCTCCAATTCTTCACACGCCTACATGTACGTACCTTTACTCTTTCTCATGGTACTTTCCAGTGCCCTCCCAGCTCGGGCAGCATGACCTGGTGAACTCCTCACTCTGAACACAGATATGCAACTTATGTTAGCCAAAGTGATCTTAGCAGAAGTATCAGAGGATTGGAATTGCATTTCTGCCTACTCTGTTCGCTTCTGCCTTCCCTGAGCTAACTGACTGGAGGTAGAACATCCCAGTCATATTAGCTGAGGCCAGCCTAGATCAGCCAATAGCCAGCCAACTCCCAGACCAGCAAATGAGCCTTGACAGAGTTAGCAGAACTTTCTACTCAACCATCCTTGGACTGTGAGCAGTGAGTGCTTACTTTTATATGCACCTGAGAATTTGTAGTTGTTTCACAGCATTCCTTGACAGTAGACATCTGACACAGAACCTGTGGATTATATATAAACATTATATATTTCTGGTCACAATACAAAAGGAAGCAGACAAAAGACAACACCCCCCATATGTACACATAAAAATTAGATAGATATAAGATGGATAAATAGAGAGATAACATTTTTAATCAGTCAAAACAAATATCAGCTAATAAAGTATGTGTTAATATTAAAAGAAAAAGTGAAAACAGAGAACAAAGTAAGGGGTAGTAGCACCACCTTTTGAGCTCTGGGTGGGACAAAGGTGTTGCGCCCGCCTCGCCAGCAAGGAAGACGCGGCAACAGGAGTTCTTCTGACAACGCTTCAATGGGGATTGCTTAGCTGATTATGTGCAGAGGACGCCGAGGTGTTCTCGGCAGCTGCTTATAAAGGCAGTAAGTACACTGGGCATTGTCTGATTGGATAAGGCACTTGGAAGGGAGGAGACAAACTCTGCACATGCGCTGAGCACTTGTTTGTCAGACTAACAGCAGGGTTTGACCAGGAAGCGGGCGCCATCTTGGAATGGCGTTGCCACCGCGCCCCACATCTCCCCCTATTTTATTAATTAAATGAGAACTGAGCAACCGTTTAGCACCGTCCTTCGATAGTGCGATCAAGGATGCAGAGCCTCACTTACCCAACAACAACCACCTTACCTCGTGCAATGAGCAAAACTCTGAGATGTGCAAAGGCTGGTTGTGGGACTGAGGACATGCCTTCTCTGGTGCAATGGGAGAGATCCCTCAGAGTGCAAAGGCCATGTCTGCCAAATGCCTGGGGGTAGGAGCGGGTGCAACCCAAACCTAGGCTAACCCTTAAGCATGGTCAACCACACCTGTGTAGACTGTCCCAGTTCAAGCGCAGCAAATGCCTGTGCCAATACCACATGGTCCCTCCGTCTCTGGGCCTGCAGCCTACAGATGCACCACAGCCCGCCAACAGCCGCAACGATCAGCAAAACGGCCACAGCTGCAAGACCGGACCATTCCTTCAGATGATGGGTGGCTTGTTGAATCCATGCTGTCAGTCCTGTGGCAAGGCTCAGATCCACACGAGTGGAGTTCACGTGCATGATGGCCAGTCTCAGGTCTCTGAGTGAGGAATCAAACTGTGCAGACCAGTTGCCTGTTAGATGCCTAGACAGCTGTTTAGAAAGATTAGCGGCAAAGGTAAAGTTCTCATAGAGCACAGAAGTGACACAGAGGCCGGTCATTTTCCACTCACAACCCAGCTGCGCAAGCTGCCAAAGAGTGTCCACCTGGTCCTGTACTAAATCCACTCGCTGATTCAGAAGCATAATCCCACCCTTCACATGGGCATTCAGAGTGGTTTGAGTGTCGAGGGCTGCGGCTACTCCAGCAGATAGATTGTTGAAAGCCTGAGCAGTATGAATCGCAGCTGTGATCCCGAAATCTCTGCGAGATCTAAACAGAGTCATAGAGCTAGGAGCTTCAACGGGAACAGGAATGTATCAGTAGTCAAGCAGGCATCTCCTCTGTCTTCTGTCCTGTCCTTTCCTTTCTCCCTTTTCTTCTTTCTCTCCCTTTTCTCCTGGCGCTCTGGCTCTGGCTCTGGCTCTGGCTCTGGCTCTGGCTCTGGCTCTCGCTTTCGCGCCTGCCTTGGTCTTCTTTCTTGTCTGACTCTGAAGTACTGTCTTGATGGTCAAAGAGCACCTTTTGCCCTGCCTGTAACGAAAGCAGGGAGCTCACGGGCTCTCAATAACAGTCTACCTTGGTCAGCAAAGGTCCGAATTCGATTCCGTCCCACGCGTCAGTTCTGAACTCTCCTCTATCGAGGTCGTGGTGCCTTAAAGTTGTTTCGGCTCCCGGGTTTCGGCACCACTTGTTGCGCCCGCCTCGCCAGCAAGGAAAACGCGGCAACCAGAGTTCTTCTGACAGCGCTTTAATGGGGATTGCTTAACTGGTTACATGCGGAGACACCGAGGAGCTCTCGGAGTGGGCTTATATAGGCACTAAGTTCATTAGGCAGAATCTGATTGGCTCACGCAAGAGCCCTCATTAGCATACTTGATGAGAGACAGGAAAAGCCCCTACACCTGCGCGATTCACCCTGTTTATCAGTCTTGTAGTATGGGTGTGACCAGGAAGCGGGCGCCATCTTGGAATGGCGTTGCCACCGCGCCCCACACAAAGGTGCTAGTGGCCTGAATTCAGCTCCTGCAGGGAAAGGTGGCCCGTGCATACACAGAGACAAAAGGCAGGGTCACTGTGTGAGTCAGAAGTTCAATTCAGGGCTCCTGGAGCATGAATATTAGCTGAGAAAAATAGCCACCACCACTCATATATTTATGGTCAATTGATTTTTAGTGAGGGTGCCAAGACAATTCAGTGAGTAAAAACAACAATCTTTTCAACAAATGGCATTGGGATAAATGGATATCCACCTGAACAAGAATGGAATTGGACTCCTACCTCACACTATACATAAAAATTTACTCAAAACAGATCAAAGTCCTAAATGTAAAATCTAAAACTGTAAAATTCTTAGAGAGAAACTTTGATGTAAATTTTTCTGACCTTGTATTAGACAATATGACACAAAAAGCATAAGCAATCAAAACACAATAGAAAAATTGGGCTTCATCAAAATTAAGAACTTCTTTGCCTCAATGGATATCACCAAGACAGTGAAAAGTGTACCATAGAATGGCAAGAAATACTTTCAAATCTTATAGGTGATGCAAGCCTAGTATTGTTCAGTTATTGTTACAACTCAACAATCAAAGACAACCCAACTTAAAAACAGGCTAAAGACTTAAGTAGACATTTCTCCAAAGAAGATATATGTTGATCATAAGCACATGAAAAAATGCTTAACATCACTCGTCATTAGGGAAATGCAAATCAAAACCACAACATGATACATCTTTATACCTACTAGGGTAGCTGTAATCACAAAGACAAACAATAACAAGTATTATATAGGTCATGGAGAAATTGGAATCCTTATCCATTAATGGTGGGAATGTGAAATGGTGCAGTCACTTTGGAAAACAGTTTGTCGGTTTCTCAAAATGTTAAACATAAATTTGCCACCTGAAGCAGCAGTTCTGCTTCTAGGCATATACCCAAGAGAATTGAAAACATATGTTCCACATATTATATGATTCCATTCATATAATTGTCCACAATAGGTGAATCCTTAGAGACAGAAAGTACATTGGTGATTTCCAGGGGTTGTGGAAGTGGGGAATAAGGAGAGACTGCTAAGGGTTCATGGTTTCCTGTTGGGGGGTGATGAAAATATTCTGGAACTAGACAATGGTGTTGGTTGGACAACCTTGGGAATATACTAAAACCCACTGAATGATGGCATTGCTGAAAAATACTTTGATATGGTATGTTTTATATTTCAATAATAATAAAGAAACATGAGGGATAGATTGAAAAGTTTCATCAATGTCTAATGGGAGTTTTAGAAGGAGAATGCAGAGGAAAAAGCAGAGTCCATATCCAAACAGGTAATCATTAAAAGTTTCCAGATTAAAGAATTACATGAGACCTCACATTAAAAGCATGTTAAGTGTGGAACAGGATTAATGAAATAAATCCATATATGGATATATATTGATGAAATTGAAAAAAAAAAGAATAATCTTACAGCTGTCAGAGAAACTATATGTTACTTAAAAAAGGATAACAAAGACACTAATTGCAGCCTGGCTGATTAGAAAATAATAAAGCATTATCATTCAATTATTCAGGAAAAATTGCTTTGAATTAGAATTTTACATCCAGCTAAGCCATGACTCAAGAGTGAGGTTCAAAAAAAAAAAAAAAAAAAATTAGTAAACTCCTACAAGTTAACATTTATACAGAATCTATTATTTGGCCACATTGCAATGTAACTATAAGCCCAATAAACATAGCTTTTCAAGGGAACTTCTTGAAAATTGATTTTAAATCAATCTTTTAATTAAAGGGGAAATCAGAAATGAAATTATCCGTTGTTCATAATGAATGACAAGAAGTATAAGTGATAAAAATGGCACTTTTAATTATTTGTTATTCTATCTTTTCTAAATATTTTTCTAAATATTCCCCACATAACTCAAGATAATTATATTCACCTTTAATAGTTTCTATTTCTTATCTATATTATTTTCTATTCATTTCTATTTTTATTCTATATTCCTATTTGTACTCAATATTTCTTTATTTCTTTATATCTCAACTTCCTATGCCATATTTCTATTCTTATCCTATCATCTATTTCTCTTCTCTATTCCTCTTTCTGTTCTGTATTTTCTATCTGCATTCTAAATCATTTTTATTTCCTTATGCATTAGCTTTATATACCATATGTTGGTGCTCAGATATAAAGAAGGGGAATTTGGTTTATATGCAATACCTCATTATCTCCTCTTCTCCTCCCAGTATTTGATACTCATGTTCTTGTTCTTGCTGCTGTCTTCTTTTGATTGCCCTAAATGTACTCTCTCCCTTTGCCCTACTAAGGTTCTCTCCTGTCTCTAATATCTCTTCTCTGTCCATCCTCAGGTTTGTCACATTTCCCACTCTTGCCCCTGCCAAGATTCCTGCCAATTTATTCCTCTCTGGTCACCCATATCCTTCCCTTTTTGGATGCGCCCCCATAGCCAGGTCTCCTATATACATCCTACACCCCAAGCTCAGATGCTTGCTTCTGCTATATGCTATTGCCCTAAGCTCTCCCTGGGCCACTGTTTGCCCTGGGGCTGTCATTGCTACTGCCCTTGTGGGGCTACGGATGTCACCTCTTACTGCTGTTCCTTGAGTTCTCATCCCTCCAAAAGGTCCTTAAATGTTTATGATTATTTTCTTCAACACTTTCCTTCACTGTCATCAGGCTGGTCAGCATGCTGGGCAATTTCTCCCTCCTCACCCTCAGACCCCCTGAATGAGTCTGGCTAATTTTGTCACAATGGAGGGAGAAACGACCTCTACTGTGAGGCTGAGGAAGGGGTCTTGCTGCAGGTGGCATCTGATTCTTTTCAAAAAGTAAATGGTTGCAAAATAGTCAATATAATGAGTGGGCATTGAATTGACATAAATTTATCAAGCTGTACACTTAATGATTTAGGCACTTTTCTATATATATTAATATATTATACTTAAGTAAAATAATTATTTTAACAGATGGTTTTTAAGTGAGTATAATTTTAAAGTTTAAAATAATAAATAAAATAGAGTTAAAAGTTTGCATAAAAAATAAATGAAAGAGTTAAGGTATCTGTAAGCAACAAAAATGTTTACAGGATTTCTACTGAGGCAGGGAGCAGATTACTTCTCTCTGTGGTTGTTTTTCTTCTTCCTACCTTTCTAAATTTTCTACATTCCCTGTAATGAGTGGGCATTGCTTTTTGTTTGTGTTTATATAAACACACACACATACATACACACACACACACACACACATACACACACACACACATATATATATATATGTGTGTGTGTATGTATAGGTCTTTGTATGTCCTCAAAGAGCCCTTGTAACCTCCACCTTCTCTCTGAGCTACATTTTTTTTGGCGGCCTTACTTAGGTCTAATAACATGGAAGACAGAAAAGGACAGTTCTGGACACAAAATCCACTAGTGCACCTTTAACTTATACCTTGTACTTTATCTTGTCTTCATTAATTTGCTTTCTTCTTCCTCCTCCTCTTCTTCTCCTTCTCCTTCCTTTTTATCTGTGTCTCCCTCACTGTCTTCACCTCCTTTTATTTCACCATTTCACTGAAATGAACTCTAACCTAATCTCCTGTGTTGTTTCAAAAATTCCTGATTTTAGGCACTCCGTAAATCTTCAATATAAAGATATCTGGAAAAAAAGTTTTTGAATGTTTTCATAATAATTAAATAAAGCTATTAAATAAAAGATGTCTTCAGGTTCATCATGATAATGAATTGAGACCATTTGAATAGGAGAGGTCTCAAAACATTTTTCATTTTGATTCAGCCTTAATATTTTGCTTTTATCAGATATCAACTTGGAGATAAACCTTTTAGAAGTTGGTCCATTGCTTATAACAAACCCAGAACAATTTTAAACAAGTCTCTTTTATCTGATGGAGTGAAGATTGTCAGAGATGGGCCCCAGCCGGGGCCAAATTAGAGTAATTAAGAAGCAAAAAGCCAGAGTACTTTCCTATAATGTGTTTATTTTATCGGATGATGAAACAGTATTACTGGTGCAGAATTTGTCATACTTCTAGAAACTGAAGGGGGGGCATTGTTAAAGTGCTTTGTGTAACAGATATGAACGTCAGAGCCCCCAAAACAAGACTGGGCCATTAAACAGTAAGAGACATTCTAAAAAAGACATGTAATTTTACTTTTGTGATGAAAATAACCATTACCAAATAAGGAAATACTTCATTATAACTATCACAAAATATCTTTCTAGGGTTGAGAGAAATTAAGAGAGAAAAACCTACATTATGGAATCAATACCAACTTACCTGAAGTTTTTTGAGAAACACTTATAAACTCAGATTATTCTTGGAAAAAAAGAGAAACTTTTATGTAATAACTAGCTAAGTGTTTTAGGGACTTAATATACACACACACATACATACACACACATATATATATATAATCTCCTTCTCTTTTCTGGGACGTCAAGTCATGCTTATATAAATCAATTAAAAATTAAAGTTAAAAACAAATCCCACAACACCCAATACTGTTTACATCAGTATCTCCCGACTTAGTATGAGGCAATATTCCACAAAGAAACATTTAGGGACTAAAATTTAGCAATTGCACCTCTGGGTTCATTTCAAATACTTTTCACAAATAAAGTCAATTGTCAATGTTTTGTAAGCCCCTGCAGGGTAAAAGCTCTCTGTGTTCTTTCAGCATTTCTTAGACTTCTACAATCCCTTAATAAAATGTAGAAACCATGCAAAAATGCTACCAAATAACCTTTAGAAAAACTCTCTTTTCTGCACCAATGATGAGTGTAATTGACGACATTACTTTTAGTAGATTTTACTATGTTAATGCCATGTTTATGGATTAAGTAAAACCAATTTGTCCTAGCAATGCAGATATTGACAAACATTAGAAGGAGAAATTGATTCTAAAATAGATAGTGGCCGGGAAAACAATTCAGGTTATTAATTTGCATGGAAGTAATCCAAACTCTTTCTTAATAATTGAACCCTACTCTAAAAATCACAAAGTGCCCTGATATTTATTAACTCATTGAAGTATAGCATCCCTGAGAGATAAACATTATTACTCTTTTTTTTAAAGTTGCCTATCTTAGATTATATAGATTTGGCAACAAAGTAATGCTTATAATGAAAATAAACATATCATTAGAGAAATCTACCAATCCCTTTTCTCACCCCACCTACCACTTTCCAAAGGCATCATCATCTCTAATTCTGATTCTTCTAAAGATTCTTCCCATAACTGTCTAAAAATATGCTTATTGCACTATTTCTTCATGCTATCAATGATCTGTCTGATATACATAATGAGAATTTAGGTCATTTACAATGCCTCCTATCTCTTCCTCTCCTTTTAATGTTTGATATTTGTGTGGTTATTATTGCAGCTGCTACTATTGCTGTTGGTATTTTTTAGTCCCTCTTTGAGGAGGCTCTAGAATAATAAGAGGGAAGAAGGATATGGTGCAGGTAGATAAAGAAAGAATGGACTGATGTTAGGAAGATGAAGATATTCTTAAAGTTTTCACATTTCCTTTAAGTTAGGAGGTAGAATTAGGAAGAAAGAGGTGTGAGTGTGGTCAGAAGCTTGAGAAGAGTTCAAAAAACATGTATTGAGCTCCTGCTCAGGGTTGGGTGTGGTGACAGACGCTCCTAACGTTGATTGGAGGTTTGGGGAAGACTTCACCACAGAGGAAATTACACCTTACCTGACTCTTAAAAGATAGGGGTGACTTAGGCAGGTGAAGGGAGGGGAAGGGGGAAAAAGGTCATTCCCATTAAAGAAAGAGCTTGAACAAGGGCTTAAAGGGTGGGGAAGTTAGGAGTGAGGAGGCTTCAGAGGGCAGGTGGCCAATGCTAAGGAGACTGTCGGGGTCAGGCTAGGGGAGACCCCTTAGAGTGTGCTGTGCATCTGCACTTCTATGCACCTATGAGATAAAGCCACTGGAGAATGATCAGCAGGAGAGAGGCATGCCCACTTCTCACCTTCCACATAGTTTACTTTGGCAAAGATGCATATTAACAGAAAGGAGAAATGGAGGCAGAGAGATCAGTTTGATGGCTTTTGTTATGCTACCGGTGAGAAATACTGTGGAATTGAAAAGAAGGGACAGATTCAAGTAGAATCTAAAGATAGGCTCATTATCATTTTTTGGAATAAATATTTGGAAAAAGAAACAACAACTGAAAAAAAAAGAAAAAAAGAGATGAAGATAGACTTAGCAAAACTAGGAGACTGATTGCCTGGTTGGAATGAGATGGGAAAGAGCAAGATTTATGAGTAACTCCTTGGTTTTTGGTCCATGTAAACAGATAAACAGTAATACCATTAACTGAGAGAGGGATTACAGAAGGAAAAGTAGGTCTAGAGGGGGTTAGAGGAAGGCAGAGAAGTTGAAGAATCTGTTGAACATTCAAGAGGAAATGTCAAGCAATTATTAACATATATAAATCCAAAGCTCAAGAGAAGTGCCAGTTATAGTTGGAGGTGGTGGTTGCACCATGAGAATGAGTTCTACTAGGCAAAGATGGCCAAGACCAAAACTTTGAAGAGCGCTATTACCAGTTGGGCAACAGATGATGGGCCCATAATAAAGTCTGAGAGAAGAAACAAGTGGTACAAATGCCAGAAAGACTGAGAAACCTAGAAATTAAAGGGTTACAAAGATGGCGTGGTCAACAATGTCATGCACTGCAGAGGGATGAAGGGGGCCATAAGAATGGAGACTGGGGTAAGCTTTATTATGGCAAATCCAGCAGCACCAGAGAGGCAAAGCCACGTCAGACCGCAGGGTGAAGGGTGGTGAGATGTGCTTACAAGGTGAGGAAAAAGCAGTGGAGGCTCTTTGGCCAGTAGCTCAGCTGAGCAGGAAAAAGAATGATGGTCAGTATGGCCAGATGAACACAGAGCATTATTGACCCAAAGGAGGGAAAACATGCACATCACTTTTTGCTGAGAGTTGCGGAGTTGTCTATCATCTCTCCTTTTTGACACTGGAAATAAGGTGAAATCACTTCCTGAGAGTTAGAAGGCCTGGATTGGGTAGAGGATTGGAAGAGAGTAGTGAAGTCTTGGAATTTACTCACTGGAAATTGAGAGACATCCAGAACTGTTTTTAGGGTGCTGCTAAGGTTTGGGGAAAAATAAGAAATTTGACCTTTTGTTCTCTTTTCTATTTCTCCCTCTCACTTTAGCTTTTCCAATTCTACCTTCTAACTTACCTGCTTCCTGACTATGTGAATGAAAACAGTAACACTGTCACTACCAAAATAGCAAACAAGGCATTGCCTACCTGTGATGCCAATGGACACAGACGCGAGAGAACCTGGGATTTGCATGGGCCCACCACAATGCATACATCTGTGCAGATTACTTGGCAACACAACACCTCTGCTTTTCCCTCTGAAAAACAAATAATACTACTTACCTCACAAGGCTGCATGAATAGAGATAACATATGGGAAAAGCTAGAGCATTGTTTGGTTTATAGTGGACCATCAATACATTTCATTTCCTTCCAAAAGGAGGGAAAAATAATGATCAAAGTGTTGAAATGGGTGGGAGAAAAGGGAATCATATTCAATGATAAAATAACAGAAAATAGGGCCAAGGAATGGAAAGGAGGCTTGCTAAGTAGATTCTCAGTGAAAAGAAAAACACATGAGAAACCAAGACATAGATGGAGATGGATGTTTCTAAAGAAAGATGCTCACAGTACAAAAGTGTGGAGGAGGGCAAGGGAAATACTCAAACGCCATTAATCACGACCCTCGATGTCCATCCCCGTGGGGTTCACAGGAAAGAAACAGGCAGAAAAAGCACGTGTAGTCCTGTATATCATTCAAAAAAGCAGCTGCTACTCAAATCTGGAAAGTCAAGACTCAAAAAAAAAAAAAAAAAAAAAAAGATTCTGAAGCCAAACAAGATCCCAGAAATAGCATACTTGTAGAAAACCACTCACTGCTTCTGGGAAAATAGATTTAGGGTTGAATTGAGGATAACATTGCACAATGAAGACTTGTAGCAAAAGGAAGCAGAACTTGATTGAGTTTATCTGGAAGGTTCTTCCCTTGATTTATTCAACAAATAATTATTGAATACCTACTGTGTGCCAAACGTCATATCCTCTATAGGAAAATTATTTCTCCTCTAAGTGTACACACTAAAGTTATTCAAAATAGTTGTTGGCATTACGGATCTGGAAAACCACACAATTTTTAGAACAAAGAAACTCAGTCCAATATGAAATAATATCGAACTAACTGAAAATCCTAGCAAGATAGAGAAGTCATCTTATCTCTGCCACTAATTAGTTATACCCCCTTGCTTAAGTCTCTATGCCTCTGTATCTTTGAGCCCCAACCTTCTCCTTATGTTGTAAATGCAAATGAGTGTCTTATTAACATCTGTGGCACCTATTGCAAAGATATAAACAGTCAAACAGTTGTCTTTGGTCAGTCAACATTATCAATAATATATAAGATTTTTATTCTAAATGATATTTATTACGAAGAAAGTAAAAGAGCCCTTAAATAAGAAAGAAATTTGGTCATTGATTAAATTTCATACTTTCTTAGAGATGATAAATAAGGAATAAAAGATCCTGATTATCTTTTAAAGAGAAAGGAGGGTTCTATGAGATCAAAATTCTGACCAACCCTACACGTTATTTAGTATCATGTGGCCCAGTGAGATTTTATATCAGCTTACTCAAAATGAAAATCTTTAGTTCTAATTATGTTTCAAAAAGAACATAGATTCAAGTTACTAAAGTTTACTAATGGCTCTAATTTATTATCTAAATAGAGAAAAGGTGATGGAGAGGAATGGAGATTCTAGGGCAAGGAAAGTGCATTGACCCATGAAGTCTCACTTGCTGGAACATAATGTACACTAGGCAGGTGAACAGTGAGGGCATGGTGAGACGATGCACACAGATGATTCAAATTATTGGTTTGAGATATTGGTAGCAGAGGAAGGAGTGAGCGAGAACAAGTAGCTAGAGAAGAAGAAAGAAAGGTGAAGGGAAGGGCTTGTCAGTACAAAACCAAAAGAGGGAGAAACTGAAACTCACTCCTTAATTCACTGGCTAAAATATCTTCACTAATAAAAATCATCTCTGGCATCTCTTAATGGATTAGAGCTCTCCAACTAATATATTTCTCTCTTAGTTGACAGTTCACAGGAAAGAGATGTTGAATGTGAAAGTTGGCAGTGCCCTCGCCTGTACAGGCAGGATGATTGGAGGACAACAAAACTGGGTTGTCTAGTGAGACCACAGCTAGAGGCAAAATGTGGGTTATTACAAGATATATCTTGTCAACAGCCTGCTTCTTCCTTGCATGTGTTTCCTGCTATGCAAATGTATCACCTTTCCCAATATCTTTGTTTATTAAAGGCCAGTCATCCTCTGATGGTTAGGTGTGGCCAATGGCCAAAGTGGAGCCCCTCAACTGGAGGTTTGAAGGAAGAGGAGAGTAGGGTCGAGGTATTTATCGTCCAGGTGTCTTCCTGAGGGACTGCCTTGGGCTGGCTGCATCCCTTGACCCAACATCACCACTTCTCTAGGTCAACTCGTCTCGGCAACCCTGTGCTTCCAAGGCCCAGGAATGGCAGCAGCCTGGTTATTTGAAACTTCAGGATACTATACCACCCTTTGTTAGTTATCATCAGCCTACCCAAAGATTTTTATGTAATTCTTTATTAAACCTGCTATTTAGTTATTTATCACAGCATAACAAATCACCCAAAAATATAATTATGTGGCAACTCTCAAAGTTCCTGTTAGGCAACAATTTAGGAAGTACTTGGCTAAGCAGTTTTTGCTTGGGGTCTCTCATATGGCTGCAGGCATGTGTTGGCTTGGCTAGGGCTGTAGCCATCTGGGTCTAGGATGCACTGCCACGGTAGCTCCCTCACATGGTGGGAAAATTGGTACTACCTATTGATTGGGGCCTCAGTTTCCTTCCATATGAATCTCTCTATGGGGTTTTTTGAAGGTGGTACCTGGCTTTCCCCACAGCAATTGGGACAAAGAGAGAGAGAGAGAGAGAGAGAATATCATATTTATGGTCTCACCTCTGAATTTACAGAACATCACTTCTGCATTCTACTAATTCTATTAGTCAAGACAGTTAAAAAGTCCACCAGGTTCAAGGAAAGGGAACATAAACCCTAATTCTTCATGGGGGCATGTAAACTTCACACCAAAAAGGGAACATGTGAGATATGGGATATGTATAATAATGTATCTGTGTGACCATCTTTGCTAAATACAATCTGCCACCTGCTCCTTGGATTATGCTCAGTTGAGTCCGCCATCTCTTTTCTGCTGGTATTCTCACAGGTGCAGTCAAGATGATTGTAGAGTCCCTCTGGATCTAGGATTGTAGGACCCTTTAGAAGAGTTGAATGACAGCCTAATGACCAGCAGGATGAAAGGGTGAGTTGATGCAGGTCAGGGCACGCTGAGTGGAGACCAGGTTCCTGGAGAACATATCTACCTGCTGGTGAAGAAACACTGTTCAGCAAGGTGCACATGTTTAGGTCATATTGGCCATTCAGGCACATGCCTGGTTTCAGGCAAGCCAGTGAAGTCAATGAAGACATGCAGAAGATCAAGGGGCAAGAGTCAAGCAGAGCTAGATTTTCATTCTAGTTCTGTCACTTGTTTGTTGTAAGATCCTGGGCAAGTTGCTAAGCTTACCAAACCTTAGTTTTCTTACCATTTAATAAAGATATGGTCAAGACACCTACGTGCGTCAGGCAGAGTCTAGCAAGGAAAATAGAAACCACTTTACCTATTTACAATAGAGAGAATTGAATACAGAGTTTTGGTCAGTAGGAGATGGAGAAGCTGAGAGCCAACAAAGGATGTTGAGAAAACTCAGAAATTAGCAACTGTTGAAGCCATTTGCTCCCCTAGACTGGAGGGAAGGAAGAGGTGTCCCAGGAAAGCTGGGATCCCTGTGGGATTGACTGTGGAAGCAGGAATTTCAGGGGCAAAATAGCCATTTGTCAACTTTAAATTCATCTCATTTCTTCTTTTGCCTTGTCCCAAGCAATAATATACATGAAATCACAGGTTTGAAATGTGACATTTTGTTCTAATCCAATTAAAATAAGTTCATAACTTTTTAAAATAAAAACATTTCTAATTTGTATTAAGACAACTATGTAACTTTTAATACAAAAATGTTTTTTTCCCAACTTTGGGAAAGATTGGGGCATTTAATATGCTTAGTGTGTCAAGTCCTTGTAGGAAGTATGCATCCATTAATAGGTGGCTGCTACTATTATAACTATTATTAACAGTAGTAGTAGCAGCGGCATTTGTGCAGCCTGAGAGTAGGGAATCAGGCCCTGGCTGTGAGCCACTGAATATTGTTACTAGACATTATTTAAGACAGAGTATACCCAAGTATAAGGGGGTTTGAGAGAGAAACTCAGAATGAAAAATGGGACAAAGATTTAGTCTGGGTCTCAAAAACAGCAGAGACGCTCGCTTTCTAGAAATGGGTACTATCATGTTTCCCGGAAAATAAGACCTACCCATAAAATAAGCTCTAGCAAGATTTCTAAGCATTTTTGCAATATAAGCCCTACCCCGAAAATATGACCTAGTGATGGGCGTGGCTATGCAGGGTATCTGCACAACCCATGCATTTTGTCGAGGAGCAGTAAAGAAGATGAGCAGCCCTTCTCATCTGCCCCATCGCGACAGCTACTATCCCAGAGGTGACCAGAAAGGTGCGGGCAGCCCCACCGACAAGGTCAGCTCCCGCTGTCAGGTCCCAGCCATCCTGTGCGTGCTGCAAGCTGAGGCTTTGAGGGAAAAATAACACATCCCCTGAAAATAAGCCCTAGGGTGTCTTTTTGAGGAAAAATAAATATAAGACCCTGTCTTATTTTCAGGGAAACACGGTATGATTGCATTAGTACTATTAAATACACATTCCACAAGACTGAACCCTTGAGAACAAGATTGGTTCTGGCTCTGGGGTGGAACTGAACCTGCAGGTGGGTGCAAAGAGAAAGAAGAAGTCCAGCCAGAGAATCAAGCAGATCATGACATGTATCACACCAGTGGAAAATAATTTTGAACAAATTTCACCCTGACTGTTTTGTAATCAAATCACATAAACTTTGAGAGGTGAAGGAAACCAGATGGAACGAGAATTAGAACATGGGGCTCATGCAGCAGACCTAGGTTCTCCAGATCGGGCCATGTCGCGGAGCTTCATCTGGCTGTGTTTAACAAGTGTGCACAGGAATGTTCTGAGCAAGGCTAATGGTCCTAGGGCTTGTTCTTGGCATGTGTTGTTAAATAAGGAAGAAGAAGAATCTGAGATCCAACCAGTAATTATTACCAAATCCATGTTTTGTTCTGCTAACTAGATATCATACATCCAACAAAGTGGGTGTTTTAAAATAATTCTTAAGTTTTTTTGTATTACCTTCTCACATCTCAAACAAGCATATACATGCTGATGGGTCACCATCACCTTAAATGCAGCATAAAGTAGCATGCAACTACTTAATACTAAATATTAAATACTAAAGAAAAGATGATGCTTTAGAAAGGACTAAAACTAACAAAAGCATAAGAACCTGAATGCCATTCTGAGACAGGGACACATCAGTAGATAAAAAGCATTTTAAGATTGTATTCATTAGAAAGGAAAAAAGGTCAGCATTACAAGGAATGAAAAGTGCCCTTTCCACGGAGACTCCTGAACCTAATTTATCTTGCTTCAGTAAGACAGGAAATGCACTACAATATTCAGGATAGGGGGAAATGACAATTTAATGATTACAGAACATCTTTCACGTTCTGTGGTAATTGAACAATCTCAACATCAAAGGCAGACCTGGTAGCCTTTTGGAAAATGGAATGTCGCTTTGCTTTCCTTTTCACTTTTTACTGCATCAATGAACTTTAGCATCTTCTCTGGCTTTATTTTTCCATTTTCATTTAGCATTGACACAAAGCAGACCTGACTTTAAGTGTACCATGCAAAGTAGTAATTTATGTTGGAAACTTTAAATGGATGGGACAGAACCACTTTTGTATCTGTTACGTTTTAATGACTTTAAATATATCCAGCTGAACGAAGTTCAGACCTTCACTATTGCAGGTGAGGGTAACTTGACATAATAGATATCCTATTCCCCAAACCACCTCATAAAGGGGAATGTATAAACTGCCATCTCCAAATCATGCCATCTTCCCAACTCACCACTTTATTTTTAATCTATAATGTTATCAGCACCATAGAATTTTAGAGCTGCTTTTATTTAAGCAGTTCTTTATATTTTCCCCAAACATCATTTGCTAATTTTAGGGACAGGGGACTACAATACTGGGGTCAGGGAAGATATTCATTTAAAACAACTGTAAATATCCAATATCTTTGCTTTTGTAATATCAAACCAATGAAAAAATGTATTTAAAGAAAAAGTATCATACAATGGAATTTAATGGGTAACAAGCATTTCTCTAAATTAAAACTTTGGCTGTAAATTGCTACCAATGATCCTGATAAGAAGAATCCATATAGCAAACTGGTATTGATTAAATATTGGCAATTAACAAGTGAGAGGGGCTGTACTGTTTTTTTGTTTGTTTGTTTTTTTGATTTGGGGGTTTTGTTTTTATCATAATAAACCTCCAACCAGCATAGATTTTACAAATGGTTGCATTTTACCCAATAAAAATTTGCCTAAGAATAAAACCAAATTGTACTCAATATTGTAAAATTTGTGAGGGAAACTTGGTATTTTTTAAATTTTGCCTGTTTCACCAATGTTCAAGTCCAGGATTTGAGCCCTCAACTCCTCCCAGACCCCACTGCATCTTCTTTTGATAGGCCCTCAAATTAACAATCAAAAAATTAGAAGGAGGGAAGATAAATCTTTTCCCTGATTCCAGGAAAAAGATGGGAGACTTCCTCCCCCTTCCTTTGTCCCTCAATATTGTGAAATTAGGGTTCACTTTTCAGTGAGAAAATAGAACTGCTTATTTGGCCTATTTTTCCTTTTTGGAGTTATAAGCCATTTGATGTTGAGAACCATTTAGAAGATCATGATTTGGCATTGTCTTTAGGAGTAGAGTGCCTTCAGTTTAGGAAGCCTTTTTGACTCATTTCCTAAGAATGGCAAGAAAACAGAAATGGAGAACTGGCTGTTCCATGGGTGGTCTAGTATTTTAGAAAGAGGAGAGTAATGAACACTCTGAGGTTTCCTGCTATACCATCCAATACAGCTTAGCAGAGGAGAAAAATAGGGAGAGATTCAAATATGAGGTATTAATCAGATTTTGCTGTCTCAATGCTACTTAACAAAAAGCCTAAAAAAAATCTCAGTGGCTTACAACAGCAGACAAACCTCCAGGTAAGCTTGCTTCAGGAAAGGTCAACTATGCTTCTCTGGGCCAGGCTGGACTCCAAGCTTTGGGTGAGGTTTAGGTTTGCTCTATCAGTCTTCCTTTGAGGACTCAGGCAGAAGCAGCAATGACTAACTGAGACATGATGTTCTGGCAGAGAGACCAGAGCTCCAAGAGTACTGATGGAAACTCACCAAGCTGTTCAAGACTTGAACTTGAAACTGGCACACTGTCACTTATGCTTACATTCCACTGGCCAATGTGTGTCATATAGCCAAACCCAAACTCAGCAGGAAAAAGAACACTCTACCTACAGAGATGCCATGACAGGGGCTGAAAGGAAAGAAGAATTAGGAACAAATAACACAGTCCAGCGTATCTGGGGTTTAGGCTCCATTTCTCCTCATCATGGCATTTTATTCCTGATATTTATCGATGAATTCCAGAGGCTCATAGAAACCTGAAGGAACCATTCATGGAATTTGTGCATTTATGTATGTTTTTCTTATTTTCCCTAGCATCCTTTACTCCCCTTCTTCAAAAAAGGTCAAGAACTTCAGCTTTAAGACAACTAGCTTTAAAGCTGAATACCTGTGGAAAGCTGAAAAATCCCCACCCTCATCCCCAAGAGATTAGATCTCAATCCTTGGAACCTATAAAAGCTACCTTATTTGGAAAAGGGGTCTTTGCATACGTGTTTAAGGATTTTGAGATGGGGAGATTATCCTGGATTAGCCAGGTAGGACCTACATGCAATCTCCAGTGTTCTTGTAAGAGAGAAGGAGAGATGAGTTACTAGGACAGATATAGAGGAGGTAGCAATGTGGAGACAGATAGAGACAGAGATTGGGGTGATGTGGACAAGAGCCACTACCAGCAGACAACAGAAGCTGGAAAAGGAAAGGAATAGATTCTCTTCTAGAGCCTTCAAGGGGAGCACAGACCCATAGACACCTTGATTTGGCCCAGAGAAACTGACTTTGGACTTCTGGCCTCCAGAACTGTGATAGAATAAATTTCTGTTGCTTTAGGCCACCAAGTTTGTGGGAATTTGTTACAGCAGCCATGGGAAACTAATACAATGTCTCCCTTCAATTTTTGCCCCCTTTAAAGAAATTTAAATGTTGAATGATGAAGTATTCGGGTAGATTAAATTTCTAAGAAAGAAGGAAAACAGAAGCAAAGCCCTGATGTTCCCAGTTTGATCACAGATCAATAGTTAATGAGCTGTGGAAATGAGCTAGTGGTCTCTTTCCATTTCACACTGGGAGAGTTTCTATATCTCTACATTACATTCTAAACTGATTGGATTCCCTTATTAGAATTACCAGCAAGGAAACCTAAAAGAGAACGAGAGATTAAAAATAATAGCCATTCCAAAATGAGATGCCACTTAAAACAACTAGAATGGCTAAAATTGAAAACACTTATATCTATGCCTTGGTGTTGATGACAACATGGAACAACTGAAACCCTCCTAGACTTTCTGTGAACAACCACTCTGGACAATTGGCAGTTGCTTGCTTGCAAAGTTAAACGTGACCAAACAATTCCACCCCTAGGCATTTACGCAAAAGAAATCAAAACATATGTTCACAAAAAGATTTGTACATAAATGTCCATAGAAACTTATTTTATAATAGCCACAAACTGGAAATATCCATTAACAGGGGATTGAATATACTCATATAATATTAATAGAATACTACTTAGTAATGCAAAAGAGCAAAATACTGCTACATGCAGCAAAACAGGTAAATTGCCTTCTTTTCCTGAAGGGGGTCTCAAAGTCTCTCAAGGTTTCATTTTTCAAAGAAAATGTTAGCCTAGGGCATAAGTTTGGACGTTTACATTATGTTGAGTGACAGAAGCCAGACATAAACGTGTATACTGTATGATTCTCTTTGTATGAAGTTCTAGGACAGGCAAAGTTAATCTGTAGTGATAGAAATCATATCAGTGGTCACCTAGGGCAGAGATGGCAGGATGACTATAAAGAGAGCTGGTAATTTTCGGGGATGATAAAGATGCCATTTTTCTTAATTGATTATATATATATATATATATATATATATATATATATATATATACCTGCCTACCTCATCAAACTCACTTAATATCTGACATTTTATTGTATGTAAATTATTCTTTAATAAAGTGATGCAAAAATAAAATAAATAAGTACCTTTCTGAAAGAAGTAACTCTAATATTCGTCAGATGAGTTTGAAAGCACAGCTTAGAGCCTATCAGTTGAATTTGATACAAGGATTCTATCCTTCATCCCAATGAAAGCTCATCTGACTGGCAGGAAGGACAGAGATATCTCAGGGGTTCTGAGCCTTCTGTGTGTAAACTGGCTTCAGGATTGGCCCTTGTAAAGACAGCAGGGTGTGGCAGGTGAGGGAAGGAGGGTGGAGCAGGGCGACTGAGGGGGGGCTTTGAGGCTCCAGCCTGATCTCAACCCCCCAACCCCAACCAGCACCGCTGTCTCAGTGCCTTTCTATGCCTTTGCAGATGGTGGGGGGAGCGAAGCTTTCAAATTCTGAAGATAAAAATAGTTGTAATACGGAGCCAGTGCTTTCTTGCCAATTATAATTGCATTGCCTCCTTTTCCTGAAGGATTTTCAAGATCTCCCTTGATTTTCCCTTTCAAAGAACATATTAGGCTGAGTTGTAAGTTTGGATGTTTTCATTTGTTATTGCAAGGTAGTTTGACTATTGCAGATATAATTAACCACCCTCATCCTGAAATACTTGAAAAACTGTGTTCTAACCAAGTAGAGGTCTCTATGTTAGATCATCATCCCTTCAAAAAGCTCAAACAATTCCTAAAGTTTCAATTCATTGGATCATATTCTGGGGATTTTCTGAACTCTCTAATAAGATCAACTATCTTGTCATCTAACGCTCTTTTTGAAAGTGCTTGCTTTGAGGAAAAAGAAAGGTCTGAAAGTCAATAGCCAACATTATCACCTACTCAAGAAATGAAAGTATACATTCCAAAAATGCTAGGAAGGATATACATTTCAGGTGGGAATATTGTATATCAACTATAACCCTTATAGACACAAAGAGTTGATCACCCCATTATTAAATGGGCAGTCATCAAAAATTTCCAGAAATTTGGCATGGAAATCAACACAAGGTGATTTGTTGTTACATGATTTCTTCGTTCCCCCCCCCCCCCACACACACACACTAAGTGACGCATGGATTTTACGTTTCAGGAAGCAAACCCTTCCTTTATTTACCCTGCAGCAGACAAGCTGGGGAACAGCCACCCCCTTGTTAACATAGCAATGATAAAACATCCTTCTTCCAAATTCTGTTCTTTCTAGTTGTAACCCATAGTGTTGTATTGCCATATACACTCAAGAGAGGCCCATAATTAAAGATGCCCAAGGAGAAATTTCCAGAAAGAAACAGAAGGGAAAAAATAAGAACAAGAAAACCAAAACACTGTTTTGAAGCAAGCATGCAAAAGAAAACATCAAGAAAGGCAGTTAGAAACTTTATTCAGAAAATCAGGAGAGAGAGCCTGGTCTAGAAGGCATTCAGGTTACAAGCTTAAGATTAGAGACTCAATCATTTTCTTTTCAATATATATTTAAGGTGAGGGGATAAATGCTCAATATACTTTGCAGTAGCTTCTCTATCACCTTCCCCTGGAGAAAAGAGAGCCCAGGCTTAAGGAAATTGAAGCTAATATTTTATGTGGGTTCATTTAATAACTGTTATCTTACTTTTAGTACAAATTATTACCACTGAAAACCATAAGCAAATGACAAAAAAAAGGAACCCAAAGATGTTTCCTCCAAAATTTACAGCCTTAATATTTAAGACTGACAAAGGCAGTTTCTAAAAGAAAAGTTGATGCCAAACGGTAGCCTGTTTAGGATTTATCTGGAGGGCTTGTAAAAAACACAGATTGCTGCCCCTAGTCCCAGAATCTTTGGTTCAGTAGGTGTACCCCTCTAAGACATCCCCACGTGATGCTAATGCCACTGGTCCAGGGACCACATTTTGCAAACCACTCTGGTAGGGGTTAATGACACTTGTTTCCTTGACACCAACTCCTCCATCCCCACCTCTACCCTTCCCCTTCTCCCATCAGAGGTGATATTAGGCCCCTCTTTGTAATAATGATCAGGCAATAATTGCCTAAAGTTTGAGACAGAGAATGAATAACTGAATATAGGGATGGGTCCTGCGGTTGTTGGAATCCTCCAGTTCCACAGAAACAACTTTGGCCTCTGGAGACAGATTGTAGATCTGTGAAGAGCATTGCTGCCAACCCTCTCAATCCACCAAGAGGATGCTTTCTAATCTCCCCACTCTCAAAAGATATGAAGTATACTTTTTAAAAAAAAAAAAAAAAAAAAAAAAAAGGGAAGGGAGTGTCCCACTGCAGTGAAATTCTGAATATCACTGAGAAAATTGTGAAAGTAGATGGAGATTATCTGGGGAACTCACAGATGAAATTCTCAGTGGCTCCATGCCAGAAAAAATAACCCTGTTACAATTAAAAACAAGTTAAATCAAACTGTCTGGGCTTAATTGAGTCCGCTCTGAAAGTTTCTCTTCAACAAACATGGTGCTTTCAGGAGGTGAGAATGAAATTGTCCAGTCCCTTGAAACTAACTTAAGCCCCCGCGCCTTCCACCCTTGCAAGGGTGAGAGGTTTTCTCTGAGAGGCTGCAGGGCAGAAGGAGGTTGCATAGCAGAGAGACCAACTCCAGGGATTCAAAATTTCTTCCGACTCACACCCAAGGAAACACCTATTTGTACCCAACCAATATCAGACTCTCTTTGTAATTGTACAGATTGGTTCTGTGCAGATGCTGCAGAACCAGTGGCACAAAGGTAATTGCAAAGCACTTGGTGCTGACATTGTACTAACACATGTCCACACACCACTCTAGAGTGATGTCTGAGAAAGCCAATTTGGGATAATCGGGAAAATGGTTTCCAAGAAAATCCAAGAATGCTTGAAATATCCGTGTAGATAATCAGTACCTACCACTTTAAGATTCATCCTGTCCCTCCTCACAACTTATTTCTCTTTAATGTTTTCAAGCCTTCCTTTATTTTAATATAATAACATCTGTGCAAAGGAGTGGAGGGGAGTCAGAGAGAGGGAAAGGTGGGCAGGGAGATGGTGATGCTCAAAGGCCACTGGGACTATCCTCGAGCCCACACCTTCCCGGAGGCTTGCATGCACACCCACACTCCCTAGACTCTGAGCCCGTGCATAAATGGGCAGACAACTACCGAGGGCCATAAATAAGCTAATAATACTTTTTGGAGGAAATGGAAGAGAGGGAGAGAAAGCTACGTGTCTTCAGCATTAGAGAAGCAGATAAACGCAACTGTTCTGCCAAGGTTTGCTTTCCCCTCTGGCTGTCAGAGGCTGCAGCCCAGGCCTGAACTTGCCAGGACTAGGGTGGCTCTTGGTGGCTCAGCTTGTGTCCAGAGGATTTGTCGATTAGTCACAAACTTGGTCTCCCTGTGTGTATGAGAAAGAGCCATGATTCATCTTGACAACTGTCAGTTTATTACCTCAAATGGGCACAGGGAGAGATGAGCAACTGGGTGCCGGAAAAGAACACAAAAGAGCTGATGCCACTTCCTGTAACACTTTCAAGGTTTGGGCTAGAAGAGTGTATGTGGCAAGAACCCTGGGCTGAGAGCAGCCCAGCAGAAAATGACCTTGTCAGCACACTCTCAACATCCTGCCATTCAGATGTCATGAATTTTATTTGATTCCCATGAATAAAAATGTTATGTTCTTTTGCATTACTCATTTTTCCCCAAACAGCATTTCAGATTTCAAAAAAATTAGCTTTTGCTTTTATAATTCAGTCAATTCTGCATACCCAACTCTAACACTATACTTTTTTTTTAAATGTCTACCTGTGACCCAGCAATATTTCCAAGAGAACTGTGTGCATGTGTTCACTAGAATATATGCATTAGAATGTTCCTAGCAGTGTTATTCATAATAGCTTCAAAGTGGGAGTTGTCCAAATGCACATCAACGGTGGAAGGGATAAACGAGTAGCATATATCCATACAGTGAACTACTACATAGCAATGAGAATGGTCTCCACCACGTGCAATGACATGGATGGGTCTCATAAATGTAACATTAGGTGAAAGATGCCAGACATTAAAGATTCATTTTATATAAAAATAAGCAAAACTAAATTGTGCTGTTAGAAGTCAAGCCAGGGGTTACCCTTGGTCAGGGAGGGAGCAGGAGTTAGAGATTTAGGGTTGGGGAGGGTGGCTGGAAAAGGGCTGTTTCTTGATCTGGGCATTGGTAACACATGTGTTCAGTTTGTAACAGGCATCAAGCTATCTGCTTATGACATGTTCACTTTTCTACATAGGTATCATACTTCAATATAAAATAAGCACACACACACAAAGTACCTATTAGGTTGTCTTTGTCAAGATTTGTAAGCTTTAGAATACGAATGTAAGTGAGTAGTGCAAATAAATGCTGTGAGAATTTGCCATATAAACTATGCTGTTCAACAGTCCTATCAATATAATAGAGCAAAATGCCACATAGCACAAAGGGTTAGTTACCTGAATAAATTATTGTCCTTATAAGTATCTCACACCAGCCGAGGTACATCTGATAACACAAACCTCAGGATGTGATGCATCAGTTTGCCATCCATGAAGGAAGGAAAGGACCATGTGGCATATTATGACTTCCTCCCTGAGGGGAGAAAAAAGATATATTTCTCATCATGTTTCTTTCTTCCATCCTTAGATCCCACTACAAAGATTAAATGTAATCAGGGAGACATCCAATCAATAGAAAACTCATTTTGCCTAGATAAAAACCAAATGGGACAACCAAAAGCCATAAATCATTACTTAAGCCTTAGCCAAAGTTGATCAGAAATCTTTTTCCAAATAGGAAAGCTTTCTTCTCTTAAAAGAGCAGCATGCTCTGGATATCAATAAAAGTCCTTGACTGAACCTTTGCATTGGGATACGTTTCTATAGAGATAGCTTAATGGAGCCCTAATAACCTATCTGATAAGGAGTTCCAGAAGGAGTGAATCGCATGAATTATTCCAAGTCTATATGAGCAAAATCTCCAATCAAAGCCTACCCTTTCAAGCATCAAAGTTTTCACTTTAAAAATGTTAAATGAAAACACCACTAAATTATTTCAGAATGGACATTCAATCGTAAATACTACCTGAATATGAACCCCAAGGCATTAGGAATTTTTTAATTCAAGGCCTAAATGGGGTTACTAGAGCCAGGGTAGGGAGGGGGTGCCAATCTTAAAGTCTTTTAGTTTCGCATTTTAGCTCTTAAACAAAATGAAAATCATAGATATCATGGCCATGTCTTCCAGCGTTGCCCAGTTACTGCCATAATAAATAGCTATAAATGAGCGTAAGAGGTTGTTAATCTCAACATTTTTGTTCTCTACATGAACATGAACTAGTTGGTGGCTTATCCAAGACCACTCAGAAAAGAGCAGCAGGGCAAGAGTTAGAGTCAAATTTCCTAACTTTCAAATTGGCCTCAGTTCCACCTCAGGACACTGTGTCTCCTATAATCCTGGGAACTATTTCCATGGTCCTCATGGTCCGTGACAGGTGGCTCCTCAGCCTGCACTGTGGGGAAATGGAGAGTGATGCTGGCAGATGTGGAGAGAGGGGAAAGAACTACACCCTCAGCCGGCAAACCAATGCCACTTTTAGAAGAACAGACCTCTTCATTTCCTGAAAGTGGATGTTTCAGGAACTTAACAACTAGTGGAACATACTGTCTGAGGGGTGGGCATTCTTGTAGCTCTGTCTCGGGAGGTGCAAAGGCAATATATGTAACCAAAAATGTTTGTACCTCCATAATATTTTGAAATTTTAAAATTAAAAAAATAATAATAAAATTAAGTTAAATTTAATTTAGTTTTAGAAAAATCCAAACTTTATACTTTTATTTTCATTTCTCAGCCTTGGGATTCTGATGTTGTATGAAAATGCAAGTATCTTCAAAGATAGAAAATGTATATAGATATTGTTAAAATGGTAGCACTCAGAATATATGATCATGGAGCAGGACCCCCCTACCCTCCAGCTAAGTGTAGTTGTGAGCACAATTCTCATGCTGTTTTGCAGCTTGTGTCCAACAAGTGACCTAGTTTCTTTACTCATGGAGAAAAGCCCACCAGCAAATGGCACTCAGACGTGGGGGTCTGAAAAAAGATCCCACACAGTGGAAGATTTGTTGGAGAAATTTCATGAAAAGAGCAAGTGGATTACACCCGGCTTTCTCCCCCAGAGTTTATCATGACGATGATAAAGCAAATGCAAAGTAAGCCACACACACATACACACTCAAGTTTTGGAATGAAGGAAACAGAGTAACTTCTTCATGTATCCTGCTTTATATGCATTACTTTAAATTTTTTGTGGCCTTGGGTTGGGGAGCAGGATTCTGCAATATTTTTTTATTTCAGAATATTATGGGGTTACACACATTTTAGTTGCATAATTTGTTTCTGTACAGTGTGAGTCAAAGTTATAAGTGTGTCCTTCACCCAGTTAGTGTGCATTGTACCTGTTAGGTGTGAATTTACCCATCTCCACTCCCACCTACTTGATCTCCCTTGAGTTTTACTTCAGTGTGTGCACATTAAGTATTAATCGATTAGTTCCAATATAGTATTGAGTACATATAGTGTTTGTTTTTCCATTCTTGTGATACTTCACTTAGAAGAATGGCCTCCATGTCCACCAAGATTATTACAAAAGATACTAGATCACCAATTTTTCATGGCTGAGTAGTACTCCATGGTATACATATATCATATTTTGTTAATCCACTCGTGTATCGGTGGGCACTTGGGTTGTTTCCACATCTTTGCGATTGTGAATTGTGCTGCTATAAACATTCAAGTGCAAGTGTCTTTTTTATAAAATGACTTTTTTTCCTTTGGGTAGATACCCAGTAGTAGGATTGCTGGATCAAATGGTAGGTCTACTTTTAGTTCTTTGAGGTATCTCCATATAACTTTTCATAGAGATTATACTAGTTTGCAGTCCCAACAACAGTGTATAAGTGTTCCTTTCTCTCTGCATCCTCACCAGCATCTGTTGTTTGGGGACTTTTTGATAAAATCCACTCTCATTGGAATTAAGTGATATCTCATGCAATCATTTTTTAATAGAACAAAAAATTGTGTTGGAGTCTTGTTCTTAAAAATCATGCCCGCCAATAAAAAAAAACATGTCATGCAATAAAAAACTCAACATGTTGTTTTAATGTCCTCACTTCTACCAAGACAGACAATTTATTGGTACTTAGAAACCTCCAACTTGGGTTTGAACCAGGTTAATTTGATATTACATTAATCATATTATGGTAGAAGAGCAGGAGCTAACTGACGCAATAGAGAAAGTATAATTAGTATTCAGAAGTTTTATTTGTAGTCAGCATTGTCCTCACAAGGCTTGTTGCTCAGGAGGAGTCTCCTGACTCATTTCACATAGTGTATTGTGCAAAAGTATTTTACAATTTCCTAAATTTTATCAGTTAGCTATTGATGTATAACAGACTACCTCTAAATTTAACATCTTCAAACAATAACCCTTTATTTAGCTTACGATTCTGCAGATCAGAGATTTAAGCGGGATTCAGGGGATGTTTCCTCTGGTCTTGGTTGGGCTCCATTACATGTCTGTGGCCTGTGTGGTCATCTAGGTAAGTCTGAGTCTGGAAGATGACTCTGGGCTGAGGCAATGGGAGCGATTGGTCCATGGGTCTCTATCGTCCTCCTGTGGGCTAGCTCAGCAAGAGAGAGCAGAATCACGTAGGACTTCTTGAGGCCTAGACTTAGAACTGGCACATCATCACTTCTGCCACATTCTATTGGTCAAAGAGAAAGAATCAAAGGCCAGTCCAGAATCAAGGGCTAGCTCGGGAATTAGATTCCAACTCTTTCAAGGGAGAAGCTGCAAAGGCTCATGACCTAGAGCATAGGCACAGGGGAGACTATCACGAAGGGCCCAAAATGCAATCAGTCTTTTCACGTTTTAGTCTCCGACAATATTCTTTCTCCGACTAATTATATCCAGGTCCTTAAATGACCTTGGAAATAAGATTTCAACAGAGCTAGTTCATTTTCTAATACATTTCACAGGTATTTTTAAAAAATGTTCCTTCTAGGTCAGTACGTAACCATAACTTTCTATAATTGAAATCAAAAATGTTTTTCCTAGAAGCATTAGCTCAAAAGACCCTGAGACTGCTGGGAGTGGAAAGCTGTGCAAACTCAGGCTTGTCTTTAGAGGGCACTTAGTAGTTGTTCCATAAATGTTTATGACATTTTTTTATGTAATTTAAGCCAGAAACTCCTCTTCTAGAAGTCACTTCTCTTCACATTCTATTTTCCACTAGTATCACATCTCTTCTTCTCTAAATGCCTGCATTAATGGCTTGTAATTAATTAGAAGCTAATCTCTTTTATGTATCAATACAGTAAATATATTATATTAAATGATTATACCGTGCATAGAAAAATCTTACGCCTTTTCAGTTTCTTTTGCGTTATCAAAGCCTCATTGTTCTGACACTAATTTCATGCCTCCCACTCTTCTATCAGGCAACAGGCAACAAAACACGTTACAAAAAATATGGCCTGTAGCACCAGATTGCCTAGTTCAATATCCCCTCCACAGCCTTAAGTTCTGGGAATCTTAGCAAGCTGGAATCACCTGAGGAGCTTTAAAAAATAAATAAATAAATAACTGACTCCTGGGCCCCACCCACAACTTTCTGGTTTGATTGGGCTGCAAGGGGATCTGAGGGTTGGCAGTGCTAAGCCTCCTCAGGTGATTTCAATGGGCAGCCAAAGCAGAAAACTATTGGCTTTGTAGGTGCTCACGTATCACTCACGTAGGAAAGACTTTAATGACACCACCCTCATCTCCCACCCTCAAACCTGGCCCCTTGTCATATGCTCTGGCATCACACTTCCTTTTATCAGAGCTGACAGCTGGGACCTTGTATTTGTTTATATCTTTATTTGACTGTTTCCCAGTGAGCAGTCACTGGGAAACACAGTCAAATAAACTGTGTGGTAGTACCTACAAGTACAGTGGTAGCTGGTACATAGTGGGCATCCAATAATCAGTCATTGGATGCATGATTCTACTGCACTATAAGCACCCAATTTGTGAATTATATCTTAAATTTAATGACCTAGGGGAGGAGTTCTCAAACTTCAGCCCGAATCAGAATCATCTGAAGGGCTTGTTAGCCCAGAGCTTGCTGGGCTCCATCCCCAGAGCTTTTGATTCAGTAATTCTCCAGACCTGAGAATTTGCATTTCTAAGAAGGTCCCAGTTGATGCTGATGCTGTTAGTTCCTGGGCCATAGTCAATAGACTTTCTCAACAGGCAACAAAACACATTACAGAAAATAGGGCCTGTAGCATCAGATTACCTAGTTAAACTCCCAGCTCTGCTACTTATTAGCTATGTGGCGTTGGAAAAGATGTTTAATTCATGAGGGCCTCTGTGTCTCCACCTGTAAGATGGAGACAATATCAGAATTTGCCGTGTCAATTTGTTATAAGGATTAAATGAGTTAATATTTATAAAATACTTGGAAGAGTGCTTGACAAGAAGGAGGCACTTTATGAATATACTAATGCTTAATGCTTTTAATGGGGACATCTTGATAACACCTGTGGAAAATGATTTTAAAATTTTAATCCTACATTTGAAATTAAAAACAACCCCCCAACTCACACACACTAAGAATTACTATGGCATCCAAAGCTCAAAGTGTAGTACATAAGATTCATAATCACCATTATAAATACCATTAATTGACCCTCTGGTCTGTGAGGATGCTTTACAAGTGTATCTTATTTTATCCTTCCAAATAGAAAGTAGGTGTTACTGTTCTCAATTAAAATATGAAGAAACTGAGGCTCAGCCAGGTAGGGACATCTGAGTAACTGAGCTAGAAAATTCTAGAATTGAGGTATTCAAAATCTCTTTAGAAGTGAGCAACAACAAAGGAAAGTTAGATGATATATAATTTAGAACTCTTTCAGTCACAAGTAACTTTCAGTCCCAAGTAAGCTTTAGTCACAAATAACTCAAATCAAATTGACCTAAAGAACAGAATTACTGGCTCATGTGTCTTAAAAATTCTGCTACAAGGACAGCTGGATCTAGGGGCTCAAATCTGAATTCCACACTCTCACTCATTCTCTCTTGTGCTTATTCTTTTCCTCCCCCCCACCCTCCACTTCCTTCCCTCTTGGGTTCTTCTCTTCTTGTGTTTTCCTCACTCTCAACTAAGCTCCTCCACGTGGTGGTCCCCAACAGATCCAGACTAATACTGTCTTTGTGGCTAAGAACTCCAGAGTCATCTTCTCCACAATCCAAGCAAAAGTTCTGGAATGGAGTCTTCCTGTGCCAAGCTGAATTTCATGCCAGTTACAAACCAAACACTAGACTCAAGGGTATAGAACATGGTAATTGACCTGACCTGGGTGACATGTCCACCCTTAGGGTTGGGGAAGTATCCTCTCAGTGGACCAGCAAGCATGATTCCCCAAAAGAAAATCAAAGAACTGTTAGCAAAAGAAGGAACATGGAGGTTGGTGTGTGAGTCAACTTTTCCTCACAACGTCTCTTCCTCCCCTTGAAGGCCACTGGGCTGGAAGTCAGACAATCTGGGTCTAGTTATGTTGACATTGTCAAGCCTATCATTTTCTCTTGGCTTTATTTTCCTCATCTATTAAAGGAAGGACTTGGCCTGGAATTCTAGGCTTCCTCTTATCAGCTAAGTTCAAAGATTGCTATGCATACATGTCTTGTTAGCACAATCTAAATGTGACCCAATGCAATCATTTAAAAAAAAAATCTGATTGAAACAAAGAACCTAAAATAATCCTGGGAATCGCACAGCCTGTGAAATAGAGAGATACAGAGGTGAATTAGTCAGAGTAATAATGGCAGGACCAGTAGCATCATGTTCATATGCAGTCATGGATGCTAGCTATATAGATAAGGACTGAAGGAGACCAGGGGCCAGATGGAGTCAGTTGAGAAAAAGCTTCTGGGATAAAGTGATGATTGAGCTGATCCTTAAAGGAAGGGTGAGGATCGCTGTGTAAATGCAAATGGAGGTGCATTTCTAGCAAGAGGTACAGGAGAGGCCATGAGGCATGGTGGTGCATAGTATGGCCAGGAATTATAGTCTGCAGGGTCAAGGGCTTGGTGGAACTCTCAGCTGGGAGTTGGACTACAGGCAGATTGTGAAAAGCCTAGCCTGCCATGGGAAGAGGTTTGGGCTGTACCCTGTAATAGGGGATGAGAAGGCAGGAGGCAGGGAGGCAAGCTAAGATGCCCCGTCAAGCACTGGGCACAGGGTGTCCAATATAATCCTCACCACAGTCCATTAACAAAATGGATGTTAATTATCCCCATTTTACAGATGAGGAAACTGAGGCTTGGGTAGGGTTGAATAATATGCCCAGCTGCTTGTGTTCACAGAAGTTCAGACAGTGGAAGCTCTTACCCAGATCATCTGATGAGTTCAAAGCTAGTATTTCTTCTGCTTTGCCCTTGATATCGCACCAGTCTTCCATTTCAGAGGATCCCTGGAGAGACTGAATTTAGCTCTCAGCAAGGAGGAGTTTAGATGTGACTGGCCGAAAACATCAGCTCTCTTCTTAGTGTCACACATAACACTCCCAATATTTTTAGCAGTTAGCATTCTTCTCCAATCAGCCCAATAGAAATTATTTTTAACTCATGATAATGCGGTGTTTGTGAAAGTTGGTTAGTAATGAAGAGAGGAACCCTTGGCAATTTCACAAAGTATCTAACTGGTTCCTTCTGCAAACAAGTCACTGAGCAAGTTTTCTGGAAGGAGGGCAGGCTATCTTGGAGAACAAACACAACTCCAAATATAGAAATATATTTAAATCGAGTAACTTTTGTAACTGAACCAATGGACATAGGCCACCATGTATGCCTGCCACAAAGTATTACTAGGACAAAAATTTGCCAACTCTTTGTCAAGTTCAAAAATACTTGGATTGCTTAAGAATTAGGAGATTTAAATTCAGATTTAGGAATTAAAGATGAAAATCCTGCGATAGCCATGGGCACGATGCCAATTATTAATAGCTATCAGGTTTGAAAAGCTTAATGGATTAATTTCTTCTTTTCCTTTGATTAAAAATTAAAATTTAAAAGCAGGTCATTCAATTTTCCTCACATAATGTCATCTTGTCACTATATTCGCACCACCAAGCTATGGAAACATTTCCATCCATCTTTCACATTTCAAAAGATACCATGAACAGAAGACTGTCTAAAGCAATCCTTTAAGAAGAGCACCCTCCATTTAGTGTATTGATTCTGTACTTCTCAGGAGAATTGAAATGATCACCACAGTAAAACTCCTAGCTCCAAAAATGCCATTTAGAAATTGCTCTCCAATTGGAGACATTTTATGACACTGCTACGTTTGCAATACAGTGAAAGTATAAGAATCTATAAAGGATTATGTAATCACTATGTCCTGTACACGAAGTGTTGGTTTTGGATTGCTAACAAATGTTCAAACTCCCTTGGAAAAAGAAAAAGAAAAACAACAAATCGTGGGGCCAAGAGGATGAGTGGATCGAGTGTCAGCGTTTATGTTCAAGCAGTGTGGATTGGCTCCAGCCTGAGGTTAACTTAGAATTAAAATGGAACTGGTGGTCTTGCCTTGGCAGACAAGAGGTTATAACAAATCTATGACCACATACATACAGACACCACGGTCGCCAGCTAAACCACACACATGTGGCACACTCAGAGAGTTTTAGTAAAGCAGTTACCAACACAACTGGGCTCCCTTTTCTTCCCTTTCTAGGAGACAGAGCAAACCTTATCCCTTCACATAGCACTTAAAGGAATCTACATCATAGTTAACAGATTAGATCATCTTCTCCCCAAGATTTAAATTAACATTATTGATAGCTGGGAGAAAGTTCATCCTCAGTAGAAAGCAACCTATCTATATCAACCAATCATTCATCTGCCTACCAATGCAATAGTGATTTCCCTCCCCCCTAAAGAATCTTCCTGGATGTTTACATAAAGACTGCTCTACTTTTCCCAAATCTAATGAGTAAGTGTTTTTCACACCCTCTGGATATCTGTTTTGGAAAGTCAAACTCATTGGCCACTCCAGAAGCAATCAACATTCAAGACATCACTAATTAAAGTTTCAAAGAGGCAAACCACATGTAGACAACGGTGGGTTACAGAGTATCCTTTGGAAGGCAGAAGAGGGAGGGAGCCCCACCATGAATGGGAGGCCAAGATAAAAGGTAGAGAAAAGATTCATCATATCAAAAAAAAAAAAAAAAAAAGATTCATCATATCAGGCTGCCAACATGTTCATGTGGTGGTCCCAGGTTTCAGCAGATCCTGGGAATTAATTCGTGTATCCACTGAACAAACATCTGTAACATGGAAAAGAAAGTGGGCTCCAAGTTCTTGGCAACACAGAATAGCATATCACACTCTACCAAGTCAAGGTTGGGGGAATGATGAAATGTTTGGAGGATGCTTTCACCTGTGCTGTTCTGTCATAATTCTGTAGGGCTTAACTGGTTTCCCTTGGATCATGCACTGTATCAGTTATCTCTTGCTGTGCGTAACAAACCACCCCAAACTTACTGTCTTAAAACAACAGCCAGAATTACTACTGACAAGGCTATGGGTCATTTAGGCAGTCTTGCTCATCTGGGCCAAGCTCAGATGATCTAGGCCGTGCTGATGCATGGCAAGTCAGCTGGAGGCTGGAATGGCCTCACTCTATGTCTAATGGTTGGGTAGTGATAGGCTGGGGCAATGGAGGTGACTAGGCCATGTGTCTCTCATGCTCTAGTAAGTTAGTCTTGACTAGGTCTCCCAGTGTTGGTAGTGTTCCAGGAGAGTTGGCAGAAGTACTCAAAGCCCCTTGAGGCCCAGGCTTCACCTTTCCTAAATTTGATTGGTAAAAGCAAGTCATAAGATCAACCCAGATTCCAGGGGCAGGGACACAGACTCCACCTCTTGCTGGTAGTTGCTGCAAAGTCACATTGCAAAGAATGGGCTAAAGAAAAAGAAAGACTTGGGGGCATTTTTATAATCGACCTACCATATCCATCTAAAATCAGTGGCCATGTTAGGAGGGAACTTTCTTATTTCAAATTTCCAGACTTTTTTTTTTTCACTATTCTACACTAAGTTATACAAATTCCAACCTGTATTTTGTCCAATAGGCATCGAGAAACATAGAGCATGCTGGCTTTAGAGTTATACTCTCTCTCTGGCTTGCTACAAGCTTTCAGTATGTCATTGCTATACAACTTTGTGAAAATTGCTTAACCCAATCTGTGACCTCCATTTCTTCTATAAAATGGAGTTAATAACAGAGCCCAGCTCATGAGGCTATTTTGAGGACTAAATAATAAACATGAAGCTTTGAAAAGATGACTGTCACCTAAAGTACTCAAAATAGATCATCATCACCATCAATAATGACGAAATGAACTTCTGATCCGTCCTTTTCCTTCATGTGCATCTCTTCCTCTATTACAAGGCCCTGGAATACAGATCTTCTCACCCAGTAAACACTTTTTCTCTTGCTCTGCACCTCACACACCCCACCCCAGCCCCACCAGCACCCACACTCCAACAGAAGACAGACCAGTCTTCTACCATGACAAGTTTCTGGACAGTCTGTGCACTTAAATTCCCAAGTCAAGCTTCAGGCCTGGGGACTGTCTGCCAGGAGCTTCCTGCCACTTCCCGTAGCCTGAACTCTGTGAGCCTGGGGTTTGCCTTATTTAAATGTGGTACAGGCTGGGATTCCTCAGGCCTGGGAGCTACACTGGGGCCAAGACATTTGTGGCCTTTACTGGCTCAGGAATCTGTCCTGCTTTGCTGCCACTCAGAAGCTCTGTGTGTGTGTGTGTGTGTGTGTGTGTGTGTGTGTGTGTGTGTGTGTACATGTGTCTGTATATAAACAGTTAAGGGTGGGAAGGTATTGCACATAGTACAAACTCAGAAAAATTCATGATTTGGGGAAAGACTCCTACACACTTTTTGCTACGGAGAGGGGATGATGATAATCAGGAAGCCAATTTTTACATAGATTTTTCTAGAATAGCCTTATCTTAAAATCATAAATACATCCTGAAATAGAGTGGTTACATAAACAAAAGTTTAATCTGTCTTTTGCTTCTCTCTAGGACAATACAAAAATTGCTGTGAAAAAGTACCTCATAAACATGATTGTCCACATGAATGTGAATGTGTCTACTTAACACAGGTTTATTTTTTACCTTTTTTCTTTTCTTTTTCTCTTTAACATTCTTCCTCTATTATTTTTTTTAATTCAAAAAGAGCTTAGAGATAATTCCAAACCCTCATTATTCAAATTGTGGGCTGCCAGACCGCCTTATCGGCTTCTACTGAAAGCTTGTTAGACTCAACTCCAGACATAGGAAACTGGAATCTTGTTCCACAGAACAAGCTCCCTAATTTTGATGCACGGTAAATTTGAAAAGCGCTAGAGTGGGCCAGAACTTCCCTGACATCCAAATGCTACATAATCACCTGGAGGGCTTGATAAAATACAGATTTCCAGGCCTTGTCCCTAGAGATTGCGATTCAGCAGATCGGGGGAGAGGCGCAGGATTCTGCATGTCTAGCAAACTTCCAAATGCTACAGGTTCTGCTGATCCAGGAACCACAGTTTGAATCATGAGGGCTGATGTCTTCATTCTGCAATTGGGGAAAATGAGCCCTAGGTAGAAGGGGTGGTATGGGTGCTAACTAAATCACCCAATATCTTAACAGTTGTGTATAAAGGAAGACCAGACCCCAGGCTCAGAGTGTCCTTTCCAGAATACTTTCTGATGTGTGATATTGCTTTCAGTTGAATTCCCATCTTACTTTTTTTCTCCTGTTACATGACTCTCATATTTTCTTTGCCATATGACCTGTGGCATTCTTTTCAGTTTCTAACTGGCACTTGTTTCCTTAATCCACTTCCAACTTAAATTTTATTGAATTCTTGATTTTTTTTTTTTTTTTTTGAATCTTGGCAAGGGGCTGAAACATGTTGCTCAATTAATGTTTATTGCAGGGGCTCCTCTCCCTCCATTGCCTTTCTCTTTCTTAAGTCCCCTGTTTTGGTTTCCTTAGTCCTTCTTACTCCAGACTGGTGTTGTCTTCCTCAACATCATCTCTACTGATCATCTACATCTGCGGTCCCCCACCCCTGCTACAGCAAACCGGTACCAGTCCACAGCCTGTTAGGAACTGGGCTGCACAGCAGGAGGTGAGCAGCAGGTGAGCCAGAGAAGCTTCATCTGTATTTACAGCAGCTCCCCATCACTTGTATCACTGTATAAGCTCTGTCTGATCAGCAGCTGGCATTAGATTCTCATAGGAGCGTGAATCTGCTGTAAACTGCACATTCGAGGGATGTAGGCTGCACGCTCCTTACGAGAACCTAACACCTGATGGTCTGAGATGGAGCTGAGGTGGTGATGCTAGCACTGGGGAGTGGCTGCAAATACCATTAGCAAATATCATTAGCAGAGAGGTCTGACTGCACAATAAATGTAATGCTCTTGAATCATCCTGAAACCATCTGCTCCCACCCCCCACCCCCTCACCCCCGTCCTGGAAAAATTGTGTTCCATGAAACCGGTCCCTGATGCCAAATAGGTTGGGGACTGCTGATCTACATTATCTACATCAGCTATAGTAACACCTGTTTTTTTCCTGTACTTTACTTCCAAGCTATTCACGCCTTCAGTGAACACAAAGTGGTGGGTGGAAAGATGGAAAAATAAATAACTTGACTTTGAGGAAAGCAGTTAAGGAGTCTGAAGGAGGCAAACAGAAGGGAGAGCTGAGACACTAATTCACTTTCCATTTCAACCTACACTAATAATGACCACTGAATACTGAAGCTCATGGTTCAGAATCAAAAAGAACAAAAATAAGTCAAAAGTGAAAAGAGCCACACCCGTAAGAGTATTTGTCTAATAATAACGGTTTGGGAATAGTTTAGTTGAAAGATATAGAGAGTTTAAGGTTTAAAAAAAAAAGAACAAGGTTTCAAAATCCTTTTTTGTGTGTTAGATGAGGCTCCCAAACTAGGATGATCCAACTAGTTAAGCAAGTACCCCTTCCTGTACTAGGGCTCCGTGTTCCCACTCTTGAAAGGCTTGTGCCCCCCAGAAGGAAATATCCTTCTAAGTAGGGTTACCAGATTTAGCAAATAAGATTATAGAATTCCCAGTTACATCCGAATTTTGGATAAACAATGAAATATTTTTACTATAAGAATGTGTCATGCAATATTTGGGGTATAACCATACTAAAAATTATTTGTTGCTTATCTGAAATTCAAATGTAACTTCAAGTCCTATATTTTTCTGTCAACCCTAAGAAAATTAAAAGCCAGACAATTTTACCAAGATGAAAACAGGTAAGTCACAGATAAGAAAAAGAATTTGAAATTAATATATCTGCCAAAGGTTGTATATTCAGAATATATAAAGGATGCTTACAAAGCAATAAGGAAAAGATAACACAATTTTTCAAAAATGAACAAAGGATTGCAATGTGTATTTCTCAAAAGAGGACAGCTAATTTAACAAAGTCAAAAGGTATTCAACTTTACTGTTCATCATGGAAATGCAAATTAAAACCCCAGTGAAATTTCATGCATACCACCAGAAGGGACAGACTATACCAAGTGTTTGTAAGAAATCAGAGCAAGCAGAAGCCTCTGTAAATCTGTTCAACTACATTGGATAGCTGGCGGTATTGATGAAAACTGAGCACATGCATATCCTGTGACCCAATCATTCCACTCCTAGGTATATACCCAGCAGATATGTGCACATGTGCTCACCAAGTCCATGCTCAAAAATGTTCACGGAGCACCAATCATGATAGCTCACGCTGGAAAAATAAACAAGTCATGGTATATTCCTATAATAAAATACCATCCAGTAATGAGAATGAATAGTCTACATTAAAAATGCTACAAAATGGATGAACCTCACACAAAAGACAGTAAGCAAAAGAAAACAGATACAAAAGAGCACCTAATTGTGATTCTTTTAAACAAAATTTCAAAAACCAGAAAAACTCCTCTTAGGTGCTGGAAGTCAGAACAGCGGCTGTCCTTGGGTATGTGGTGATCGGAGCATGAGAACTTAGGCAGCTGGCCATGCTCTGTTTCTTGATTTAGCTGCAGGTTTGATTTCACTTTGTGAAAGTCATAGCACTGACTGCACATTTATGATTGGTATCTTTTGTTGAATTTATGTCATACTTCACTAAGATTTACATGACAACCTCTAAAAGAAGTTACCAAGGAAAGATTGGTGCCTTCTAACCTTAACCAGGTTTGTGTCCTAGAATCAATACCATTATCATATAGTGATCGTCACCACAATCCTGATACCTTATCACGTGAGAATGACCACAGGCTAAGCTTGGTTCTATATGTTCTGTTTACACCAATCTCATTTGACGTTATTAATCTTCATACAGCATTTGCTGTGAGGTAGCCATTATTCTTCCACTTTTACAGATGAAGTTATGGACTCAAAAAGAGGATACGTGGCTTATTCAGGGAAATATAATTTTTAAGTGGCACAGGCAAATTTTAAAACCAGCCATTGATTCAGGAGCTGAAAAATCAGGTGCTCTTTTCTCTGCAGGAGGCCACAATAAGTCTATAGGTAGAAAGTGAAAATTGCAAATGGTAAAACACTTCAATTTCCTCTCTATCGTTGATTTTCTGAGTCCTGAGATGGCACAAAACCTCAACAGTCAGTTTCTTTTTGTCCTGAGAAACATACAACAGAGTTCTGAATTTAATTTAATTAGCTAGAGCTAACTGAGAATTCCTACAGTCAATCCCCAGTTGAACAATGGGGAAAAAGTACATTCCCCTTCAGTATTCCAGCCATCTTCATAACCAAACATCTAAGGGAGGAAAAAAAAATAACAGACTTTAACACTCAAGCAACAAGCCCTCGTATATAGTCCCAACACACCCACTTCACAAGGTTGCATTCATGCATCCATAATACGTTCTTCTTGCCAGTTCTTGTCAAACTTTAGGGGTAGCCAAAATCAACTGGAGAGCTTGTTTAAACAGATTTCTGGGCTCCACTCCCAAGAGATTTTGATTCAATAGGTCTGAGGTAAGCCCTGAGAATCTGCATTCCTAAAAAGCCCCCAAGTGACACTGACGCTGTCAGTCCTTAGACCACACTTGGAGCAGTACTGCCTTATGCCGGGGTTAACATGAAAGAGGTGCTCACCCCTCTTTTGTTTAGGAATTGAATTCTCTGTCTTTGCTACTAATATCTACAGCTGCTACCTCAGGCTAGGTCCACATGGCCGTTTGAGAGGACACTGGCCTCCCCTCCCCTCCCTCAAGCCCTGTCTTCATCATCATTAGTGTCACGGTCACCCATTCTGTCTGCCACAATGAGATTATTGGCCACGCAGTTTCCCCAGGGCCTGAGCCCTAGCTCTCCTCTGAATTGCAAGTCCTCTAGGATCCAAATATCTCCACACGAGAGGTCTGTGTTTGTTGTATTTTGGTTCGTTTTGTATCAGGGGCAAGATAATGACAACAGTCATCTCTAGAAATTAAAGCCGTGCCTTCGAATTTTTTGCAGTTTGTTAATTTTGCTTTTCTTTTTTTCCCTTAATCTCGGTATTTTGAGAAGAGAAAAAGCACTGATCTATTTTGCAGGTGGAGGAACCCCCTCCCTATGTGGTGTCCTAAAGGAACTGTCGGCTCCTTCTTCATTTTCCACTCAACTTCAGAAAGCCCAGGGTAGTTTTTCTCTGCAGATGATCAGCTCCAATGCAGTGCAGGCCTCTCCCCAGCAGTTTCGTGGTGTCCTTGGTAGGACATCACTCTGTCGAGGGATGTGAATGGTCAGTTTCCTCATGTCAAGAAGTGGTCAATTATGTCATAACCTAGAAAGTATCTGGCTATAGGAAGCAAGACCTTGTCTCTGTCCCCTTGCCCCATAGTTGGTTAAAAACTCAAGGCGTCATATGTGGAGGGCAGGTCATGAAACTCTCATTCTTGCTTTTTAGCTGGCCATGTCATTCTAAGGGGGCCACTGAACCCCTTTTCCTCTTCAGTTATAAGAGAGGGATTTGTTTTAAGTGATCCCTATGGTCATTCCATCTTCAAGAGTCCGCAAACCCATGAACCTACAAATAAGAACCAAAGAAAACACCCTCCTTTCCAACTTACTCTTGGCACAAGTGGTGGTTTTTCTCTAGAGAAATAGACCCTCGTGATGTGTGGGTCACAGAGACATGTTGAGCCAATAATAGGACAGGGAAGAGAAATCAGGACAGAAAGGGTAGATATAATTTCCCATCAGATGAGAAAGCGTTTGGGTTTCTTTTTCTCTTTTTGAAGTCCGTAGAGAAAAAAGCAACAACATTCACCACTGTATTAGCCAACAATAATATCAAGGAGGAATCACTTAGTTCATTTTCATATTCCATTGCTACAGTAGCAAGAGGCAGTAGCCAGCTTCTTTGCAGGGGTTCGTGGGTACGGAGCATCCAACAAATCCCAGAGCCACACCCACTATTCAAACTCAATTTGGCTAAAATGACTTTTTTATGAGAACCCATGAGAAAATGGTTGACTTCCAGCCCTTATGTTATCAGAATTGTTTGACACTGAATTACATGGGCCTGGACTATAAATCTTGACTTCAGCCTCAAATGCAAGGCATTTGATGTGTCTGGGAACCTGCTGTAAGAAAGAAATTAGCTGTAAAACAAAGTAAAATGCCTGTTCCCATGGGAAGACTCGGCAGGACTGCTAATAGATCATGTGTTCATTTGGAAGACACTTGTTCCTTTGGTCAAACAGCAACTAATATTTTCACTTTCCACTGCCTCAAACAGGAAATATGGTACTAAGGGCCGACAGACAGGGCAAGGCATCATATTAATTACACGGTCGGTAAACATTTGCTCACCCGTGTTTCCTAACGGTCTGAACGCTTCCTGGTTGGAGATCAGTGGTGCTGCTGCCTCTGTTAACTTATTTTACTCTTGTATAAATGTCTGGGAAGATGAAGTGCATTTTCAGAAAATCCCCAGATTGGGAGGAAGATGGGGGTGCAGAGGAAGGCAGATCTCCTCTCACCTAAAAATGTTGAGAGCAGCCCTCGCCTGGCACTCGTGCAGCAATGGCCACAGCCTATTGCCCCTGTATGGACAGGGCATCTGGGAACCTGGACAGAGTGATTTGATGGCATTTAGAAATTGTCTTTCTACTTTGCAGGGTGGCTATCAGAGGTTCAAGCTCATTCTAAAGAAGAGAAAAAACAACGCATCCTAGGAAAGATAGATGAGTGATAACCATGTCAGAACACCCACCATCTAACTGCTCCACTTGGAAATCTCTTCTCTGGGGTAACTGCAAAGGATGAACAAAGAACACACCCACCCAAAGCTGCTCTTTAAATCAGTGGTTCTCAAAGTATGGTTCCCTGGACCAGCATTACAGGCATCCCCTGGGAACTTGTTAGAAATGCAGAATCCCAGGCCCCACCTCAGACCTACCTAATCAGAAACCCCTGGGGTAGGACTGGCAGTATGAGATGCCCACTAAAGTCTGAGAAATCCTGCCATGTAGAGATTCTCATATACTAGCTGTAGATGTGCCATCCAGGTCCAAGGTGAAGCTCTTCATGATCTACAAGGATCTCATGATCTGGCCCCAACTTACAAGATCCAATCACAAAAACCACCTTTCCCTACCTCTGCCAGGCTCGGTTTGTTCCCTCCTTGAGGACTTTTCCTGGAACCTTCTCATGCCTGGCTCCTTAGCTCATTCAAGGCTCCTGTTCAAATGACAAACCTTTTGCAAAGTAGTTCCCACCACAGACTCCCTTTAAGTACCTGCCAACAATGTCTCATAGTGTCCTTGTAGCACCTTTTCAAGATCAGAGATCACTTTTTCCATGAGTTTGTTTGTAAGTGTAGGGTCCATACTCCCCAACAAGGATGTCAAGTTCCATTAGAACAGGCACCAGATTTTTTTATGCCCACTCTTCCAATATAACCCCCTCTCGCTTCTAAAAAACTCAGCATTCATACTTTCTTCTTCTACCCCTTATCAGAGCCTATTCTTATTCATGTTGTTATAAAGCAATGCAAATGGAAAAGAGATAAAACATTTACAATACAAAAAGTATTTTTAAAAACTTTAAATTTTAGGCATCATTCAGTAGTACTGTGTAGCCTTGTGGACACTGACTGGTGAGGCCAACTATTATAGAGCCTCTAAAATAACATCCCTTGCATATAACAAAGGGCCTCTAATGTCTTCTAGTAAAGGGGCTCTGATTTAGATGTAGCTTCTTATGGAAGAAATTTTTGAAAAGAGCTGCCTTTACTCTGAGAAATTGTGTCTGTTGTGAGTTGGATAGGCAAGCCATAATCAAACTTCAGAGCTTATACTAACTACATATCTAACTGTGGTATATAAATTTATGTTTCCTATCTTTCTCTGTTTTATCTTTTTTGTGTGTTTCTTAAATCTCAACTTAGAGACAGAAACTTGGATTTGAAGAGATGTGACTCTCAGGATCCAGGGGCTTGGCCACAATGTAACCGGTTATGTTATTGGTCTTTTAACAAAATGTGCTTGCATGGCGTTATTTTTTTGCCTCCATAATGGCTTAAATGCATCCAAAAGGCATTAGAGTCACTCACTTCCAGCAAAGATGGAAGAATAACACAGATGACAGTGCATTTAGAAAGAGGCAGACAATGCCCATGTCAGCGCCAGTCCTCTGTCATCGGAGATATGAGCTCTAGGTTGGGCGCTGAGCATTAGCCCATGTAGCCTGAGATGAGTTCATGGGGCTGGAATTCAAAACACTTACCAGCTGTGGGAACCCAGTGAGAAGCCTGTCACACTGAATGGTATCCAGATTAGAGCTGTGAGAATTTGGGAAAACCCTTCTCGCTAAGTAAATTTACTTCTTTGTCGTCTTTCTTTCTTCTTCCTTTTAAGTTTGCAATGTTTGATACAATCCTGAACCTATAGCCACACATATTAACAATGGAAAAAGGCAACTCTAAAAATATTTGTTGAAGCAATCAAGTAAATTGTAATACTGACTGAATATTTGATGACCTTGGAATTATAAATTTTAGGTGTGGTAACAGCACTAGGCTTATGTAGCAAAATATCCATAACTCTTTAGAGATGTGTACTGGGGAAGGTAGGGGTGAAATAAAATGAGGTGGAATAAAGGATTTACTAGGATTTACTTTATAATAATTCAGAAAAAGAAAAGAGAGACAGAAAGGTATAGATTAAACAAGTACCATAAATCCTCAGTAATTCTTGAATTTGAAGTGGATTATGGGAGATTAAAAAAATATTCTCTCTCCTTATAAAAGTATGTTTAAAAATAAACATAATACATTTTTACTATAAAAAAGGAAAAATGAATAATGCTAGACCAAAGGAAAAATTATTTCTTAAGCAATGTAAAAAAAAAATGCCTTTTCAGCTAAGGACTTCTCCCAAGGCCAGCCACTGTCAAATAAATAATCTACATATTCAAAACATGATAAACTCATGTTCACAGGTTTTTGATTCTTAAGAACATCTTTCTGTGATTTATGCATTAATAAGAGTCAGCAGAGAAGCTTAAGTACATGGACCAGAAATTGGAAATTGCACATTGCTTTATTTGGTACTTGATTGTTAATTACTGATCATACCAGTGGCCATAGTGGGAAGAGACCAAGAGGAAGATCTGGAGGTCCCATGTTCTACTCCTGTATTTTTTTCCCATGAGTCTCTGTGTGACTTTCTTTTAACATTTCTATGCTTTCGTTTCCTCATCTATAAAATCACAGGGTTATATAGTGTTAAAGCCAAGGTTTCTTTAAGCCTGAAGGTAGGAATTCAATATTGCATAAGCAAATCTGCTTCAGTAATATGGGAGATAAGAAAAGGCCAAGTCCTAGATATGTGTTGGCAAATAAGGAGCCAGCAAATTTATTAAACCCCTGTTGAACTCTCCATACAGGAAACCCAAATGCAACAAACTTTGCTCTAAGAAAGTCTGTCTGGAAAATGAAATAATATGGAAAACAAACAGGCTCTAAAAGAGATCCTAGCACAGCATAATTCTATTAAGAAAAATAAATTGCCAACTCAAAGATTTTGTGCACTTGCTTTCCTAACACAGAAAAGAATGAGTATAAATGGCCTTTATTTATGCATTCAAAAAGTTGAAAAATAATATTTCCTTCACAGTGATATAAAACTATATGAAAACATGTACTTCTAGTGAACTTAAACTATCTGAAGTAGGAGGGTAGGGAGGGAAGAGTTGGATTTACAGGACTACCCAGTCCATTTGCTAATATTCTCTGAAAATGTTGGGGCACGTGGGCTTTGCGAATGCATGACTGATTTTAGAAAGACGCCTCCATGGAAGCAGTGTTAGGTGTACAAAACTATGGCCCATTTTATTCTGGAGTCTCGCTTTCTGCCATGTGGTATCTTCCAAATTTCTTCCACTTTTGGCTGCTATATTTGAAATTTAAGGTCGATGAGCCGCATATTTCCAAGCATGCAGGACTGTTGTCCCTATCCACTGGGACACTGTGGCACTGGGGCTGTCCCACTGGGACAGTTCACTATGCAAATAATTTTAAAAAAAACAAACACAAAACTAGTTGATTAGGTTACTCCAAAATTTATTTCATAAAGTGCTTAGGTGTCCCAGGTCTCAAGTTTCAGAAAATGTGTCATTTAATTGTCACTTAGAATCATACCCTTCTTTTTTTTTTCTTTTTTTTTTTTTTAACTCAAATCATCCTATTCCTTTCTAAAAGCCAGCCATACATTATTGGAAAATGGTTCCTGAGCAAGAAAAAAAATCATATTATTTCTCTGAGAGACCGTAAATAGAGGAACAAGAATTTTACTCATTCCAGTGTGCTTTAGTGACTTAGCTGTCATCTGTGACAGAACAAAAAAAAAATACAAAATGATGGTATCTATATTTGATTCATAGCAAGAGTTTGATATTGGTCTCACAAAATGATTTTTTCTTCGTAACTTCTTAAATTTATATAGAAATTTTCTGAATTCTAAATTGCCACTTTCCAATCTCTTGAGAGCAGTTCTTTTCTCTAGTCAGAAATGTTTCCCCAATTTTATCATGGACGTTAGTGAAGGGAGTAAGATTCAACATACATATGTATATTCATCCTAAAGTAATTTTTTGATGGTGGATACAGTTTCATGAGGTTGGCCATCATTACATTTAATTCCATCTCATTTATATACTAGAGACAGCCCGTAAAAGTTTTAAGCTTCAGAATAATTATCTGTGCTACCTGATAGAAGGTATTCTTCAATCTTAACAGTTTTACTGTCAAGTCTAAAATAAGGAAATAGGGTTGGCTTTCTGAGTTATCTAAATCAGAGGTTCTCAATCTCAAGTCTGCATAAGAATCACCCCAAGGAAGACTTATTAAAACACAGATTCCTAGTGGCCACCCACAGAGTTTTGATTCAAAAGTTCTGGGCTGGAACCTTAGGAATTGAATTTCTAACGAGTTCCTACGTGGATGCTGGTTTGATGCTGCTAGTTGGGTGACGTCACTTTCAGAACCACCAAACTAAATCTATGTACAATAGATGCTTGAATAACGGAAAACTGTAATTACTATACCGTTCTGTGGAGGCTCAAGCCATCTGAACATTTTGACTGGCTGGTAAGAAAGGAGCCTTTATCAACCCATTTTGGAAACCAAAAACTGAATAAATCTTGGTATAAACAAAAATACTTCAGGTTTGAGCTCAGCTATAGCAGAGTGCAATCAACATGACAATAGGGGAGATATTAATTAATTTTCAGTCTGAGGAAGGTCATTTGGTCACCACATAATCCTGGTCACACTGACGCAGGTATACAAAGCATCAAGAATTTACAGGAAGGAGAGGGGGAGAGTGGTTTAGTTTGCCACCCCCATGACTGTCATTAGCAACATGACAAAGCCTCTAAAAACCTCTGAAGTCTCAGGGTGTGATGTCAAGTCCCACCGATGTGACTCTAGGAAGTGAGGTTCACCACCTCCGTTGACCTCTGTGGATAATCAGTTTCATTTCTGTCACTTCTGGGTCCTTGGACATGCTTGCTGGCCCAACCCTCTGCTTTCGTCACTGGACCCTCTGGTGGTCCCTCATACTAAGGTGATGATGACACCAAGCATAAAGAAGTCTTTCAAGAGTGATTTCCTGTATCTAGCTTATCCCAGCTCAGAAAAATCTTGCCATTCAAATGAACTGGCGTCACCGATGGGGTGGAGGAAGAGAGGGTTGGGGGGGGGAGGAACAGCAGAGGGGGAAGGGACTCCCTTTCAAAGCTCTCCCTGTGAGCAGAGGAGCCAGGAGCAGGAAGAGGAGGAGCTCTACCCAGTTATTTTTAAATTATAATGGGAGCCCTTTGGTGCCCTCTCTTCTTTTTCTCAAGTCCCTGAACAACTTGCCAAAGGCATAAATCGCCCGGGCAGTTCATTCTGGCTACACTTCCTCCCTGCTCAGATTGGCAAGCAAGTGCAGCCGAAGCCATGCCAAGGGCAATTTGGGCCTTTCCCTTAAAATCCGCAACCTCCTTTCACGAAGTTGTCTTCCATCAGGCTCTCAGCGAGGGATCCAGGGGGGATAAGAGGAAGGAAAACTCACCACGGATTGGGGTGGAAGTTGAGTCTTGAAACACAAGGCAACAACACGGTTCCTCCTCCAGTAATGGGAACCACCCCTGTGCACGGGGAAGGGGCCGAGTGGCTGCGGTGGGTCTCACCATGAACTGACAGATCATTACGTGCACAGATGGACATTGTGGCAGCTCTCCTAGTCTCACGCTGGGGGTGGGGGAAAAGGATCACAGTAGTGACTGTGCCAAGGCAGTTGAAGGAGGGAGAAAATTAGCCCTGGTGTTGATACAGGAAGGTCTCGGACAGGACAAAGGCAACTCTCAATTTACCCTCTGGCCTACTTACTCTGGCATCAAAAGGCGTGTAATCTGCACCAGGAAGGAGAACTGATGCCTGAGTTCACACTTGTTGCCTCTGCTTTATTTTTAGGCTCTTTCATCAAAGAAAGGAGAGCAGGGCCAATTACACTTCAGGACTCAGACCACACTGGGTTTTCTCAGGTTCCCCTGCACACAAAGGCCCTAAATAATTTTCCATAGAGACCTGGCCAGGCCACGTAGCTAGATCTCGGAGTGGCCACTGAACCTAGGCCTGCGAGCTCAGTTATCTGTCCCCAATGGGATCTGTGTCATCACCCCATTTGTTTCTCCCATCCAATTGGTGGCTTCCTCCTGCTGAAGCAATGCTTACTCATGAGAGAAAAAAGGAAAAAAGAAAAGAAAAGGAATATATTAATCATAAGGATGGTGTGACTAATCTAAGAAAAAAATGAATAGTTCTAAGACTGAAGTCATTGTCTTTAGTAAAAATATCACTGGAGGAAGGCCCACACAGGTGACTTCCTGGCACATGTCCACCTGTGTTTTTTTTTCAATGTTCATGGCAGTAATGCAGCTGTCACCCACAACACGTGGGGAGCCTGGGAATGTCCATGGCAATGAGTCTGATCTGCTTCATGAAGAGGGCTCCCATTGTGCTGGCCAAGGGGAAGTTCATCAGACTGCCCAGAATTCTAGGGAGGATGGGGCCACGAAGGACACCTGAGCCCCCTCCTCCCTAGAATCCCTAGCCAGGCCCAGACCACCTCCAGCATTGTTTGCAATAGCTGAACAATATTTTCTTCACACCAATTTTTGCTTAAACCAAATCATTAAAAAAGAAAATAATAAATCCTTCTGGGATAAAGTAGAAATATAAACTTGGAAACAAAAGTATGTGGGAAGCTCCAATAGAACACAACAGAAACTAAGCAGAAACCTTCCTGCCCTAGACTCCAACCCCAGGGGCTGCTTCTCTTCCTTTAAAAGGGAGACTCACAAGAGTTAGAGAGGTGGTGGAGATGTGTTTGCAGCAAATGGAGTTCGTCTGTCTACTCAGAAGGAATGAAAGAGCTTGAAAAGGGATCCAAAAGGAATCTCGCACCAGGACTTGATGTCATTTAGCTCTGGTCTATGTCAGTATCCCAAATAAATCATTTCAAGAAATATCTAAGGCAGCATTTTTGAAACTCTTTTCCAGCCATGATTTACTGAAGAAATGAGTTGTAATATGCAAACTAACATACCCATACCCACTCATATATAAACACCCTTACAAAGTGTAATGCATTCTGATTGTTTTTTATTCTATCCTATTTAATTTTTTTAACACTGCTTGTGACCCATTGGCGTGTTATCAGCCACAGTTTTAAAAACACTGCCTTAAACCTTGGGAAAAATTGGTTACACCCACATCCCGAAGCTCCATTCAGTGTGGAAATCCCCTCTGCACCATTCACAGTTTTCCTATCGCTGCTTGCTCAGCATGCCCAGTCACCTGTGTTAAAATATTCTTTCTCAGCTTCCTTTCTTTCCCACTGAAATGTATCATCTTTTCTCCTAAGCCAAATTGTCCGTTCTTTCAGTTCACAGAGAAAATCAGATGTGCTGTACGTTTTATGAGAAAGATGTTCCATACATGCACAATGACTGGATATCTGGAAATCTATGTATTTTTTTTTCTTTTTGGTTCTCACAAATAAAAAGGATACTATGATCAGAGCATATCTGTCACTTATGCTGGTGAGGGACATAAAAGAAGAAATAGCAATGGCTCCTCTTCCTGATAGACTCCCTCAAAAGGCTTACAAGTAAAGCTTGTCTGGCATGGAAAGTGGCATACCTCAAAAATGAGGTACAGTGAGTGCATCAGTTCAGAAGGGGCTGTTTTTTGCACAGCCACTACCCTGACCTCATCGTCGCTGTGCTGTGAGGAATTACCATGCACCATGGCCTCATGGGCCTTGTCAACAGTATTACTGAAACTGAAGCATATTCTGCAAAACAGTGACTTTCTCCTGACATAAAATCCTGGGATAAGATCATATCGGTTCTAGTTTTGATCATTTAGAGAACAATCTCAGGGAGTTTCATCAGGGGATTCTGGTTTTCTGCTTCGCAGAACAAACAGATGCAGTCGACTCTTATTTTTAGTTTCCTTTGATTGTATACCATTGTTCTTAATTCAAAACTCCAGGCATAAAATTATATTATATAAATGGCAAGACAATGAAATCACTTCTAATCTGTGTTTTATCCCCAAAATAACTTTAATAACAATAGCTCACATTTTAAAATCTAGTTATGGTGCCATGGGCTGTATTGAGCACTTCCTTGGCATTTAGTTCAAACTAGTCCTAATATTAACCCTGTGGGGTAGTGCAATAGATTGAATGTTTATGCCTCTCCAAAATTCCTATGTTAAAACACTAGCCCGCCCAGGTATTAGGAAGCGAAGCTTTTGGAAGGTGATTATGTCATGAGGGCAGAGGCCTCGTGCATGGGATCAGTGCCCTTATAAAAGAGACTCCCAACCCCCAGAGAGCTAGCTCATCCCCTCTGCCATGTGAGGACAAACCAAGAAGGTGCTGGGATGAGAAAGTGGACCCTTACCAGATACTGAGTCTGCTGGTGCCTTGATCTTGGGCTTCTCAGCCTCCAAAACTGTGAGAAATAAATTTCTGTTGTTCACAAACCACTTAGTTTAAGGTATTTTTGTTATAGCAGCACAAACAGACTAAGATATGTAGGTATAATGCTATTGCCAAGTTATAGAAGAAGAAACTGAGGCTTAGAGCTATGAAGTGAATTTTCCAAGGTCATGCATCTCGGTGACAGAGCCACAGCTGGACTTAAAATCAACACTCTTAACCCCTTTCCGTATGTCCAATCCTCTCACAAGTAACTCGACAAAGACCCTAGTATTAGGGTAGAGGAATAACAACAAAGTTTTCATATGAAGACTCAAATAGATGATAAAACAATTTAATTAGCACAGAAGTATAATGATTAAATAAACAGCTTTTACAAAATGCTTTTAGAAGCTGCTTTTACAAAACAGCTTTTACAAAACAGCTTTTACAAAAATGTGCATATGTGACTACAGGACACCTCCATCAGCTTTTGTCCCTTCTTCCTGCCCCCACCAAAAGACATAAACACAGCAGTTGCCAAATGTTTTAGGAAAGAGGTTCTCAAAATGTGTCCCTAAAATGAAGAGCATCAGTGTCCCATGGGAACATGTTAGAAATGCAAACTCTTATATTTCACTGGTTTTGATATAGGTTTTATTATTATTTAGGTATGGTAAGGCCAACACAGATCAGGAGACAGTGGACATTGAAAAGATAGTTTATAGGCTGGGCACGGTGGCTCAAGCCTGTAATCCTAGCACTCTAGGAGGCCGAAGTGGGCAGATCATTTGAGCTCAGGAGTTGGAGACCGGACTGAGCAAAAGCAAGACCCCATCTCTACTAAAAATAGAAAGACATTAATTGGCCAACTAAAAATATATAAAAAATTAGCAGGGCATGGTGGAGCATGCCTGTAGTCCCAGCTACTTGGGAGGCTGAAGCAGGAGGATTGCTTGAGCCCAGAAGTTTGAGGTTGCTGTGAGCCAGGCTGATGCCGCGGCACTCTAGCCCAGGCAACAAAGTGAGACTCTGTCTCAAAAAAAAAAAAAAGATAGTTTATTATGTATAGCTCCTATGAGTAGGGGACGACCCAAGCCATGGGAAGGGCCACACGGGGAAACTCCCGGGTAGGTACAGAGGCGAGGGAGATGGGAGAAATGTGAGCCTTTACAGTGGTTCTCATGAGAAGGACCTGCAATGAAGGGTCAGCAGGCTTAGGATTGGCTAGTTAGAATAATTCTGGCAGGCTTTGGGGTAGAAGGGTTATCCCTAGTTGAATGGTACCTGGCCCTGGGGTGGTTGAGGCAGGTGGATAGTGGCCTGGATTGTGACAACTGGATAAAGGAGGTGGGTGGGATGAGTTGGTTGGTTTGCATTTGAAAGGTGTGCAGCAGGTGAACTGTTTACTATCTCTGGGACTGACAACCCCTGGTAGGGACAGTTGCTCCAGGACCAACAAGGTCCCATGTGTTAAAGCATCAGAATACAGAAAACAAAAGACATGGTTAATACAGCACTCTCTGGACCTACTGATTCAGAAACTCTGAGGGTTGAGACAGGAGTCTGTCTCCACAAGCACACCATGTGACACTCATGCACATTGCAGTTTGAAATCCGCTGTTTTAGGATTTAATCTCTTGTGTTTTATATAACACAAGGAGCAATAAGTATGTAGCGCATACCTGAATTTTTCATTTCTTCAAGAATTAGCAACTTTAAGTATGAATATTAAATGTATAGCTACAGACCATTTGAAGAAGCTTTCTTTAAAGACATTACATACACATGAAGATTTCAAATAATACCATTTATTTCTTTCTGTATGTTCCAGAAACAGCTATGTGTCTAAATTAGAATAAAAACAATCAAACTTTTCAATAATAAATGACACACTGAGGCACTCCCATGTACCCTTTAAAACTTGATACTTAATCTTCAGAATGATCAGGAAGACAGTTTGGGGGCTAAAGGCCCTAGATCGCCTCTTTAGAGTTTCATCCTGAAAAACTCCATTTAATTTGTTTTTCTAGAATTCTCCATTAATTTTGAAGGACCTGCTTCTAAGTTTGGTCCAGGGCAAAAACTGGGATATTTCATGTATATGGTAAAGATCATAGAACCCAACTTGTTACTCTCCAAATTTTTAAGCCCATGCTTTTAAAATAGATTGATGTTGAATACAGGAAAAAATAAAAGATTTGGGATCCAGTCCTAGTTGTGCTTTCATTACTTGTATGATCTTGGGCAAGTGAATAAATCCCTCTGGGATTTTGTTTTTCTCAATGTGATGCTCCGGTGTTGGATAAGATATTTCAAAGAAAACATGGTTCCATCTGCATCTAAATGCTTCTCACTGAAAAAAAGTCCCTTGAAGGGGACACTGCTTTTCACTACAGACAAACACAAATGAACTTTTCTACCCACACTGAGCTCCAAAATCTTAAATGCAATTGTTACTTGAGCCACTCCAGTCTACACATTCAACTCTAATAAGAGTTCTCAATCTTGGCCACACGTCAGAATTATCTGGGGAAGCTTTAAAAATGCCAGTGTCTGGAACTGATTTCCAGAGATTGTTCCTGGGTGAGACTCAGGCATGGGAATTTTTAAAAGCTCCCCAAAGTGACTGTGATGTGCAGCCAGTGTTGAGAAGTGTTCACCGGGAACAAGTCTTAGAGCATTCTTTAAATCAGGAGAGAATGCAGGGTGGTTAGTTGTACAGGTATCTGAATATGTGGTGGGTAGATGGGGAGGGCACCATGATTTTGGCCTCACCCCTGAAAAGAGAGGGGTGATGAGCAGAAACTGATTTCATGAATGATTTTGTGAGACAAGGAATAGAACACAGAACTATATCCTTCCCTCTCCTGGTAGGAAACAGAAAGGTTATTGAACTTCGGGAGTCCTGGAGACAGAAAGTTTCCTCAGTCATTAGTGTTTTCATGAAGGGGGTCCCAGGGAGCTCATGGAAGTTTCCACTCACGTGGGAGTTTGCAGGCAGTGGAGCACCTAGAAGGGGTGCCGGGGCAGGGGAAACAACCAGGATTGTGAGCACTCATGAGACACCAAATGGGACCCTTAGATCTTCTAAACATGCCAGAAGAAGAAGAGGGTGAGATTTACATAGGGCTGAGTTCTTGGATTATGCAGCTGAAGTGCTCATGGACCCAATTCTTTACCTTTCCTGTATCTGTACCCCTGAACTTGTAACTCTGCAGTGCCCTCCCACCCTGTCAGTGAGCCATGTGACTTAGTTTGGCAGATGGGATGCAAGTGTGGGCTGAAATGTCACTTATGCATTTCCACTCCCACTCTTACATACCCACATTTGTCATGTGAACATGCCTTCATACAACTGCTCACAGTCAACCAATCCCAGATCCCAAGACATGTGAGAGCAAGCCCAGATGAAGCTCTCAATGATACCCATCCTACGTCCTAGTATTCAGAGCTTGATGTAATTCCCTCCCTTTGAGTGTGGGTGGGATCTTCACCTTGCTCCTAATTGATAAGATTTAGCAAATGTAAGAGGATGCCACTTACGTGATCACATTATTAGTTATTAGTTATACAAGGCCACCTCACTAGAGTTGCTCTTACCCTCCAGCTGGCCTTGATAAAGGAAGCAGTGAAATGTGAAGAGTCCCATGGGGCAAGAAGAAAAAAATTATGGGAGGACTGAAGGAAATTAGGACCTCAATCCTGCAGCCCTAAGGAACCAAATTCTGCCAACAACCTGAGGGATTTTGAAGGAGACTCTTTCCCAGTCAAACCTTCAGATGAAGGATCAGCCCAGCCAGCACTAATTGCAGGCTGGTGAAACTTGGAAACAGAGAACCCACCTAATTGACATCAAGATTTGTAAGCCACAAAAAATGTGAGATAATAAATGTGTATTGTTTGAAGCCACTCAGTTTGTGTATTTTTTTATGTAGCAATAGAAAACTAATACATCAGCCAAGACCAGAATAACCACCCAGCTAATCCATAGCTTTGTGAACTAAATAAATGCTTATTGTTATATGCCATAGGTTTTGAAATGAAGCAAGCTGCTCTCAGTCATTTCAGCAGTGACCATCCTAGATGAACCAACCTCCAGGTACATGTGCTAGCCAGGCCAAGATCATCAGAGTAAACTAACTAAGTCAGGTATGACCATAGGCACATAAACAAACCCAGACAAAATCTTCCAAGCCCCCCACAATCAGCTAGACCCCACAAACTTATAACTTAACTAAATGTTCCTTGCTATGCATGACTAGGATTTTGTGATTGTTCTACAGTGCAATTGTAGGAATAAGTAACTGATAGAGTGACAATGAAATTTAATTATTATTTCTTTAGTATCCAAAAGACACATGAGGCTTTAGGAAACCGGAAATTAATTGTAACATAATGTGATAAAAAATATTAATCATAACTCAGATCCAACATTTCAAGGAAGAAGTCCTGTTTCAAGTCCTCTCTCTATATAGATTAAACTACATCTCACTTGAGATTAGTCCCACAAAAGAGCAGTTTACCTAATGTATAATGAAACACCAGTCAGTATTGGGGCAGAGGAACTTCTGTGATTTTAATGATGGTATTTTTTGTTATTATTCTTGTTCTTTGTTTTTTTCACATCCACCAAAATGGCTAAAATAAAGCCACAGTAAATATTAAGTTTTGGCAAGGATATAGAGGAAACTGGAACTCACATTCACTGCTAGTTGACATGTAAATGGTACAACCACTTTGGAAAGCTGTTGTCAAAGATAAATGTATACATACCTTAAAACCCAACAGTTAGGCCGGGCGCTGTGGCTCACGCCTGTAATCCTAGCTCTTGGGAGGCCGAGGCGGGCGGATTGCTCAAGGTCAGGAGTTCAAAACCAGCCTGAGCAAGAGCGAGACCCCGTCTCTACTATAAATAGAAAGAAATTAATTGGCCAACTGATATATATATAAAAAATTAGCCGGGCATGGTGGCGCATGCCTGTAGTCCCAGCTACCTGGGAGGCTGAGGCAGAAGGATCACTCGAGCCCAGGAGTTTGAGGTTGCTGTGAGCTAGGCTGACGCCACGGCACTCACTCTAGCCTGGGCAACAAAGTGAGACTCTGTCTCAAAAAAAAAAAAAAAAAAAAAAAAAAACCAACAGTTGCACTCCAACAAAATGCATGTAGATGTTCACCATAGCCTTGTGTAGAAATTTTTATATCAACACTATTCATAATAACCAAAATTAAGAAGAACAAAAATGCCAATGACATTCAAATGGATAAATAAACTGTGGTTTATTTATATAATGGAATACTACAGTGCTATTAGAATGAATGAATTTCAACCCACACACAATGACATGAATAGATTTTGCAAACATGTTAAGTGAATGAAGCCAGATGAAAAGACCAACTCCTATCTTGTTCCATTTATATCAGATAAAAAACACAGGCAAAATCAGTTTATGATGCTAGAAGTCAGGGTAGTGGATAGCTTTGGGAGGAGATGGGGTGGGGGATAGAAGGAAACATAAAGAGAGTCTGGGATCCTGGTAATGTTGTTTTTTGATCTGAGTGTTGGTTGCATCAGTGTGTTTAGTTTTGAAAATTCATCAAGCTTTATGTTTAGGCTTGTGTACTTTTTTTGTGAGTTACGTTTCATTTTATATTATTTCTTTTTTTGAGACAGAGTCTTGCTCTGTCACCCAGTCTAGAGTGTGAGTTGCATTTTAATGAAAGTTTAACAAAATGCATCTAATTCAGAATAATGTACTATAATTCTCCTTTGGTAATTTCAAGTCTGTCTATTCTAAGACTGATGAGAGAGCTACTGCTGAAGATTCTACAAAGCAGTAGAGAAAACCTAATTGTACTTCTTTTCCCCAAATGTGCTTCCACACCAAAATCAAGAGGCCACTCCCTTTGATAGTGGACATTTTGACAGCTCACACTGTGCTTGTCAATCAAAATCATGAAACTAGCAGCTTTATTTAATACTGCTTCAGGGTTGAAGGGAAATTTTTCTTATGGCTTGATGACCCTTTATCTTGTAAAGATCTCCAGAGATGGATATTTTCCATTCCATGTAGCACGTCATTTGTCACCAGCTCCAAAACTAAGACCGGGAAGCAACATCTCAGTCCTCAGTGGCACAGTAGGAAAAACAAACCCAAACCTGATGAGAAGCAACAAGTGATTTGATCAGCATCTTTCATATTCGGTAGTCTTGAACTTCCCAGCAAGTTCATGAGTCTGGGAAATGATCATTTTTTCCCAATTCACAATTAAGGAAACAGGGTCATGGATTTTGCCAATGTCACACAGCTAAATAGTAGCAGAACTTGGTTCAAAGCCTACAGCCAATGACCTTCCATCCATTTCTCTTTCTCTTGCCAGACCTTCCTGGGCCAAAGCAGGAATAATATCTCCACGGATAGGGTCACTGTTGAACGCCAGAGATGATTCTTCATGATATTCGTGGGACTGAATTTAGTTACCTATCCAAGCCACGCCATCACGTTTCTATTTTAGAACTGAGGAGTTGGGAAAAGAGAAGCATTTCCTCTTGGTTTACCTAAGCCCCAGTCTACACAAATACAGAATAATTCATTGAGAGGGATCCACAAACATTTTGGAATATAAGCTTCCTGCATAAAAATTGCAAAAAAAAAAAAAACAAAAAAACCCCACGGATTCAACATATTAGATTCCACTAAAATTTTCACTACCGAGTACATTCTTTAAAAAGAGAGACTACCAAACACAGGAAAATAGAGGCCCAAGTGAAGAAATATTCAATAGTATTATTGAAATGTTAACGAAATGGGTCATCCTGAACCAACAGCATCAGCATTTGTTAAAACAGCAAGTTACTGGGTCACATCACACGGACCAGGAACAGAATCAGAAACCGTGGAGATGTGGCTCAGTCATCTGTTTGAAAAGCCCTGCAGGTAATTTTGATGCAACTAAAGTATGAAAATAACTCAGAATAAAGTGTTGGGTAAAATATTAGAAGTATTTAAAGAATAGTATAACATCTCAATACCAGTTGAAGGAATAAAAGAAAGTTAACATTACCCTCGGAAGAAAAACATAACAAAACAAAGAAAGTAAGTGTGAGCAATAATTTATAAGGAAGAAGAAATAAATCTCAAATCATAAAAGGCAAGTTTTTGTTTGCCCTTGAAAACAGATTTTTTGCTCACATTTATATTACTCCTGGTTGTAAACACTTTATAAAGTGTTTCACAAGGATGAAATTATTTGGCAGGGAGGTGCCTTAAAGGGTAATTGCAGTGGACATTAGTAGCTATATATATTTCTCATCACATTTCCTTCAGGGTTTTGTTTTGTTTTGTTTTTTTCCTGTCTTTTAATTGTCCTTCTCTCATTTACTCTTTCTTTCTCCTCCCCTTAGTGAGGACTTACACCTGCCAATAGCACACCTAGCACAGCTGACTCCCTTCCAGAGGTCCTCAGGTTAAAGACATTGATATTTTGTATCAGCATTCAGATCCCAGAAGTAGAGAACTAATATTTACTTACCTCACCTGCAATTGTAGCTGTTAGGGAAAGCCTGGTTGATTTTTCTATAGAGTTTTTAAAAATGTTAATACTTTTCAACTCAGAAGAACATTGCAGAGTGTAGACTGCTTTCACACACAGATTCTCTTTTTAGAAGCTGCAATTTTTAACATTAGATCTAGTACATGAATGCACTCAATAAATAAATCTACATTCCATTAATAAAGATGATCCTTACAACTACTCTATAAGGGAGGCACAGCAGCTATCCTCATTTTAAGAACAGAAAACAGTCAGAGGGAGAGGATGCAGGTCTTAGCCTATACACCAAAGGAATACTTTTAAGCCAAGCATCCATGTCTCAGGTCTATGCTTATTATACCACCAGTTACAGCTACGAAAATGAAACCATTTACGGTGGCATTGAAGGAAATGCAAGGCAACTGGCTTAAAGTGCCCAAAATGGCTTCCCAAGGCCAGTGAGCAGTGTGCTTTGCAATCCAGCTGGGGAGTCTATCTCCCTGACCTTTTGCACCAAGGAATTCCTCTGGTTTCTATTTCTAACTTTTTCAATTGTGCAACTCTGTTCCTGGTATGGGAGATCCGTTAAAATGCTTGAGAATTTGTTGCCCTTCTCTTGAGTTAAACCATCAATCTTTAGATGAGAGACATTTCTCATCAGCAGTCTAAATCCTGGGCAGAACCTTTAGATGGATATTGAACAGATGAGGAGGCTAGAACTTCATGAGGACAGCATCACCCATCATCCAAGAGAAAAAAGAACTAAAGCTTGCTCAGGGAGGGATTGTTCCAATTTTAAACAGAAAAGAAGCTATAAACACAAACCTCAGCAATGACATAGAAATAGGCAACCAGTGAGCCCCACAATAAGGAAAATGCATTCAGAAGGTCTGGTGTGAGGTCCAGGAATTAGCATGTTCAACTAGTAGTGCAGTTGTTTCTAATATGGACTCCACTAATACCCTTGAGAAACACTGAGGAACAGAGGCATATAGTATTGTACATCTAGGTCCTATAGCCAAGCCAAAATCCCTGGTATGCATGGCAAACACAGAGAACCTTTTGAAAAATGAAGTTTCTCAGTGCCACATTTTTATCTGATCATAATAAGCTAGTTTTCCTTCTTCCTCTCAGTACTGTGACTATCATTTCCTTGTTCTCAGATCATTCTTAGACCCCTTTCTTCATCTGCTCTGTGTACCATGGAGGTGACCCCTCCTGTATCAGCAGCTTCCAGCCAGGTGCACCCAATGGGACACCCTGGCATGGGGTTAGAGGTCAGAAAGAAAGGAAGGGCCAGGTATTTCTCCCTATCCTTCTCTGTCATAGGCAATGTCTCAGGTAGCAACTGTGCCTTTTTCATATCTCTAGTTCCTGCCAGAGAAGCTGCTAGGGCTCCAGCTTTTGCCAGGGGGCTCAGCTTCCAGTCTCAAGGATACCACATCCTCCCTTGTGCTTCTAGCCCCAGGAGTGAAAATGTTTTCCTGCTTTTACAAATCTCCACATTTCTTTACCAGCTTCTACTTAGCATCTCAGATCTTTGATCAACTGTGTGTCCAACTCCCTGTTTTAAATGTTTCTGGTTTCAAATTAGATCAGTTTCTGTTCTCCTGACCAACCCCTAAGCAATACCTGGTGTGGCTTTAATGCCATTCTGGTGTGTGCGTCAGCCATGGGCTACCTGCAGCATCCCACAAAGTGGTGATGGAGCTCTCACCTTGACATCCATCACTCATAGTTTACCAGTGAACTCTGCAATCTGGTTGGCCAGGTAGGGTCCTCTCCTTCTCTCAGCACCTCATTCTCATCTCTCCTAAAGCTCTAAAATCAGAGACAAAACATACCACTTAATTTTAACCTGTCTTCTTCTACTGACTCACCCTGTGCCTCATACCCCCAGAATCTGATACCTGCTAAGAATCAGTAAATAAATTCAAAGTGCATAAAGACTGGAGCTGTTTTATTTCAATAAGGGTTTTCAGCATTAAGTCCAGGATGAGGTTATAAGGGGAATTTTAGCAGAGACAAAGGGATAAATATTTGAGTACAAGGGACACCTTTCTGTGACATCCCAAATCATATTTTGTGAGGAGTTTCCTATTCTAGTTAAGAAAGAAAGTGATCAGTCTAGCCTTGGAGAGAAGGGAGACTGGTAGGAAGGGGAAAGAGAGAAATTATTCAGCCACTACACATCAGCTGACCTTAAATGAGTCCTTACTGTATTCAAGACACTGTCCTAAATGCTGTATGTGTCTATTATTTGATTCTGACAAGATCACCATGAAGTATGTATTATTATACCTTTTTAAACAAACAGGGGAATGAAACATAGGAAGATTATATACTTGGTGAATAAAGGAGTCAGGATTCAAGATAAGACCTCAGGGCCCATGTGCTACCTCACCTCCTGAAAGTGAGTCAAATAAAGAAGAATAAGGTAAGAAGAAATAAATGCTATCATATTATTATCAGTGGAACATAAAACACACCTCTCTTTTCTCTTTCCTTTTTTTTCCTGAAGTTTCCCTGATTGCCTGCATTTATAGCATACACTCTGTGTGTTTGTTTCAGGAAAAGGCAATCACTCAGTAATGGGGACACTCCACTCCAGGGGTGAGCAGCTACGACTGGAAGACAGCTTAATTCGCAACATGGGAGGGATCTGTTCTGTTATCACAGCCTGGTGGTGATTTTTTCAGGCGTGATGACTTTGCAAGGCTGGAGACATGCTTCCTCAGGAAGAGGGAGAGTGACAGAAACATTTCCTCTCTCTGGAGACAGGATTCGGCCAACGCACAGTGATGAGGAGGGACTTCGCTGACACACGATTTAACCCATAGCTTTAACAATTAGGATCTAATAACCTAAAGTAGAACTGACATGTTCTTCTATTCTCAGAATGCAGATAAAAATGCATTGAGAGATTTATGCAGCATTTACTTTATATGAAAATACCCAGAAGGATGACAAAATCATTAGTAGTGATAGTAGAAACAAAGAAAGCTCTACAAGAAAACACAGCTATAATTCTAGCTTATGCTTCTTTAAAATAAAGATGCTGGGTGTGTATCTAGGGAAGATTTATTTGTCCAAACCCTTCTGGAAAATTGACAGCCAACCCAACTCAAATGGCATAAGAAAAATAAGAAATATTATTAATTCAATAGCCAATGACTGCTTTCAGGAGCTATCATATCTAGGAACGGAAATGATATCCTCAGAACATCTTGGAATCACAGGCTTTCTCAGTGAACTTCTTTCACAAAAAGAGTCCACTACCATCACCCAAGATGGTAAGATGGGAGTCCACAGCCCCAGACCGATTTCTTAACCTCTTAGCAATGCCAGTGGATGGGCAAGACCTTCTACCCCTTTATCCTTGACTTCCAAACTTCCTATTCCTCCAGCAAAAGTGCTGGGATTTACAGTGATTGTATATATGTGGGTCACACATTCATCCGATGAACCTGGGTCACGTGGACACCCTGGTATATGGGGTGGAGTCAGCTCTGCACAAATCACATGACCTGATTGTGGAGGAAGGAAGATCTTCAAGAAACATATGAACACTTTCGGCAGAAGAAAAGAAAAGAGATACTAGACAGAAAGACAAGAGTAAATGTCCACTATATGGACAAAGGTGCACAAAATACTTACAGAACTTATTAATTCATTTATTCATTCATGTGATTGTCATTTATTTGAGTCTCTAGCAGGACTTAATTCCTTCTATGCATGGAATGCTTTACTTTTCAACTGATTCCAAGGGACACTTCCAACCCTACCTTTACATCTAATAAAATATAAAATTTTAAATTAAAATTATAAATAACAAGCGTTGAAAGGAGTGTCCTGGGGCAATATAAGTGATTTCAGTTCTCTTCAAATGTTTTGCTCATTCCTTCTGTGTTTCTTCACCATACTTAGATATGTCGATTTAACGATAGTATTCAACAGTATTCTTTTTTTCAAGAACCATCCCCCAAATTATTTTTCAACTGATTCAGAAATGTTAGAACTAAAATTTCTAAATCTGTGGAATTGTTCAACCACTTTTTTGTGAGAGTTATTGAAACAGCTAAATTTTCTCAATGTTTTCAAGCAATTATTCAGAAATTGAGATATACATTTCAAGCATGTTTTCTTCATTGAGTTAAAGACTGTGGAGTAAATAGCAAAAGAAATGGGACAGGCCAGAAATACACATCCTCCATTCTGCATTTGTTCTACATTTTTCTTTTGTACAGTATCATTTGTGTCTCCAAACCCCAAGCAGCGCAGGGCAGGAGTGTGTCTATTTGTTTTGGCACCGTCAGAGTTATTGTATAAGCCACTTTTGCTTGCTGAGTTCAAGGAACAATAAATAATAATAATGAGAAAGGGCAGTTTGATGATATGACTCAGTGGAAGTTGAGAGGTCATGTGGCAGTTGACCCCCAACTGTAAAACTCACGTTCCACATCAGTGACAGCACTGGAGGTAGATTAGGCAAGAAAGGATGAGGCCCCACTTTCTCCTTTTTAATAATGTGATGATGTTGCAATACCTTGGAGGAGAAAGACACAGTGTTCCCATGTCTTTCTGCCTGGCCAGAGAGTGGGGGTGACAGCACAGCAAAGAGAGGGTGACAGTACCAACGTGGCCATAAATGTCCCTTGCCAGAAAACTTTGCAGCCAGGATCAATCTTAGAAAATATGTTCAGGTGAAAGCATTTTCCTCATCACATTACCTTAACATCCTTCAGATTCACAGACAATTTACCAACACTAAAAGATTTGGAATGACTCTTTTTTGATTTAAAAAAAAAAACAAAAAACAAAAACTCCATCATGAGTTAGATTTATTACTTTCTTAAGCTGCTCTCATGATACAATCTTATGCAATTCCCAGTGAGACTCTCACTCCTTCAACATGAAGCATCAAGAGTGACAAGGACTTTTCCCATAATCTCTTTCAGATTGCCGGGATGCCACACCCCACCCTTCGGTAGGTTTCTCTAAGGAGTAAGGAGAGTGTTCGTTGCCCGAACTGCAAGGAGTTTTAAGCTCTTTCAATATGTGTTAGAGGTGATCAGTATGTCTTCACTGTGTGGGTGGTGGGGGTGGACATTTAACTTGAAGTAGACACAAAGTACACCTCTCTTCTAGCTAAAGAGGGGTGAATTAGTCATGGTACTGCGAATGAGACTTTTCAAATGGTGATTTTAAAAATCCACTTTGTCCTCATTACATGGTAGAATTCACAGTGTTTTGACTTTGGCTTTTTTTTTTTTCCTGGTAGACATTGGGCTAGAGAGAGGCTTCACTCCTAAAGGCCCTCAATTTACTTTTTATATTGGTTCTGCAGGTCCACCCTAGAAATGCTGCTGACTCCTAGAGTATTCTGTGCTGGCTTGGGGTTAAAGGATGATTGATGACTCTTTCCTGAAGGTGTGGGTACCCTGATTAGGTGGAGGAACAGTTTGATTTAGTAATTCACTGGAGTAAAAAATTCTTAGGGATAGTTTGTTCAAAGGGAGAGGGCTATTAGGGGAAATAGAAAGGTTGCTGCAAAGCTAACTCCAGTTAAAACGTCAAGAAGCCTTCCTTTTATAAGTTAGGCTGAGACTTAGCCTTGCACATGTCCCCTTACACCTGATGCAATCAACACATTAATCAATCACCTCTGAGCCAAGCCCTGGGCTTCATGTAGTGACCTCTAAGAATCAGAACTGTGAAAGAAGCTGCTATGTTTCAACAAAGCCATTCGCTCTGCCTCCTGGACATACAGATAAATTATGCTTTCCAGGCTCCCTTGCAGTAAGAATGACCAAGTGACTAAGTTCTAGCCCATGGAACATAAGCACAGGTGCTGTATGCCCTTTCCTTCCTGGCCACAAGAATCTCCCAAGCAATTCTTCAAATTCCCTCTTTTCTCTTCTGCCATCCAAATGTGCAGAATCCAGCCAAGGACTAAGAGCCCAGGAGGGGGGAAGCCACAATATAAAAAGAGCCTGGGTCCTCAAATGACAATATGAAAGGTGCCCCCTTGGTCAGGAACATTCACATTGTACTTCCCATGAACGAAAAAATAAACTTTTATTGTGTTAAACTGCTGATAATGGGGTATTGGTGGTGTTTGTTATAGCAAGTAGTGTTACTTATTATGACCACTCTTCCCCCAAAAAATGATTTAGAAAATAGAAAAAAAAAATCTATACAATGATTTGCAAGTGCTAGTGAACCAAACCCAGCCTGTGGACATACCAATTAATATACTTCAAAGTGTTTTAAGGACTGCTTCATAAAATTATAAGGTGCTAAACAAATGTCAGCGATTGCTACTATAAGGTCTACTACCCAATTAAGGTGAAATCAACCTCCTAAGTTACAAAGATATAGTATAGTCCCATAGAATTGTCTTAATAATTCCTCTGAGGGAATAGTTTCTCCCAAAGCAAACTTGGTTTCAATGATCACCTAGACATTCGAGGCTAGCATAAGGACTGTATAAAATAGAATCCATGGGTTCACAGCTGAGAATAGGCATTTATCAGCTCTAGTTTATGCTCCTAAATATTTGTGATCATCATTAAAAAGCAAGATTGGAGATTTAATAAATCACCATTTGACAATCACCATAGTTATAAATGCTCCAGATGAGAATCAACAATGTAGGCTAAAATGAGTAAAAGTTGATTGACAAACAGTATATCAGACAAAATTGTCATTAGTCAAAGACCACACTAATAATTGTTGCAGGAAAAATCCATCAATAGATGCCATTATTAATGGTGAAAGTTTGAGGAGAAGCAATGTATTTGAATAGCCTCAAAGTGTCTCTCCCAAGACATTAATCAGTTACAAAAGGGAAAATAGTAACTTTATAGTGGAGAAACCCAGAAAACACTGCTTAACCAGGTGAGCAAGGTTTCCATTTTCAGCAATATGACATATGAACATGATAGTTCCCTGATGTCATATGCTGAGAAGAATGCAATGTCATTTCTACAACATTCTTGGAACAAATGCATAATTGCAATCTAATCAGGAGAGTACAGCAAATAAACCCTAATAGAGAGTAAGTTTAGAAAACAAATAGCCAGCATTCATTAAAGTTATCAACATCATGAAAAATGAGAAAAGACTGAGTGAAGAATAATCATAAGTTGGATAAAATTAACAAGATACAACAAATAAAAGTAATATGGGATCCTGGATTGGATTCTGGAATAGAAAAAGGGCATTAGGGAAAAAACTGATAAAATTCTAGTAAGATCTGCAGTATAAGAGTATTCTATTGGTGTTAATCATCTCATTTTGATAATTGCACTTTGTTAATATCATCACTGATAGGACAAATGGAAATCAAATATCTCCTTATATAATATACTGACAAAGATTTAATATCACTTCTGTGATGCTGTTGCCATAAAAGAATGCATAATTTGAATTTAATCACGAGGAAGCTCAGACAAATCCAAATTGAATGACATCTACAAAATGACTAGCTTGTACTCTCTAAAAATGTCAAGGTGTGCAAGATGAGGAAGACTGAGGAACTATTCCAGATTAAACAAGACATAAAAGTTGTGGCAACCAAATGCATTAAGTGACCCTGGATCAGATCTTAAACCAGATTTCTCTTTCTTTTGCTATGAAGGAAATGAGTGATATAATTCGTGAAATTGCAATCAAACCTGTATATTAGCTAATAGAGAGCACTGTCATTCTTAAGATTCTGCTTTTGATGACTGAACTATGGTTATGTAAGAGAAAGTCCTTTTACCTAGTGAAGTATTTAGGAGTAAGGAACATCATGTCCACAACTTGGAAACAGGTCAGAAACATATCCATACACAGTCACACACATGTATGTATAAAGAAGGAAGGATACATCTGGATGACAGGCATATGGAAATTTTTTGTAAAGGCTGTGTAAATTTTGCAAATTTCCTATAAGTCTAAAATTATATAAAAATAAAATGCTTACAATAAGGAAAAAGCAGTTTTGCAAAGCATAATGCCTTCCCTCAAGAACCTAAGGGTTTAGTTGGGAGATTTAAAAAAAATGGCATAAAAATATAAGGTATCCAATGTAGGAGAGACTAATTTTCATTACTTATTGAGGATATACTGAAAAATACTGTTATGGTCAAATTGGGGGGGGGGGTGCAAGTTCACAGAAAGCTTCATGGAGAAAGAAGAACCTGTCCAGACAATGAAGAATGAAAACATATGATCTAGGAAAGAGGTAAGGAATGGAGCACCTTGGGAAAAGAAAAGTGATGAGAATGCCCATGTGGGTTCTCTGGACAAGAAAGGGATAAGATTGACTGGATCCACCCTGTGACTAGATGGGATGCCAGAAATAACATTGAGCTTGTCTCATGGAGATAATGTTGCCAAAATCATTCAGGAGCTTATGAAAAATCTTGGCTCTTAGATTTCTTTATCCATAGGAAATAGGAAATCAATAAAAGTTTTTTGAGCAGATATGAAATGCACCAAGTACTCTATGGCTAGTAAATCTGTCAAGGATTGGATGGCAGTAGAGAAGAGTTTGGAGGTAGAAAAACCACAAACACATTTCCACTATTATGAGGTGGTGATGGGGACAATAGATTCCTGGAAATGGGAGGGTATGTGGAATTAGCATATGCAAGATGCATAACAGCCTATAAAAATGTCACCAATTATTAGTATACAAAAATGCTACTGATTTGTGTACGTTGATTTTGTAACCTGAAACTTTGCTAAATTTATATATCAATTCTAGGAGTCTTTTGGTAGAGTCTTTGGTATTTTCTAGATACAATATCTTATCAACAGCAAAAAGTGATAGTTTGACCTCTTTTTTCCTGATTTGGATACCGTTTATTTCTTTCTTTTGCCTGATTGTCTCTGGATGGGACTTCCAGTACTATGTTGAATAGAAGTGGAAACAGTGGTCACCTTTGTCTTTTTCCAGTTCTTAGGGGAAATGTTTTCAACTTTTCTCCATTTAGTTTGATATTGGCTGTGGGTTTGTCATATATGGCTTTTATAATGTTGAGGCATGTTTCTTCTATGCCTAGTTTGTTGAGGGTTTCTTTTTTATCATAAAAGAGTGCTGGATTTCATTGAATGCTTTTCTGCATCTATTGAGATGATCAATGGTCTTTGTTTTTTTTTTTCTCTTTATGTGGTGAATCACATTTACTGATTTGCATATGGTAAACCACCCTTACATCCCTGGGATGAAACACATTTGATCAAATAACAATCAAACTTAGAGTCAAATCAAGGACTCAATGCCATTTTCAATAGCTACAAAGAAAAACCCTAAAATATCTAGGAATATACATAACCAATGAGGTAAAAAACAATGATGAAAGAAATCATAGAGGAATCATGACACAAATGGAAAAATATCCTATGCTCATGGATCCATAGAATCAACATCATTAAAATGTCCATAATGCCCAAAGTGATGTATAGATGCAATGCAATCCCATCAAAATGCCAACATCATATTCCACAGATATAGAAAAAATAAATCTACGCTTCATTTGGAACCCAAAAAGAGCCTAAATAGCCAAAGCAATCTTAAGCAAAAAACAAATCTGGAGACATCACATTACCTGACTTCAAATTGTATTACAAGGCTATAGTAAAAAACCAGTATTGTACTGGTATTATATACAGGTAGAGACATAAATCAATTGAGCAGAATAGAGAACCCAGAAATAAAACAATCTACCTACAACCAACTGATCTTTGACAAAGCAGACAACTTACACTGTGGAAAGGAAGCCCTATTAAAAAATGTTACTGGGAAAATTGTATAGTCACATGCAGAATGAATAAAACAGGACCCCTATCTCCCATCATATAAAAAATTAATTCAAGATGTATAAAAGACTTAAATGTAAGTCATGAAAACATAAAAATTCTAGACGAAATCATAGGAAAAACTCTTCTAGACATCAGCCTAGAAAAAGTCATAACTAAGATCCCAAAGGCAAATAGGGCAATAACAAAAATAAATAAATGGGACTTAATTAAGTTAAAAAGCTTCTTCACAGCAAAGGAAATAATCAACAACATTAATAGGCATCCTACAGAATGGGGGAAAAATTTTAAATTATATATCCCATAATGGGCTAATATCAGAATCTATAAAGAACCCAAACAAATCAATAAGAAAAAAAAAACAACCCCATTAAAAAATGAGCAAAAGACATGAACAGAAGTTTTCCAAAAGAAAATAGACAAATGGCCAATAAAGATATGAAAAAATGTTCAACATCACTAATCATCAGAGAAATGCAAATTAAAATTGCAATAAAATACCACCTTACTCCTACTAGAATGCCCATTACTAAAAAGTCAAAAACCAATAGTTGCTGGTGTGGAAGCAGAGAGAAAGAAACACATATACTGATGGTGGGACTGCAAATTACTACAATCTCTATGAAAAACAGTATGGGGATTCCTCAAAGAAAGAGAAGGAGGAGGAGGAGGAGGAGGAGGAGGAGGAGGAGGAGGAGGAGGAGGAGAAGAAGAAGAAGAAGAGAAGACAACAGACTGCCTTACTGTCTAAAATCCCAATTCAGGCCACAGTAATTAAAATTCAAGGTATACTTACACAATGAAAAATGATAATAGCTTAAAAAATATTTATCTTTTTTTCATCAAATATTGTTGATTTATTTAAAAGTTTTCTAATGATCCTGGATCTTCTGCAACTGTTACACAAGCTTCTAATTGCTCTCCCCTCATTTAGTCATGGTTTTGGTCATCCTGAAATAAATTTCATCTGTGAAATATGTAGTTCTATACAAGAGACATCAAAGGACATTTTTAAGACCTTCCTTTCTAGAGGTACACTCCAAATGACAGAAGCAAAAAAGGAGAGTCTCTGTAGGAAGCACTCAACAAAACCAGAAAGGGCTCCAGAAATGAATTTAGCTTTAAACATTTACCAAACCACAAGAAAAATCATCTCTTGGTTCTTCATGTTAGGAGCACTCAAAAACAACAAATTTAAGTGATTTGTACTTTTCAAGTCTTCTGCTCATGTTAGCCTGCCAATAAACATTCCTGTTCCATGTGGAATTAAGAGAAGTTAACATGAGAAAAACATCCTGTAGTGTCTTGCTACTCAAAGTGTGGTCTATGGACTCACAGCATCAGCATCATGGGGTGGCAGGGGTGGGGGGAAACGTAATAAAAATTCAGATTCTCAGGCTCCATGCAGACCTCCTGAATAGAATGTTCATTTTGACAAGATTCCAGGTGATTCCTAAGTGCTGCTCTAAAATACAAAGATCCTTTCTCTCTCAGAATCATTATGCATTGGAATAAGACATATACATAGACCTCAAAGGGCCCAAGAGAAGATATATCAATAGTTCAGCTTCCTCATTTTACCAATGATAAAATGGATTCCCTCAAAGGGACGGTGCCTTGGTCACCTTCACACATTCCGTGGCTGGCAGAGCTCTGGCAAGAAAACCTCAAGCTTCCTGATTCTCTTCATGATGTTCTTTATACTCTGTGACTCCCTTTTAAAAGAAGTCTTAGAAATAAATGTTTGGAACTAGTGACTTAAGAATCAAAATATCTCCTCTGTTTGCAAGCTTCACTTCATTATTCGGCACTTGGTGTGTGTCAGGAATTCTTGTAGTCTGAGCCAGGCCAGGCTTGGGGTTTCCCTGCTGACTCCGCCAGGTGGAATGTGTTAGCTAACAAGCCAACACTCGTGTTAGGCAGGTAAAGGCCCACATCCGGTGGATCAAGGGCTTGCAATGATTCATTAAGTAATTTGTTTCCTTTGTACCAGGCCCAAATCTCAGGCTAGAGCCCCGGGCTCTACCTGTCAGGCCCTTGCTTTGCAATGACCCTTGCTGGTGGTGAGGTCACTTCACTAACCAGCAGACCCTAGCCTGGTGTGAGTTCTGTGACAGACATGGATGAACAGAGAACGTCCAACACAAACTCCTCACGTGGCCTCTATTCCACAGGTGAAGTATGGAAGGTTCTGGCCAGAGAGGTTCTTTCTTCACTAAGATCACCTTGGGGTAGAGGAAACGGGAGGGTAGAAACTTAGTTGAGCATAAAATGGTGCATAGAGGGTACCCCAGTCCTTCTTGGGGGTTTTCACCTTTAGGGGAGCACCAGACTTGCTAAGTCCTAAGCAATAAACCACCTGCAAATGAGAAATTCTAGAGCCACTCATTTATTGCACTATAAGATAAAAAATTAATCTACTTTTCAAGTAACCTGAGGATAATTAAGAGTTTGTGAATATAAATGAATTTAGAAATAATATGGGCCAAGAAGTTTTCAAGGCTATATCAATTTTCTTTAAACCAGTCCAAAACTCACTGACTTAAAATAACCACCATTTATTTAGCTCATTATCCCATAGGTCAACTGGGCAGTTCTGGTCTGGGCAGGTTTGAGTGACGTTGCTGGGCTCACATGTACCCGTGACTGTGGTGAACTGGTTGTTGGTTTATTTGTGATAGCCTTGCTCACATGTCTGGTGATGGGGCCAAGTGTCTCATCCTCCAGCAGACAAGCCCAGGCTCCTTCACCTGGTGGACTCAAGGTCCAAAGAACAGCAAGACAGAGCCAGCCCCAGTGTTCAAGCACATTTCAAGTCTCTGCTTGCATTGTACTTGCTATTGTTTCTTAGCCAGAGAAAGTCATTCAGCTTATTAGAGTCAGAGGCAGTTCTGTAAGACTACTGTCCCCGCCCAGAAGTCTTCCCTACTTCCTTGTTCTAGGATGCTTGAATGACATGGGTTTGTACAGTGAGGTTAGCAAAGCAGTTACAACTCCTAATTGCATGATCATGAAGGAAACATTCTGAGATGGAGGCAGTGCAGAGAGTTATTCCTTACTAACATCTTTGATCCTTATATATTAAACACATTGTCAAAAACACCCCACAAACCCATATCCTGAAAAAGAACAGAATTAATAATAGAACACATAGCAAAACCAAAAATTTAACCTAACTTTTTAAAATTAATAAAAAAGACTTAAATACTTAAGCCAATTAAGAACCCCACACAAACTGGAGGAAGTAAGTTAGGATGTTAACATAAGTGCATTGTAAAAGTTATATTGCTTTACCAAATTCTGTGCCTACTGTGTCTTTTGGCTTTTTTTATCAGGCATACTGTGATAAAGAACTTTTAGATACAGCTGAAAGAGTTCTTAATATTTTTCTACACTATTTCTCCAATGTCTCTTTTATTTTTTTTCCAGATGACCAATAAAAAAGTTTTCTGAGAGTTTTAAGATAGTTAGAAGTAAAACTGGGTACCTATTTTCTTTTCCTGTACTTACTCCTGGATCTTAAGTAAAATGCAATCTGTTGGATAAATTTAGCATTAGCCCTTTAAAAATCTCCCCAATTAGTTCATTGTGTTAGATATACATATGAAATGGGGGAGGAGAGCTATACTCACTCATTTCTACTCTAAGATACATTGTGTATATTTTACCAGTTTTATTTATCCACAGTATGAAGTTTCTCACCTTCGTTGAAAATGCTATAGGTAATTTGCCTTGGTCTCATGTACAGTGTAGCAGTAGGTGACAAGAAGCTGCAAGCGTGTATGTAGATAGTTTGTTGAAATCAGGGGATCACCTCATGACCTAAGCAGAATTTGAAATCACAGCAAACTGGAAACATGGGTACCATTCACACTGGCTTTGTCCCAACATCACATACCCAAGTATAAGCTCCTAGAAGTCCTGAGAGCTAAACTCCTGAACCTTATATCAAGAGGAGGGGGAATGGATCCAAGCTGCCTGCATACTCAGTCCTCTTTACCAAGTATAAGAAAAGCCAGAGAAAGTATTTTTTTTTCTCTCTTTCCAAATAATTCTAATAAAGTCAGTGGAGGACTCTTCTACAACTAATCCCCAAAGGTTCAATGCAACCTCCCACTTCTCTCTCCCAAAGATAGCTGTTATGCTCAACTCATTCCTCAGCATAGAGGTGAACAAAATGCTATGGATTAGGTACCAGGTACACCACTGGGGAGGAATGCTGCTCCAGAATACATAGTTTTGTACAGAGTATGAATTCGGCACTCCTGAAAGACTCCAGCTGTGCCATAAATCTTTTTAATACCCACAGTTGAACTATGTATGTCCATAAGTAAATGGATGTCATCATATTTGCAACTCATATTTGTGATTCCCAGAAACACTCTTATGTAGCATAATCCTAAAGCTCCAAGTTAAGTGTATGCACACACACATACATGCACATGCGTATAATCACATGTCGCAATGCTTGTAGTGGACATTCTTGGTTCCCCACCGCAACTGCCGTTAACAGGCTGTTGTACTCATCCTCCACTGTTGTGAGTATTTTACAATTGCCCCTTTATTTGGATAATTGCCCTTGGCCAGACCAGAGCCACCTTGCCTGAAAGGTTACACTTCCTGCTCTTGCTGGGAGCTATAGAGAGACAGTCAAGGTTTTCCTGAAATGAATTTTATAAATACATAAATAAAAACAATTTTCTGGCCTCAAGGTAAGACTAACCGCAGAGCTCTCCATGGAATGAGGCTGAAGCTCAACTCCAGCTAAGACCATGTACTTGTTCAACACCTTCCCTGGCCCATCCTACTTCCCTCACTCCCTTTCTCCTGACAGCACTTCTTCAATAAATCATGTGTACTGAATCCCTGTCTCAGGCTCTGCTTCTAGGGAACCCAACATAAAACAACACCTTATTGCTGATCTTGAAATTTTTCAGCAACTAGGACCCCAAAGTAGATGCTTTTCTTGGTCTAACTCCAACTTGTAGCTTTCAAAGTCACTTGCCACTGAGTGTTTTCGCTTTGAAAGCATTTGCTATTGACTCTAGCCTTGATGAAATTTCCTCTCCCCTCTCCACTTCAGCCTCTGTCACTCAGGTCACGTGTGCAACAAAGTTTTACTTGGTTCCTTTCACCTGAACGGCCTGGCAGACTAGAAACCCAAAGCCCAGGTGCCCTCTTTACAATGCATAGATTGAATTACTCACCCCTTGCCAGAAAAAAAAAAAGTCTTTAAAAATGATGCTTTAGAGACAGTAATCTCTCTTGAACTTGAAACCCACAGACGACTGTCACAGGACTGGCTGGCCCTGGAAAATGTCCCCATAACAAGACCATTTTGTAAAAGCAATGAAGCCGACTCAGCCCTTGATAAGCTATCTCTAAAGGGCATAATATGTCAAATATTTTCTTATCATCTTTCCCTGTATGCTTTCAGAGCTCATTTGATACTCTTTTTCTTTTCCTCCCTCACACAATTTATTTTCTGTCTTTGTATTTAGACATGCGCCTCTTCTATACACTCAGGATGGGAAAACTTCAAATAAAATAAATTGAAAGACCTGAATAACCATGCCCCATACTGCATAACTACAGCTCAATGTCTATTCAGAAGGAGGTCTGTCTTTGAATATAATAAATGCACCCACCCACTATGGCTCAATTTTATACTAACCTTTTCCTCTCTTTTTATCAGATGTAGAAATGAACATATTACACATTAGGATGTTGGCCTATCAGTGATCAAACTTATCATAGCTAATGTTTGCTGAACACTTTCTCTGAGCGAGGACTATGCTAATTGCTTTGTATCCATTATCTGATGCAGGCTACCTGCCCAAGCTTCATTTGTACCCCACCATCCTAAAAACAGCTTCCCCTTGGTCACTCCTCAGACTTAAAAGTGCATCTACCAACAGGGCTTCTCACCCTCAGGAGGACAGACTGAAAGAAGAGTTCCCTGCAGGCCCTGGAAAGGACCAAGGGCAGTTTTAGCGGTGGATTCTGTTCTTGGTTCCTTGGAGCATGATCTAAAAAGGAGAATGTGGGTTCCAGGTGGGTACATCCCCCAGTCTTGTGGACTTCTTACCCTATGAGGAGCAAGATTCACAGGCAGAGATGCAAATATAATAAGGATGGCCTGTGAGAGCACAGGGCACCCTGAGGTCCCCAGTTGCCCAACTCTGAGAAGAGAGCTTGCTCCATAACTGAGAAGTGACTGAGGCAGGGCTTGACTCCAGATCCATAGGAACCCTAATTCTTCAATGCCACCCTTCTGCTAGCACATCATTTCCTCCAGTTCATAACTTATTTAAGTACAAAAATGAATTATTGTTATTCATGCTTTAGATTGGAATAACTGTGTTCCTTAGAGGATTACATGGGCAAATAAAGCTGACCTTTTAAAAATTCTAAAGGGTAGATGATCAATAGACAATTCTTAGCAGAATTCTTTCCATGCTTAGAATGTTTCCCCCAAGAGTTCAAGGCCCAGGCAAATGATTAACTGGAGTATACCTGCCTGCCCACCTGAAGGCAAAGAATGGAGAAGGCAGGAGGCAGAGGTGCAAGGTCTTTACTGTAAGGTAAATTAAGAGGGTAGGGACAGCTATCAAGCAAGAATTAGCACCTATCATGTTAGGTATTTAGAGTGTATTCAGTGCTCAATAAATATTTCACAAAGAAACAAAGTGATGGATCATGAATTTGTGAGTAGAACTTAAGTATTTGGTTCTCCTCTTTCTTGGATCAGAATTTGTCTCTTGATAAGACAGATTTGATTTACTTTATTAATATAACCAAAGCCAACCTGGTTATTCTCTGTCCAAAAGAACAAAAATCTTACATCTCTGTCTTAAAAGAGGTTTGAGTTTGGGGTAGAGCCCCAGTATTCCCTGGAACTTTCAGATGCGAAGCCTTCTGCCTTAAAAATTTCTTCAGCTATGTTAAGACTGGCTCCCATCATTAATCAGGGAGATGTCACCAAAGCCTCCTTCACCATCTTACTCTCAGAACCCTCCAATCAGCAACTTAGATGCAGATACAGAGATCTGGAGACACTTTCCTCTCTAAAAATGCCAAACCTGAAATACAATGAATAAAAAGCCAATTATGTGTTCTTAATTTTCTATTAAAACCATGTTAAATTTTGTGTATGCGTGTATGACAGGAAAAAGAGAGATTATATAAATATGCCAGTGAATGAAAATCATATTAATATCATTGATTTACCTTTAAAACTAGGTAAAAAAACAAAGTCAGGGGATGGTGGGTAGATGGAGAGTGGAGAGATTCATGTCCACATACACATAACTATTGAACAAAAAAGACTACATACATAGTAATTCTGATCATTTATACCTAGATCATCATATGTCATTATAGAGATATATGGTTATATATATTATAAATTTACAAGAAGATAATCAAAGCCAATTTATTAAATATTCCCAGATATTCAGATCAGAAAATCCCACTTATATAAAGAGAAACAAACAAAACCCAACATTTTGAAAATCTGTGCTTTATTTATATACCTTGAATCCAGAATTTCTAAAATATATTCAGTTAAAATAGCTATATAGAAATTGGAAAAAAATGGGGAACACAAATAAAAGAATCCATGAAACTAACCAAAAGATGACCTAAGTAAGTAGTCTCAAATTTCCAAAAAGTTAAAATATAACAAACACTGGAATTTGATCTGTAAATTCTAAAATTATGGTTCTTAACTCTTTTTGTCTTTCTATATTCAATGAATGAAAAGGACTATAAAATAAACATTGGAATCTGCACGCCAACATTTGCATTCAAAGATTTCATTGACTTCCAGTAATCTCAACTTTCAGGCTTTATGTTAGTTTACATTAATGATCCTAACTGGTATAGAACTACTCTGGGTTAGACACTATGTGGACACACACCATGGGAATAACTTTGAGGGACTGTGAGGTCTTGAATATAGGCCAGAACTGAGGCTTTTCCCACCCTTTCCCTCCTACCCTCACCTACCAATGCCCTCACTGCAAAGGACTATGTGGCAGGCGTTTTCCACGCTCCATCCATATCCCATTGACATGTACCATTTCCATGAGCTCCTGGAATTCTTCACCTGAGGAGGCTTTCTGCCTGCTGGAGCCCACTGTGCCCATTTATGATGCAAGTTGGAAACACCAAGACATTGATGTCCAATACCAAAAGGAGCACCCCTCAATGACTGTCAGGAGTCCTTACCCTAGTACTCTTGCCTAATGGGCAGAGTAACTCTGAGATATGTGTTCCACTCTGCTTCACAGAGTTTCAATGAGATGAAGCTCCAATGTCCCACACTTAGTTGCTTAATGATACACAATAATGAGCTTCATTCTTTCTTTGGCAATCATATTATGATCTCTGGCCTTTACAAATTAAGGTAGCAAAAACTATGGGCTACTCTAAGGCCAGTCCTGGTCACAACTTACTAATTAAAATATTCTTCAAAATAGACCATTGCAGCAATATGGAGTTATCCAGAAACCTTCCTCATTTGGTTTGCTCAGAAACCAGAACATCCAAGTGATGAGACAGGTTGGCCCTCCAAAGGTCCTTTTAGTGGTAGCCCTTGTATTACAGAAACAGGCCCTTTAAGGAAGGCCAGATAATTTTCTCTTTAACAGCAGTGCCCAACCAAACAAAAGTTTTCATAGACTATCAATACACAGTTCCAGGTGATCCATTTTGGTGTTTGCTCCAACCAAATGAGAATGGCATCACCTACCCCAAACAGAGCAAAGCATTGTGCCCCTGGGCAAAAGCAAACATCCTTTCCATGAATATTTAACTAAGGACCACAGCTTATCAGTATTTGGCAGAACTGGCCTGATCCTATCTTTCTGTGTTCTGGAACATGTACTAGGAAGAAGATGATCAGAATGTTTTCTGTTTTAACTTTCTTTACCTTCGTAGCTCGAAACTTTCTATTAAGCAATTCTGTATTTAGATCATTCTCCCCATGTCTTCTTCCCTGAGAACTAAATTCTTAGTAGCTCTGCCTGTGAGAACTTTAGAGATATATCTAGTTTATCTTGTCACCACATTACTGGTGACAAAGGCATCTAATTGGTATTCAGTACAAGTGAAGCCTCTTAACTTCTCTAGTATATTGAAGTACAATGTGGGTTTTGAGAAGAATTCTTGGGAGTTGAAATGAAAGTATAATGGTCAAGAGCATGGGGCATATTTAAAAAAATAAACTAAAAAGGCCTGTAATCCTAGCATTCTGGGAGCCAAAGGTAGGAGAATCACTTGAGGCCAGGAGTTTGAGACCAGCCTGAGCAATAGCAAGAGGTTGTCTCTACGAAAAAAAAAAAAAAAAAAATTAGTCAGGTGCAGTGGTGCACACCTGTAGTCTCGGCTACTTGGGAGAGTGAGGCAGGAGGATAGCTTCAGCCCAGGAGTCTGAGGTTGCAATAAGCTGTGACGACACCACTGCACTCTAGCCAGGGCACAAGACCCTGTCTCAATAAATAAATAAATAAGAAAAGAAAGAACGAAAGGAAAAGAAAAATGAAAGACAACATCGAATTGGACCTATGAACCATACACCTGAGGCAGTGGGGAATGTGCATGCATCTGAGAACTGTTCAAAGGCTTCCCTGCCCCAAAATCATTCATTTGCCAACCTAGCAAAAGATGCTTGGAATATCTATTTGAAATCACTTGCCTGGGGTGATTAATTTACCAAAAAAAAAAAAAAAAAAAAAAGAAAGAAAGAAAGAGAGCTAACAGAGTTGGAGAAGCTTATGTCCCTGTTTGCATGAGTGGCCCTAGAGGACACTTGTTGTCCTGGAGTCATAATTGATAATGCCCCTTCTCACTCTCAAACATGACCCAGCTTGGACAATAAACTTATATTTGTCACTCCAGATACAAGTCACTCTAGGGATGACTCTACTCTTTTCTGGCCAAGAGACATAATAAAGCGTCCTCCCTCTGGGCTTTAACTCCTCATCTGTAAAATGGGAACGAAGGTAGCAGCTACCTCTCAGGGATGCTGTGAAAATAAAGCATGATCATACATTTAAAATGCTTGGCCTGCTACATAGTGATCACTTGATAATTTTTAGCTATTGTTATTTAAAAATATGTCATCTGGGAGGCAATTTGTCATATAGGATTAAACCATCATCACCACAAATCACTCCATCCATCTTAGACTATTTTAGGTCAAACATCAGTGACCCCCTGAGATGACTCCATGGCTGTCTCCCAAGGTACACCATGGGAACATTCAGTGCTGGACGTGGTATGTGCTTTTGTGCCCCTCAAAGGCTGGGCCACCAGGAACCCATGAGACAGGGAAAACTCGCCTGGGGTTGCGTGGCATAGAATGCAAGGCAAAGGTGGCTACCCAGACAGATGGACTCAGAGTTTAGAAAACATGAAAGCTAGGATTGCCTGGGCTTCCCTACTTCTCTTCCAGCCCATCTCTCTGAGTTGTGAGGAGTCCGTGGGTGCTTTCCCAGGGTCCACCCTGGACAGAGCATCAGCCTCATGTCCGTGGAGTTCTAGTTCTAGTCCTGTCTCCACATGTACTTTACCTTCTGAAAGATTGCCTCAGCTCCACATTTTGCAAGTCCCCCCTCCCATTTCTCTCCAGCAGAGGAGGACAAAGCCTAAATGTGATTTCAATTACAGCAATCACAAATTCATGAAGGCTGAGCCTTTGCCATCTGTCCAAGGAGTGCATCAGGCCCTTCATTGACTGTGACCAGTATGGTTTCATTGACCACCTAAACAAATGACAGTGTGCTCATGGGTTTTCTCCCAAAGACAGAAGATCAAATGAAGAGTGGGACTGTCTGAGCCTCTAGCACTCTGGAAGTGGTAAAATTTATCACCTCACATTTGCATAATTCAGTGAGATTCTTCATTTAAAAGCTGACAAGGACAACTTCAAAAAAGAGTGTTGATTAGAAACTAGACAGCATATTTTTAAATTTTAAATTACCTATCAGTCACTCCCTAACAGGTAACAACTTCTCTGTGTTGTGGGGATTTGGGTATTCGCTGATAAATATGCATCGTGCTGATGTATATGGAAATAGAGTAGTAAATAGGTATTAAAGGCTCCCCATGTACCAGGAATTATGCCAAGCACTTTGCTGCATTTAATTATCACAACCACTTTGTGCATTATACCCATTTTATAAGTGAGGATGTGAGGCTCAGAGTGAGCAAATAACTTGACTGAGGTGAATTTAAAGACCTGATTCAACTGACTCCAGTGTCTGTGGTCTAACTGCTACCTTGCCATGGCCCCTTGCACATATTAAACACATGCACAGGGACTCTCCACTTGCTGTCCTAACGAGAACTGGCTTGTGACAAATCACCTGCAGAAGAGGTAACAGGAATCCTGGTTGGATATGGAAAGAGAAGCCAGCAGAGTGTGGACCTAATGGCAAGCTGGGACAAACCTGAGTTGAATAAACAGATAATCCCCCAAAGTGTCAACCCACCAGATCAGCCCAGAAGTTAAGCTGTGGGGCAGAAATTGAGCAGAAATGAAACTAACCCCATGGGAAATTTTAAATCTTTATAATAATAACTGTTAACACTTATTAAGGGCTTAACATATGCCAGAAATTATTCTAGGCATTTTTGCATTAATTTATTTATTTCTCAAATGGTCTCATTCACTCATTTTACAGAGGAGGAAACTGAGGCACAAGGATGTTAAGTAACAGGCTGAAGACCACACAAATTATAGGTAACAGAGTGGGTATCTGAACTCAGAAAGTCTAGTTTAGGAATGCAAACTCATAACCTTTCTCTATAGTTACGCTCTATGCTCTATTTTCTAGGAAAGTATATATTTTTGGTTAAAAGTTTACATGAAATCCAAAAAAAAAAAAAAATAAAACCATTTCAGAATCCAGTCTATGAGCTTTCTTGGTGAAAAAGCACTTTCTCTTTAGGATACAAGGCACTATCTATGACATTGGGTAAGAACAAGTTTTATAGCCCACAGTGGCCAAAGCCCTATATCTGAGATTATGAAAGTCATATTGACTGCTGCCAACATCCGTGGCAATTAATAATACTCCCAGTCCACTCCTTCCCAGTTGACATCTGGAGCTCAAGTGAATGAAGTCGAGATGTGTGGCATCTCATCGTTACGCAGCGATACAGCTCTTCTGAAAAACTCGGAGCATTACCCGAGCCATAATACCCCTCATAAATAATCTACCAGTTAGAGGACATTAAATGTAAAGAAAGGGTGACCTCTGACCTTCCATTCCCTTTAATGGTACTTCATTAGTCTCACAAATGGAGGCAAATTCATAACAGGGGGAATCAATTCCGCCACTTGGAAATAATTAAGACACATACATCAAACAACAGCTTTTTTTATTCTTTCTAATTAAGTGATCCATCCCAGAGGAGTGCTAAATTGGTCAGTGCAAATATAAATTACACTAAGTGTGAGTGTTTGAAGATCAATGTGGAGGTCTTGGTGTTTCCCTGTGCTCTTCCTACACTTGCCACACATTAAGCTACTGTTCTGACTACAACATCAAGACTCTAAAAACCCGGATTTCTTTTGGTAACAAGATCCTCAGAATACCCCACAAGTGGCCAATCTGTCTGGCTGCCCCATTGAAGAAGGAATCAAATCCTTAGTATCCCATCTGCAGTTCCACCTTCCCCTTGGAGTACAAAATGCCACAAGACTTAATATCTGGCTTTGGGCTCAGTGGCTCAAACTTTGAAGGACATGTCTTACACCTTTTGACCCTACCTGAGATATCATCCCTCATGTGAAAGTTTTATCAAAAAGCCCATGGATTCTATAAAAAGACACCTGCACTCAAATGTTTATAGCAGCACAATTCACAATTGCAAACATGTGGAAATAACCGAAGTACCCATCAATACATGAGTGGATTAATAAAATGTGGTATATGTATACCATGGAGTACTATTCAGCCATTAAAAAATGGTGAACTGATACCTCTTGTATTAACCTGGATGGAACTAGAGACCATTCTTCTAAGTGAAGTATCGAAAGAATGGAAAAACAAACACCACATGTACTCACTGTTAAATTGGAACTAATCAGTCAACACCTATGTGCACATATGGAACTAACATTCATCAGAAATCAAGCAGGTGGGAGGGGAGAGGGGAGGGATGGGTAAATGCACACGTAACACATACAATACACACTATCTGGGTGATGGGCACACTTATAACTTTAACTCAAACAGTACAGAAGCAATTTATATAACCAAAATGCTTGTACCCCAGTAATATTCTAAAGTTAAAAATTTAAAAAAGTAAAAAAGCCCATGGATGGGTTTTGGCATTATCTAAGACCTTTACCACCAGCAAAATGGGACTTCTGGCTGCTATGAGGCCAAGCCTGGCTCTTCTAAAACCTTTGTCTAACTTCAAAATCAACTCAGGAATCACATGCACTATTGAATGACAGGCCTCATCATGTTTCTCCCTGGAAACTGAAATAGGACCAAAAGCAAACTAAATGTTTACAAGATTTTTTTGTTTTGCTTTGCTTGTGGGTTATAAAAATGAATATCATTTTACTTTGATATGACTCTGAAAGATCTTTGCAATCAGCAATGACCTACACCTTCTAAACTCCTCAGGGAGGTAAACAAGAGCATCTTGCATCCACAGACAGAATGTGGAAAGACAAACACTGGATTTAGAAGCAAGATATTCAATTCAAACCCCGCTCTGTCACTTTCGAATGGCGTGCCTTTATGTCCACAAAGGGAGGGGGCATACATGATTCTATAATATTGCAGCTCCATCCTATGACAGCACTCCTATATAAGTAGGTACTCGATGAGTATGTGAATGTAAGTACGTGGCTAAAGGAATGGGGTCAATGGGGGTCTTGATCTGTAGAAGTCCCATCTCCAAATAAGCTCAGAAGAATGATGTCTTAGGTTGAGTTCCCCATGATAGACATGAGAAGAGAGTATGTGTGTAAGTGATTTATTAAGAAAATTCTCCAAAGATAAACTGATAAGTGAGTGGAAGAAATAGGCAGGAAAGAGGACATACCAATAAAGGGCATGATGGCAGGTGGACACCCTAGCCTCATCCAGATCCTTGGGGAGCTCTAGGGTATAGATCACACCTCAGAGTTTGTCCCTCTCCCGAGAAAGGTGCTGAGCTTTCATCTTCCTCTACCCATCAGTTATGACATAAGGGCTGCATTGAGGAGTTGTAAACTCTTAGGCATTTTCTCTTCCTGCAGGGGCAAGACTTTAAAAAAAGATCAAGGTGCAAAATCAATGCACACAGAGGCTGGGGATGAGCACATAGCACCACTAAAAGTGATCCAAGGGGAACTGCTTGGAGCCCTGGCAAAATCTCCTACAACTGGTTTGCAGGTTGTTTTGCTTCTGTGAACCAACACCGAGCAACATAACACCCTATGCTTTAACTTTGCAAAGGGCTTTCTCTCACTTGATAGCATTTGATTCTCAACACACAACTGTGTGATAGTTGGAATATGAAGTGTTACTATCTATTTGTGACAAATAAGGGATCTTGGGACTAGAGGAGAAAAATGACTAGTTTCTAATGAAAATAAATGAGCACAAATAAGATTTTTGCATTGTAAGACAGTAGCTAGAAGACAGCTGGATAGTTTGTTAACATGAAAAATTATATGCATCCTAAAATCAATGAAATATGGTCTCAACACACTGAAACTACTCCTTCTCATAATCTGAAGGCCTGAGAGATTATTGAAAGGAGAAAACTCTTGCACAGAATGCTATTTATTAGGTTGTCCATGACTAATCACCTGCAACCAGTTCCCACAGCAGTGGTTCTTAGCCACATTTACCCAACTTTTACACTCAATAAATGAAGAGTGGTTATTATTCTTATTGGGAAGCCAAACCTTTCAAAGAGAAGCTGTATTTACAAGCCTAAACTATTTCATATTTATATACAAAGGAGTTATGATCATCTGTTCACACTACTTCACCTCGTTACATACATAGAGAACAACTGTCATTGGATTTCCTGGTTGAAGTGTCACTGTTGACAGTCTCTAAACCTAATCTAGCTGAAGAAAGTTGAGTCACCAAGAAATAGAGTGGGCCTTCCTTCATTAAGATCTACCAAGCAAGCTTCATGTTATCCCTTTTAAAGAAATATCCACGTCTTTTTGTCTTCAAATTCAAGTTCATCCTACCTCATCTTTTGTTGGAATATAATAATTGTTCAAGTTGGAAAAAAAAATAACTTCAATCCCTATCCTGTTTGAAATAGAAACCATTGAATTCTAGGATAATTGGCGTCCAGCCTCATTTCTCTTTCTTTTGTGAGACACTCAGCGTCCTGTCTCAGGCTTATACCCGTGACTTTGATCCTTTTCATAGACAAAATTGAGAAGGTTCAATGGACCTACATGTCTCATTTCAAGTCAAGTCTGTCTAATACTAAGGAGAAGGAGTCACTGCACTGTATTCCCTAGTTCAAAAGCATTTCTGTCATTTTGAGATTAAAAATAGATATCTGGCTTAATTGTACTTTAGCAGAGTAAATCCATTACTTATACTTTCAGAATATAGTTTTCCACAAATAAAAGAACAATAATGAATTATTATTTCTGAGTACCTTCTTAAATATAGCTCAGGCCTGCAGTACACAGGGAGGTCTCAGACCGAGTAACTGGAGGTGAGGGCTCCTAGGAAGAGTGTCGTGAACATCTCACTTCACAAGCCAAGCTGGAAAAAGTGAGCCCTTGCAGGACAGCATCTCTTTTACTTCCAGGCTTGGAACACTCCAAAGCAGGTATGTTTTAAACCTGCCGATGGTGTGCAGAGGGGATGCCGGCAAGGAGAGGATGGCACACACCAGCTGAGAAGAGTTTGAGGAAGGGATTATTTACAGTGGGTGGAAAGGGTTTAGGAAACCAAGAAGAAAGTTGATAAAAGAGGGAGCTTGCTTTTGACTCCTAACGCAGAAAGGAGAAGAGTTGGAGGCAGGTGCTAGAATACTAGAATTCTGCAGGCAAGCTATAGGAGGGGGCTGCCTAACAAGAGCTGTGTCCTCGCATGGCAAGATTAGCCAATCCATGATTAGGGGGAAGGGAGGAAGAAACCCAGTATATACTGAAGTGTGGGACTCACCTTAATTAGGTGGCAATCACTCTGTGTAAGGCAGAGTCTGATATTCCATAGCATACTGAGTATCTTCCACCTGCTCCTTTAGGTCCATTGACACTCTGCCTTACACAAAGGCGAGATAAATGCTTTGTCTCTGATGTCTCATAAACTCTTTGATGGTCACCTCTTCCTGGTCCATGGCTGATCCACTACCATCGCCAGAAGTTCATCATCATCCTGTGTGCCCTCCTGGACTGCCCAGAAACCCCACATAGCCCTAAACAGACTTGAATTCCTTGAGTGACAGTCCATATGTCATATGGGCACAGTCTGTCATTCTACTTCATGTCTTCCTACATCCTAATCCTTCAATGAAAGCTGTTCCTTGCCAGGTGGCTAGCTGGTCAATCTAATAAAAAGAATCCCATATAATTAATCAAATATCACTAATTGGATATAATCATAGATCCTGCAGCTAGAAGAGTTCTCAGAATTTATTTCTGGTGCTGTCAGAATATTTGACATACTGGTATGAATGTTTCATATAAGAGGAAACAAAGACCTAATGATGTAAGGTAACATACCAGGCTTGCATGTGATTTCAACTGGAACAAAAGATATTATCTTTAATAAGGCCCCTCAAGAAACCCAGTATATACTGAAGTGTGGGACTCACCTTAATTAGGTGGCAATCACCCAGCATCAGGAATATTGAAACACATTGTGAGAAAGTGATTCTTTTTATACTCATTTCAACAACTGATTATATCAGAAAGACTTGATTTGAAGTTAGGACATCTTAATCCCTCTTTAAACACTTGATACACTCCCTTCATGTCAAAGAGAAGCAAGCATTAGACACAGACTTCAAGTTCAGGCAATGGTAGATGGATTTAATTTGATATTGTCTTATTTCTCTTGAATGTTGTGTTACCTTCTACTTAAGAATGAATGATAATGGCTTTCAATTATGTTAATAACATTAAAGTTTCCTTCTGAGCATGTATTTAAGTTTAAAAAGTAATAAATTTAAAGAAAATATATATAAACAGTGGTATAGTTTTTTCAGGGTTATGTAAAAATAATAAAGGTGTGAAGTGAAGCCATATAGTTTGGGAAATATTACTTTATTCCAAAGAGTTTTTATCTATAATCCTCAAAATACCCAGTGAATCCTGTAATTCGCATGTATATAAATAGTATGTAATTTATGCAAGTGTGTCTGTCTGTCTATATACATGTATTTATAATGGCAGGACAAATTCTATCATGGCTCCAATATTCCCTGGTGTAGGTACTCTGTATAATTCCTTCCCCTTGAGTGCAGGCAAAACCTGAGAATAAATGAGATATCACTTCCATAATTGTGTTATATTATATAACAAAAGCTATTTGGCAGATAGAATTGAGGTCCCTACCATTGACTTTGAGTCAATTCAAAGGGAGATTGCCCTGGGTGAGCCTGGCCTAATCAGGTGATTCTCATAGAAGACACAAAAAAGCAGCAGCGGATGCTTTCCTATGGCCTAGCACAAGCAAACAGCCGTATTGCAAGAGCACCGGGCCATGTCACACAAACCTAAGAGCGGTATTTAGGAGCTAAGAGTGGTCTACAGACAATAGCTAGCAAGAAAACAGAGCCCTAAGTCATACAGCCACAAGAAATGAACGTTGCCAACAACTGGTGAGCTTGGAAGAGGGCCCTGAGTTTCACATAAGATTGTAGTCCCAGCTGACACCTTCATTTCAGCCTGATGAGACCCTGAGCAAAGGAACCGGTGAACCCATATCCAGACTCCTGATCCATGGAAACCGTGAGATAATAATTGTGTGTTATTTTAAGCTGCTGGATTTATAATATTTTGTTGCACAGTAGGAGAGGAAATACACACACACATTCAAACCCCTCCAGTGCAGGAGAATTAATTGGAGGAAAGTGTTACGGGACCCTTCAGATTATACAGAAACCATACTACCTACACTACATAGGTAGCGCTGCATAACTATATAACTATTTACAGGAACGATTCATTATTCACATGTCAAGTAGAAATCACTGAACTTTCACAGAACTATCAGGAGTCTCCCAGGCCAGTGCCTTTCCCACTCTACTGGATATGCACATCCTCCAAATATTATGAAAACACAGACTGTATTCAGGAAGTGTGAGTTTGGGGCCTGGGATTCTGCATTCCCACCAAGCTCCCAGGTGATGTCAACGCGGACACTGCGAGCAGTACTTGTCCAGATTCTTCCCTTTTTTCCCAATAGTATTTTATCTAAGCCACAGCGAAAGGTTTCCCAACTGGCCTTGGAGAGTTTTCAAGGTGATACTATCTCCTTCCCATTGTCCAATATAGCCAAAACCCACCTTCTATTCAGGGTCCACTCAAAAAGTTGAAGGGCATTGGGATTTGGTCATCTCAGAATGTAGATAACCTAGACTGAATTTCACAGGCAACTCCTCTGACACAGGGTGGGTCACCATGAGACCGGAAGTGTTGTTGAAATGTACGCCCAAGATTTGCAGCCTAGTCTAACCTCTATTCAAACTTCTGAGACTGCAAAATTAGGCTGGAAGTCTCCACACTTATTATAAGATTCCTGGTATTTCCTGTTTCCAGTCAGGCTGGCAATATCGCAAGCACAGCCTTTCTCGTGGTTTTTCCTACTTCCACTTGCCATCCCAGCCACAACTGAGAGGAGCAAAGCAGCAAGCGAAAGACGCAAAGCTCAGAACAAATGTGGGAGATTTGAGTTATGTCCCCTCCAAAGAGGTTTCATTTGGGTTTTACTGCAGTGGTGGGAAACACTCAGGTAATTTGTCCAACTGCATAAAATTGTGTGCCTGAATTTCCTTCTCCTCTCCTCTCGCCTTTTCATCTATTTGATTTCATAATATCGGGTTGAATTCTAAATTTGGAGTTTGGGAGAATTCTAGAGATTAGCTTCTTAGTCCATTTTTAGTAAACCAATCAACACTGTATGCAAAGGTGCTCATGGATCCTACTAAAGTTTGGCATAAACTGATAGAATCTCCAAAAAGGGTGGATATTCTTATTGATTACTGAGAAAGCCTCCTGGTCCATGCTGACTGAGGAGAAGCAGAAAATAGCTGGAGAAAGAGGGATCTGGGCAAAGTCAGGAAAGAAGGAAATTGTGGTTAATGAAGAGGTTGAAGATTGAGACTACAAAGATAATCAACTTCTCAGGCAGCCAGACAAACCCTTGAATCTAGGAGCTGATTCAAGGAGTGGAAACTTATCCAGACCAAAAGAAGGAAAATAGGAAAAGTTATCTTCATAGAAGAACAAAGCCACACCCTACCCCAAAGATTACCAAATATTTTATTGTCAAGGCCTAAATTATCCACATTGGTTGTCAAAGTCGGTGAAGTATTTAGCACTACGCTTAGAGAAACTGGCCTTACCAAATGTGTGGATTTTGTGGCAAGGAGAGAGCCAAGAGATGAAAAGGAACTGCCTTTGGAATTTGGTGGCAGACACAGGGTAATGCTCTCTTGCCACTGGCCAACCTTGGATGTTGGCAGCCAAGGAATGGGATACATCTTTCCCAAGCACATCTTCCAGATTTTAGATCAAAGTTTTGGTAGCCGCATGCCAAGATAAGGTTATTCCTTGACACGTCTTTCTGAAGGGTCTCTCCTTTGGTTCTGAAGCAAGCTTGTCACTATGCACCAAATCCACTCTCAATGCCCAGGGGGTCCAGTCAGGGCTCAGGACAGCAGACTCCAAAGGGTCCCATTGCGTAAGGATGTATGGTACAGAGAGTTTGGGATGAATGCCCCCCTGAAATGCTCACACTGCACTTTGTAATAAAGCAGTAGTGCAGGAGTAGAAATAAATACACACAGACAAATGCATACATGCACACACTACAAATGAGTCACAGAGTGTTATACACAGAGGAAATGGCTGTGGTACTAGGGAGGACCAGGCATCGAGGCAGGAAACCCAGAGTACAGGAAGGTGTATAGCTGGCTCCAGAGAGCAGCTGGGATGATAGGTGGAGGGTCTGACACTTGAGACCAATAGTCCAGACTCTTGGCTGTAAATTTCCCATGTGACAATCATACCCACTTGCAGAAATAAAAGTTCTATTGGCACATCTATTTCAGAGCCCCCTGAGGAGTGTCCCTACTGTCCACTCATTTGCCAATGTGCCCTGTCCTGTCCCCTAGAGGGGACTGCCCTCTGCCAGCATCACATTAGCCAGCACTAACCCCACCTCCAACCTCCATGCCTGTCTCTGCCTCTGCAATGTGGATGAAGAAGAGAGGAGACATAAAACCACTTAGAGAAGCCACAAGCCCTGGCCTCTACTTATTTTGATTCTTTACCTCTGATTAATCTCAGCATAACACCAACAAGCTGCAGCAGTGGAAGTCGACAGAGCTTGATTAGCAATTGGAAATCCTATGGAAACTCCATGCAAGATGGCAATACAGGATCAACAGAAGTTAAAAGACAAATTTTATAGTAGCGCTGTCCAATGATTGTGCCTGACTCTGGGTTGGGCAATGACAAACAGAGCTCATGACTGCGGGCTTCTCTGTGCCTTTCATCCATGTGCCTGTCCACTTGCCTGTTGGCCCTTGGATCTACCCCCCACCCATCCTCTGCTCTGTTTTGTGCTACGGGGCTGGCGCCATACAGGGTATACATTTCCCAGATCCCCTTGCCATTTGGTTTCTGGGTTGATTGGGTCAATGGGAAGTCCTGGGGGCCAGGGCAGGAGAAAAGAAGAAGCCAGGGTATTCCTCCTCGTCTCTCTGCCTTGCGTGGTTTCTTGGGCCAAGGATGCATCTCCTCTGTGGCTCCAGATCACGCAAGGTGGGCCTTCTGAGGATCAAATCTCCACAAGCAGCCTCTGAGCTCAGCTAACACTGCCTCCCTGCCCTGTCCTCCAGCCCTTGGCATGAGAGTGGCTTCCTGCATTGTTCGACTTCAGCTTAGCTCACCTTCCTCTGCTTTCAGCTCTTCTAATACATTTCTCGTTCAGTCCATATTAAATTCCATTAAACTACCTTATGTGGGTTCAGTTTTCTTCACAACTCATCATGGATACAATAAACTTAGGTGTTTTATGACTCTCTAAGAAGAGGAATACACATCCTCAAGACTTATTTTGCCATATTACCTTCATTTTTGTGAACACATATTGATAACCTGCAGAAGAGTTGGAAAATCCTGCTAAGCTATACAATATTTGCCCATTTTTTCAAAGTTCTACCTCTTAAACTCCAAAGGTTTTCCTGTGAAATGAAGGATACAGGATACCTTCTAGAACATTGCACTGAGAGTAGCACTCCAGAGCTGAAGGCCAGTTTCTGGATCCTAAATGGATCCCACGAAGAGTCCAGTTCATCCACATGAACCAATGACTTTGCTCCGAGAAAGACAATTGGAGGAGAGAATAATCTATGACCCTCCCTACAATCAGACCCTCCAGGGCTGGCTCGGCTCTCAGTACTACTGCTTAGAACTTACACAGTACTTTGTGTCTTCAAAGAATTATGCAGACATTAACCAATTATTCTGTTCTTGGCCCAATGCCGGGTTACACTATCAAGATTTGACAAACTCTTTGTACTCTCTGTAGTTCTGTAGGAATGTAGGTTTGTCTATTTCAATCAAGACTGAAGCCAAGCTGGGCCCTCAGCTGAAGGAAGCCTCGACGATTTAATATTTAATACAAACATCCTGTTCTCATAAACCAATCCTCTTTAGCAGAAAAAAAAAAGGCCTTAGAGCACAGCTGAGCAAAAAGGGAAGAGGTTATAAACTTTGAAAAGCACAAAATAGTTAATGTTTGGAGCTTTTAAAGTGTTTTCAACAGACAGACAGTCGTGCAGATGTGGTAACTTGGGGCAGAGGGTAGATTTTGCTTCATCTCCTTTCATCTGCCTATGGGTGCCGGTTGCTAAAGGTTTACACTTTGTTTATGCTCTCCATGATCTGCAGATATTTTCTTTCTCTTTTGAGTTTCCTCTTTCTTGCTTTTTGCCCTCTGCGACTTCCTTGCCTTTCAGCCACCCAGCTGATGATGAAGAATGAGGGAGAAATCAGTGCTAGAAAATAAAACTGCCTGCTTAAAACAAGACCAGGCACCACGTAGGAAGCTGCAATCCTCCCCTGCCCTTTCTCTGACCTAATAGCTGACCCAAGGGGGCCACCCCCTCATGGAGCCCTTCCCCAACACCCCTTTTCTGAGTCACACTTCAGAACTGGCCCTCTGTGATGGAAATCAAGGCAACTGGCTACAGAGGCCAGAATTTCACTGTGGCAAAAATATCCCTACTTTTCGTCAGACTTCTGAGCATTTAGACAAACTGGAGAATAACCAAGACCCACCAAATACTGGTTGCCATCTGGTCTTGATTTAAAAGCCAACCACATGGCATTTGCACTTCTGCGTGAATGACAAGTTCGATCACAAACCAGCCCTGGCTTTCCCATCCTACTTGTTCACAGGACTTTATATAAGGAAATTTGGCATTGAATATGCTCATAAATATCCTACCAGGGAATGGAGCTATATGATCATCCCTAAAATATAAAGGGTAAACCCTAATAAAATTATCCCACAATCAAAGATAAAAAAAAAAAATGGAGACAACTTGAGTTTCAAATTGCATTAGCAGTCAACAAGTCGTTATTTCACGGTGGGCACTTGGTGATTACAGTTTCCATTGGATACTTAAGCACTGTTAATGGCTGACATTTAGTAAAGCAAAAAAAAAAAAAAAAAGAGGTTTATAAGAATCCAGAAAAATTCCCTCACACAGATTCCCACGACCAGAATTTCAGTTAACAAGGTATTGAAAGCGTATTCTCTCACAGGCTTGACTCTAGTGACCCCAGTTTCCAGTGATTTCTTGTTTCTTAAACTTTTGTATTATTATCTGTGTGTTTATATAAATATATCTTTCATACTGCCTTCTAGTGTATATTACTATATGACTTATGATTTTATTTGTGAGTGTATGTTTTAATTTTTTGTCTTAGCTGGGGAAGAGCAGAACCTGAGACAAGGTATGGATTTAAGTGGCCTGTTTGTATGGAAAAGGGCTCTGGAACCAGGAGTGAGAGAACAGAGAGAATGAAACAGGGAAGGAGAAAGGCTAGCGCAAGGGTTCATTGTCAAGGTCGCTGCAGCAGGTAATAAGACTCAGTTCTACAAGGTGCACTAAGAAGCTGGTAAGCACCTCCCAGAATCGTCTGAGTGCAAGGTGGGCAACTTCCCATCAAACTCCATCCCCTACCAGTTGAATGTCACCTCCAAGGGCGTTGATTTCCCAGGCCTTGTGAGTGGCACTTATAAGCCAAACAAGCTCAAGCTCCCACGGCTTGACAGAAAGCCCTGGGGCAGAACAGAGAAAGTTGCACAGCATACCCTTGACGTGAGATGCTGGCAGCTGGACTTGAGCCTTTAGATCATTGAACTGTCCGCCACATGCGGGCTGAAATCAGAGGTGAGCCATGAGTCTGTGATGCCAATGCCAGAGGCATTTGCCCTGCCTCTTATCGCACCAACTCACACTGCAAGTTTCTTAGGGCAAAGGCTGGCTGGCCTCCGCAGCTGTGACCAGGCAATGGACCTAGCATGGTGCCGGATGTTTGGAAGGAGGTGAGACAAGTATTTCCTAGAAACAAGTTCAGAATAAATTATTCTTATTTCCAGAAACAAGTTCAGAATAAATCAATCACATATCACATATCCCCCAATGCCTCTATTCTTTTTTCCCATCTTTCTGATTCCTAATTTCACTTGCCATCCTTCTAATTCTTACAGAGCAAACCATCCCCAAATTTAGTGGCTTAAAACAATAATCACCATGAAAAAATGAAATAGATTTTATGGACAAATAGAAGGATAGGTAGATGGACGGATACGTCCAGGATAGGGTGGCGTGGTGTCACCTTAGCTCATAGCAATCTCAAACTCCTGGGCTCAAGCAATCCTTCTGCCTCAGCCTCCCAAGTTGCTGGGACTTACAGCTGCACACCACCAAGCCCAGTTACTTTTTCCTATTTTTGTAGAGACGGGGTATAACTCTTGCTCAGGCTGGTCTCAAACCCCTGAGCTCAAGCAATCCTCCCACCTCTGTCTCCCAGAGTGCTAGGATTACAGGCGTGAGCCACGGCATCTGGCTAGTAGGTAGTAGTTATATGGAAGTTCACTGAGAAATTCTAATCTTTTATATGTTTGAAATTTTTTATTAAAAAGTATTAAAAGAAAAACCAAGCATTTATTTAGTTCACAAATGTGCAGATTCTTTTTGCTCTTGGGGGAGCTACACCGATTGTGACTAGGCTTGCTCATGCATCTGCCCTGTTGTAGGAGGGAGCTGCTGGGGGCTGGGTGGCCTATGGTGGCCTCACCTGGGGTGGCTATTCTCCATGTTTCATCTCCTGCAGGCTAGCAGGGGTTTGTTCACAGGATGCTCATGGGAGTCCCAGACAACAAGTAGATGTATGCAAGGCTTCTTGAGCCCTTGGCTGGGAAATGTCACACTTTCACTTCACTAGACTCTCAGCCAAAGCAACTCACAAGGCCAGCCCAGATCCAAGGGATTGGGGGCACAAACAGGAAAAGTGAAGAACTGGGGCTGTTTTTGGAATCTGCTGGTTGCTAATCCTTGTTCCGGCAAAGCAATGGGGCCTCTGCAGTCAGCCTCACAGACTCGCTCGGTTTTGATCACTCGCCAGCAGTCACATGCTTAGGACTTTCAGAGTCTAGAAGCCCTCAGATGGTACTTTAAGACCTGTATATTGGTCAGGTGAGGCTGCAGGCAACATAAAAGTTAACAATTGCCCTCCTGAAGCCACAACCAGGAAGTGAAGGCTCTACCATTCCCGCTCAGGTGTGGGGTCCTACAAACCCCAGTCATCTCCATTATTCAATCCTATGGCTTGACCTAAACCCGCATGTCACTCTACGTGCCCCCACTCCTGGTGATTGTTGAAGATCGCACCCCTTCCCTATTTCCCATCACCTGTTGCTTGCAGGCTACCCTTCGTAAACTCAGACAAGGCAACTGACCCACTTTCCCAGAGCACAGGCTTCCTCTTTGCATGGCAGAGGTTTCAGGGTTCATGGAGCCAGCCACCTGCTCTCTCCTGGTCCTCCTCACGTTCAGAGAAATCAGGCCAACATGAGCAGTGCAGTCCTGGGTCAGAAAATAAACTGTCTCTGTGTACGGAGTCCTACAAACATGCCTGGGGTGAAGCCTCTGATATCATTAGCATCAAACTCACAGACAATTGGCTCCGACAGCTGAAAACGGGTGATAGCAAACACAACACTTTAAAAACTGGGAAACTTAGTAAGCATTGCTGTCTTCAAAGCTGAGCCATGTGGAGGTTCTTTCAACAGCCTTATGTTACAAGTCTCAGTAAAGAGAAGCAGACGGTGAGAATTACTTCCTAATAAGGACCATTGAGTTCTGAGTAAGCAAGCTGTGGAATCGAGCCTTTCTTGTGAGCTGCTTACCAAACGCAAAGACTATGGGATTTATGAGGTTTTAATTAGCCTTTTCATGGCATCATTAGTGCCTTCTCCACTACTGCAATGCAGAAAGAGCAGAAAGGTATCATTTTATAGTGTTTACTGATCATGTTATTTGATTGTGGATGACGACTAGGCCTGCCTAGCATTCTTCAGAGCTGAGGAAAAGAGAGTTAAGAGCTGGGAGTCAGGAGGGGTGGGAAGTGAGACAACAGGGGAACGCAAATGCTTTTAGCTCAACGTGAATGAAATCACAGACTCCTTGCCCCGTTCTGTTTGGAATGAAAGATATCAGCATGGCCTTCAAAGGACCGCCTTAGTTTATTACAGTAAGTAAATAAATAAATAAATAAGGGGTGGGGGAAGAGAGCAGGGAAGTGAAATATTTGCAATGATGACTCATTTTATATCAAATCATAGGTCAGATGATGTCAGAGAATCAAATCACACCCACCCTAAGTACGAATCACACACCTCTGGACCTAGATGTAGACTCAAAGAACAGACACAGTTGTAGTGACTTACTGAGCCCTTACACACACCCTGGTTTTTTCACCTGTAAAATGAGAGGAGAATAGGTTCTTCCTCAGATGTCTTCCATCACTAACACTCTGGGATCCCAAAGCCAACATCCAATATATTTGCCTTCCCCAAGCCAGTGCCCATCCCAGGCACTCTGACCAGTGCTATGATAATTATCTTGGAAGGCTGGCATCAATTTAATCCCTGTTTTACTAAAGAAGACACTGGGACTTGCATGGATTAGGAGACTCACTAGGTTCTTTGCTCCTCACAGTGTGAAGACCAGCATGGGTAGTCTCAGGCCCCACCCACACCCACTGAGTCAAACACCCCTGGTGATGCATACCCAGATGAAAGTTTAGAAAGCAGTGCTCTAGGTCACAGAGCCACTGCATGCCAAAGCCAGAAGGCAAATTCAAACCCTCCCATGCTGCATCTTGTCCTTTTTCTACCCACACCAAATTTATGAGTCCTCCTTCCAGAAGAAACTGACCCATTTACTCTTCTTATCAGCCACAGTCACCATGCCAAGCAAATCTCAGGATATCCCCAGCAATCTCCCTCTGGGTGCCCTTTAAACCCATCAGGCACTACCAGAATAATCCCCTGGATGGCTTGCATCCCACCCCACCCCCATATAATTAAATTGATCTTTAATCCAAAATGGCGGCATTGCCAGTGGCCTTGGAAATAATATCAATAAATAAACCAACTTTTCAAGTGACTTTAAGGATAAGATCTAAGGACAAAACCTAAAAGAGAAGCAAAGAGCATTTTTTTTCCTATGTGGTTGATGACGGAAAGGCAAAGGACCTCTGCAGGCACCAGGAAGGACTTCCTTTAAGGAAAATTGGCTTTGGCTTCTCTCTCGATGCTTTGGCTTAGAAGACATCAGAGGGGACCTCCGCTTAGCTGTGAATAGTGATGATCTGGAGACCCCCAGGCAGACCAGCCCCCCATTAGTTGGGTTACTCTGGAGTTGTAAACACGGTGCTCTCCCAATCTGTTTTCCAAGATGAACTGTATATAAAGCATGTGTGTGGCAGGAGATGATAGCACGCTTGAGGCTTTCAGCAATCGATGTTTACAGACTATAATGGAAACCACAAGTTTCTTCTTTAACTCAAGTCAGTATACATTCCTTCTACCCACAGGCAAACTGGAGCAGGGAGGGGGGCAGGGAGGGGTTCACAGTGAGTCATCACTTCACATTTTTTAACAGCTTAATGAGCATCTAGAAATGCCGTATTAGCCAGCAAAAATACAGAGTCTTTTTTTCCCCAGCAAATTCAGCAATGACCCTATTTGGACGTGGAATTCCTTGAGCATCTACATTAAGTGACTTCTCCTATGGAAGGCAAGTGAATAAATGTCTTTACCACTGTGTTACAGACAAAAACATAGGAAGGGTCCCATGACTAACTTCAAGTTATTAACCTTCCCTTATTTTGCCCCCAGTTTGAAACGGAGAAAACATTATTTCTCCTAGGTTTCATTAATCCTCTGGAAAGCCCAGCCCAGGGTGCTTGGAAAAGAAGACAGAATTCTCAGGTCTGCAAAGCAGCTCTCTCAGCCAAGACTCATGGTGCTAACAGACAGATGGTAAATAAAGCTGGGTTCTAAAGCTACAGCTACAGCTGTGTGCCTCTGCATCTCTCAGATCTATGTGTGTGATCATTAACATTTTTTTCGATCATCTAAAATAGCAGTCTCTGTGTATTCTTGGCAACTTCGGTATTTCTGACCCTCTTTTTATATTTTACATTCAGGGGCCATATGCATAATGTGGGTAAAACAATGGGAAAATGTATGTGTGTTTGTGCATTGATATTTTAATGCCACGTTAAATATCATTAGTTTTTAAATAACTCTTTGATCACTGAAAGGGAAGAAACTGAAGTTTTTTTCAAGTTTTGTCCAAAGCCCCACATAACTTACCTTTTTGTCTTTTCATTCTTCTTTCTCCTTAAGATGATGGGGCATATTCAGGGTCCCAAGCCAACTACATCTGAAGGATGCCACTTGACCTTTAGACCCAAATTTGCATTTTTTAGATCACCTGTGCCAATTATGCCATGAGCCTAAAGGAAAGAGGTTTCGAGAGTCACTCAGTCTCATAAGAATTCTGTGATATTTTCTTGAATTTACAAAAAATAAAATGCAAGTATACCATTTCGGGAATGATTGGAAGGTACACAACCTTGAGATCTCATGAACATGTATATTCTTCGTGTCCCTACAGACTTGATTTTAAAATACCTGCTGTTTCAGAGCTCTCATTCATTTGAAGACCAAACTGTGACTCCAGTAGTATCTGTGACAATTGAGAAAAACATTCCTGTTATATAATTTTATGTGAATTACATTGAAGTCCAGCTCAAAAAAAATCTGAAAGTCTTTTGATAGGTGCTGATAAAATAAGGGATTCAAAAAGCAAACACGCTGTTCGTCTGCTTTTACTGGTAAATTCCTCTCATAAAGCTGATTCAGCCTTTGATAATTCACCTAAAAAAAGACTATCTCTGTATATTCATCATTCAATCTTGTTAGAACTCGTTGCTATTTAGCATAGTCTTCTAAGGACTCTCTCAGGAAAATTTCATGGCTTTTAGCTCAGTTTTCACTTTTTATTTTTATCTTCTTGAGCAAGAGGAAAAGAAGAAGCAAGTCTGAATCCTATGGATTATGGGGCCCCAAAAGTGAGGTTGTAAATACATATATATATATATATATATATATATATATATATATATATACTGATGTATGGACAGAGCAATTTCCCTACTTGCCCTTTCATGCAATCATTTATTTATTCTTCCAACAGATGTTCATCAAGGATCTAGTATGTATGCTGGGTGAGGAGCTGAGGAGTCTCTGTCATGCAAAACTGACAGAGCCCACATCGCATTCATGCAGCTTCCATTATAATGGGGCTTTAAAGGGTGAAAAGAGATGATTAACGAACTAATCAACCAGATGAGCAACAAATTCACTAGTAAAAATATCAAAGGGGTATGCAGAAAAATTAAAGCTATGTGGCCTTTATTTGGATTCTGATTGAAAAGCCAATCATAAAAGACATTTTGGAGGTGATCAAGGAAAACTGAACAAAGAATGCATATTTGATGATGTTAATGAATTCATGATAACTGTGTTGCGTGATGGTGGTTTTGTGCTGGTATCAAAAAAAAAGAAGAAGAAGAAGAAGAATGTCCTCCAGTTCCATCCATGTTGTCACAAATGACAGGATTTCCTTTTTTAAGGCTGAATAATATTCCATTGCAAATGTATCACCACAATTTCTTTGTTCATGAAGACTATGAGTTAGTAAGATTGTATTGTATACTGGAAATTTGCTAAGAGAGGTCTTACGGTAGATTTTATGTTTTTACCACAAAAATAAAAAGATAACTATGTGAGCTGGATGGATATGATAATTTGCTTGACTGTAGGAATCATTTGACTAGTGTAACAAAGCATGTTATACACTCTAAATATAAACAATAAGCAAAATAAACAATTAAAAATTTAAAATATAAGAAAAGTTCTTGTTTCAACTAGAGACACATACTGAAATGCTTACAAGTGGATTTGCTAGAATTTTCTTAAAAACTCTCAAAAACAGGGTGGCGAGGAGTGAAGATAGAACAAAAATGGCAGAAAGACAGCGGTCATCAGAGGAAGCTGATGAACGCAAAGAGTTTGCAGAAATATTTTCTCTACATCCATGCATGCTTGAAAATATTCCTAGGAGTTAATACTGATAATGATGCTCTGCATTGGTGTGCAGAGTTAGCATCTCCTGAGCAATTATGATGCAGCAACTGCCCTTCATATATCACTGTTGTGACTACTCTGTAGGAACCGGATGCATCCCAACCCAAAACTTGGTTTGGGTGTCAAGAATGATGACGCCACACACACACCAAGAGGGAATGAAAACGTGTATTGTTCACAGCATGAGGCTTTCAGGGCAAAGCAGGGCAGGCTCCCCACGAGCTGAACTGAAGATGGCTTGAGAGCGCAGGGGAAGGGATGGGCTTGGAGCTTTTATTGTGTTGGAGATGGGCAGGGTAAGTGCCTCCCTATGCAAGCAGGGGCTATGTGGCTGGAATCTCCAGCTAACACCAAAAGAAGGAGTACTGGGCTTTATCAGCTTCCCTAGGTGGGAGGCATGAGGAAAGGAGAGAGGGGTGAGGCCTAGAAGCTATCAATCCACAAGTATCAAAAAATGAAGTCAGACTATTGCAACCATCTCATTTAATCTGCATAACGACCCTCTAAGGTAGGTTAGTAGTTCACGGAGGAAGAAATTAAGGATTTGCAAGGTTAAGGTATTTTCCCAGATCATGAAGGTAACATTGGAACCAGAACCTACTACCTTAAGCACACACTGTGCTATAATACCACGTTCCTTTTACATGGGATGGTACAAGGCACTTCCACACACAGGGATCACATCTGAACCACTTTCAACCCAGGAAAGTCAGCAGGGCTTATGATGCTAATACCCAATGTTAGGCATGAAGGCTCAAACCAAACAGATAACAGAGGTCAATAAAGATGGCAGGTGTAAAAAGCATGCAGCCTTCTCTTCTGGTGACTTGCTTTTCTGTGTGCTGAATCAGTTAGGATGTTCTTGGTTGCAGGTAGCAAGATGGCTTAAACAATAAGGAACTGTATTATTACCTCTAATAGGAAGTGCGGGGTTGAGGGGGAAGGATCCAGGGTGGGTGGGCTCAACAATTCATCAAGGTTCCCAAGGGTCCAGGTTCTCTTTGTGTTTCCACTCTGCCAATTTGGTCTGATTTATCTCACAGACTAATAGCAAGATGGGTACAAATGTCAAATCCACACATGTTGACACCACCAAAAAAAAAAAGAACAGGAATTCCCTGAGAGAGAAAAAAGCTTTTCCTAGAAGCCCTCCAGCTGATTTTTCCCTTGTGTTTTGTTGGCTAGTGGGCTGGCTCACATGCCCTGTTTTGAACCAACCACCGAACACCTTAGATCAATGCTAAACTACAATAGGCATTTGACCTTAAGGCTGAAAAGAAAATGATGCACATAGAAAGTCCACACGAAACTGTTATTGAGAAGGCAAGCTCTACTCGGCTCCAACAGATTATGCCATGCACAAAGTGCAGGCCTGGTGATACCAGACCTTTGGTTCAGCCATGATGAGCCAGAAATCTAAATATTTTTACATCCAGATTTATATGTGTTGGCAACAAATTTAATCCTAAAAAAATATTTTGTGGGCCAAACAAAACAGGTCTGTCGATTAAAAATGGTGTTTGGCTTGCCAGTGTGCAACCTGGGAGCAAAAACATCACAAAGATCTCAAATCAGATGGGCTGGCATGAGGACTGAGAATTGCATGTCTGACAAGCTGCCAGTGCGCTGGTGCTGCTGGTCTATGGACCACGCTAGGGTAGCGCTGCTCTGTGTTCCTACCCTGCATTGCTTTTCTCCACTGTATGCGGTGGTCGTATGAGGTCCAGTGTTTTGCATTCCTGGTTGGAGCAGACTATACCTCCCTTCTCCTCCTTCCATTGAGCACCCTACCTGCCTCCTGACATCTCTCCTCCCCTCTCTGGTCTTCTGTGCTTTTTAGGTGACAAACTGGATTCTCAGGTTGGCCATTGATGTCCTCTCCTACCCTCCTCAGTCTCCAAATGAAATGAAACGAAACACACCATGATATAAAAAGGCAGAAAGAACTTCAAAGAAGCTGGCTCATTATTTCCTCCACAAGCCAGGGAAGGGCACAAACAAATAAACACAATATCACTGATGGGAGGTCAGCACAGGCTGGGCCTGGTTTTCGCCAAGCAATGACCTCCTCCAGTAAATTAAATGCCCAGCACCTCGCAGCCTCATCTGGTCCTGATTTTCAATCGGCAGTAAACTGATATGTTTTTTTTTTCCACTTTCATTATAGCTTGTTTTCATCTAGTTTATATTTTCAAATGTGCTGGTTTTCAAGCCCGAACTGTCATATATAAAAAAAAAAAAAAGAACACTTCAAAACATGTAGGCTAGGCGACCCAGTGGCACCATGAAGGGGGCCCAGCCCTCGGCTTGTGGAAATTCCTTGGAGATTTTCTCTTCTCTGAGCTAATCCCACTGGGAGCCACCAAGTTGATGGGTAGAGTAGAAAGGGAACCTTAAGGGACCCGAACTGTCTTTCTTACCCCAGTGTGGGGTGGTGTGTCGAGCAGGGAGAGAAGCTAATAGATGAATCCTCAGGCCCATTCTAGCATGGGCATGGAGGAACTTTGAGGGAGTGGAAGGCTGGGAAAAGGGGCCACCAACCTTACAGCAGATGACAGAGAGAAGGGCTAACTCTCTCAACCAGTGAGAGTGGAGGCCCATGTTTTGTGCATAGAAAGCAACAGCCAAAACCCTTCCTTCTGACTAAGTCTCAAAAGAATTAGTCAGAAAATGGAATGAACACAATTGGGAATGAGCAATGAACATTCTCAGCACCCACCCGGGATGCATGGACAACACACCCTTCTGAAGGACAAAAACCATGCAGGGTGACCCTCATGGACCTCTGCCAGGCTTCCAGCTGCACCATTATCAGAGGATCTGAGCTCATTCCCTTGGGCAGGTACCTCCCTCCTCTGAGCTCTCTGCAACTGGGTCAAGGCAGTCTTTCCTCCCCACTGCAGGGGGTATGACATTGGACTTGAGGGTGGGAGGTGTGGGGGAGTGGTAGACAGAGGAGCCCAGGCAGCCATCAAGTCTGGGAGAAGATGTGGTGGTGAATTTGGATTCATCATAGTGCAGCCTCCAATTTCTATAGCTCCTATGCGCAGTTCAAAGATGGGATTTTTTTCCTTTGCAAAATGATTCAGAATACAAACCCAAACATGTTTTTCTTCCAAATTTAACTTTTCATGTAGCAGCATTGAAAAAAAATAGAATAAATCTTTGAAGTGTTTGGCCTTCATAGTCATTCTCTGAATCCTCTTTCCTTCTGCTGATTCCAAGGCTCATTCTTTCTTCCCTCCATCTCTTCTGCCAAGGTTCTTTCCATCCCTGGATGGCAGGCCTCTCCTTTCTGAGGATGCTTTAAATCTTTGCTTTCTAGTCTTTTCTTGAAGCTTCTGTTTCCATCTGGTGTCAAGTTCAGAAGTCAAAAAATTTTCCCTGATTACCATCTTTTAGTAAATGTCTTTGGTAGTCTGATCCCCACCCTCTCTTGCTCTATTTTCTCCATTTCTCTCTCTCTCTCTCTCTCTCTCTCTCTCTCTCTCTCTCTGTCTCTCTCTCTCTCTCTCTCTCTCTCTTTCTCTCTCTCTCTCTCACACACACACACACACCTCCCTTCATCAATCTCTCCACTCCATCACCCCCCTTTGACCTTGAGAAATTCAGAACAGTACATACCATGCAGAGTAGACCTAAGTATCATGTTAAAGAAATTTGTCTCATTACAAAATGAGAAAAAAATATAACACCAGACATCAAGATTTTTTCACAATAGGTAGCAAAACTGATTAAGTTTTTACCTTTGTTGGATATTGTGATCTAGAGGAATTATCTCATCCATTTCCTAAATAATTCTATGAGTGAGAAACCATATCATGTCTATATGGGGACTCAGAGAGGTTAACCAATTAGGCAGAAGTCACATGGATAGCAGGTGATGCAGTTAAAATTCCAATCCCAGTAACCAGATCTCAGGGCCCTTGCTTTAAACACATGTTATGTTAACTCCTCCTCCCTCTCAAAAGTTCAGGAAAGGATCTGATGAACTTTCCTCCAGAGATGAGAATAAGATGCCTAAGACTACAATTTGGCTCAGTGCTTGTGATCTGAGAAATGCCTGGAGTTCTGTTGCAGGGGGGTCCCCTGTTCTACCAGGAATTGAGACATCTGTCTCCCGACAGAGCAGTCCTTGGCTGCATCTGAACCTGGAGCTTTTGAAAATCCTGATGCCCAGTGCACACCCCAGTTGGATTACATCGGACTATCTGGGGCTGAGGGGAGGCCAAATCCAGGCATCAGGATTTTTTTAATCTCCTCTGGTGATTCCATGTGCTGCCAAACCTGAGAATCAGTAAAATACAGAAATGTCAGGCAAACTCAAGCTAACTAGGAGAACTCCTTTTTTATGTGTGGCAGAGCTATCCCACCATCTCTGAAGTCATGGTATTAAGTGATCACATTCATGCTTTTCCTCTATACCAGGTCAGCTAGAGAGAAACCCCCCTAACTATCCAAAATGGCAGACAGCTGTGAAGAAAGGGTTTGGAACTTGGGATCTAAGAGACTGGGCTTGTATTCTGAGTTCATTTAAGCAACTGTAAAGGAATATCAAAACATTTGTACCACCTCCTTAATATTTTGCTATTTAAAAAAGAAAGAAATATCATAAACTGAGTAGCTTATAAACAAGAGAAATTTATTTCTCACATTCCTGGAGGCTGGGAGGTCCAAGATCAAAGGATCATGAGATTAGGTGCCTGGTGAGGGCTCACTTTTTGGCTCGTGATGCCTTCTTCTTGTAGCCTCACCTGGTGGGTGGAAGGGGTAAGAGTATTAATCTCATCCACAAAAGCTCTGCTCTCATGACCTAATCACCAAAGGCCCCACATCCTAATACTATCACAATGGTAATTAAGTTTCAACATTTGCATTTGAGGGGACACACACATTCAGACAATAGCAGGTTCTATCAATCTGTCATCCGCTAGCTGTGTGACTTTTTTTTAATTTCACCAAAATACATTATAACACAAAATGTAACATCTTAACCATTTTTAAGTATGCAGTTTAGTGGTATTAATTACATTTAAATTGTTGTACAATCATCATTGCCATCCATCTATTTTTTATCTTGCAAAACTAAAACTCTATAGCCATTAAACCACCCCCATTTTCCCTCTTTCTAGCCCCTGGCAACCTCCATTCTCCTTTCTGTCTTTGTGAGTCTGACTATTCTAGATTCCTCGCATAAGTGGGATCATGTGGTATTTCACCTTTTGTTATTGGTTTATTTCACTTAGCACAATGTCCTCGAGTTTCATCCATGTTGTAGCATAAGTCAGGATTTCCTTTATATGGCTGCATAATATTCCACTGTATTCATATCTCACATTTTGTTAATCCATTCACCTGTTGATGGACACTTAGGTTGCTTCTACCTTTTGGCTGTTGTGAATGATGCTGATATGAGCATGGTTGTACAAATATCTCTTTGACACCTTGTTTTCAATTCTTTTGTGTCTATACCCAGAAGTGAAATGGCTGAGTCATGAACTGTGCGACTTTAAGCAACTCATTTAAATATTTCTGAGCATCTGTTTTCTCATCTGTAAAATTCATGTTTATTAAACATGGTCCCAGGTGCTAGGGATACAGCAATGAACAGGACAGGCAAGGTTCCTGTCTAGAAGAAGCAATTCCTATGACCAGATACCATAAAATGAATGAGGTGAGTGAGGTTTTTTTGACTTTCATTGATGATTTGACCTAGAAAGGTTTGACCTTCTCACTGAGTGTTGAGGACTTTTGTACCAAGAAACAAAATGAATTTATCTGGGAGTTTGAGGGTGATGAATGCCAAAGGAGGAAACTCCACATGTTTAAAGTTTTGAAGGAGGAAAACTTGAGTCTTAGAATTTTAGCTGAATGAGGAAAATGTCAATCCCAACTATGTTTTCCCATGGGCTTCATATTAGCAAGCATTCATTTCAGGACCCAATTAAACATTTCAAATATCCTTTCTCAATGAAAAAGAGGGGGAAAAATTATCCCAAAACTCACACACACAAATATCTTGCATTCTTAGATGTATTTTAGAAAAATTTCTGAGACAATCTACAACTATATAAATCCATGAATTCTGCAAGCCAAAAATCTCCACTATTTCTAAAAAACTCTGATACATCCAAGTTCAAGGGTGATGATTTCCTAAAGCAATAAGGTAGGGATGTGCAATGTAAGGGGTAATGATGGACATGTCATTATACTTGGAATTCTCTAGGCAGACATCTTTCAAGAGAAAATTATTCTTTTAAAAATACAGAAAAGTACAAGAGACAATATAAAAAATGCCCATGATTTAATCTTTTTTCTTATTTTATTGTTTTTTTTTTCATTCACCTTATTAAGGTACAATTTATATACAATAAAATGCACATTTTAAATCTTTGATAAATATTTACACCTGTGTAACAATGTACCCCAATCAAGATACAAAACATTTCCATCATTCCAGAAAGTCCCCTGGTGACCCTTTGCAGTCAGCCCACTTATGGCCCCAGGCAGACACCGATCTGACTTCAATCACTATAGATTGATTTTTCATGTTCTGGAAATTCAATTAAATGAGATCTACAATACCTACTATTTTCTATCTGGTTTCTTTTGCTTGACATAATGTCTATGATGGTTGTCCAGAAAGTATCCAGCCACATAAACCGTATTTGCTATATTAACAGTGGCTGGATACTTCCCGGACATCCCTGGTATAAGATCCATCCATGTTGCTGCAGATATCAGAAGTTTGCTCTTTTTATCTCTGAGTTCTATTCCCTCATACAGACGTCCCACAATTTCCTCACCCATTCTTCTGGCTTGTTTTCTGTGTTTGACCATTGCAAATAAAGCTGTCATAAATATATAAAAATCTTTTGGTGAATCTAAGTTTTTAATTCTCTTGGGAAAATATCCAGGAGAAGAATTACTAGTTCAAAGGGTAAATGGATGTTTAACTTTATACAAACTGTGCAACCTAAGTGGTTGCACAATTTTACACTGATGCCAGTAATGTGTGAAACATTCAGTTGCTCTAGATCCTTACCAAAACTTGGTATTGTCAATCTTTTAAAATTTATCATTCTGATGTATGTGTAGTGGCCCTCATTATGTTTTTAAACTTGTATTTTCTTCATGACTAAAAATACTGAACATCTTTTCATCGATGTACTGGCTTTATTACTCAGCTTGGGCTTCTGTAACAAAATACCATAGACTGGTTGCCCTAAACAATAGAATTTTACTTTTTACAGTTCTGGAGGCTGAAAGTTTACAATTGGGATTCTGGCATGATTGGGATATGGTGAGGATTTTCTTCCTAGCTTATAGATGGCCACCTTCTTGCTGCGTTCTCACGTAGCAGAGGGAGAGAAGGAAAAAGAGTACAACTTCTCTAGTGCCTTCTTATACAAGGGCAATAATCCCATCAGACCAAGGCCCTACCCTCATGACTCATCTAACCCTAATTACCTCCTAAAAGCATTATCTCCAAATACAGTCATATTGGGGGTTAGGCTTAATATATATATTTTTGTAGCATGTATACACAAATATTCAGTTCTTAACATTAATCATTACTATAACTTCTTTTTGAAATCTCTATTCAAGTCTTTTGCCTATGTTTGTATTGTCTGTCTTCTTATTATTGAATTATAAGGGTTATTTATATATTTTTGATAAAATTACCTCATCAGATATATTCACTGAAAATACTTTCTCTTAAGACATGTATACCATGCATTTTAATAGTATCTTTTGAAAAACAGAGGTTTTACCTTCAGTTATGTACATATAATCATTTTTTTCTTTTAAAATTAATGTTTTTGAGTCATGTCTAAAACCTCTTTGCAAAGATTTCTCCCATGACTTCTAGAAGTTTTATATCTTTAGCTTCTATGTTTAGTTTCAGATTCTTAGCTTTTATATTTGATATAAAACCCAATTTGAGTGCAATTTTTATATATGTTATGAGAGGAGATCTGATGTCCATTTCTTTCTGTGAAGGTATCCAGTTATTTCAGAAGAATTTGTTGAAAAGTCTATGGTTAATCCACTCAATTATGTGGCCACTTTTTAAAAAATTAATTGACTATACATGTATGGGCCCAATTCTGGACTCTCTATCCTGTTCCATTTATTGCTATGTCTGCCTTTGCAACAATACCACACTGGCAATTATTGCAGCTTCATAATAAGATTTACAATAAGATAGAGTAATTCCTCCAACTTTATTCTTTGTCAAGATTTTTTTTGGTTGTTCTAGGTCTGTTGCTTTTCCATTCAAATTTTAGCTTTTCAGTTTCTAGTTAAAAGCCCAATGAGTTTTTGATTAAAATAGAACAATTTAAGGAATATAGCTATCTTAACATTATTGAGTCTTCCAAAACTAGAAACAGGGTATATATTACCATCTAGTTTGGTCTTTCTTAATTTCTCTCAGCAATGTTTTGCTAGATGTTACCTGGGGATGTGGTCATCTAAAGACTTCGATAGTAGCTGGAGGATCTACTTCCAAGGTCACTTGCTGCACTGTTGGCAGGTTGGTGCTGGTGGCTGGAAGGAGTCCTCAGTTCCTCACCACATGGATGTTTCCACAGGGCTGCTTGGGTGTCCTTTGACATAGCAGCTGGCTTCTACAGAGCAAACAAACCAAGAGGCTTCAATGCTCACTCGGAAGCCACATGTCATTGCTTCTGCAGTATTCTACGGACCATGCAGTCCAGCCCTGACTCACTGCAAGAGAGGTACAAACAAGGCCTAAAGTCTCAGGATATTAGGACCACCACAGACCACCTTGGAGGCCAGCTACCACGTTGGTCATTATACCCATCCAAGAGCTCCTATGTCTGGCTAGAAGATATATCTTTTCCCCGTGATGGTGGCAACGTAGAATGTTAATGGTTAAGCCTTGTGGGGGATTCAGACAGACCTGGGTTCAAATCATGACTCTGTCTCTTGGGAAATGTAACCTCTCTGAGCCTCACTTTTCTTATTGGTAAAACCAGGATAATAATGCCTACATCTTAAGGTTGTTGTAAGAATTAAATTATGCATTTGACATAGGGTGAACACTCAATAAATGATAAATTCCATAATTATTATTTCTTTTAGAAATTATGGATGTTAAAGGCTATAGTTATCCATCATTCTAAAAGACTAGGAAGATTTACATTAAGAAAAGGAAAAACAAACATTGGGGCACCTATAAAAATAAGTGCTTTGTCCTTTATAAGAAGCCTGCTTTAACTGTCAGAGGTGGTGCTATAGCTGATTCTCCCAGGTTCCCACCGAAATCCACTTGGCCTAGCCCCAAGGGAGCCAGCAAAGAGTTCCTGTTCATATTGACCCAGTTCTCCCTGCCTCTCTCTGTCGGGGCTAATCTCTGGCTGTGGGATAATGCTCTAGCAACCTAAGGCAGGCTGGAATGTCCTAGATGGAAGGTTAACAACTCAGGAGTGACCCTCTACATGAGACAGACCAGAGCTGGTGGATAAATGCCTAAACTGCTTTATCCTCCAAGCAACACTGTTCAGTTGTATTTTATACAGCAGCCCAGGGGGTCTCCAGCAGGACTGAATCTTACGGAGGTAATCTGTTTCCTCACAACCTTTATTTCCTTTGTGCTCTCACTTCACCCACTCCTTCAATGTGCCTCCTGAGATTCACTGCCAAATTATCCAATTATACCCAAATTCTTATATGGGGATCTGTATTTAAGGCAACCCACACTAAAAACAGAGACTAGCCTCGGAGATGCAATGCTCTGGACGCCTGTGAGTGCTTTGAGCGAAAGGTGACCCTCTCCAGAGAAAGAAGCAGGGGAAGGAGAGGTGCAATTTGTGACAAACCAAGAGCCTGGGTTAGAAATAAAGTAGAGAGATAGTCACTCGAGGTACTTTTTGTGCCCAAACCCTCGATGGTGTCACACCCATAGGCTTCAAAAGTATTTGTTCTGGAAATTTCTCAGCCAAGTGTTCCAAGACCCTTGGCAAAAACACCTTACCCAAGGTAGCCGTCTCACGAAATAGCAGAGTAATGTCTGCTTTTTCTATGAGAGGCAACCCACAAGCCACAGCCGAGAGAGGACACCATCCCAAGCACAACGATTTGGCAACACAGACGGCTGTCTTTGAAAGGATTGTACAAATACATTTCTCTCACTTGGGAACTTCAATAGAAGATAATTATTCTTTTCTGCCTCATAATATATATTAAAAACGTTCAAATGTGGCTTTCTAGGGAATGCTGCCAAATATTTTAGGCACCAGGTCCAGCTTTATTAATTTTATATGCCCCGCTTAGTCAATTATAAAATACTCTTTCATGCAGTATGAATTTGCTAAAGAGGCTAAAATATATTTCTTTATATTAAACACCTAATTTAAAAGGTCTTCAAGGCGAGGGACTCTCACGCCTCTGACCCATCTCATGATGAGATAGCCACAGAAAAGATATTAAGCCCCTCCTGAAATATTGCACATTTTTCTAGACTTTTACTACCATCATGAAACAAAATAAAACAACATCATCCACTTTCAGGAAATGCAACGTACATTGACAAGAAGGTTGTTTTCAGACAAACAGTGTATTTATTTCATTATCACCAGGGCATGCAATATCTCGACCACTATGTTTCATGGTCTTTTTCTGTTTTCAGGAGTTCATGCCAACAACGAGTAATGAGCACAAAGGCTGTGTGCGAAATGCTGCATTTGTTGGAGTGTTTGTGTTGGCTTCCTTAAAATCGGCTGATTTCCAAATCTCTTTCTCCACCCCACCTTGGTTACATTTATACTGTTGTGCAGAACAAACTTGGATCCATCTTTAAATATGAAATGCTTTGTGGCCATTCGTGCAAATCTCTTTATCGGGGTCTCGCACATTAACGCCCTTCACAATTGACCCACAGGCCGATTGTTTAACATAACGTTTCCACAGGGCCGCTTCCATGGAGCCCCAGCCTTGTTTTTACTTTTCTTAGCTTTCCTGGACAATCAAGAGGAAGTGGAACAGAGCCGGCTTGCTGAAAGCTGGAGCTGCCCCAGTGTCTCCTCCTACCTTCTGTCTCGGGTTTTGTTTTTCTGTTTCTTTTTCTTTTCTTTTTCCCGTCATTTCTGGTGGTAGAGGAGGCTGAGCCAGACCATGTAGCTACAATCTCTCAATCCTTATGTCTGCTGCTTTTTTCCTCCCTGACTCAAAATTCATGTGAAGGCTGACCGCGGCCAGTCTCTTGTGAAGCTAAACTGTGCCCCCTCTATTTCAGCAGAACTGAGTTCTCTGCTGATTCACAAAAGTAATAAAGTAATGCAAAGCAATATGTGTTAGAGGTGGGAGAAGAGAAAAAAGTCTTTCTTAATGTAATGGGAACATTCAGCTTAGGAAATGTAAATTTCCTCATCCCCCTTTAACTTGGGAATTGCTTTAACTGAGAGAGTCACAGGCTCCATGCTACTTCCCCCTTTCCCATTTTTTTCTTTGGAGAGAAGTGTTGCAACCTGTGCACACTGAAGCAGAAAGATTTAAGTTACTCAAGGCACTTTCTTGGAAAGAGGGTTCCCACAAGGTGCTATGGCTGGTGACTTCATCTGTCTAAACTGTAGCTTTCTCTTCTGGAAGCTAGAGATTGATTTATATTTATTGAGTGTTTACTGTAGCTACTAGATACACTTAGGTACACACATAACAGTAATAATGTATGTCTCATATGATGGTTGTGAAGACTTAATAAGCTACCACACATAAAGCATAGAACATAGGGCTGGGCAAGTAGTGAGTGTGCAGAAATATCAATCATCACAATCATCATGAATCATGGCAAGATTTAAGAAGACTAGGCACTGAAAATGAATGTCTCTATTATGGTTCCTACAGTGATCAAGAGCCCAAGTTTGGGAGTCTAATATACCTGCATTCAAATCTTTATTCCTGCATTTCCATACTCATGACTTTTGGCAAATTATTGAAGCTCTCTAAGCCTCAGTGTCCCATCTGTAAAATGGGGCTAAAAACAGTATCTTTTTCAAAGGGTTGCCATAAGGATTGTGCTTATAGATGTATTTAGCCAGTGTTTTGCATATCAATATATGCTTTACACATATCATTATATGGTAGGCATTATTACTTGCTCATTTAATGTATTTTTATTATAAAGATAATTCAAAATTAACCTAAAAGACAAATGTATATATACTCATTCGTATACCTTGAGGATGCACATGATTTTTCATAATCAAGTGGTCGCCTGCCTCCATTCATTCAGGGACTTGGAACCACCTGTCAATCGGCTGTACCATCTTTTAGAGCCTGCAAGTCCTCAAGTGGATTATCTCATCTATCCAATAGGAAAGAGAGAATATTGGAGGATCATGTAAGGTATTTTAGGATGCATCTAGAAAGAGTTAGGAATAGAAGAATGGGTCATCATTGTTCCTTTTCAGATTGGACCACTTATTGAAATGAGGACTCTGTTTATTCCACATGCATCTCACACACTGCTAGGCAAGCCCATGAGAGAAGTGAAAACACAACATAAGGGTCTTCCAAGTCTATCCCAGAGTATTTTAATACATATGTTGGTAATAATCCTTTACTTAAAAAATTAAAGACAAATGCTAACCTGGGTGGGTGACAGGATATAAACTTGAATGTCCCAAGAAAATATATAGTTTATGGGGTCACCCTACCCTGTGCCCCTTCACAACTAGAAAATCCTTATTTTCCCATAAAAATCAAGTAGGGTATCCATCATTCAGATATTCCACATAGGATCTGCTTAGCAAACAGCATCCTCTGTGTCCTAATGAAACATCCATTGTTTGGGCTTCATAAAGGGCTTTGCCGACCAGTCTCTGTCTTCATTCTCTCTTTCTGTCATCTTCAAAATTCCAAGTGGAAGGCACAAGACACAGCATAAACAGGCTAGAATTCACCAGAGCCCTATAGACTGAAAAAATGAGGCAGAGAGTGATAACAAATGCACTTTCAACACTCAAGAAATATGAGGGTGCAGGGGGCAGTGGCAGGGGTGGAGGTGTGGAGATTCGGTGGCCTGAGTGCAGTATCTCAGTCACACCACTGCAATTCCCACCTATATTCCAAGTGCAGTTTGAGATTCTAAGGTGGGGTGGGCAAACCCACCACAAACCTATTCCCCAAATCTTAGTTTTAAAAACAAGGAGCTACACTCTCTGCACATAATCCCAAAAGCTCAAAATAGTTAGTTTCAGGACTAATTAATAAAATTCAGCTTTGCATCCCAGATGGCAAACCCTGGTATTATTTATTGCAAGAGCTAGTTCAGATCAAAAAGATAAACAGGTTTAAGAAAGAGAAGGAAAGCAAACATACAATTTTATTATAATTTACATCTGCAATTCGGTCCCTAAAATATCTCTGCTAGCAGCTTTCAGAGCTAGATCATTGTCTGCATTTAATTAAGACTTTTTTTTATGTTTAAAGCTGTCACTAGGAAACTAGGAGATTATACCAAATCATTCATTTATCCATCTATTCACACACATACTCATTCGACACCCATTTGTCAAACATCTTTGAAGACAAATGGCACCTCAGGCTCCATAAAGCCACAGTATTTTCCAGAATAAAACTTTGTTAAGGTTGTGGGATATTCCTTAGATACAGCCAAGGGATATTCATAATATTTAATAATGGGTACAGCATGGCACCAGTCAATCATAATGACAACCTCATACTCAGCCAATAAGGAAGGGGGGTCTCACCAGCACAATGTGGTCACTCCAATGTACCAGCCGAAAACAGCCCTGAAGCAAACTTAGTTTCTGAGAATGGTGAAGACAGATCTTCTTAGTGACTAATGCTTCTAAACATGGTGGTAAAAGCAAAAGTAGGTTGAGCTTTAATGCAAAAAGTTCTCCTGCATTATTTTCAGAAGACCCAAAAGGAAAAACTGTCTAAAATACACACATCTGCCTTTCATTCCACTCTGTCCATTCAAGGTGAAAACTAGGGAAGTTACCATATGCCTACTATACATAAACATGGTGTCTGTGCCTTACATTTATAATCGCTAAGTCTCACAACAATCTTGTAAGTTTTACTAAATCCACTTGCCCTCTTGCCCTCTCTGAGCCTGGTTCTCTAACGGTGTCTTTGATACTATGAGCTACTTGTATCCTTATGACAAATTCCTCTGGCTTCAGTTTGTCAGAGTTGCTGTCAACCTAAAAAACTCTAACTTATCTTAAAGACTTTGGTCCAAATTCTGTATTTTGCTACTGAAAAAACTAAGGCCAGAGAGGAAGGCTAGTTATCTGACTCAAACCGTGAATACACTAAAAGGCAGAGGCCAGGATCAGAATCCAGACAACCTAACATAAAGATCAGGATCATTATCATCATAAAAGGCCATCATCTTAGGCATGGCATAAGCCAACTCAGTAAAGTAGGTAAGGCTAGCTGCTATAAAAAGCAATCCCTAAATCTCCGTGGCTTACACTGTCATATTTAAATTCTCATGCCTGTCACTGGCCAATAATGGTTTTTCTCTGGGGGGATAGTCTTCCACGTGCTCATTCAGGGATTCAGGCACCTTCTATATTGTGACTCTGCCCTCCTCTAGGTCCTCAAGGCCCCCACCATTCAGCCAGCACATGGAAAAAGGAAAACAAGATGGCATGCGAGAGGGTTTTATGAGCCAGGCCTGGAAGTACCACCTACCATTTTTGCTCACATTCCATTGGACAGAGCTTGGGCACATGACTACACCAAGCTGTAAGAGAAATGCAGTCCAGTTGTGGCCCAAGGATGAAGTGAGGACAAAAATAGGGTCAGATCTTGGCCACAGACTCTTAGCTAATTTTATACAAAATCTCATCACTGAGATTAAGTCATTCCTGCTCCTTAGTAAGTCACTTCATTTCAAAAGTGCCCAATAAAAGAACACAACCATGTTTTATTTATTGTTGAATAAAAGATGATGAAAAGTATCGTCCATGCAATAGACTACCCAGAAACTGAAATTTTTATACTCACTGCGGCTTGCTAAAGAGAAAGCTCTGTTAGCAGACAGGAAACCCAGCTCAGAATACACTATTGTCCAGCCACAATATTCTGCACTATTTTCATTCCTTCCACAAAATAAGCCTGGGATTAGGGGGCAGGGATTCTACAAGTAATCATTTGCTTTCCTTTGTCTGACGAATAGCAACTGCAGCAGTTTATTAACCACTAGGTTACTCTGAAGATTTTTGGCGTGACTTTAGAATCACTCAGATACATTTAGGGAAAAAGTATTTCCCTCCTTTTCCCCTCCTCGATGCATTTTTTTTCCCCTTCCAATTTTGTAAGAAAGTCCTCAGGAAAAATAGACCTATAACAGTATCAAATTAATGGATGAATTGAGCCCACATTTTTCTTTTCCCATGATGCATTATAAATACCAAAAAAAAAAAAACTAGACAGAAAATGGGACGCATCCATCCACATTCCAAGACATGCTCCAATTACCCAATCATTGCAGAGTGTTGCCAGGATGCAGAGACCATGATTTGGACTAGAATTCAGCTACTTTCAATATATTGCAGTTACTTAGTTGATACCAAAGACTCTGACTAGCCATTAAGTGGCCAGTGGACTTTTCCAAGGAAACTGCACAGAGAGCATGGTGGCATCTTACTTGCTATGCATTGTAGGACTTTGAACCACAGAGCACACCTCTGAACAGCTGAAATTATAAAACAAAGCCCTGGAAGGCATATACTTGCATCCACCATTTTCACATTTCTCTGTTAGCCCAAAACATTTGCTTACTTTTTCTTCCTCTCTCCATCCTCAGCTTGCTTTGAAGGACACAGAAGAAATCTAATTCTCACGAAAAGATTGGTTTTCAAAATATGCTAAACATTTGGAGATTTATTAGAAACAGTTTTAGTTCCTCATTAATCTAGAGCAAATTGTTATTGATTTACAGCAGACAGCTCATCTGATATCCTTCAGGCAGTAATAAAAAAATAGTCTGAGCATTAAAAATGGTTGATGTCTTTCTGGCAATTGCAGTTAAACTCAGCCAATGATAACTTCTTCAATGGAATGAAAAATAGCCCTTTCTCACTGTGTGTTCTGTTCAGTTTTGTGTGAGTGTTCCAAAGAAACTGTATTCATATACATTTATTTTCACATTAAATTTACTTATCAGAAAGCTCTCTAGATACCCTATTCACACCAGGGTGATTTTCAAAGTGAGAAAGAACATTTGCTATTAATAGCCTTATCATGTACTTAAAGCTGGGCATGCTTTATTATAGCACATTTGAAATGAGAGTTTTTACTACCTTTAAGCCATCCCAGTGACAGGAGGGTCAAATTTTGTTGTGCACATATCATTTAGGAGCATCAACTCTTTAATCAAGCTGCCAGGTTTAGGTCCTAGCTCTGCTGCCTGAGCAACTCACCAACCTGGGCAAACCTCAGTGTTCTTTACTGAAAAGTGGGGACGTCAAAAGCATTGACATCAATGGACCTTGTGAGATGTAGGTGAGGTTTTTACTTTTATCATAGCACCAGGCATACAGAAAATTCTCTATTCACATAAGCTAATTGCACAGGACCAAGACTATTATTCCATGAATATTAACAGCTTTGCCCACTCTCTGTCTGCTAAAGAGGATGACATTTTGCCAGCTCAGTTTCTTCCTCTCTCCTGGTCCTCCCAGAAGATTCTGGCTTTGCCAGACTAGCTCTTTGGAGCTTATGTATTGCAGAATCAACATAAACAGGGCAGAGGAAAAAAGAAAAACAAGAGAGTGCAGGCTGAGACAGGTTCAGGAGCTTTAACTAAGGCCCTGAGGAGAAAGGTGTTGGTCTGGTATGTGAGGAAATTTGTTGAAAGGTAAAAGGAGATTTGAAGTACTGTTTTTATGGTATGTTTTTGTGTTCTTCGTGGAATTCAAGATATGCAAATAAAGAACTTGAATATTTCCGTATTTCTTTTTTGAGTTTTTTTTCCTGCTTTATTGAGATGTAATTGACAAATAAAATTGTATTTATTTAAGGTGTACATCATGATGATTCTATGCATATAATATAAATGTGTGTGTAATACACATAATGATATATGTACACAGTGTGAAATGATTACCATATTCAAGCTAATTAACATATCTATCACCTCACATAGCTATCTTTTTTGTGTGTGGTGAGAACATTTAAGATCTACGCTCTTAGCAAATTTTACTAAGCATTATTAACTATAGTCACCATGCTGTACCTTAATCTCCAGAATTTATGCATCCTGCATAACTAAAACTCTGTACCCTTTGACCAACATCTTCCCATTCCCCGCCCCCCCATCTCCTGGCAACCACCTTTCTACTCTCTGCTTCTGAGATCACACACATAGTCAGTCCTCCATATCCACAGGCTCTGCATCTGTGGATTCAACCAATGCACACTGAAAATATTCGAGAAAAAAACAACGGTTGTGTCTGTACTAAGCATGTACAGACTTTTCTCTCATGTCGTTATTCCCTAAACAATACAATATAACAACTATTTACACAGCATTTACATTGTATTATGTGTTATAAGTAATATAGAGATGATTTAAAGTATACAGAAGGATGTGCAAATACTACACCATTTTATATAAGGAACCTGAGCATCGGTGGATTTGGGGATCCACAGGAGTTCTAGAACCAATCTCCCATGGATACTGAGGGATGAGAATATAAGTAAGAACATGCACTATTTGTCTTTCTGTGATTGCTTATTTCACTTAGCATGATGTCCTCCAGGTTCATCCATGTTGTGAGAAAAGACAAATTCCCCTTTTTTTAAAAGTTGAATAATATTCCATTATGTGTGTATATAGACATACACACACTACATACATACAATGGAATATTACCACATATTCCACATTTTCTTTAACCATTTATCTGCTGATGAACCTTTAGGATGATTCCATATCTTGGCTATTGTAAATAACCAAATTTCTTTTGGATGCTGGAGTGTGATTGGACTAGAGCATTTGGATTATAGAATTATGCATTACTATATTTCTATTATTACCACTCTTATGTAGGATTATCGAATGTTCTGGTTTAAACTGGCTACATTGCCCTTCATCATTAACAGCACCTGTTTTCACTTTTAAAAAATATCCCAGTTTACTCAGTAAATCTCATGGTCATCCTATGATTGCACTCTAACAGCAGTACTGTTGTTGCTGCTGTTAGTTTTTTTAAAAATCTACAATTAAAATAATCAATGCAAATTTTTAAAGTTTATATCAATCTATCTATACTTGGAAAAATATTTTTCCATAGATCTTACTATCGAAGAAATTAATTCCTCAGGTAATTAAGGTCTCTTTTTGTGACTTGCTCCATAAATGCCAGATTCTGGGTGAAAGTGAGATTTTTACCATCTGATCCTAACTTATCAAATGAGCTCATCATACATTCAAATGATATTTCCAAATATTCTTTCCACTAAAATGTCCTTTCTTCTTTGGATCCAAAGCAGACAAATGGAAGGTACCAAAGTTAAGCCATATCAGATTTCCATTGTGGGCATTTTGTCGATAAGAACAGAGAAACCTAATTTAATATCGCAAAGGCATTATCACTTCCAGATCTTCAGACACACAAGCATCTTAGCAGAAGCAGACATCTTCCCCAAGCTTAATTACTCATCAATCTCACATTACTCACTTTAGTGTCTTGTTCCTTAAATATTCATCAAGAATTATAAGAGACATAAAATGGTCAGACTACTACACCAGGGAAGAAAGCAAAAATAATTAATATTTTAAGTCAGAAATAGCAGTACTTATAAACTTGATGTCATGCATGCCCATTTTTTCTCCCCCAAAAAAGATAAGATTTGAAAGAATTCAAGTGGCAGTGTTTGCATTTTGCATTAAGCACCTTAGGATGCCAATTAAAGATTGTTTATTGTCAGGCCCTTAAATTTTATGATCTTCCTAATACATATATGAAGCACGTGAAGATGACATTACAGGATTTAATTTTAAAGGAGGAGGGGAGAAAGAGAATTCACTACGAATCTCTGACGGCAGTTATGGTAAAATATTCATTGTTCTCTACTTGGAAATTATTACAAGAACTTTTTTCAAAAGTACTCCTTACAAAGGAAATGGTTTAGGGTGTAATACAGACATATTTTAAGTCAAATAAACATGTTCCTCTCTTCTGGGGGAAAGAAGTAAGCATAAAAATGAAAAAAGGAAAAATTTTGCTTTTGCAAAATGAGTTACCCCAAAGTTCAGCTCCTGGCAATTCATTTTGGCAGCTCCTTCCACTTTTCACAGTTTCTCCCATCTTCCAGGGATATCGGAACCACATCATTCGCTCAGCCCCTCTCTTTGTCTAAGTTTCCAAAATGTTTCCTTGGCTCAGGCCTCTAACACCACTCAATAAAATGTGTTCAGCACCTTGGAAGTATCTGTGGTCATGTGATTCCATAATCATATTTCTAGATGATATGTCACAATTCATTTAAGCTGGCCTAAGTACTCCGCATGAGCTCACAAAGATGTCCATGAGAGTGGTCATCAATGACTTCATCATTTTAAGATGAGCTCACCAGCTTTTCAATGTCTGCACGGGGGAGTCCCATTTCAAAGACAAATAGGACCTCAAGGTCAAAAGAAATCCTAAGAAATCAGGATTTTCACCCATTTTCACCTCTAATATGTGAAAATAACTCATTGCATGGATGAGTATGGAGCAAGAAACTAAAAATACTTCTGTGGTTGGCATTGTCATAGAAAAACAAGAATTGGGCATCACTCTCTCCTGAAGTTACAACGACATCCCTAGAGCCACACACCAAAATGAAAGCAATGTGTACAAAGCTGTGGGTGGGAGACTGACAAAAACTTCCAAGTTCTGATCTGTACATGATCTATTTAATATGGTCAGATCTATTAAATACACAAATCTATCTGTGTATATAGTTCCAATTTTATGACCACTTTTTATCTCTACTTAAACTATGCCCAACTTCTCTCCTCTGATGTCAATTTCCAGGAAAGTTTTTGTCAAATTATTTTGTTCTTGGATGCTATCATTTTATTGTCTACTATGTACACTCTTTTTTTATTTTTAGACCTGTCACAGCAATATTTTGAGGATGATTCTACTATACTAAGTTGTATTTTTCATTGCAACACTTATCTCTCTGTAATTAGTCTTTTAAAAGCTTTCAAATCATTATTGGTCTATTGTCATAATATCACATCATTTATCTGACAATCTCTGATATTATTGTATTTCCTCTAGTTCAGTTAAGAAGTGCAACTAGATCATCCATGCCAAATCTAAGGAAATATTGCAGAATCAAACTCTTAAGAATACTGTTCTGGAAAAGTATCTATCCAGACTATCTATCAAAGAGAAGTATTTGGTTCAATTCTCTTTTGTGCTCCCTGAAAGCTCACCTAGCCAGACAAATATTGAGGAAGAAAGAGGAAAAACATGGGCAATAAAAAGAGAACAGTCAAGAGAAACAGCACTAAGGCAATGTCAGAATATGGCAGTCTCAGATAGTAACAATTAACATAAAATTCTAGGTACGTAGAAAACCCAGCCTTGGGCTGGGTAGATGAAAATAAAAATTCAATAAAAAAATATTATTGTCAAAAGAAAAAAATGTGGTACCACAGGGAGTGGGGCACTAGGAAAATTGCTTGAGGGTGTAACCACAAATGGCAGATGGACAAAGTTAGGTGGAGCCCAGAAATAAAGTGAAGCCTTTATTAGTAGTCTTGCTGATATATAGATCTCATTGTTATGTAAAACCCAAGGAATTTCTCCCATGATCCACACCCTTCTTAACAATCAGACTGGTACCTGGTTAAGCTGCAGGTCTTTTCAAGTTCTTTGAACTTAACCAGCCTGCCCGTGGTAGACATAGCTGTGTTGGAAGCTTAGCCAATAACTCAGAGCTCATGACACCCTTCCTGCAGTGAAAATTGAAACAGATACATATTCTTTTGGGTAATTATTTTGATAGGGGAACTGGGCACTGGATCATGAAATTTTGCTGAGACTCCCAAAGGTCACATGTAGAACCAACACCCAGTCCTCAATGAACTTTCTCTAAGTGATGCCTCTTCTGGAAGAAGAAAAAGAATCCTGAAGCTAATTGAAGTGGATGGAGTGACTGAAAGTAAACCTATGTTCCCACCTCATGAGCTTTTAGGAAGTCTTCATGTCTTGCTGTTTATCATTTGCTACTTTCTGTAATAACCCATGCAGCTGCTCTGTGATTTAAAACATGTCATTTATAGAAAATCCAAAGACAATTATTACAAAAGTACCAATTACTTGTACAACCAGACAAATGATTTCATTCAATTAATCTCTGTAAAATAAACATATTTAGAAACAAAAAGAAGTATTATCCCAAATATCTCTGGGATATGCATGGCTGGCCTTAGTTTGAGCTAAAATACAACCACATGCATCATATTGAGGTTGCCTGGTTTGGGGGGGTTTGGGGTTTTTTGTTTTTGTTTTCTGTTTTTTTAGTTTAAGGAGAATATTATGAGGTTAGAGCAGAGCTATGTTCTCCTCCTTGTCTATATCCCAAGGCTCCCAGGAGGGTGGGGTTCCATGGATTATAAAAGCTGCAAATCAAAGGACTTGACTTTCCCAAGAAAATTCCAAAGTGCAGTAGAGCAATAGATATTTGTTCAGCAAAGAATAAGCACCAGAATTTCAGACAGGCACTCAGGACCTCACAGAAAAGAGGCAGGCCGGGCCCACAGCAGAGCAGTGAGGTAGCACAGAGTTTGTCTTCTTTTCCTTCCAGTCCTTTCTTTCAGGTTCTGTTCCTAGAAAGCAATCGGTGCTCACCAGCCCCCTTTAAAGATCTTAGGCAAGAATGGCTCATTGCCCTTGTGCTGCACAGAAATGTGTCTGTGGGTGTTTTGGGTCAGTTCACTGGAAGCAGAAACTCAGATAGGGATTCTCATACAAGTGATAATATGGATGGAGGGCTCAAAGGAGAAACGTGTGAAGAAGCACAGGGACCAAGATGGGAAGAAGTCAGGCAAAGGTGTGCTTTCCGAAGTCTGTCCTCAGTCTGATCCCACAGGGAACGCTGGAAGAGTTCATGTTACCATACAGTTGGTCCACCTTGGAGGAAGGAGCTGCTGAAAGCCTTAAGTAACCAACACTTGCAGTAGCCAGAGGGTGAGCACACAGTCCAGTAATGGGGAGCTGCTATAGTGGGTATGTGTGTGGCCATTGTACAAACATGGAACATCTTCAAAGACAATCAATTTTGCACAATATTTGAATGGTCATGATTTGTTGTTACTTTTCTCCTGTTGGCAAAAAATATAAAATTTTTTCCTTACATTAGGGCAAAATGATGTATTTCTAAGATAAAACAAGAAGCGTGCCAGCACCAAATCCATCATGTCACATCTTTTATCAAAATTATTCAAAGTTTCTTCTCTTGGATATATTTGTGGTCTCAGCAAAGTCTCATGGTGCAGTGCCCAGTTTCCCTATCAAAATAATTACAAGAAGAATATGTATTCACTTTTAATTTCTACTGCTGGGAGGGTGTCAGGAGCTAGGAGTTATTATGGGAGTTAGCTTGCAACACAGCTGTCCAGAATCTCCTTGGGGAAATACCCATGGGATTGTGGCAAATCCCACCCCACTAGTTCTAGGGATAACCTATATGACCTGCCAATCACAGTCTTCATCCCCTTGGCTTCATGACTGGTTCAGACAAAGGAACACAACCGAAGCACAGATAATGAGAATGCCTCCTGGGACTTTTATGTGGAAATATTATAAAAAGGTTACCTCTTTTTGTAGGGATTGCTAGATGTAAGCCTAGACCTTTGGGTGCCATATTTTCCTAAGAATGAAGCTGACCCAGAAGAACCAAAACAACTGGATATTAATGGTCACTGAAGTCAGATACAACCCTCGACTTCCCAGATGTTTGTAAATTACCTTGAAGTTACTTTTAGCTAAAAGAATACTGATCACTAGAGTGACTCATCAGCTGCAGGATAAAATCTAAACGCCTTTGTAAATATAATATGGCCTTCTACTGACCTACACAACTCCTGTACCTATCACCTATCACCCCCATCCCAAATCAAGTTCTAAAAAAAACCCAACAGCTCAGTATTCTCCAGCCTCACATGGTTTCATTTCTCACCACCATCTTTTTGAAAGGGCTGTGCCCATTTCCTGGAATGCCCATCCTTCATTTTATCTATCCTTTGGACCCCTGCTAGAATACTCTCTCCTTCGCTCAATCTTTTCTGAGAGTCTCAGTCTCCTTCAAGGTGCTTTTGCTCTGTGGTCCCCCATTGCTGGATTCCATGGCAATGACCACCTGGCCTGATTGTTTCCTCATTGGTCTCTTAAGGGCTCTTCTGGAGAGGGCATGCTTTCCCTTTCTGTATCCTCCACCTGGAGCAACATGCCAGGTACTTAGCAGGAGCTCAATATGTGTTTGAGGATGAAAGAAAAAAAAAAAAAGACAAAGAGAAGGAGGAAAGAAAAGAAAAAAGATCATAGAAAATTCCAAAATAGTCCTGGGCTCCAAGAAATGCATCTTCACATAGGGAACTTCACTGCGCTGAGTGACAAGCGAGAGATTTTGAGATACAGGTTTCTCTTTCTCTTCCCTCACACATCCCATTCTTCAAATACTTATCTTATTTACTTATGAATTAGACTATACTTTCCCAGCAAAATACTTGTACATGAGTTTGATTTTTATACATAAAGAAAGCCTATAAGGCCGGTACCTAAAGCTTGATATCATTGTCCCAAGAGCCCAGAATATATTGCATTCCACTGAAGTTAACAAAATAGCCTGTCATAAAGGACAGAACCATAAAGTGCTTGGCTTGGCACTAGAGTTCCTTCACAATCTGGACTGATGCTTAAACTATCTAACCTTCAGGGTTTTTGTCTATGAAATTAAGAATGACATAACTTTCTTTACAATGTTGTTATAAAGAACTCGATGAGATGGTAACACATAGGAAGGACTGAATCAATATCGACACTATCTTCCTCTTTACTACTTGCACCCCTACGTGTTGCACCCCAATGACTGTGCATCCATTCCTGCTTCACTCCCTGTTCCTCCCACCTGGAATTTGGTCCCAGGTATCACTCTCCTCATTTCTTATCCTTCTGTCTAAACCAGCTTTAAGACCCCCCTCTTTAAAGTAGCTTTGTGACAATCAACATGTCTTCCAATAAATCTCTTTTTTAATCCTGAAAGACCGGAAAAATAAAAGGACATTGAGCTTTCAGTGCTCTGTCAATGGCAAATAGGTAGAATATTTTTGTGGGTGAATTGGAGATTAAAAGATAGCCTCATGTCTAAAGGCGGTTCCTCTCTTTTCTCTGGTCCTATCTGCTAATGCTCTATGCAATTTTCACCATTGACATCTAATTCAATATGCTAGATCCTCTTTTGTCCAAAAGCCAATCCACCAAAGAATTCTAAAAGCTCAATTTCCCCCCATGGACTCTAATCATTATAATGGATTCCCAAAGGCTTATAAAGGCCTTGGGAAAGGTCAGAGAACTTAGTTTGCTAAAATCACCTCAGTGTATTCCAAGTCTTTAGACTGGGAAATCCAGCTGTGGTAACATGATGAGCCTTGGTTAACCAAATGGTTAACAATTTACCACAAGGCCCCTATTCCTCAACCATTCTGAAATGGGATTTTCCTGTAAATCCTTACCTTTCCTGCAGGTTTAGTGAGAAAGCAACGGTACTCAAGTCATTGTGTGACAAATCCCTTCCGTTCACACTGGGCACTGTTAATTATCTGCCAGGTTTCTGTAATCCTTCTCCACACTCCTGGGAGGGGGAGTCGCAAAGTGACAAGTGACAGTGAGGTGTGTCCCACACTAACCCTGGGAGAAAGGGGCCCCTTTTTACTCACATCGCTTCCTCTCACCCTCTGGGTAACAGGAGTGTCAGGGAGCTGTGGAAGAGATATTCCAGACCCACAAAGTTCAAGGCAAGACCCACTGGGAGGAATTTGCTGAAACCTTCTAACCCTTCTTGCTGTTGCTGTTTTTTTTTTTTTTTTTTTTTACCCAGGAAATCACTGAATACCAAATAGGATATCCACATGGAAATCCTTTGTGTAATCCAAAGACTAAGTTGCTTTGTGGGGAACATAGAATTTGACTCATAAAAGTGAATTGGATGGTCCTTACAGCTCTGATCTTTGCTACTTCTCCTACTGATTCTAAGACAATACTCATTCAGTTGACTCTGGAATTCCAAATTGCTGTTTTATCCCCACCAGATAGAAATTGGTAGGAAGTATTTAAGAACTGTATTACTTCTGAACTCTTTTATTTTTAGTGGAAGATGATTGTGATCATGAGGATCACTTATTTTGTCTATGCATCAAATATCAATTATGTACTAGTCATGTTATGCTTGACATGTATTCATGTCAGCTTGACATGTATTCATTCATTTAATCCTTGTCAAAACTCTATGACTTGAATACTGCAATTATTGCATCCCCATTTGACTGATGAGGAATCCAAGACTCAGAGAAGTTTAGCAAATTGCTTAAGAAACACAATACAAATAATAGCAAACCACTTACTTTAAATCCAGACAATCTGGGTCCAGAGTTGTCATTCTTAACCACAAGGCTTTGTGGTGATCCTCTGAAAATAAATGCCTATGCTATGGCCTATAAGAGTGACCACATAGTTTATCATTCAAACCAGGACACTTTGGAGAATTAAAGAGGATGCTATGAATAATTACAGCAAGTCACAAAGGTGAATTAAATTGTCCCAGGCAAACCAGGACTTATAGATATCCTACCTAGAAAGCCCTGTAGGGCTGGCTACCTGCCTTGCCAGCTCCACCACATACATTTTCCCATTTATTCTTCAGGGCCCTCTTTCTGTTCCACCAACATGCCATGTTGCCTTTGGATACATTATTGTTTCTGCAAAAAATTCTTCCCCCACCTTCTCTCTTCTCTGCTGCTTAACATGTATTCATCCTTCAGCCCCTCACTCAGGGTAGTCCCCTTGGACTAAGTTATAGGAAATTTTATACATTCCATGAGACAGCATTGCTGTGATTTCATTTAACATTGTTCTCCTCCACTTCCAGATATCTTCTGAATAGATGGTGATTGGATCTGTTTTTCCACCCCCAGTTAGCCTTGTACCCGGGATAGATTAAATGCTTAATAAATATTTGGCACAGGCCAGGTATGGTGGCTCATGCCTGTAATTCTAGCACTCTGGGAGGCTTAGGCAGGAGGATCACTCAAGGTCAGGAGTTTGAAACCAGCCTGAGCAAGAGCGAGACCCCATCTCTACTAAAAATAGAAAGGAATTAATTGGCCACCTAAAAATATATACAAAAAATTAGCTGGGCATGGTGGTACATGTCTGTAGTCCCAGCTACTTGTGAGGCTGAAGCAGGAGGATTGCTTGAGCCCAGGAGTTAGAGGTTGCTGTGAGCTAGGCTGACACCATGGCACTCTAGCCCAAGCAATAGAGTGAGACTCTCTCGAAAAAAATTATAAGAAAAAAAAATACAAATATTTGGCACAGATAAAGAGGAAGAAAAAGAGAAAGTAACATATATGATAAGACGCTGGTTTTTGTCCAGATCATATAGATGTAAATTTATTCATTAATTCATTCAAGAAAGAGACATTAAGTGCCTCCTCTGTTCCAGGTATCATTCTATGTAATTGAGAATACAGCTAGAATGAGATAGAAAAAGTTTCCCAGAATATCCATTCTAGAAAAAGATCAATAAATACATTGAGAAATAAGTAAGATGGTTTCAGATGATTCAGGAAGCAACAACAACAACAACAACAAAGAAAATAGGGTGATATGGCAGAAAGTGACTGGGAAATGGATTTAAGTTTGGTAGTTGTTGGAGTCTGAATGTCCCTCCAAATCCACATGTTGAAAGTTATTCCCCATTGTGGGGGCATTAAGAGGTCTTTGGGGAAGTGATTAAGTCCTGAGGGCTATTCTGTCATAAATGGATTAATGCCATATAAATGGGCTGGAGAGGACTAGCTATGCCCTTCACATTTTCCCTTCCTCCCCTCTGAAGGATGCAGCAACAAGGTACCATCTTGGAGGCAGAGAGCAGCCCTCACCAGATATCAAACCTGCCAGCACCTTGACCTTGAACTTACCGGCCTCCAGAATTATGAAGAAATACATTTCCATTCTTTCCAAATTACCCAGTTTGAGGTATTTTGTCATAGCAGCACAACTGAATTAAGACAGTAGCCAAGAAGAGTTCTCCAGGAAAGTGATATTAGTGATGAAGCTGGAGGATAAAAAGCCATATGAAGTTCTGCCAAAAAACACCAGATGGAGGAAAAGCTGGTGCTGGCTGTGAGGAACAGAAATACCAGCACAGCTGGGGTACAGACCAGGCTGAATGGTTGAGAGGGGCTGGGGAGGTCCAGAGGCCACTTCATATAGGGCTCTTCAGCAATGGCAAGACATACATATTTTATTTCAAGTGCAATGCAAAGTTTTGGGTTTTAAAGAACAGAATGAGTTGATTTGAGTAACTTTTTTTTTTTGAAAACTACTCTGGTAACTGAATTAGGAATAGATGAGAACAGGACAGGGCAGAAGGTGGGAAATAACTGCAGTGATCTAGGCAAGAGATGGCAGTGAGTAAAGAGGTACTTCACAGAGAGGCTTCTCCAAGTGTAACATGCATGTGAGCCACTGGGAAGCTTGCTAAAGGGCAGAGTGCAATTCTGCAGGTCAGGTCTGGGATGGAGCCTCAGAGTCTGAATTTCTAATAAACTTTCAGGTGATACAAATGTTGCCCATCTGAAGACCACAATTGGGAAGAGAGAGTTCATAGAATTTGCTGATAGATCACATCTGGAAGGCACAGAAAGAAAAGAATCAAGGATTATTCCTGGTTTGTTTGTTTGTTTTCTTCTTTGAAAAACTATATAGATGGTAGTGGCATTTATTGAAGTGGGAGGTTCATCACTATCCCTGCTTTCTAAGTTACCTCACTGCTGTCTGGTGGAGCTGGAAAACTTTTTAGGAGGGTTGAATAGAAACTTACTTTGGCAAAATGGCCAAATCTGGGATTATGATAAGGTAGCACGTTTCTGACCCAGAGCTAGGATGATCCCAAGCTTTTAGCAGTAAAATGTCATTTTCTGATGAGTATGCATGCATTGCCAAGCACTTGGTTTAAAAGGGTCGTTTATGGATCATTCTTTTCCCAGAGACATCAGGTGCCCTAAAAGGCTGGTAAAAAAAAAAAAAGGGTCATAGCACAGAGGGAATTATTCTCACACCTTTGCCCACACTGTCCAACAGTTGCTGACTTGTCCCTAACAAGCCCATGGTCTTTATATTCTTGGCAGAGCTTGTTTAACTTTGTCGTTAACATCTTCAGACTCTTATTTTGCTTTCCAGAAAATGAAGCCAAGCTGCTGAACAGTGCTGAGCAACTGCTAAGCACTAAGTGCTCACAAATGAAGCTTTTTCTATTTATGCATTTGAAAGCTGTCCTAGAATTCTCCGCCTTGCTCAAAGATGTTGTACAAAGCTGATTGAGAAGTATTTGGCTCCAGATGTACATCATAAATTGAATCTGACTTTATAGTTTGTGGGACTTCACTGGTTGCTCCTTAAAAATGAAAAAACATGGCAAGTTCAAGTCTCCCTATACTATTCAGGTTTATTGTTGGTGTCCCTCCCGTGCTGCCCTGGCCTCTGGGGGGCTATTCTTCTGTGCCCATTGCACAGCTCCCAGATCGGTGCAGGCCATGCATATGTATCTGCCTGCGTTTAAGGCACTTTCACGGTGGTATTTCCAAAAGGTCCAGAGTTTTTCTCATTTTGAGGGACACTTTAAGCTAAAAATGAGATTTTCTGGGTTGAAGAAACATTTTTAAAGACTTACAAAAATTCCCATAAGACTCTTTGGACATCAACTAGCTCTTACCAAAGAACAATGAGCAAATGAATCAAAAACACATGGATTATTAATAAGTTCCACCTGAATTAAACGTGGGTTTTACATAAGGGGTTGGGGGCCAGGGCCTAAGTGGGAAAGGGTATGACAAAAAGATGTTGAATCTGTTCAATCATAACCATTTCAAAAATCCATTTTTAGAAAGAATAAAAATGCTACTTATATGTCCAGTTCATTGTTATTTGAAATGCTAAGTTGATTCTAGTTTAGAGAGTTCTTCTCTGATCTTGACCTTCAATGATGACCTGATCAGACAGAAAATGCAGTTTTCCTGGGCCTCTTTTATACAGTTTAATTGGGCTTCATTCACCAGCTTTGAAGGTAATAGTCTGTAAGTATTCTTTTTCCCCAGGGATAAAGACTAGGAAGTATTTTCCATGATTGTGATCTAATGCTATTTTCAACCATGATACCTTCTCCAGTGGACTTGGAGGAGATGAAGAAAAATGTATCATGTTTTGGTAATTGTAAAACAGATTTACACTTCAGACTTGTAGTCTCAGGTCAGGCATCGTGGCTCATGCCTGTAATCTCAGCACTTTGAGAGACTGAGGCCAGGAATTCAAGGCCAGCCTGGGCAACATAGCAAGATCCTGTCTCTACAAAAAACAAGAAAAGTTAGCCAGGCATGGTGGTACACACCTGTAGTCCCAGCTTCTCAGTACTTGGGAGAATGATGCAGGAGGATCTTTTGAGCCCAGGAGTTTGAAGCTGCAGTGAGCTATGATCATACCACTGCACTCCAGCCTAGGCAATAGAGCAAGACCCTATCTCTAAAAGTAAAAATAAAACAAAAAAGACTTGTCATAACAGTAGCCAGATAGGAATGTTAAGCAAAAAAGAGATGATCTTTATTTACTTCTTCATTCATTTTAATAGCAATTATAGTGAAATCCCCAAACAGTGACCTTGATAACACTCCCTGTGTATAGCCAATGTCAAGTCCAAGTTACATTCCTTTCTAAAAATGCTGCTTGTTCGCATTGCCAAGGACAAAGGAAAATTGAGTTCAACTATATATCTTTGAAAATCTTGGGAATGTTTCAATAAGGAAAGAAAATTTTCTCATAATTATCATATAAGATGTCCTAATTCAATGCCTACTGTGCTTCTGGGATCTGAAAACAGTGAAGTGTTCCTTAATCCTAAATTTTTTCTTGTTTATTCCATTAAGTCACTTAGTAAATCCTTCTTCTACCAGACAAAGTTAGGACAAACCTAAGTCGATGTCTGACAAAGGGCCATCTTCCCGAAATTAATGCAAGGCAAGGAACTCATTTCTATAATTAGAGTACAAAATCACCAAACTGCTTACATTGTTGGCTTCTCCCATCCATTATGCCCACTTCTCTACCCTCTTCTTCCAACTCACCCAAGTCCACCACAGGCCCACCAGCCTTCATTCTGTTCTTTAAACACATTGAGCTTCTGCCCAGTTTATGGCATTGACAATGGCCTACCCCTCTGCCTAGACATGGGGCCCTCGCATCCTTGCACAGCTTGCCCCTTCTTGCCATCCTAGTCCCTGTTCCCGGGCCCAGCCCTGCCACTCAACCAGAGGTTGTCCCATTGGGCCCGCCCCTTGTCCCAGTCATTCCATAACCTAATAAACTGTCTACTTTCTTTCTGAGAACATGATAGCTCTCAGAATTCTCTTGTTGCTGTAGTTATCTACTAGTTTGTTTCGGTCTCCCCCAACAAACAGTACGCTTCATGAAAGTAAGACCTTCTCTGACTCATTCGCTCTGAGTGAACTCACCATGTGGCCCTCCAGGTCCCCAAGTGTGGCCCCTCAACCGAATCCAACCTTCACAGAATAAATCCCTTTATTAAAAGGATTTGTTCTGTAAAATTTGGGTTCAGTCAAGAGGCCAAACTCAAGGATCCAGAAGGCTACATGTGGCCCCCAGGCCACGGGTTCCCCACCCTTTGTTGGCAACATTCACACTCCAGAGCTCCTTGCAGGATCAGGCTGAAGCTAGACTTTCCCTAAAATCTCATCCTTTTAATGTATCTTTTCATCTCCTGCCCTGTTTCTCTCCCTCCCTTTCTTATGAGAGAACTCCCTCAAAAAATATCTTTTACCCAAATCCCTGTCTCAGCCTCCTAGGAAACCCAACCTAAGACAAGCCATACATAAAACTTTATAAAGTCAGCAGTCACCCCACTGAAAATCGTAGGCAGTGTCTAGTTAGCATTCAGTCTCTGTTTATAAACAACTGTTACCAGGTGCTCTGAATGCCACCAGGGAAAGAAGGTATGACTCTTACAACAGTGGTCCAAAAGGGTTCAGAGTTGTTGACAAGGCCCCATGTATTCATTTGCACACCAAGCTTTGTCTGTAGACAATGTTAATGACATGCCTCATACAAATATGTACCCATAACAAGTGCCTATGGATGTAATGATACTAAAACACACTTCATTATAAAACATTCAATTCAGAGTAAGTCTTGGTCATTTTATATTCACCAATTTTAATACTTTGGGATATACAAAATTGTTTTAATGTTAAAGAGGAAGCCTCATACTCTAAAAAGGGGGGTATATTGATTTAGAAAATAAATTCCTGAAATAAAAGAAAGGGAAAACGCCATGTCTAAAGAACAAACTAAGGACCCAGGGTAAATTTCCAAGAAAGAATTGCTTTCTCTGCCTCAGAATTTCTTTCTGGTATCCTCTTTCCTAAACATTTTCACTCATGTTATTATCACCTAAAATTCCACAAGTTGGTAATTCATTCAAGCTAATGAGTACTCTCATGGAAAAAAATGCTAATGTAAAGATTAGAGGTTTGCAACCATCCCCACTTTAGTAAGAAATTGCCAAGCCATTGAATCAATATACATTCACTAAGGACCCACTCTGTGAAAGGCATTAAGCTAGCCAGGGATACAAAGATGTAAAGTTCCATAAAGGAAGGTCTTCTTTTTAATTAAAAAAAAAAAGCTTTTTTCTTAACATCTGGCTAAAATATAGCAGATCAGTGAAGAAACAAAACTTTGGGTTTGAAGAAATTCTATGAGGCTGAATACAAGCAAGTTGGAGGCATGAAACATTTGGGGATTGGGGGAGTTAGAACTCTGTGAAAGCAAGAGCAGGTAAGAAAGAGAGGTTTCAGGAAATGGGGATGACAATAGAAAATTTACTCTAGTCACAAATGTTGCCTGAGTTAGGTCATACAGCAAGGAAAGGGCAAAAAATAATAAATAAATAAATAAATAAGTTTTCTTCCCTCTCTCATCATGCCATGTAGCTCCTTGACTGTAAATTCAGGTTAATACTCTAGACAAGCCCCCACATGTGTTAAATAAATGCTATAGACCTCAAATATGGCTCCAACCACTCACCATAGTTACTTCTTTGGGTGGCAATGCTGTTTTTCAGATCTACTGATTAATGTATATCTGAACACACAATTCAACTTATAGAGTACTATGTGTTTGTCCACAGATTTGTGGTGATACCACTCATTAAATATGAGCTATGATTTGGGAAATAGGCCAGCATTTTTCCATATGAAGTAACCTCTGTATTGGCTAACAAACATTCCCATGTTCAACACAGAAAGCCTTTGTTATGACATATACCTCATTGGTTTTAGATCCTATCTGAAGGTTTTGGGGGAAAGTTGGACATTCATTTAGAAAGGCATGTATTGATCATCTATTATACACTAAGAGCAATGCTATGCACTGGGAACATGAACATATATATTAGTTAAACACCTCCCTCCAAGGCAATCACACTTTGAGATCCCAAAGAAGTCAAAATTTTGCCTAGTGGAATCAGGGAAGGCTTCAGGAAAGACCTGAGGTTCCGTGTGGTCCTTAAAAGATAAGGATGTAGAAAAGGAGGTAAAGTCACCCCAGATAGCTGGAAAAGTCTGCACAAAGATACTGAAATGGGAAATTATATGGCCTAACTGGGAGTAGTAAAGAGATTAGTAAAACTGAAAAGTAAGGCCTATACAACTTTTCATGTGTTTAGGGCCACTAGCCATGTGCTCTTTTGTGAAGAGCCTACTCAAGTCTCTATTTATTTTACTATTGAGCCATTTACATTTTCTTTATCATTTATAAGAGATATTTACATATTCAAGATAGAAGTCTTTTTTCCCAATACACACATTGCAAATATCTTCCAGTCTATATGTTGCCTTTTCTCTCTCAATGGTGTGTTTTGAAAGACAGAGGATCTTCATGCTAAGCGCTTTGGGGGCCTTATTTAGGAAAAATTTGCATAACCACACTATTCATAGTTGCCAAAAGTTGGAAACAACTCAAATGTCTATAAAAGGTAAATAAAAAATATCCCTCCAATGGAACATTATACGACTCCAACCACATGCACAATATGGGATGAAACAAACATAATGTTGACTGACAAAGTAGAACACATACTGTATGATTCTGTCTTTTTAAAGTTTCAAAAAGATGAAACTAATCTATGGGATTAGAAGTCAGGATAATGGGTAGATACTGGCTGGGAGGGACCCCAAGGGGCTTTTTGGGGTGCTGGTTGTATTCTGTTTCATGACCTGGTTCCTGGTTTCATGGGCATGCAAATTTTATGTGAATTCATCAAGTAGCACACGTTTTCTTACATTTATGTTATTCTCCCCTAAAAATATTTACATTTAAAGATATAAGAAAAGACGATCTAAGAAATAACAGTGCCCAAAAATTAGGCTGGAAGAAACAGAGGTTCCAGAATTTTAAGACTCCTACTAAGAAGTTAGGGAAGTTTTATGAAGTTTTTTACGTCTGGGGTTTAGAAAGACTAACTTACTGTGAGGAGGAATGGGCTGCATGGACATAATGGGAGGCAAGGAGGCCCATTTGGAAATGCTACAATAGTACAAGAGGTAAAGAGCCCTGGTTAGGAGCAGAGGTAGCAGCAGTGAACAAAAAGGATCTTGGGTTTCCTTACTGAATGTTTCTTTAAAATACATTTACCAGTGTTGTAAGACCAGAAGCACCTGCCCAGAGTATGGGGGGCAAAGGCCTACAAGTCTTCGACAGATGTTGAGTTTTCAAATAATGCTAGACCTTGATAAACAAACCTCTCTCCAGGATTTATTAAGTCCAAGCATTTTTGTCTGGCTCTTGTCTTGGATTGTAAGATGTGAATGCTGATACAAATCCACATATAGATTAGTGTAAAGTTATAGAACTGACACAGTATTGTTTGGACACATTTTTCCTTTCCTCTTTTCTCCCACACTCCTCTGCACACTATTCAAGTCCTCTTGCTGGGTGGTTTCCACTTGTCTCCTTAATTCCCTCCTCTGTCGGCATGCTCGTTAGGAGAAAGAGTGATTCCTTTTCTGGAAAATGAGGAGCTCTGGAAGGCAGCAGCTGTGTAGGGAACTCAGGTAGGCAGTGTGGTGCAGGATGGGTCATGGCCAGGCCTCCCGGCTCACACAGAGCTGGGAGGTCTTCCACAGCCACAGTGTCAGCACCACCTTGGTGCCACCTGTGTGAGGCAGCAGGGATGGGACAATCCCTTGCTGTCATCAGTGTTATTCTATTATGTTCACTGGCAAGTATTTATTGGACATCCCAGGCTAAGCCACCCACTCAATTGCATGCTTCACAGGAAAAGGCAAGCAGAAAACATGAAATCTATCCCCACTGCTTGAACTGAAATCATGATCAAAAGAACAAGTGTGTACCCCACTCCATCCTGCCTCAGGCCCTGCAAGAGTAGACTCTGCCGAAAGAAAAGAAGAGAGGAGAGGAGAGGAGAGGAGAGGAGAGGAGAGGAGAGGAGAGGAGAGGAGAGGAGAGGAGAGGAGAGGAGAGGAGAGGAGAGGAGAGGAAAGGAAAGGAAAGGAAAGGAAAGGAAAGGAAAGGAAAGGAAAGGAAAGGAAAGGAAAGGAAAGGAAAGGAAAGGAAAGGAAAGGAAAGGAAAGGAAAGCAAGGAAGAAGTTAGTACACAGAAACTTAAAAACAGTATCTCCAAGAGCAGAAAGGAAACAAAGATTTTCACGTCAAGCAATGGTATTTGATTTCCTAATCTTTCCAAGGTCTCTCCCTGAGCTGATATTCTTACATTCTGTTCCTCTTTTCTAGATTTTATGTGGTATGGTCTCTTCTTGTACATTGCTTGAACTCTCTTCTGTGCTTTGTGTCTTGCCAGCTTATGAAAGGGCTGCTGATGTGGTCCAAAACCAACTCCAAACTTTACCACCTTGGGTTTACATATTACCCTTTCCTAGGAAATCAAGATGTCAAAATCAAAGTCATTCTGCCCCGGAAAGAGTGGGGCTTCTCTACCGATCTCTTCTGAAGGAGCACAATCTATGCAATCTATTGCTTAGCCTCAAGGGGCTCCCACATCTGCTGGACAAAAGTGCCATTGCTTTCTTACATGAAAAAAATGTGGTCTCTCTTACTTACCTGAGATAATTTCTGAGTCTAACTCAGGTCACATGCTGTCAGTTCTAGAGCAGCAGCAACATAACAGTGATTTAGAATCATGAGAATGAAGGCTTCTCCCAAGCCAGCTTAAGCCTTAATCATGATTTTAGTTACATGCATTGCTTTTGTTATGCTTGAGTCAGGGTTGTAAATGTGCCCATCACCCACCCAGACAGTGTTCATTGTACCCGATAGGTAGGTTTTCACCCATCCCTTCCTCCCCCATCTCTCCTGCTTGACTTTCACTGAGCCCCTTTCAATATAAAACTAGTATTATATATTATGTAACATTATATTTAGTTGATATGCTAGAAAAATGCACCAGGTTCTGTTCCATAGACAGTTTTGTATGGCTTTGAGAAGCAAAGGACAAACTGCATAAGATCCTTTGAGAGAGGGACATAATAATTTATTTTAGTAAATGTTAATTTATTTGTTAAATTGAGTTTACAGAGAAATGCTTATAAGATGTCACATATAGATTGAAGTAAAAGAAAAGAGAGAGGGGGAGAGAATTAAAGAAGGACAAGAGATGATCTCTTGCCCCCCTTTTTGGGAGAAAGAAGAATACTCCTACTGATGACATGATTTTATATCTAGAAAACCTCAAAGACTCAACCAGGAGACTTCTGGAATTGATAAATAAATTCAGCAAAGTATCAGGTTACAAAATCAATGTACACAAATCAGTACCATTCCTACACACCAGTTGACTCTGAGTCAAGCTAAGAGTCAAATCAAAGACTTGCTATCATTCACAATACCCACAAAGAAAATAAAATACCTAGGAATATGCATAACCAAGGAGGGGAAAGATCTATACAAGGAGAACTATGAAACACCAAGGAAAGAAATGACAGATGACACAAAGAAATGGAAAAACAAATCATACTCATGGATTGGTAGAATCAATATTGTTAAAATGCCCATTCTATCCAAAATGGTTTACAGATTCAGTGCAATTCCCATCAAAATACAAATGTCATATTTCATAGATCTAGAAAAAATAATTCTATGCTTTGTTTGGAACCAAAAAAGAGCCCTAATAGCCAAAGCAATCTTAAGAAAAAAGAACAAATTTGAAGGCATCACTTTACCAGACTTTAAGCTGTACTACAAGGCTATAGTAACCAAAACATCATGGTATTGGCACAAAAATAGAGACACAGACCAATGGAACAGAACAGAGAGCCCAAATATAAAATTATCCACATATAGTCAACTGATCTTTGACAAAGCAGACAACAATATACACTGGGGAAAAGAATCCCTATTCAATAAATGGTACTGGGAGAATTGGACAGCTACATGCTGAAGAATAAAACAGGATCCATATCTCTCATCACCCACAAAAATTATTTCAAGATGGATAAAAGACTTAAATGTAACCATGAAATCATAAGAATTCTAGAAGAAAATGTTGGGAAAACTCTTCTAGATATTGGCCTAAGCAAAGAATTTATGAAGAAGACTCCAATGGCAATCACAGCAACAACAAAAATAAATAAATGGGACTTTATTAAATTAAAAAGCTTCTGCACAGCTAAGGAAATAATCAGAGAGCAAATAAACAACATGCAGAATAGAAGACAATATTCATAAACTATATCCAATAGAGGGCTAATATACAGAATCTATAAAGAACTCAAGCAAATCAGTAAGAAAAACACAAACAACCCCAATAAAAAGTGGGCAAAGACATGAACAGAAGAGTCTCAAAAAAAGAAAGAAAAAATGGCCAATAAACATGTGAAAAAATATTTCACATCACTAATCATTGGGGAAATGAAAATTAAATCTACAATGAGATATTACCTTATCCCAGTTAGAATGGCATTCATCAATAAGTCCAAAAACAATAGATGTTGGCATGGATGCAGAGAGAAATTAATTCTTATACACTGTTAGTGGGACTACAAATTAATACCACCTTTATGGAAAACATTATGGAGATTTCTCAAATAACTAAAAGTAGACCTACCATTTGATCCAGCAATCCCACTACTGGGGATTTATCCAAAGGAAAAGAAGTCATTTTATCAAGAAGACACCTGTACTCAAATGTTTATTGCAGCACAATTCACAATTGCAAAGATGGTGGAATCAACCCAAATGCTCATCAATTCATGAGTGAATTAACAAAATGAATTTGTTAGTTTACACACAGCCCTCAATAACACAGAGCTTGGCCACTATTGCTGGTTCATCTATGACATTGCCTAAGGTCCTGTTGTCATCCCAACTTCTATTCAGCCCCTCCAGCTTCTTCCACCAAAGACTTGGATAGAATCAAAACTACACCCACCTGTGATGTTTGCCCTGCCAGAAAGTCCAATTGTAATCTCTCAAAATCTCCAGAATCATTCATGGTTCTGTTCTTCCTTCCTTCCTGTCTTAAGTCATGGTCTAGAAGCAGAGCCCAAGATGGGGATTCACATGGAAGAAATTTATTGATAAAGGAGAAAGGGAGAGAAGGGGAGGGAGAGTAAGGGTGTGATCTCAGCTGGAATCTTGTCTCAGTCTGATCCCACAGGGAGCTCTGGTGCAATCCCAGAATTGCCTCCCTCCCATTTTGAGGCAAAGGGTCCTTTTGTGCCCCTACATCAGTCAGTCATTGGCTGTGGGCCACGCCCAGGGGCAGGGGAGTTGCATAACTTTCCAGGCAATTCCAGGCTAGGCAACTCCCATTTGGCCAAGAGCAATGCTCCAAAGAAAGAGGCAGCTGTAAACCATTAAGAGCCAATGCTCATAGCATGTAGATATGGGAACGCCAGCCTGGTCAAAGGGATCTGGAGGGAATAGCAACAGCATCCTGATAACTACCACCCTAATTCATCCCAAAAGATGTTCCTTTAGACAATGTTTGGGTTCCTAACACTTCCTTTCAGATAATTCTGGTGGGGCAGGATATAATACCATGCCAATCCAAAGTGTTTATTAAGAGCCTCCTGTGTGCCAGATAATTTTCTAAATGTATTATGTTTATATTTATACATTAATCCTATGTGGCAGGCATCATTATTACCCATATATTACATATGAGAGAATGGAGGGACAGAGTTATTAAAGAACTTACCAAGCTAGCAAGTGGCAGAACCAGCATTAAGACCCCATTTTCTTAATACTGCATTAAGCTGCCTCTTGCTTGTTGGCAGAGGGTAGCAGCTAAAAAGAGAGAAAAATAAGCTCAGAGCTAAAGTAGTAAATTTCAATTATATGAGATACCACACCCAACTAGGTGAGAAACAAAACCCTTTTGAATTATGGACACACTAGCTTAAGGGCGGTTAGTACTCTTTTGTGTGTGTGTGTGTGTGTGTGTGTGTGTGCGCGTGCGTGTGCGTGTGCGTGTGTGTGTGTGTGTGTGTGAATTTCAAAAACGTGTTGCAGTGTTATCCATTGGGTTGACATTCACCATTTGAACTTTCAACATTTAAATCCCATGAAAGTGCAGTTGCATAAGACATGACTCTATGCCAAAGAAAATAATAGCTAACATTTGTTAAGCAGTTTCTGTGTGCCAGGCACTGTTCTAAGCCATTTATGTGGATTATATCATGTAATCTTCAGAACCATGTCATGAAGCAGCCCCATTTTCAGATAAGGAAACTGAGGCACAGAGAAAATACTATGTGCATAGGTATGTAGCTATAGAAAGCATCAGGACCAGATTTCCAAGTGAGCAGTCAGGATTTGGAGCATGTGTTTCTACCTTCAGTGTGATGCTTTCAGAAGGGTCTTAGATGGTTGGAGCTAGGAGTCACACTGGACAGTCCAACATTCCCAATTTAGAGATGAGGAAACTGAGGCCCATAAAGAGCTGGTGACTTCCACAAGTCACACAGACCCAAGATGCTTAATTTTCCTAACAGTACTATCTATATTTTGACAAATTTTGTCTAAAGGAAAAAAAAAAAGTATAAACAGAAACAATATCATTTACTTGGCAGGAATGTAGGAATGTGTTTTAAAATATTTGAAGTCTCTTTCTTTCCTCTTCTCTCCCAGGAAGCAGATAAAACCAAGAATTGCTGCTTAGGAAAATAAGAAAGAAACATTGATGTCCTGTCTAGCCTCAGAAGAAACTACTTCCTATTTCTACACACTGTTATGAGTCCCTCACTCATGTACACCTGTGTGATATGACTTCCTGGTTGCTATTCTATTTTCTGGCTGAAACCTGCACACTCCAATCTGGGAGTACATCTCTTTAGGGAAAAGGAAGGAAGACAAGAACCAGTGTTTGCTAAATACCTACTAAATGTCAAACCCATTGTTTGTATTTCTATGTGTGCTATGTAGATTGTCCATGAAATAATCACTGGCATCAGAATGTGTATCAGTTAACATTTGCTGTGTAACAAACCAACTCAAAATGTAGTGGTTTAAAACGCAACCATCTATTATTGCTGACTAATATCTGGATCAGCTGATGGTTCTGCTGAGCCATGCCAGGCTTAAATTATTTCAACCGGGCTTACTCACATCACATCATGTCCAGGTAGATGCTGGATTGGCTAAAAGCTGGCTGGTCTAAGACATCCTCAGCTGGGATGGCTTATTTCTGTTCCACATCCTACAAAATGATATTCCAGGCTTGTTCACATGGCAGAGGAAGAAGAGAAGAAGTAGAAGCACACAGGCCTCTGAGGCCTAGGCTCAGAATGGATGCACCATTCCTTCTACTCCATTCTATTGGCTGAATCAAGGCATAAGGCTGGCCTAGATTCAAGGAGGGAAAAGATTCCAGCTCTTGATGGAATGAGCTTCAAGGTTACATTGTCAATGGCACGGATACAGAGAATGATAGAAAATTGGAGTCTTTTGTATAATCAATCTACCACAAATATCTTGGAATATACCTAGATCATTCAAGTTGTATGTCATCCCCAAGAAATATGTTTTCCTCACATATCTAGGCATCTTATTTGGCTAGAACTGCCTGAGGCCTGAAGACATTTAAGTTCCCTTTGTTTCACTTACAGAAAAATTCAGGAAAGGTACCACTGTTTTTAAAACGGCATCTAGAATTTTCGATTTACCCAAGTTAGACAAATGACCATCTAAACCCAGCAAAAGTCCTGTGCTTTTATGAGTAACAGTGGGAAAGAGCTAACTCTATTTCCCCTCTCTTCCCCCACTACATCACTTACTGGTTGAAAGAAGCAACTAGACAGGAAGCTTTCAAGTCCTGCCAGCCAGGTTTGGGAAGAGACCAGCCCAACAGCTGAGCGTTAGCCCCACAGGAAGCCCTGAGACCTCAACCAAAATGGACGCACAACTTTCCCTGGTGTTTTGTTTTGCAAACAGAAAATAAAGACATATTAGAGGAAAAAAAAATCTCTAAATCAGAGATTGAAGATAGTTTTTATCCTATATGCCAACTCCAGTTGATTATCAGAAACTGCAGGAGTGCTATGTTGGAAAGGAATACTAGGCCTCAGGCAGTTCTGACAAAATCAGTGTATCACAAGAATTTCCCAGCCAAGGAAATACGGTCAAGCAGTAACTGATTCTGAGCCTTGGGTGAAATTCATAGGGTAAGCTGACTCTCATCCCTACACCTCTCCCCCAATATTTCTCTCCATCAATTTCTAGCTGAGCTGTTTTTGAGAAAGGCAAGAACAGCATGGTTCCAATCAGCTGTTGCATTTCACCAGAGCTCTGGAAGATGGACACAGCTTGACTTTTCCAGGCCTTTTCAAGTAGGTAGATGATAAAGACCATGGAAGCACACAAGTAGATCTATAATAATGACTATCTAATCCAAAGATAAATATATTGGCTCAGACAGAATCTAAACCCAAGAGGAATGATTAAAAACCCAGAAATAATTCAAGAGCATCACAGCAGAACACACTCTCTCTTTTGCTCATACCAGGCCTACTTTTATATGTTTCTCAAGATAACATCATCTCTCCGCTGAGTCAAAGGAGTCTCAGGCTACACCCAGATGATTGGGATCTGCTTCAACTTAAGGAGAAACATCTCAAACCCAGATCAAGGTTTATCAACAAGGGAGCAATCCATAATACCATATGGTATAGTGGAAAGGACACCAAAATACTGGGGTTCAAATTCTGTCTTTGGCCTTTGCCATTATGCAAGTTTTAACATATTCCTCCCAGAGTCTCAAAAGAGACATAATATAACCATCTCAGCATTTTGGGTAAGAAATAGGCTAATATGTAAAACAACCAGACTAATAACTGGATCATGGTCCAGGCTTTCTAACTACAGCTATTATAGCAATAGCAAAGCAACAATAATTATATCTATATAAAATTATATATATTAAATTAATATGTATTAATATATAATATACTAATATAAAGCATAATATAGCTCTAGCAAGACCAAAAGCTAAAGCAAAATTATTAAGTTTCTACCACGTCCTAGGAACTGTGTTCCATGCTATTTGTAAACAATAGAGAAAACCAACCATAAAGATGTGTTTTTTACCTTCGGGAAATGGAGTCTATTTAGAGACAAGGTGAATACGCACGTAATCAATAAGAGCTGTGAAGGACAATATATAAAATTTTCAAGTAGGCTCTGAGAATACTAAGAGTCTGGGGTCATTGCTTCTATTTCTTGTCAAAACAACAAATTCATTTCTCAAACTTGTTGACAGTCCCCTTTTCCTAGGACAGTCATTTGAAGTGATTTAACTGTCCAAATTTCTTTCATCTGATTTTTTGACATTTTTATTTGTACTTTGAGGGTCACCAAATCATTGTGTTTGACAGAGGCAAAGGATGAGGCTTCTTTAGCCAAAAAGAACAAGGCTACCTCCTATCACCCTGCACTCCATCTTTTACTTTCCACATTATGATCACTCCTCATCATGAGCCCTCACAAAGTAGAATAAAAGCGACAACAGGCCAAGTCCTGACGCTTTCAAAATTTTCCCCTAGATGCCAATGGCTTTGAATAATCATCCTTTCTTTCCATTACTGAGATGTCATTATGCAGGTGAAGCATGTTCTCAGTTGCCCACAGTAGGCTAGAGGCAGGATACATTGTTCAAAGATAATTCATGTCCTATTAAATGTCAAAACTTGACTCACGTGATTCAGCCACCACCTCACCCAGTTGCGAACTGGAAAATTCATCTAAGCTGGCACCTTTGTGAACAGTAGGGAGGGAAGGTGATCACTGAGGCCCATCAAAAAGCAGGAAACAATGACTGAACCGTGAAGATGAAGGCCTTTGTCAGGTCATAAAGCAGCAGTGATTGCAATTAATTGCTGATAAAATATGAAAGAGTCTCTTGTTGCTGGAGAGGTCAGGTGCTAAGGTGAAGCACAGCTCTTTCCTGAGAAGCTTGGGAAAGGCAAGCTCTGAGCTGTGTGTGTGAGAAGATAGATTCAGTGATCCAAAAACAATAGTGTCAAGCCACAGAGGACCAAGAGAAAACCTAAAAGGTGGGTCCCCTCTCTGGATTGATGCACAGCCACCCTGGCTAATGTGACTCCTCCAGCCAAAGGAGGATTTCTCAAACCAAGTTAAGGCAGGAACGTCAATGATGAAAGAGCAAATCCCACAGTCGTTTGGTGGTCACAAGGGCCCCCCAAAAAAACAAAGAGAAAAGGAGAAAATTTGCCTGAAATTAACATGAATAAACATTCAGAAATCTTTGGAATATATGTTTTTGGAATAAAGCCTAGTGTTTTATTTATTCTAAGGCGATATTTGGATCTTGTCAATCCAAATACACAATGAAAAAGATAAAAAGCAGGTGATAGTGAATACATTTCTAGAAAAGCTGTTCAAAGTATCTTTGAAGTTTAAAAATATATGTTTCCCAACAGCTCGGTCCCAGGTCCAGGATGTGTGTGTTTGGATATTCAGGGTGGGGGTGTCATAAATGGACATGATTTTTCTCTGGTACATTGATCTTCTCAGTGGTTTAGGAAGTGATAAGAAATATACAAGGAGTCAATATACACTAAGAAAGATAATGATTTAAAGTAAAGTTAAAAACTCAGATCGTATCAGACCTAGTTTGATATTCCTAAATGACTTAGTGTTTTCCAAACAAAAAGACAGACAGAGAGAAAGAAAAAATTGAGTCAACTCAATAAATCCAAATAATCAGGAGGTCTACTTACAATACTGACTCCCAGGCCTCTGCCTACATTAGCCAAATGGGAATTCCAGGAAAGAGGCTCAGAAATCACAAATTTTAAAAGTTCCCCAAGCAATTCTGCCACAACACATCTCATTTATAAAGGTGACACTTTTTGGTCTTGCAGCAACTAAATTCATAATTATGCTTCAGTAGAAAAGAGTCTTGAACGTGAGTGGGTTGAGCCAAGGTCAGCCTTCACATCTGAGAAGTTCTGTGTCCTGCACTCTGGGTCCTCCGAGTGGGGTCTGTGGACCAGCAGCCTCGGCATCTCCTGGGAGCTGGTTAGAAATGCAGATTCTCCATATTTTATGACCTAGCCTCAAATTCACATAGCAGCTCTTCTGCCAACTCTATTAGTGAGCCCCTCACAATGGCCCACCCAGCTCAAGAGAAGGAAATAGATTTCACCATTTGATCCAGGCATGGCAAGGCTCTTGATGAACATAGAGAACGGGAAATACTGTGGACATTTTTGTCCACAGAGTCCAAGCAAGGCCAGTAGAACTGACCTGCTATGCCCCAGCCAACTCATGGAGTATCATGAGATATAATAAGTTGAAAGTTGTTTTAAGACATTGAAAAAAAATAATAAGAGAATGCAGTGCAATCTGCATTCTCTGAGGCTTGTCCCTCAGCTGCAGAATCAGGGTTTGCATTTTAAGAAGATCCTCTTGTGGTTCCCGTGCACTCCGGCTATTGAGAAGGACTCTGAACCATGACACTCACTCTCGCGAGGTTTCATTTGGAAGCTAATGGGCTTGAAGCAGATGGTTTCTGCATCCTCTTCCCAGCCCTGCTGCTGCATGATGACCATTCAAGTGAATGTGCAGAAGGTAATACAATAGAGAGCCCTGGATAGGATGCCAGAAAAAAGAGAGTACAAGGTCAGACACACACTCGCACCCACACACACATACACACACAAGTACTTTTATAGAAACCATTTATCTAAGAAAAACCCAAATCCCATGATATACACGCCCTCCTATAAGACCCTGAGATTCTGCTCAAGCAGGAGCAGTCCCTTGCTGGGGATGGGAAACTGAGGAAGTGAGAAAGGTTATGGACAGCCCAAAGTTCCAGGGCAAGTCCGGGGAGGGGAAGGACTGCCATCCAGGTGTCTGCACTCCCAGCCCTGGACCACCCTGTCTTGTTGTCTCAGCTGCAATGGGAAAAATCAAGAAAATAGGAACAGGACGTGATAACAGAGAAAGCAGGTGTTTATAGGGGTGGTATATGAACGTGGCTCCTCAGCCCCATCCTGGAGCCACCTTCGTCCTTGGATTATTATTTTAACATTACAAAAATTCACATTGTTGAAATTGAACATGAGGGTCCCCGGTATTCTGACAACCATTCCTGCCCTCCCTCCATCTCCACCCCTGTACAGTTGGTTTCTCTCTGGGGAGCCAATGTTAAATGACTATGCCCTGCCAGATCCTGAGAGACTTCATGAGTGCTGACTGGCACCGTTTTCTTTCCTGATTCCAGATCTCAGGTTCCTGTCATTGTCCCCTCCCTGGGCTTTCTAGGTAAGTTACATGCATACTTATTGTATGCAATATGAGATTCCCAGGTCAGAAACTCAGGTATTTACATGTGTATAAATACACCAGTGTGAATTCACTTACTCTTCCTAATTGCACAAGAGATTTATAACATTAATAATATTCAAACACAATAGAAATATGCAACAGAAAAGGTGGAATTCCCTCACAGGCGCCCAGAAACAACAGCGCAGTACCAATGCTCCACTGTTTTTAGGTTTTTTTAATCCATAACTTTTTTAAAAAAAGGGTCTTACCCATTTTTTTTACTTTTACCTCTTTTAAAAGGTTCTTACCACATGTACTCTTTTTGCAATTTGCTTTCTTCATCTTATAGCTCTTGGTCATCTTTTTAAATCTGTTTACAATGGTTGCTCCTCTTCCTCATAATGTTTACATGGCATTCCAGCAATTCCCTGACCACGAGCCTATTAATGGATGCTTGGATAGTTTCTTATTTTTCTCTATTACAAACTATGCTGCACGTTTGAATATGTAACACCAGGAGCACCCCCAAGAAACGGCAAGGTCTTTGGTTTATTATGTCTGCAGATTACTGATTTTTCTCTCAGTGCACCTTTTGGTCTTCAACTGGAATTATGGTGGCAATGGAAGGCTGGATTTATCAGAGATACAAAGACTACGGAATGAGGACCCCCACTGTTTGAGAACCCTGCATGCCCTCTGCAAAGGTCCATCTTTGCTAGGGAGTCCCTTGCCCCTGTGACATACTGTCTATCCTACACAGCCTCCCCACTCATCTCACGGAGCCTTCACTCAACAGGCCCCAGGTGCCGGCAAGACAGACACATCTCAAAGGGTCTATAGTCTAGAAAGGATGTTAGAGAGATAAACAGAGGAACAAGAATTTTAGATGGAGATATATGGTACTGAGAAAACAGGAGATGGAGAATGACTGGATGGCATCAGAAAAGGTAACTTTTCTAAACTTTTTTGTATAAATAACACAATCCCTTGGTTAAAAATTCTGAAAGCATTAAAAATAATAAAAGGCCTCTCCTGCCCTTGGGCTCTAATGACTCCCTTATTCTTCCCTCTGATAACCAATTTTTGTCTGTAATCTTTAGAGATAATTTGTATAAATGTGAAAAAATGCACACATATACATATATTCATTTCCTTCATTTTTGCACAAATGGTAGTATCCATCTTTTTATCTACCATTCTATCTTGCTTCTTCCACTTAGTGTATTTGAGAGACTATTTTATTTCAGCATAATAGTTTTCTCATTCTTTTTTATAATTGCATAGCATTTCATTGTGTAAGTGTACCATAATTATATTGCCAGTCCTTCATTGACAGACATTTCCTGCATCAATTTTTGCCAACCAAGGCTGTGATGAATATCCTGGACATATGTCAGTTTATGTTTACACATGTTTACCTGTAGCTTGGGTTCCTGAACTTGGATTCACTAAGTCAAAGAGGACTTATAATTTTGACGGATACTGCCAACTTGGAGGGCAACAGGTCAGGAAATATTTTCTATAGAAGGCATGAAAGTATTTTCAACTTTGCAGCATATATAGTTTCTATCACAACTACTCACACACAAAAGCAGCCATAGACATATATAAAAGAATGAGCAGATTTTGCTCCAATAAAACTTAAGAACATGAAATTTGAATTTTATATAATTTTCATGTGTCACAAATTTTTTATTCACTTTATTATAGATAGTCGTGGTATACAACATAATGTTTTCATACACAAATTCATAGTGAAATGATTACCACAGTCAGACAAATTAATTTACCCATCACCTTCCACAGCTACCTTTTGTGTATATGTGTGTGTATGGCAAGAGCACCTAAAATCTGCTGTCTTAGCAAATTTTAAGTATATAACACAGTATTATTTTGATTTTTTTCCAACTACTTAAAAGTTCTTAGCAGCAGGTTGGGTTTGGCTCACAGGCCATGTCTGCCAACCTCTGCCTTCCACTGTCTGCATATGCAAATCTGTTGTGCCAATGGCACTGGTAACCCCAGGCAGTATCAATCTTTTGAATCCGTGCCAAATTGACAAGTGAAATTGTATCTCAATTGCACTTTGCTCTGTATTTCTCCTTTCTTAAGCAAAGTAAATTATCCTTTCTTTTGAATTTCCTTTTGTAGGATTCCATTTTTTGTTCATTATTTGTTGGATATTAGTCTTTTTCTTATCAGTCTGTGTGCCTTCTTAAAGAGTAAGGAAATTAATCCTTTGAAAACATTGCAAATATTTTCCCCAGTTTGTCATTTATCTTTGGACTTTGAGGATGGTGGTTTTCACCAGGTGCAAATACTTTATTTTTAATCAATCCTCTCTCATTGTTAGGAATGTCATTTCCTCCTTTATAATTATAAAATAATTTTTGCATTCTCTTGTATTTTTATGATTTCTTTTTTAACATTAAATATTCTATTCCTTTGGAAGTTATCATACTATAAGATGTGATGTGTTAGTTACTTGTCCTAAACTCATTCTCTGAAAAATCTTTCTTCACTGACTTTAGATGCAACCTTTATCTCATATTAAATTCCTATATGTATTTGGATCTATTTCTGAACTTTCTATTCTGTTCCAATTATGTCTGTTTATTCTCATGCCAGTACCATGCTGTCTTAATTAATGAGTTTTCATAAGATTTAATAATAGATACTTTTCTTCTTCAGAATGTTATTAATTATTCTTAATTGTTTGCCTTTCTACACAAACTTTAGAATCTGTCTAGTTTTTAAAAAAAATATCTTGTTGTTATTACTAGAATCATGTAAAGTTTCTAGATTAATTAAAGGAAAATCAGCACCCTTATCATATTTTCTTCCTCTCCATGAACATGTCTATTTTTTTCAAGTCATCTTTTGTCTTTCAGATCTTTGTATCTACTCCCAAAATTGTTCATGCACATCAAAGTATTTTTTTAAAAACTTGGGGCCTTATGTGTAGTAAAAGTATCAGTTAGTTATAAAGGGCAAGTGGAAAAAAGCTCATCTGAGACACTCAGACATGAATCCTCACCATAGAAAGATGATATAAATAATCTAACTCGCACTAATGTTTGCAATACAGAGGGATTGTTCTCCACTTACTGCAAAAGAATGGCACTGACAGCACTTGACATAAAAGAATTTCCTAAAGGCAAGAGGATGAGTGGATATACAGAGGGATAGGTGTACAAATACCAGATTATTGAGGGAGCTTGAATCTTTCTGTCTTGTGTTTATTCCTCACTTGGAAGACAGCATTAAATCCACTCAATAGGTATTGATGGAAAGGCAATACCATCATAACGACCTTTCAAGTTTCCTTCCAATTCCAGGTTTCCACAAAAGCATATGGAAAAACAAAATGTGGTTTAGTTCTCCCTCCTAATTTCTTTTCTTTATTAACAGAACAAAACCCAAAGCAAAATTTTAAAAACTTAAATTTAGGAAGGAAGAAAGAATGTTGTTCTTAAATGCTTTCTCTACTGTGGTTTCCCCTTAATTCATCTCTCTCCCACTGGACTGTAATCCAACTGCAGACAGAGGAGAAAAGGAAATGGCTGAGTAAAACCACTGATTGGGTAAATTTCTATTTCCTATCTAGCCTGTGCTATGTGTCATGGAGGGCAGGGGAAGGCGTGGGTATGGTGGGAGTAAATGTGGGTGGATATTTTGTTTGCTGAATTTTAATGAGGCCATTTTGGTTTCCCCAAGAAAACTGAAACATAAGCCCAGTTCACAGACATATATTCTCCACTGGAAACCTAGGGCCCACCTCAGAATCCTAGCTCTGCCTCCTTCAAATTTGAGCCATCATCATATTTGTTAATGTCTCACAGAGCTGTGTTGGAAACTCCTAGGTCTGGAAGTAAATTCACCCAGGTGGAGTCCTATTGTAACCAAAACTCTCCCTCATGCTTCCATCCCCAGCCCCAACTCAACAGTCGTCCCTGCGAAGTTCCCACTGCGTTAGAGCAGACAACAATGAGTGGAAAGAAATGAGAAGAAGCCAACAATGGCTAGCCAAGGGCCTTCTCAATGCTCCAGGATAATTCGTCCTTCATCAGAGGGTCTGAAGCACAGGCTCTAACTTCCAATCTAAACACACTGCCATTTTTAGGACTAGGATTCCTTGCTACAAACACCTGCAACTTCTCTCTGTGGACTTTTTCTGGAACCAAAGTGTTAGGAAGTTAATGCTCTCAAAAGCAACCCTCTCCCAATGGCATATGGAAGTTGGTGGATAAATAGTCCAACTCTCTCACTCCTCAAGTGGGAACATTCTCAGGTACACTTTATATTGATTTCCAGGGTCCATCAGGGGGACTATACTCCATTTGCCAACATTGGTAAATATCTTAATAGCACATCCCTTATTGCCTTCCTTTGCCTCCCTGTCTCACTTTTCTACTCCTCTGCTAGAGTTTCCTAGGACCACCTCCCCAATAAACTACTTGCCCTGGACTCCTTGTATTAGGGTTTGCTTCTGGGGAAACTTAAACTAAGACAGATCCTGTAATCCAATACAGGGCTATGTACACACATGACCCCTAAAAAAAATTACAATAAGCAAATGGTCAAAACAGAAACATTGAGTAGATATTTGTAAGAGCTGAGAAGTAAATGCATGACATATGAAAGCTGAGAAATAAATGCATGATATGTAAGAGCTGAGAAGTAAATGCATGATATGAGGACAGACAAGTCCTGCCTCCCTTTCTGACACTGTTCTCTCTCATCTTATTGCCTCCACATCATTTGCCCAAACCCTCCAATACAGTCAGGCTGCTCTGCTTTAGGTGTCACAGACATAAATGTGCATTGTTACCTCCATGCTCTGGGGCATGCCATTCTCCTCCCTGGAATAACTGCTCTCGCTTTCTCAACCTGTTCAGATTGTACCAATCCCTGTCTGCCATGATATTTTTGTGTGTGCCATAACTAAGAGAATCACAGCACTTATAGCCTGTAATTCACAACCCACCACTTAATCACAGGCCTTTGTGTAGTCTCCAACTATTGCACACGTGGTAGTCTTGTCTCCCTAATTAAACTGTACTTTCCTTGAGGATAACAGTCACATCTCGTACCTCACTAGTCCTCCCAGGGCCTAAAATAGTGTGATACACACAATTCCTTGTCAATGGGTGATTTATGCTTTTGAGTAATAAAACGACATGTGTATGACCAATAATCATGAATCATCTTTAATGGTCTTCAGAAAGGCCTCTTTCTGCTCGAGCAAACTGCCTGGCAGACAAAGTTATCTCGAGCATCCTTCTTGGTGATCCTTTCCAGGGATTCCCAAAAGACAACAGGCCACAGCAACACCTTGGTTTATACACACAACTTCCCCTCGCTGGTTTTAAAGCCATAATAAAAGATAATGCTTCTTGCTCATAAGTAAAAAGGACTTAAATATAATTTTGACAAAATGTGTCCCAGGGGTGATTGAAGTCTTCTCTCTCTGATGTGATTGTTACCGTTATAAATAGACAACCATAAAAGAATCAAAAGGGGAAACCTTTTAAAGGCTTACCCCAGGGCTTGATTCTCTCCCTACTTTATTTTTCTTAGCCCTAATGACGAAGGAAAACAAACACTTATCAACGTGCTAATGGTGTTTATTCCCCATCTGCCTAGGAAGGCTGGCAACACGCCAAGCCCTGAGACAGTTCGCCAAAGCGCCAAGTGAACTGAGGTCAGCGCCATTGTCCGCTGCACCCACGACTTCTACTTTGAGGGCTGTGGAAATGTTCAGGGTCCTGAATTTCTTTTCCCCATCTGTGTTTGCCCTCTGTGTCTTTGCCATGGCCTTGGCAGTTTTTCTCAGCCCTGGTGTAGACTCGATCATTTTGCTTGTTAAGTCACAACCACCTTTCTGCCCCTTTAGAAACACCCTAGTTGAAGGCAGTCAAGATAGAGCAGAGTGTCTCTTTGTTCATGCTTTGCTTAGGCTCTGCCTCCCAACTGCTCATGCCAGTACTGCCCTAGCGGTGAGCAGGGAAGCCTTCAGCCACGAGGCTGGAGCCACACCTGCCCGCTCACCTACCCCACACTGTCTCCCCCATGCTGCGCCCGGCAACACCTGGGGTGCTGTGAAGAACCCCACTCGAGGACCACCGCAAGGCTTTTCATCTTCCAGCGAGCCATCCCTTACCAAAGCGAAGTTCAAACCTTCCTGTTCAGGTGGGAGGTCCCTGAAAGATCCCAAGAGAAGAAACGAGCATTTCCTGCTGTTTTTCTGTCTCCCTTCCAAGCAGCAAAGCATACAGAGGAAGTAGCTCTACTTTCTCCTCTCCTTTCTCCAAGTCTTAGCATTTTTGGCACTGATACCAGAGCATACGCCCAGAGCAATCATGTCTACAGTAAGATTATGCTTTGGTGGTGATATAATTCTTAATGGCACCTCCGTGTATCAGCTGTTCCAGTGCCGCTTATAATCCACTGCAACGGAAACCTCCCAAGTCCTTCACAATGAACTGCTTCATGCTGACTCAAAAAGACAAACAGTAATTAGGTAACAGAATCTAATATCCTTGTAGACTGAGTTCAACTCGCTTGTAAGGGGCTCTCAGTGAGTGGGATGAACACAGAGCCAGCCTCTATTTCTGCTAAAAGTCCTCTCAACACTACCAGAGTCATAAAAGAATAAGGTTGAGAAAGTTTTAGGTGCAATCATCCCTCTCATTTGTATTGGACTGTTGTTTTGTTTGTTTGTTTGTTTTTTGAGTGACCCTCATGTCCATTATTTTATTTGATTTTCAAAGAATAGGCAGGATGGCTTAGTAGTTAGGAACGCTGCTCAGATGTCTGAGTTTAAATCCTGGCTCAAAACCTTACTGGCTTTGTGACATTGAGCAAATGATTCCCCTCCCACCCTATGTCTCCACTTCCTTATCTGTAAAATATGAATAGCTGTTGTACACACCTCATAGAGCTGAATTTTTAAATGTCTATATGAATATATGTAAAGCTTTTGGAACTATGCCTAGTATACAGCAAGTACTAAATAATCAGAATATTCAAATAATTATTGTAACATTAGAGCTGAGATAATAAAAGATCAGCAGATTGCACGGGTGGCCTAAGCAATTCCTTAAGTGAAGAGGTCAGGTAATGTCTTCAGTTGGGTTCCCTCTGAAGCTGACCCTGAGGCAAGCATTTAGGTGCAAGTAGCTTATGCAGGAGCCATAGCACCAGGCAGGGAAGGGAAGGAAGCCATAAAGGTTGTGTTCATGAGCAGTTTATTGCTGTGGGTAACTGGGCACAATCCCACTGGGAATCTTCTAAGAGACTGTGCAGAAAACACTACACACCTCAGAATTGTCCCTCTGAGGAAAAGGGTAGCTGGGGAATTTATCCACCAACCCTCTCATTGTTGAGAGGTGCTTCCAGGGCAGTGACTCTGCAGCAATGTCTTCCAGATTGCCCCCTGCAGAGCAGGAGCATCCTCCCAGGACCCTCTGCAATCAGGCTTAAAGATGCAGGAAGCCAGCAGCCTATATTTGCCCCATCTGCAAAGTGACTTCCCAGTGTGGCCAAAGGAATACGACCCAGGCAATGACAGCAGTGGATACATTTATGCAATTCAAGTCTTAAGAGTCCTTTGACCGTGCCGTGCATATTCAGACAGACCAAAGCCAAGTGAGCCCAGCCAGGGAGGACATATCCTAAATTACCCTCTGGAAAAGGAGACCATTTCATCTTTCCTAGTAGCTCATTCCAAAGCTTATGAAACTTTATGGCATCCCTACATACCATCAAAATCCCTTTTGGAGAGCTCTTCTCTTCTACATTGGTTTCCAACAGGGAAAAAGAAAGAGTAAAGTTGACAACATATTTTAATTGGTAAAATAAAAGGCAAGAAAAAAGGCCATGGCATTGCTTTAGACTCTGCTAGGTATGCAAAAAAGAAAAAGTTCTCTGAGCTGAAATGCTCTACCCTGAAAATTTCGTTACTTAAATTTGAAAATACCTGTCTTCAAATAGGTTGGCCCCTCTGTATAGGAGTCACTCCATGCATAAGTTTTCCGGGTCCTATTTTTAGAAAAAGCAAAGTTTTGCACAACTATCTTCAAGTTGACAATTTTGCACTTCAAAGACAGAATGCACACCTGAGCCCCTGAAGGCAGGAGAAAAAAAGTTCTTAACTTTTATCAAATACCTCCCCTCTTCTCTTCTCCATTCCTCCAGGGAGAGCTTTCATTTCATCTTATTAGCCCTCTATTTGAAGGGGGAAAATATTCCCAAATAAATTCATAAAAGCAAGAACTTTCATCCACCATCCATTTCTAGATAAAGAAGGACTACCAAAGCAAAACAACCACTGTTCTCATAACTACTTTCTTTGACTTCTAGCCAAACCCTCTTAATATAGACAAGATACAGTAAGTGACAAGTGTATAGTAGAATACAGCTTTTACTTAGAAGGTTAGTTAAGCCCATTTACAAATAGGCATCTTTACATCTTTACACATGGAGGGCTTATTTTCTCTATATTTGGGCAGAGCCCACTGAAGTAACTAAAAAACACCACCTCGCATGGTGAATTATGATATAGACCAGAGAAAGTCTTAGTCAAAGTAACTGATGCCAGGATTTCGCAATGAAACTGCACTGTATTGTTTCATTTTTCAAACTTACACATTCTCCTGCCCCCCTTTCATTGGGTATGATTTATGTTTGGTTGATTTTGCTACAGGTCTGGAATGTTTACACAAAGTCTTAATAGACATTTACTTTGGAAGTTACATTGTGAGATAGAATCAAGGAATTGGCCCATTGCCGGAGCCAGAATGAGAGGCCACCTGGAAGGTAATGATCACTTTGCAAAGACCAGAGGCCTGTAACAGAAGGTCCCAGAAAAAGTGGAGATTTCGTGTAATAACCACATTGCTCTCAGACAGACACCTTTAAAATGACTGAGGAGAAACTCATGTTTAATAGAGACATCTGCAAATAGAAATGTCCAGGATACAATTACTCAGCACCTTAATAAGTGAATACCGTATTTTGTGCTGCACTTTACAGTTTATATATGCTTTTATGTATCAGCTAAAATAATAGTCTCCAAAAAGATTCTGGTAACCTCCTATATTGGGTGGTCCACTTTATTTCATTCATGCTGAGTCTACCTTTGAGGCAATTATAAAGGAATTATGACACTCACCTTACAGATGAGGAAGCTGAGATTCATAAAGGGTCAGCAACTCATTCATTAAAGGTTATGTCATGTGTAACTGGTAAAAAGCCACAGTCCCTTCAGTAATGTCTCCACCATTCCACAGCCATTTTGACTAATACATTAGTTTTTTTTTTCTGTGATTCAACCACACTCACAAATACTTATCAAGCATCATTAAGGTCATGTGGCTGAGCCTAACGGAGGATAAAAAATATTAAATAAATGTAATCTCCTTGAGACTATAACCTAATTGAGGAGTAAAACATGTTTCTTTAAGTGGCTTCTTTTTACACTCAGAGAAAAGGTAACTCTTTCTAAGAAATTACCCATAATACAACAGAAATAAACAAATAAACAAGTCCGTGTATGTTATACCCTTCCATATGGCATGAGATGAAGAGGAGTTAAGGCTCTAAACAAAGTGCTCAAAGGAACCCTCTATAATAAAATGATATTTGATAGACATCTGAAGGAGTTAACAGAGAAAGCTATGCAGGCATCAGGGTAATCCCACTTCACAAAGAGCCAACAGCAAAGCAAATTTCCTGAAGAGGAAACGAGCTTGGCTTGTTCACAGCAAGGCGACTGACTTGGCTGGAGTAGAGTAGACAAGGGAGGAAGATAAGGAAGAGATGGCACAGAGGTGGGGAGCAGAAGGCCTGGTCATGCAGGACCTTATGTGCTGTGGTAAGAGATTTGACTTTGACTCCAAGTGAGATGAGATGCCAGTGGAGGATGGTGAGTGGAGCAGTGGCATGGTCTGGCTTATGAGCTAAAAGGAATCATTCTGGCTTGTTTGTGGAAGAGTAGAGGGGACAAAGGCTGAAGCAGAGATCTCAGGCTTGAGAGATAGCTGGATTAGAGATATATTTCGAAGGTAGCTTTCATCAGATTTGCTGGTGAATGAGATGTGAGGTGGGAGATAAAGAGAGGAGTCAAAGATTGCCTCAAGTCTTTTTGCTTGAGCATCTAGAAGGATGGAGTTGACACCACAGAGAAGACCAGGGGTGGATCGGATCATGAAGGTCAGATCAGAAGGTCAGTTTCTATGCTGTAAAGTCTGAGATGCCCATTAAATATCCAAGCAGGGATGCTAACATATTTGGATATATACATTTGGAGCTTAAGTGCTAGATCTGAGCTAGAGATACACATTTAGGCATCATAAGGATATAAATGATATTGAACACCCTGAAACTGAATGAGATTACCCAAGACATGAATGTAAGTGGAGAAGAGGTTGAGAAGGTAAGAGACACCAGCAGAGGACATTAAGAAAGAGAAGTCAGTGAAGTAGGAAGAGAATAAAGAGAAAGCGATGACCTGGAAGGCATCAGAGAATGTAGATTTATTAATATATGTCCACCAAAAAAAGACTTATGCAAGAAAGTTCATAGTGGCTTTATTCACAATACCTCTAAAATGGGAACAACCCAAATATCTACCACCAGAAGAATAAATAAATTGTGGTGTAGTCATGTAAGGGAACACTACTCAGCAATGCAATAGAATGAGCTCCTGCTACCCACAACAATATGGATGAATCTCCAGACATAATGATGACCAGAATGAACCAGATCCAAAAAAAAAAAAAAAAAAAGACACACCTCTGATTCCTTTCATATAAAGGTCAAGGAAAGGCAAAACTACTCCCTAGGGATAGAGGTCAGAATAGTGGTTTCCTCTGGGTTGATAGGGGTAGGTATTAACTAAGAATGGTGTTCAAGTGAACTTTCTGGAGAAACAGAAATGCTCTATATCTTGACCCAACTGGTGGTTACACAGGTAGCTATATCCATAGAAATTCAGTAAGTCATAGTCTTAAAATTTTTTCATTTTACTGTATCTAAAATATGCTCCAATCATAAAACCAAGGAGGGGAGAGAAACAGGACATGGTAATGGTGTCATATGCTATAGAATAGCACAAAACTAGAATAAATGGTCTTTGCCCTTGAAGAACTTATTTATCAGACTGAGAAGAGGAAATGCATAGCTGTCCTCTTCAGAGCAGAAGGACTGGCTGGCTGGTTCTGTCTTTTTGCACTGTTTCCACAGAACTTCTTCTTGCCCTGCCCCTCATCCATCATGCCCACTTCAGCCAGTAGTCAGCAACCACAAGCCCCAGGCCTACCCTGCTAGGCCACTGGACCCCACATACCTTAGAGGAAATAGGAGATAATGTTGAGCAAGTTGCCTTGGTAACCAAAGCTTTTGTGTGGCAGCCCTTGAGCTCTATGCTCCTCTGTGGCCCACCTGCCTAGTTTCCACAGCTTCACCAGGTGCTGTCAGCCTGAACCTTCCAGCACCTCTCTTCCATACCCTCCAATGATCAGGCTATGCCTACCCATAATTCTCTTGCTCTCTTTGACTTCTGATCTACTTCTCATTCTGAACGTGCACAGTGGTTTACACCTATGATCAGCAGGTTTCAAGGGTTCTAGCCCGTGGTCTTGCTTGAATCTCAAATCCCTACCATGTCATTTGTCACTCTGATGGGACAGTCCTGATACATTTTCCAGGGAAGCTCCAAAAACTCCTTCATGGATGGAGGATTCTTCAACTCCAAAACCTTTCAAGTTAGATGAGATTTATCAGGCTGTTATTCACTGAAATCAAAACTTTATCACCAGAGCTTTGAATGTGCTCCATCAGAAAGTAGGGAAGGGAGGGAAGTTACTTCTGTGAATTAGATCACAAATTGGACACATATTCACTCCTAGTTGGACCCTTGTGCCCAATGGCAAAGTGAGATCTTTTTGCCTGGCAAGATTGCCCTAACTTAAAGAGCCTACATTGGCTGCCAGATTTGTATTTTTCAAAGAACCAAGAAGATGATACCTCATAGGCAGTTCTGAAAGAAGTTACTTCTGGACAAGACTTAAAAATTGCTTAGGAACTGACAAGTGAGGTCACACTGGAACGCGGCTCCCAGATCGGCCTGTGCCCAGCTCTGTCCACAATACCATACCACTCCCAGCCCCTGTCCAGGGTCCCAGGGCGGTCACAGGGCAACAGATCACAACACTGGTATGTTGGGCTGATTCAACTTTTCCACAAGGGAAGTTAACAGAAGAACCTGGCTCAGGAATTAGACCAAGCAGTGAGAGGGAAGAGATGATGAAAGCTGGTGAGGCTTCTGTAACTTGTGTTACTGCCCTTGAATTGCATCCAGGACTGGCTTCATGGGCATGTGACTGTCACACAGGGCCCCATGCTTAGAAGGGCCCCATGCTTGGTTTAATGCTCTCCTGTCACTGTCTTGAAGTTGTTAATAATTTTTGAACAAGGGCTCACCTTTTTATTTTGCCCTGGGGCCTGCAAATTATGTAGCTGGCCCTGATTGTTTCAGCTCAGTCAAGAGCAAACCAAACATCACTGGTTATTTTTAAATACTCCACCTTGAGCTTCCTCTGCAGTAGACTGAAGTTGATAAACTGAGAGGCACAGACCCACACTCAAATCTCTATGGAAACCACTGTTTTCAGTGTGTAATTGAAGGAAGGTAGGTCAGTTAGATTTCTAGACTGGAACATTCTTCACCAAAACTAGAAAAAATAAGGAAGTCTCTATAAGTGGAAGGTCAAGGTGATAGATAAGAATGCATTGAGAAGTAAGACTTCAAATAAAACTTTTATCCCATGGCTTGGAAATGACATTACACATATAGTTACTGTAGTGAAAATATTCAGGCATAATGCTGAATGGTTGAAAAACACATGTAACCTGAAAGATTCCCAATCCATCATCTTATCAGAGGTAAGATGTGATAAACGGCTGGACTAGGTGACATATCAACTTCCAGCAGCAGTACAATGAAACAAAAAGAGGGATCTGGATATTCCACTGACTAACAATTGTTCTTCCCACTCCCCCAAATAACTAAGGGATGTGTTTCCAGAGAGACCCATCGGATCCCTGATTATTCCTCAAAATTTCTCTCTGTTCTCAGAACTCTAAACTCTCTCCTCCTCAGTAAAGTCTGCCCTGGCCATTTAAAAGCAATTCAGAGCTTTTCCCCTTAACTATTTTCCACCCTTTCCATAAATCTCTGAGCATGGAAAGGCTGTCCTGGCCCTTGTCAGCATCAGAGTCAAGGGGCTGGGGCAGAGTACACACAGGAGGTGGACCTTGGTAGCAGGGCTCTGTGCCTGGCTGCAAACCTTTCTTTTTATCACCCAAGGCGTGCTTACTCCCAGGCATGGAATTCACCACGCCAGCCTTCATTCTCTTCCAGCTCTATTTCCTCCCCTGCCCCTTCACTCTCAAAGATGACCTCTCCACCTACTTCCCTGGGAAAATTGAGAACATCTGATGAGAACTCCCACAAGTTTCCTCCCAAACGCCTTAAGTTTTCTTTGGATCATCACCCAAACTTTCTTCCTTCCCGCCCATCTTGGAAGAAACGTTCCCTGCCCCATGGACAAGGTTAACCCCTTCACCTGCCTCCCACCATGCTGGGGCTCCCCTCTGATGATGAGAGTCTCTGTTTTCTATCTCCACTGGTTACTTATCCAATTCCTAAACACAGGCTCAAACCTTCTCATCCAAAACTAAGCAAACACACAAACACCAATAATATCCCCTCTTCATCACTCTCCAATCTCTAGCTTTCCTTTTCTACCATTCACTCCACTTCCTCTTCTCTCTTTATGCCCCCAGTAAACAAGACATTGTCTGAATGTCATCAAGAACTAAATTTAGAAGGTACCAAATAAATGTGAGACCCAGTACTCAGTCTTATGCATCTTAACTTTTCCTCACTTCCATCTTCTGAAATTGTCTTTTCAGTTACTGTAGCTTTGGAATATAGTTTGATGTCAGGTAGTGTGACTCCACCAGTTTTGCTCTTTTTGCTCAAGATTGCTTTGGCTATTTGGGGTACTTTGTGGTTCCACATGAATTTTAGGATCTTTTTTCCATTTCTGTGAAAAATGACATTGGAATTTTGATAGGGACCACATTAAATCTGTAGATCATTTGGGGTAGTATGGACATTTTAACAATGTCAATTCTTCCAATCCATGAACATGAAATATCTTTCCACTTATTTGTGTCATCTTCAATTTATTTCATAAATGTTGTATGGTTTTCAGTGTTCAGATCTTTCACATCAACCAATGGAATAGAATCGATAGCTCAGAAATGAACCCAAGCATTTAGGGTCACTTGATTTTCAACAAAGATGCCAGTGACACACAATGGGAAAAGAACAGCCTCTCCAACTAAGGGTATTGGAAAATTGGATATCCACATGCAGATAAAATAAATTGAACTCTTATCTCTCACCATATACAAAAATCAACCCAAAATGAAATTGTCTTTTCAAAGGTCAACCAAATCAAAGGCTAAGCTTACTACCCATCTCAATTCCAGATACAATCTCACCTCCCTCCCTTGGTTTTGGTGATGTTAGTTCCCCTCCAACTTTTCCCACTGTTCATTTAAAGTGTCCCTCAGTGTTTTTCCCTATTCTTTGTCACTTCTTGAAAGATATTCTGCAAAATACCACTCTTGCCTATTCTCTGCATACTGTATTATCCTTATCCTGTAAAGATTATCATTGGCTCCCAATCTCACTGTGTGTTCCCCAAAGGTATATTCCTCCTTCTAACCAGTCCTAAATTCTGGAACACATCTCTAACACCTGCTAAACACCAGCCAAGTGTGGCTCTCAAAAATTACGCTGTGCAAGACATTGATAACAGATAGAGACATCACCACAAGTTAGATAAACATTGCTTGCACACCTACAGATAGAAAATTAAGTACTTACTTTGGCTGTGAGTCAAGGCACAATGGCGTGTCGTGAAGCAGGAAGTGATGGGGTGTCTGGCTTGGGCACAGTGGATCAAGAAAAGCTGTGACCTCTTTTCCACTTATTGTTCACACTGTAAATGCTTTACTTCCATCAATTAAAAGGCCATGTGGATTCTGTCCCTCCAATTATTCAGGGGTCTGTTAAACATCTCTCTGTGATCAAGACTCACTTTTCTTGGGGTGAGTGCCTGGATCTGCTTTCTTAATAATCATGGCCTTCCCAAATCTCAAGGAGCTCCCTTTGAAGTGAGCAATGCTCTCTTGGAAGACACTGGTGCTAACATTTCCCTCCCCAAATTAGGAAAGTTAAGAAGAGTTAAACTTTTGGCTATGCATGTATCCCATTGTCCCACTAGAGAAAAAAAAAGTCTCTCTTTTGAACAAAGGAGAATGAAAGAAAGATCCATTCCTCCACCCAGAGCCTAGATTCCCCATCTGGGGCCTCTTGCTAGTTCCAGGCCTCTCCCTGAAACCAGGGAGGCCTGTGCCCTTGGGAGGCTCACCACCCCTCTCGGCATGACCTGTGGCATTCAGAGCTTCCGAGTATCCTAATCTATTCCATATTCCAGGAGGCTCTCTGAAGGGAAGGGTAATCATTCTCATACAATCACTCCACACTTTCTTTCCCACTCACATCCGCTTGGGATTGAGAGCAGCAGGGGAATTGAGTTCTGCCTTCCCTGGAGCTCCGTGGCTCCTTGGGCTTTGAGTAACCAAGGCCACTGCTGTGGAAGAGCCCTGCACAAAGTGACCTGCCCAGAAGAAAGCAGGGAGCAATGGAGTTGCCTTCACCCAGCTTAAATGGAGTATCTGATCAAAGCCATACCACAGCCGTTAAAGAAATATAAAGAGCAAGAAGAAGCAAATATACTTACCTGCGTGGAGAAGAAAATAAGGGAATGGTGTTGTTACTTTCCCCTAACTACCATTTTGTATCATTTTAATTCAAAACTGTGTGCGTTTCCAGGTTCTTCCACCAAGGAGAAAGTCGGAATTAAGACCAAACAACTCACTTGGGAGATTTCCAGGGCTTGAGATGAAATAAGTACTGCTCCCATCACATCCAGACATTTGCCTGACTGTTAAACCTAGATTCCCTAACTGTGCTATACCCAATTTATCTGGAAGTCCCGACTCTACCTCGAGAATACCTCCCAAATCCAGCTCCTGCTTGACTATGACTTTCCTCATTCAAGGCACTATCATCTCTTGCCTGGAACGTTATAACTGATGACCATACGGGCTCTCTGCCTTCCCTTGCTCAGCAGACCGTTCTCCACACTGTTACTCCAATTTAATTTTAATTCCCAGGTTACCTTCCAAATGCTTCTCATCACCTCTGAGTGGCCTCTAAGCTTTTTACCCAGCCTACACAATATTCCTTAAGCTGCCCTCCTCTCCTGTCTTTACCACTATCCCCCAATACTCTCTTCCTCGCTCACCCTGCTGTAGCCACACCAGCCCCTTGCTGTCCTTCCATTGCACCAGGCTCTTTCTCACTGTCTCCGGCTGGGCTTCCTAGTGATAGGGATTCTTGGGCATGTGGTTTATGGAGGGAAGGCTCTCAGCACAAACCTGCAAGAGAGTCAGGGAAGTAGAACAAGGAAAGGGAAGACACCAATCAAAGATGTGGTCTCCACTGGAGACCAGGCTCAGCCTAACAATCCCCTGGCCCCACTGAGGCAGGAGGCTGGTGTCTTGTACCACTCAGTCATTGGCTGATTGGCTGTCATCCACCTAATTTCGGGCATTTTTACAGAGGGAAGGGCAACTGCAGTTGTGGGCAGATAGCAGCCAATGCTTTGGGAGGTTGAGGGATGGGTACCTCAGCCCAGGAAAGAAGATGTAGGCAGCAGCATCAACAATTCTACTCAATCCACTTTAAGAACTTGTTTTAGCTGTTTCTTCTCCCTGAAACACTCTCCTTCCAGATCTTCCCATGTCTAGCTTCTCATCCTTATTTGCATCTTGGTTCAAATGTCGTCTTTTCTGAGTGGCTGTGCCCGACCATCTAGCTGAAGTAGCTACTCTGACACACTGTCTGCCCAGTTAGTCAATCTCATTAGTCAATCATATCCTTTTTCACTATCTGAAATAATGTTTCCGATTTAATTTTTACTTGTAGGTGTATTGGCTGTCTCTCTACTAGAATGTAAGGTCCATGACAGCAGGGACTCTGTCTTGTTTGCCAATTTAGCGATAAAGACAAAAGATTCTGAAATCAGACATCCCGGTTCAAATGCTGACTTCACCATTTACTAGCTACGTAAGCTTGAGCAAATTAATTAACTTCTTATAGTGCCAGATTAATAGAGTTATTGGGAGGATTAAATGAGTTAATGCAAGTAAAGTGCTTGGAATAGTGCCTGACACATGTTAATCACTATGTAAATGCTAGCCTAGAAGATTCCTGGCATATGAATGAATGAACAAAAGAATAAATGAATGACTTCCCTGGCAATGCAAGCTGCCACTCTGCTCTACCTATATGATGTGCAGCAAAAGCCATTGGCATTTCTCTGATTTTTACCCTTTAAGGTTACGAAAGCTTTTATTCTCTGTCTCAGCCATCCATAGGCATCCAAACTACCCAAAATAATTTTTGTTTCTTGATGATGCTTGAAACCAGCCAATACTCCCCTCTTGACCACACTCATTGCAAGTCTGTAAACATGCAGTTTTATTTTCTGGGCAATGGCATGCTAAGTGCTGAAGGCAGGGCTCTAATCCCCCAGCCGTAAGCAGTCACTGTTCCAACAACTCTTGCCCACTGCTTCAAACCAGCCTTGCCATGTGATCACATAAGCTGGCCGCAGCAAGAGGAAGGGAAGCTTTCAGTAAACTCCAGCCACAAAATGAACTGCGGCTTTGTCTGTGGCCTGGATGAAATGGGTAAAGGAGCAATTAGTTCAATCCTCCTCCAAAAGATAGATTTTTTTATGGGAAGAAGGGAGCAGGGGCAGTCATCAAACAAACATAAACTGACCACTTTCTGTGAGCAGGCACTGTGGGGAAACATGAACCATATCATAGGATGAGATGAAGAATAAAAGGCCCAGTTCAGAAAGCAGTTGTCATGACCAGGAGATGATTTTATGCACCTACATTTTTCTTAAGGAGGCTATTGTATCTGTTTGGATGAGAAGGTCAGATAAGATATTTAGGATTTGTGGAAAGGCACAAAAAACAAGTCTAAGTGGCCCAACTATAATTATGGGAAGACCAGGCAACGTATTTGACACTGAGAGGGGAGGAGACAAGTAATGCCAGAGGGAGTAGGAGAGGAAGGTTACAAAACAGAGGGAAACTAAAGGTGTCCTAAAAAGCTGTCCCATTTTCTGTTGACTCCAACCTTCACAAGGTGGCTAAATTCAACAGTGCCTGGCATGAGAGGAGGTTTTGTAGAAAGCAGCAAAGGGTCAGGGTTTCAGATCAGCTGACCTGAAATGGTCCAGAGACCATACTTACCCTCCCAGAGAAGATGGTAGAGGTGAAGGAGTCTCAGGAGAGCTTGGCCTTTTTGTAGATCATGAGATGGGGTTAGTACCAAATTTCCAAGAGGTCAAGAGGGCTTGACAAAAATCTGGGTAACATCTAGATACTCTTGCACTCAAGTAAAAGGCTCAGGGCAGACACCCACATCTCAATGTCAGTCTCCATGGCCCCATTTTCAAACAGGACCTAGGGTCTTCATCATCAATTATATACTCAAATCTAAGATAATTAACCATTTTAAGCATTGGCTAAAGTGTCAGAAATAGCACATAGAGGGGCAGACCCATGCAGATAGCCCCTGTATCTTTTCTTCTGCATGGTCTTCCTGGGTGATCTCATTGACTCTCTTGGTGTCAAATCCCATCTGCAGTCTGAAGAATCTTCACCCCAGATCCCCCTTTAAGCTCTAAAACTGCCCTGTTACACACAGGAGCCACTAGCCACACATGGCCATCAAGCACTTGAAATGCAACCAGTACAATGGAGCAACAAAATTTTTTAATTCTATTTAATTTTCATATATTTCAATTTTTTTAAAAAAAAATTTATACTCAACTTGGTTATTAGGATACTTTTAAGAATGTTTAGAACTATTTACATATATAATTCTACTTTTTCAACCATGAATTTTTCAACTATGAATAAAAATTTAGCATCTCAATTAAGATGTTCTATAAATATACACTGGATTTTGAAGAATTAGTATAAAAAGGGGTCAAAATTTTAATTAATACTTTTTATATTGATTACATGATGAAATAATATTTGGGGTATATTGGGTTAAATTTAAATAGTATTGAAATTAATTTCACGTGTTTCTTTTTATTTATTTTAATGTAGCTACTGGAATATTTAAAACTCCATATATGCCTCCCGTCATATTCTATTGGACACCACCACTCCAGAACCATATGGTCACATCTTCCCTTAGGTCGTTCACAAGTCCAAAATTATAGACATCGTCCGTTGTCTTCCATTTATCCTCGGTCTCTTCCTCCTGTAGAATTCCTTAAATGCCTTCATTCATCAGATTGCCCTGGAAAATAATCTGGGAGTTATCCTTGATGCTTCAAAGTCAATACCAAAGAATACCACATAGCCTATGCACCCCCTGAGGGCAGGGGCGATATCTGTCTAGCTCATGACTGCATCCATCCCACACTCAGCCAAGTGCAGTATGTGTTAAGCTCCCAATAAAGACTTTCTAAATGAATGAATGAGCAAACAAGTGAATGGGTGCCTCACCTCTGGCATGGCTGAGAACACAAAGCACATACAACATAATTAAGCAGAAAAGAGACAGAGAGACATTCCAATGTGCTCCCTGGAGCTGCCAGCCTTCAGGAAGAGAGAGAAGACAGAGTCTCACCTACAAGGTTGTGGAGTGGAGACATGAAAACTGAGGCTTCAGCAAACTACCCCTCCCCATGCAGGGAGGGCTGGAGATAACCAAAGCAGTCAGGAACTTCCCTAGAAATAAAGGAGGTTTTGAGATTTGATAGCTGCCTCCTGGAACCACGCCCTACTCAGCTTTGCAATGTGGCCTCTTTGCTGTGAAAGCTGTAAGGGGAATTGTAGAGACAAAAAAATCTAGATCAGCAGGAACTGTGGACAGATTAAATAGAGAATGAACAGCCTCTCTGAGCATCACTTAAACCAAAGCAATGACCAGTTAACAAGTACAACTGAAGAATGAGCTGAAGAAAGTCAGACTCTTTCCAGAAAGCCTAGAAAGCCTAAACACTACCCTAGACCAACGGCAGCAGCAGGAGCAGTGGCAGTAGCTGACATTTACATAGATTTATACAGCATATACTTTGTGCCAGGAGCTACTTGAAGTATTCTCTCTCTCTTCTGTCTCTATCATCCCAAAAACAAACTGTACACCATGAGCAGTCACTCCTAATGCCCCCTCCCTCAGCCCCTGGTGATCAGTAATCTACTTCCTGTCTCTATGGATTTGTCTATTCTGGACAGTTGATATAATTCTTAGAATATGCGGCTTTTTTAGCATAAGGCTTTCGAGATTCATCCATGTTATAGCATGAATTTGTTGTTATGGCTGAATAATATTCTACTGTGTGGACATACCATAATTGGTTTATCCATTCATTTGCTGATGAACATTTGGGTTGTTTTCAGTTTTTTAGATATCATGCATAATCCTGCTATAAATATTTATGTACAAGTTTTTGTGTAAACATACGTTTTCAGTTCTCTTGGATATATACCTAAGAGTGAAATTGCTGAGTTATATGCTAACTCAATATTTAGCTTTTTGAGGAACTGCCAGACTGTTTTCCAAAGAAGCTGCACCATTTAAAATTCCCACCAGCAGGCCGGGCACGGTGGCTCACGCCTGTAATCCTAGCTCTCTGGGAGGCCGAGGCGGGCGGATCCTTTGAGTTCAGGAGTTCGAAACCAACCTGAGCAAGAGCGAGACCCTGTCTCTACTATAAATAGAAACAAATTAATTGGCCAACTAATATATATACAAAAAAATTAGCCGGGCGTGGTGGTGCATGCCTGTAGTCCCAGCTACTCGGGAGGCTGAGGCAGAAGGATCGCTTGAGCCCAGGAGTTTGAGGTTGCTGTGAGCTAGGCTGACGCCACGGCACTCACTCTAGCCTGGGCAACAAAGTGAGACTCTGTCTCAAAAAAAAAAAAAAAAAAAAAAAATTCCCACCAGCAATGTATAAGTGTTCTCACTTCTCCGTATCTTAGCCAACAGTTATTACTGTCTGTCTTTTTGAGTGTAACCATCCAAGTGGGTATGAAGTGGTATCTCATTATGGTTTTGATTTACATTCCCCTGATGATTAATGATGTTGAGCGTCTGTCCATGTTCTTATTGGTCATTTGTATATCTTCTTTGGAGAAATGTTTATTCAGATCCTTTGTCTGTGTTTTAATTGGATTGCCTTTTTATGGACAAGTTGTAATAATCCTTTATATATTATGGCTGATCAATATATTTGGCTTTTATTATAAGTAAATAAATTTGAAACCTGGGGAAATTACCTAACTTTCTAGAGAAAAATATTGCCAAACTTGAAATGATTTAAGAAAACCTAACATGAATACCCAAAGAAGAGATTATTAACATTTATAAAGAGTTACTTCCCTCTTCTCCCTAAGCCCCTCCTACCCAACCTTACCTAAAATTCCAAAAGGCACCAAGACCAGCCAGTTTCAAGAGTAGCTGTTTCAAACCTTGAAGGAAGAGATTTTTCCTAAGCTATATAACATGTTCCAAAGTCTAAAGAAAAGATATTTCTTAATGTTTGTAGGAAGAGAACATAAAACTGATGCCAAAACCTGCGAAAAATATCCTAAGAAAAAAATTATAGAACAATCTTACTTATAGATATTAACATGAAAAACTCATAAATTAAATATTACTAAATGTGATTTTTCAGTACATTAAATAAAAAACATATGGGGATAACCTATGGACATCATAAGATGATTCAATAATGAGAAGTCAATTAATATAATTAACAATGCATGAGGCTATATTCAAAAAAGGCATTGAAGAGAAACATTTATTTCCAGTTCTAAAAAACTCCTAAGGACCTATGAGTTGAACAACAGTGCAATACCATCTCACACCCCATACAGGCTAACATTAAGACATCTGAAACTATTTTAAAAAATAGCAAGGACGTAGGGAAACAGAACTTTCATAAACTCCTGGTGGGTGTTTAAATTGGTCAAATCATTTTGCAGAGCAATTTGGCAGTATCTAGGAAAATTGATAACCTACATACTATATGACTGAGAAATTCTACTCCTGGGATATATATCCTAGAGAAATTCTTGCATGTGTTTATAAATAGACATGTCCAAAAATTTCCATTGCAAAACTCTTTAAAATAGAAAAAAATCTAAATTATATCAATAGGAGAATGAATAACATTTCTTATTTTCATATGCTGGAATTCCAGACAATTGTTAAAATAATGTAGTTCGCTCTACCCAGTCATATAATTAGAGCTCCACACAAAATGTTTAGTAAAAAAAAGCCAGTTTCAGGTGGTACACACCTTGACATTTACATCTAATTTCAAAACACAAAAACAAACATTATACATTACTTGGCAACACATACATATGTATGTAAGTATTAATATATTAAAACGGAGTAATAAAGATACACATTCAATTCACATTTTCCTCTGGGTTGCAGAAAAAAGAGCAATAGGTGGAGAACTTCATCATTCTCTGAGATACTTTACTTCTTTATTTAAATGATGAAATAAATGGAGCAATAACTTATCAATTCTCAATTCTGATTGTTGGGTATATGAATGTGCATTATTGTTCATTATACTTTTGGGTATTTTTAAAATTTATCAGAACAAAAATAATCTCTTGGTAAAGTTAGAACAGAAAGAAAGTCCCTTCGTATGATAAAAATAAATATTTAAAAACAAAAATCAGCACCATTCTTAATGGTGAAACTGCATCCGAATGATAAAAAATAAGGATACACACAATTAATATGTATCTAAGGGGCTCTAGCTAATTAACTGATCAAACTTTTAAAATGTATACATATGCATCTGTATGTGTGTATATGTGTATAAGTGTGTTTATATAAAAATTTTTTGTGAGTGTTTATATGTATATGAATGTGTGTATATATGTGAGAATGGAACATGCATGGGAGTGAGTCTATATATGTGTGTGTCTGTGAGTGGGTGTGTGTATATGTATGAGAGTTTAGGTATGTGTGTGAGAGTGTCTAAGAGGGTGTGTATGTACGTATATGGGTCGGTGTGTATATGTGTGGGTATATTCACATATTTATACACATATGTATGTGCGTATGTGTGAATATGGGCATATGTATGTGTGCATGTGTGTATAGGTATGCATATATGTGTACCTCAAATTAAAGTAAATACATATAAGACATTGTGTATGTGTTTGTTCTGTATTTTTTAGTAGATTTGATGTTCATTAAAGTCTGAACCTGTGACCTGTATTTCTTTTGGAATTAGCATATAGTAAGTCCCCAAAAACACTTATAGAATTAAATTTGGCACCAGTACCCACAATTTCTATGAACCAGCGACAACTCACAGACCAAACTTCAGGGTTGTTTCATGCTCACTTTAACATAGATAGTTGATGGTGAGAATAAAAAGGAGAGAATAAAACCTTAGAAATGAGCTTATTTTAAAATTTATACAGATACAGACACAGTTATCCAACTTCTGGAATTTGTAGCAAACATTGGGTACTAAGAGTTTACAATTACTTCTACATATTTCATGATCTCTTAAAAATCATTAAAATTACTTAAGAAAACATAGAGAAGATACTATGGTGTAGATGACCTGCTTTCTTAGAAAGAACAGAAGAGAATCCACCAGGCAGACCTTGTTTTTACTCCAGGCCAGGGGGTAACTCACTCATTTGGAGAAAGTGGCATCAAGAAGTCTGTAAAGGTGGGGAATCCCCTTCATGGATCCTTTATAGTAGGAGAGAGGTGGTGGTGTTGATGGCGGTGACAAATGTGGCCTTCTGGTCCTGTGTGGCCTGTATGGGAAAGCCACAAACTCACATGTTCAACCCCAGGGCAGGAGGGTGGGGTGCGGAGTGGAGCAGTGCGGCCCAAGCCCAAGCAGGCATGCTTAGTGATTGCATCCCACTGACAAGGAGACACAGACACGGCTTTTGTTCTGCACGCCTGCAAAGGCAGCCAGAGCAGAAGAACCATCCAAAAGCAAGAAAGACCATTTCCCCACAAAAGGAAAGGTTAGTCTCTTATTTTCTTTTCCCCTGGAGCCTGAGTCAGGCAGGAAAGCAACACCCTAAGGTCAGATCTAAGTCAAAGAGGTGAGAGCTCCATTCGGGTTCAATTCAACAAGCCACAAGACACGCACAGCCCAGATGGGCAATAAACCAGAAGATCCGCAGCAGCAGAAGGAATGCCTTATTCCCAAATATCACTTAGAGCCCAAGAACCGTCTCCTGCATTTCAGCTTATACTCCACCCACCCAGCAAACCAAGCTGTGCTCTTTCTGGGTGGCTGGCTCAAAGAATCATACGCTACAGTGGAAACTCCCATTTACTTCATTTACTGCCATTTATAATATTTTCCACTATTTGTAGATAATGAATTCATCCTTTTCTTTCCTGCCCCCTTTTTTTTCATTTTGCCAAAAATTATACAGGCCACTCCAAGAGGCAAAATGTTCCGAACTCCTTCTCAAATGCGTTACCCTTCATTTTCTATGACAGCTTTAATGGTTTCTTTGGAATGGCCCCAATATCAACCAAATTAACAATGCTGAGCAATAAACTCGATTGTCACCTTCATTCCCTTTGAGTGGCAGGGGGGAAAATGCCACCTTCAAGAGCCTTTCAAGTGTGCAGGCTTAAAGAAGACAGGTTAATTAAAGTCACTCCCAGAAAAATAACCACCCATCACAGAAAGTTTCTCCCCAGCCCAGTCTTATTTTTATCACAGTTGTAGACAATCTCCAGTTTATCTGAAATTCATTTAACATGCAGGACTGACACCATGAATTTTGTCAATGAAATTACATCTCTGCAATTGCCCTACCTAAGGAGACTTACAGACTTAACTTACTTATGTTAAGCAGGAGTCTAAGCAGGAGGTCGAAGGGAGAGAAGGAATATTCCAGGCTTAACTTATTTCTTCGAAGCCTGGTAGTTTTCTCAGCTTGTGAAGAATGAGGTACATATTGCATATGTTCTGCATGTGCAGAAACTAACTTGCCACTTGGAAACCATACGTTTTACCAAACAGCCTCACAGCAAAGCATGACGAACAAAGCCGAACAGCATCTCTTCCATTTTTACACCCTTCAGTCCATTGGCAAAACTGGAGCAATAAACATGTCAACAGCCCATTCTTCTTTCTATATTCTCTCATTGTTTGCTTTGGCATTAGCCACTACTATGAGGCCAGCAGGAAAAGTGGACATACTAGACCAGGATAAAAGGTGTCAGTCAGCTAAGTTCATCACCAATCCCCAACTGGAGAAGGAAACTGGTACTCAACTAGTGTGATTGCTACTGCTCATAGCTAAGGTGCTGGGTTAGGCTAAAGAGCCATCCTGAAGGAGGCGGCAGAAAATCACCGTTTTTATGCCATTAAAAATGGCTTGTTATTGGCAGTTCTCCATAGAGCAGAAAAAGGCAGACACTATATTGATTATTTACTAAACTTGCTATATGTCTGGAGAAATGTTTTCAGAATCCACCAGCACTTGGCACATCCTTGTTCCAAAGAATCATTCTTCTTGTGCTGTCTCATTCTGTTAAGACTTTAGACAACTATGTAAATACCCAATACTTCCTACTTCAGGTAAGGTAAGGGTCCCCAGTTTATGTAATTGAGTCTCTTCCACATGTATCTTGTTCTATCTTATTACTTTAACTTGTGTCTTTATATTGAAATTATATCTGTTATAAGCAAAACATAGGTGAACTCTTTCACCTAGTCTGACAATCTCTGCCTTTTAACATCTGAGTGCTTAGTCCATAAACATTTAATGTAATTACTTATATAATTGGGTTTAACTCCACAGTCTTGCTATTTGTTTCTTATGTGTTCCACTTTCCTTTGTTTCTATTTTCCTGCCTTCATTTGGATTGATCAAGTATCTTTTAATATTCTTTTTAATCTACTCTACTGTCATTTTAGCTATATCTCTGGTTAGTTTTTTATTAGTGGTTATTCCAAAGACTATAATACACATTCCTAACTTGTCATAATCTCCCAAGAACTAATATTATAGCACTTCATATCTAATATATGATCTTACAACAGTATTCTTCCTTTTACTTCCCTTCTATCTTTATGTGATTGTTTTATGCTATAAATAAATCCCATAATACATGGCTTATTTTGCTTGAAATAGCCAATAATCTTTTAAAGAACATGCATGGACAGGACATTGTACATTTACTTGTGATTCATTGTTTCTAGAGCTCTTCATTCCTACCTGTAGAATATTGAATTTCTGCTTCCATTCAGTCCTTTTGAACTTTCCTTCCTTGAACACGAGCCTAAAACTAGACATGATAGAAAGCTCATGTAAATTGGTGCCTGGCTGAAGGACTGGCCCCAGCAATGACCACTGGAGATGTGCAACTGCCTGCTTGTGCTCGTGAATACATATGCCACACAAGTGATTTGCAGCAGGGATTTAGGGACTGTTTATTCTGGAGGAGAGAAAACCCAGAGGTGATAGAATAAGCCTCAGAAGGCTGTCAAGCTAAAGACAAAAATAATCTTTTCTGAAAGTTAGAACTACGATCAAAGAGCTTAAGAAACTTAGAAGCTGATTTACACTCAAGATAAAGAACTAGGATTATTCAACATGGAACAAAATGTCTTGAAAACCATCAATTCTCCTTGACAGGGCTACTCAGGCTGGGGAGGCGGCATGATACCGAGGCTAAACGTGGGTTCCAGCGGCTGCCTTCCTCGGTCGGACTCCTACCTCACCACTTACTAGCAATGCAAACTCGGGCAAGTGAATTAACTTCTCTGGCCTCATTTCCTCACCTGTAAAATGGGCATGATGGTAATAGGATCCATTTCAGAAGGTTGTTGTGGAGGGATCACCTAGAAAGCAGTTGGGGCACTGCCTGGCAGGTTCTTTAGTGAGTATTCAGTAAAAATTAGCTAGTACTGATATTGTTACTAAACGACTCTTCATATTGTTTCCAACTCTAAGGTTCTGTTTTGCTCTGAGTCTTCCCCCTTGTATTATGCTTGAGATCCAAAGCAGAAGGAGGGCACTTGTTTTCTTATGGCTGCTTTCCTCTTTCATCCAACCACAATACACACGCAAAAAATAGTCTGTAGTTTTTGTTTAAGTTCCTAACCTGCAACACTGAAAGGAATCACTTCTTCTATTGAAATAATCTATCAAAACAGGAACTATGGCGCAAATACATCATGTCACTTTTCATTGACTTTTAGGTCAATGAAAAACCAAATACCATAGACAAAAACAGGCTTACTCTTTGATGTGTGCTCTGGAAAAGCAGTAAGCCATGACATAAATAAGACTTGGTCACAAAGTGGTCAGACCTTGAAAAACAAGAGAAACCACCTATGCCAATGGCCTATACACTCCATTAAACATACATAGGTGTCTTACATTTCTAAACTATCTTCATAATAGGACTCACTAACCTCAATTTAAAGATGTCATAACTGAAGTTTGGAAAAGTTTAAGCCACTTTTCCAAGTCCACAGTGATATGATTCCTATAGCCATACACTTTCCACCATACAAATCCTATATCATGTCTATGAACAGCAGGAGAACAGGACACCTAAACTATGTCAGGACCTGGATGTCAGTTTGAACAGACCTATTTAATGGTAGACCTCTTGGCTATTAGGAACACAAGCAAACAAAATATGGAATTAAGGAGAGAAACTAAGAATAGGCCAGTCTCTGTTTGGGTTCCCCATAAAGTAGACACAGAGACAAGGACTAAGTCTACATGTGCCATCTGAGAAGTTAAGGGACAACAGCAAGAGAGTGGAGAATTCAAACAGGGAAAAGAAGGCATCCAATGAATTTTGCATTATCAAGCAAGTTACCACTGTGGCCAACTGGAGCTTAAACTCATTGGGAACTCTAGAAGCCAGTACAGAGCCTAATCCCTCAGAGTCATTCCAGCCAGAGGGCGAGGGAGCTGGGGTGTTTATATACCAACTCTACCTATTTTCTTCTGTCAGTCAGTGTTTGAGGGCTGCTCCTGAGGGATGTAATTCCTTGGCACTCTAACCTGCTGTGTACATGAGCAGAGTGGCCTTTGATGGGAGAACGGTCTCAAACAGAAAGGGGCAGGTGCTGGCAGTTGAGAGCTGGCCCAGCATACACTGAAGTTGGTAAAGGCCAATGTCAGAAATTCAGCTTGACAAATATCAGAAATCATGGTAGATTGACAGCCCATCATTTTAGCAAGCACCTAAGGTTAAGAAACCAGCTTTATAGAAAATATACACATACAAGACATTTATTTTTGAATTGAGGTAACATGGTGAAGAAGAAAATTTCAGTGCACTAGAGGCAAATTAATTTTCCAATTCCTTGCACTTGAATTCCAATATTCACACCTGTTGCACCATGCAGAGAGCTGTGACTCACTTTATTCCAAAGCATATCTAATCCAGACAACAGCCTCTTTTAAACTGTTAGGGAAGGGAAAAAAAAATCCATGAATGGGGCCTAGTATTACAAATTCATATAGGGAAATAAGTGGCATAGAGGAAAATAGACAAATAAAAAGCCACGTTTACACACTTACACACTTGGATGCTTTTATACTGTTGATAGAAATGCAAAATGGTACAGCCACCTTGGAAAATAATTTGGCTATTTCTTAATAAAGTTCTACATATGTAACCATACATCTCAGGAATCCCACTAAGTATTTATCCTAAGTATTTATCTAAGAAAAATGAAAACTTACATTCACACAAAAACCTTTATGCTGACTGAGACTTATAGTAGTCTTTCTATAACTATCAAAAACTGGAAACAAACAAATGTCTCTCAGCCTCAGAATGGATAAACAAAAATGTGGTATATCCATACAATGGATTATTAATGAGAAATTAAAAAGAATAAACCGCTGATGATGCAACAATATGGGTGAATCTCAAATGATTATGCTAATTAAAAGATACCAGACTCAAAGTGCTACACTGTATGATTCATTTATATGACATTCTAGAAAAGACCGGGGATATGAGAAATAGCTGACCCCAGAGGGTCAGCACAAGAGACCTTGTGGGTGATGGATATATGCTATATCTTGATTGTTTTTGTGGTCACATGACTGCATACATTTACCAAAATTCATAGGATTATACACCAAAAAGAGAGAATTTTACAGTATGTAATTGTTTTTATTTCAAAATTTTATGGGGGTACAAACATTTAGGTTACATGTCTTACCTTTGCATTGCATGAGTCAAAACTACAAGCATGCCTATCCCAGAGAGTGCACACCGCACCCATTACATGTGCATTGACCCATCCCTTCCGTCCCCCTCCCTCCTGCCCAACACCCAGTGAATGTTACTTCCATGTGTGTGCTTAAGTGTTGATCAGTTAATACTAATCTGATGGTGAGTACATGTGGTGCTTGTTTCTCCATTCTTGTGATACTTCACTTAGAAGAATGGGCTCTAGCACCATCCAGGATAATACAAGAGGTATTCACCATTGATTTTTGTGGCTGAGTAGTACTCCATAGTGTGTGTGTGTGTGTGTGTGTGTGTGTGTGTGTGTGTGTGTGTGTATCACATTTGATTCATCCACTCATGTACTGATGGTCACTTGTGTTGTTTCCACATCTTTGCAATTGTGAATTATGCTGCTATAAACATTCAAGTGCAAATGTCGTTATTATAGAGTTAGTTTTTTCATTTGGGTAGATACCCAGTAGTGGGATTGCTGGATCAAATGGTAGTTCTACTTTTAGTTCTTTGAGGTATCTTCATATTACTTTTCATAGAGATTATACTAGCTTGCAGTCCCACCAGCAGTGTATGGGTGTTCCTATCTCTTTGTATTCACAGCAACATTTATTGTCTTGGGACTTTTTGATAAAAGCCTTAAAGAATGTTGCTACATGTAATTTTTTAAGTGAACCAATCAAATAAATAAATAAAGCAATAGTAGTTTCCAACAGCAGCAAGGAACCTCACTCAAAGGTTGAAAACCAAACCCAGGGCACTCAGTTTGTGAAAGTTCCACCCTCTTGTGCTTCAGCCTTTGGCAGCAGAATCCTAGACCCTTAGTAACTGAGATGGCCCATGATTAAGGCAAAAATATGTGCAGACTAACAAATTCTTTGAACCTCTAGGAGACTACACCTCCAGTCCTATGATAGAGCCAAATCATGCGGACTGATTGCAGTCCAGTACCACAAAAATGACAATTATTCAATGAGATAAATAACAAAATTTTAAAAGCAGAATATCATATTTTTTAAAGGATGGAAACATAACATCAGTCCTGGAGACTAGTAATCACATGAATGGTAAACTGTCTTTGATCATGCATGAAGCATTTGGGGCAGAGGAAGAAACATGGACTATGGAACTACACAACACTGAATATGAATAACTCCAGATCTGGCACTGGCTTGCCACGTGACTGTGGCAGATTGAATTTTGGGCCTAATTCTTCAGCCTTCTTTGAACCTGCTTTTCATCATGTGACTTCATAGTTCTCCCCCATACACTGTGGACATAATGTACTTCCCCAACCCTTTACTTTGAGCTGGCTGAACAGACACGCTTTGCCCAATGGAAAATGGATGCAAGAGACAACATGATAGTTCCGAGGACCCAGCTTAAGAGATCACATAAGTCTTTGTCCTGAGCTTTTGCCATCTGCATGAAGAATTTTCCTCTTGTGTAGCTGCTGCCCCATTAGTCTGAGCCTCTCGGTGATTTCACGTAACACGGGTCACACCAGCTAATCTCCTGAACTCTGAGCAAGAAGAAATGATTCTTGTTTTAAGTCACTCTGAGTTTGGAGCGGTTTGTTATACAGCATTCTTGTGGCAATAGCTAACTCATACAATGATCTCAGGGGAGTACCTTTTTCTCCCATTTACCCATTCATTCATCCAAAATAAATATTTATTGAACACACACAGTGTGCTAAGGACTAGAGTAGGTGCTAAGCACTCTGCACAGCAGTGAGCTTAGTTATCCCTTATAAATGTCACCCAAAGCTCACTACCATCTGTGTAGAAATGAGGTCATCAATGCACATATTTGCAATCTTTAAACCTCCCCCTCCTTACACAAGAAGTCTAGCCCATAAAGTGATTCTTATCAAGCTCTAAATTGGCTTGGGCTCTATTTACCTTGACATCTCTTACTGCATGCTCTACTGCTGCCCCTTGCCTCCACTGCCTTCCAGATCTCCGAATTCCATTTAACGAGCTACGCTTAACTACAGAGATGCCAGAGCAATGGAGCATTTAAGATATGGAAGGCCCTAGACTCATGTGGCCATTGCAGTTTAAATTTAAACTTCTTTAAATTTAAACAAAATTAAAATTCAATTCCTCAGTCCTAATAGCCTCATTTCAAGTGCTCAATAGCCCTGTGTGTCCCGTGACTACCGTATTGGACATCACAGATGTAGAGCACTTTCATCATCACAGGAAGCTTTTCTGGACAGTGTCAGGATGAGTGCATGAGCCCTCTTTCCTAGTTTGCAGACATTGCCCTTTTACTTCCAGGGGTTGTATATGCCGTCAGAATGTCTTGTGCCAGCCTCAGTGCTAAACCCAGGGCCAGGAACAATGCAGACCCCACTGCAGAATCTGCCTTGCCACACTGTTTTCTTGTTTAAGAACGAATGTTCATTGGTGTCTCCAGAATCCTTCCCTGAAGCTTGGCTTCTGTCATAACCCTCTCCCCTGCCAAATCCTTTCCAATTCAAGTGATTTTCCTTCTGCAGGGAATTTCGAGAATTCCATGGAAATCTGTTGATACATATAAAGGAAGATGTGTCACCCAACTCCTCCCGGCTCAATGTATCCATGCATTAGGTCAAGCTGGGCAGAACTGCACATATGTGGAATTAAAACAGAAATAATAGTGCTCAGGCATTGAGGTGAGGAATAACACGGTAAGATGTATGATGTGGCCAGTGCAGGACTTACAGCATAGTAGGCCTCAAGAAATACTACTTTCCCCTCTAGTCATCCCAACTGTATTAGACCTGGGCATAGTTTTCTGATGCTAGACACTAGTGGATTCCATTCTGGTTTCTAGTGAATGCCAAGGCAGACAAGTTCCTGGGCAACTGGAGGTGATAGGTCAATCAAAACTCTCAGCTGGGACCCACAATTACCTCCCTTCAACTGTGCTGAGGTCTTATTGTTTTGCTGCTGGCGAAGTAGAAGAGAGAGAGAGAGACAGCGTCCTGATTGGAGCATCCCAACTCTAACTAGATATTTCCTAAATAATTTCAAATGGCTCTAAAGGAATCCTCAAGTCCTTCCTTTGGCCCCTTGATAGCCACGTTCAGAAACATAACATGACTATAAAAAAAAAAAAAGGTCCTGACATCTCAACCACTTCTCTATTGATCTTCCTACCTTTGGGTTAATATTCACATTCTTTAAAAATTAAAATAGAAGGAGGCCTCACTGGGAAGTATAGGTCTTTCTTAAAGGAAGAACAGTTCACCACGAACAAAGCTACAGGAAGGTTTCTGTTGTGTTTTCTTCCAAGCCTGTTGGAATTTTTGGTCTTGAACAGACAGATCAGCACAGCACATCGCTCCCAAGTTTCCAACCCCAAAATATTTTTCTTAATTTTAAATCTTTGAAGGAGAAATGCTACATTTGCTTCGTGATTTTTTTTTTACTATTGAACATGATGGAAAGAGAATGCCAGTTTCTGCCTCTTGTCCCCCCAAAGAAGTAGGGCCAATGGAAAAAGCTGAGATATTGCTTTTTTCTGCCCATTTGTTGAGATTTTCAAAGTACACCACTAAGAAAACATCCCTATTTGAAAAGAAGTTCATCCCTGTTACTTATGGCTTTGATGACTAAATTTTAAAAAGACTTTCTATAATTCTAAATTAAGTGAACCCTCAGTCCTTCCAAGATTCCAAATTCTAAACATCCCCAGACATTTCCTCTTGGAGGAACTGGTAGGATAAATTTGCATTTGCCATTCTCTGAAAATGCTGATCACCAGACCAAACTTTGGTCTGAATAGGCCTTTCAGACTCTAATTTATCTCACAATATTTTGCATGAAACTTTCCAGACAATGGCATTAAAACTCTTTGTTTATTCTGCTTTTTCTTCTCCTCCATTTTCTTCTAATTTTACATTTTCTCCATTTTATTTCATACCTTGTGGCATGTTTCTTTTCCTTTTTTTCTCTCCCTATACCTTTTCTCTCATTGGCTTCCTTCCCTCTGTGATACGCAAGATCGCTGCTCTCGCTTGGTCTTGCCAATCTCTGTCAATAGCTAAACCATCTGCCAGAGGCTCAAGCCACACACCCAGGACTCAACACTGATTTCTCCCCTTCTCTCACAGCCAACACCCAATCTGTCAATATGTCCTACTGAATTGGCCTCCAAACATTTCCTGGATCTACTTACATCTATTTCCTCTGTTCTTCTACCTTGCTCCAAGCCAACATTATCTTTGCAATGACCTCCTAATTGGTATCTCTGCTTCCACTTTTGTTCTTCTGAAATCCACTCTTCACAAAGCAGTTGGAATGATCTTTTTATACACATATAAGTTCATTGCCTTTCTTGACATAAACTCACCAATGGCTTCCCTTAGGACTTACATAACCAGTGTGATGCGCACCACCTGGAAGAGGACACGTTTGAAGCTGTGACTCGGCAGGGGTGGAGGGGGGTGGCAAGAGCAATATATGTAACCTTAACAATATTTTTACCCCCATAATAAGAATAAATTACAAAAAGAAAGAAAGAAAAAAAGACTTCCAAGGAAATCAAAATTTCCTAAAACTCCTTACTGTGGCTCTGAAGGATCTAACCTGTGCTTCCAAACTTATCTCTGGACTCATTTCCTACCATCCTCCCTTTGTTCCCTATACTCTAGCACGCTGGCCTTTCCTCTGCACTTCAAATTTTCCAACTTTCTTTCTTGCCTTAGGACATTTGCATTAGCTACTTTCTCTGCCTGAAATAGTCTTCCCTTATAACTCCAAATGACCGACTCGTTCTTGATCTTCACGTCAGTGCTATTTCAGAGAGGACTTTCCTGACATATATATTTTATAGTATTTATCACTAACTAATATTTGCCAGTTTTATTTCTTTGCTCATTGTCTATTCTAGAATGTTAGCCCTATTAGAGCAGAGGTCTTATCTGTCTTGTTCACAACAGTATTCCAACACGTAGAACTGTGACTAGCACACAGTAGGTGCTAAATATAGATTTTTTAATGAATAAGTGAATTACCCTTCTAGAATTATTATCTTCCTCTAATCTGGAGGATGGGGAATAGGCTGGTTTCTTTAAGGAAATCAGCCTATTCCCTCTAACAGAGAGATGATATCACTCTCTTAGACAAGACAGGATGCCAAAGAAGTTAGCATCGATTTAGGGCTTACCCTGTGATTCACACTGTGCTTAATCATCTAAACATGTTATTTAACCCTTACTATACCCCTTTGAGTCACTAGTATCTGCCTGTGTGTGTGTGTGTGTGTGTGTGTGTGTGCATATGTGTGAGACAGGTCTTGCTATGTCACTCGTACTAGAGTTCAGTATCATCATCATAGCTCACTGCAACCTCAAACTCCTGGGCTCAAGTGATTATCCTGCCTCAGCCTCCTAAGTAGGTGGGACTACAGGTGCATGTCACCAGACCCAGCTGATTTCTCCATTTTTTGTAGAGATGGGGTCTCACTCTTGCTCAGACTGGTCTCAAACTCCTGCCCTCAAGTGATCCTTCCGTCTTGGCCTCCCAAAGTGCTAGAATTATAGCCATGAGCCACTGCACCCAGCCCCAGTATCTGCATTTTGTCCATAAAAGCTGAGACTTAGTATGGTATGAGTTGGGCTGCTCTGCCCAGATTCTGTTTGGACCTCACCACTGTGAATAATGGCTGCTGATGCTCAGAGCAACTAAATCCTGCAACAGGGTAACCCCTCTATCCAGGGTAAGTCCTCTATTCCCAAGAACCACAGCATAAAGGAAAAACAAAGATGCATAAAGGAAAAGAGAACAAATAATAGTTAAAGGACTGGCTCTGTGTCCTTCTGATATCCAAGAAGCCAGCTGTCTGCTCTGAGACCTTCAACACATTATTTGAGTTCTTCATCTCACTTATTCATCTGCAAAATGGAAATAATATCCATAGTGAAAAGTCATGTTGCAATGTCTAGTAAATAGTAGGTGCTGAATAAATGAAGCTAATATTCTCCTAAACCACAAGTGTTGCTGTCCAACTTCAAGGCTTTCCTGAGATTCAAGTCCTACATGTCCAAACATGTTCCCATCATCTCCCACTCCTCACCGTCATCTTTTCATGGAAGCTGGTTTTTGGTATATGCAAAATAAGTTGATTCAACCTAACTGGGGACTGCCAATTGGCTGGGTTTTGAGGGGAAATCATCTCACTGGCCTTAGTCTAAAGCACCTAGCCTACCCAAGCATGCTACCAGGTGACAGTACTGGTATTCACCTTTCTCAAGTGATGCTATGAGAATTAAGATAATTTTACTCCTGATCCAATTGTACAGAAAGCTGTGAAGTGTCTTCTAAGCATATCTCCCTCCCTTTTTGACATGAGAAGAGGAATTGAGCTTACTTCAAACTTATTTAGTGCCTCTTAAATGTCTGGCTGAGCCACAGAAAATATCACCTTCAATATTATAATTAATATCCCCTGTGCCAAGTCCTTATAATCATTATTATGTTTAATCCTTACCATAGTCCTGTACTTTTAAATACCTTTGCTTCTTCCCATAGAAAATTGAGACTTAGAGTGGTGGTCCTCAAATTTTGGCATGCATCAGAATCATCTTGAGGGTTTTTTAAAAAAAAATCCAGATTACTGAACCTCATCCCCAGTGTTTCTGACTCAGTAGGTTTAGGTTGGGACCCAAGAATTTACATGGACCACACTTCGAGAAAAACTAGCTTAGAAGAACTGCATATTTCTAAGACTGCAACCCTTCTCTATTCACACTCTAAATATTCTGCTTTTTGCTGTGGGAGGGGAATTCTTGCCTAGTTATATCCTGTGATGTGTTGTACTCAGCTCCTACTGAGTCACAACAGCCAATTGTTATCATCTCTCCCCAACTTGGCATTCAGGGGTGTCATGCTGGTAGCCTGAAATCAACTATGGTAAGAATATTTACACCATGAGAACTGGTGAATGCTACAAATTAGGATTGTTGTTGCTGTTTTCCAGAAGCCAATTATTAAACTTTTATCAGTATACCATAGATATTGGCCAAGCCTACAGATCTCTTTGGTCATTCTGCATCCTCTCAGAAGGAATCTGTCAGTGACCAATGGCCATTGACTGTGTCTAGGGTAGTGGCTCCATCAATACAATCATATGAGTTTTCAGTGCCATGTTTTTAAACCCAATTCTTTTCATCAGTTTTTCTTTAAAAGGAAAAGTGATCAATTTCAATGTAAATATCCTCCCTTGGAAATCATGGAGGGTACAAACCAGCCCTACTGTGAATACCTAGGATTTGCAAGGCTCTGTTTGAAGTCATCTCATGCATTCCATGCCTTCGATTACATTTGTGACAAATATTTTTGTAATGAATACTCTCTTCCAGGCACTAAATTAGACAAAGGGGGTAGAGGAGAAAAGACAGTGACAGGCTCTGGCCTTGTGAAATAAATAGTCTATCATATGGGTTTAAGGAAGAATAATCCAAATTTTCAGATGGAAGAACATCTAAAAGAAACCTTCATCTTGGAATTCTTACTATGGCTCATAGTTAATAGGTAATGCATTCATAAAAATGGTACAAAATTCTAACAGTATAAAGGATACACAGTGAAATATAAGTCTCCCTCCCACTTTTGTTTTTCAACCACCCATTTCCCACCTTCTGGAAAAATGCTACTTCCATTTTTTGTGTATGTGTATCTAAAGGTATTTTATGCACATAGAAATAAATATCTTTTCTTTTTTTACACTAATGATAGCTCACAACACCAATTTTTCTGTACCCTGCATTTTTTGTAACAATACATCTTGGATATTATTCTATAGCAGTACATAAAGATCTGCCTCATTCTTTTTAACCATTGTATAATACTATATGGCATATCAGAATATATTTATCCAGTCCCCTGTTGATAGACATTTAAAGTTGTTTCCAACATTTTTCAGTTATAACCAATACCACAATGAATAACTTTGTGCATTCATCATTTCACCCATGTCTAGGTATTTCTGTAGGATAAATTCCTAGAAGTATAATTCTAGGTCAAAGGACATTTTCAATTTTGTGTTAACAGTTATTACCAGTTGTCTTCCAAATTATTTGTACCAATTTATATGACCACCAATAATGTACGAGAGTTCTAATTTCTTCTCATTTTCTTCAACCAAGTATATTATTAAACATTTAGGTGTTTGCCAATCTGGGAAGTGAAAACTATCATATTATAGTTTTAAGATGCATATTTAGTACTATGTATGACATTGAGTAGCTTTTTATAAATATATATTCATTTTATCTGCTTCTTAGTAAACTATCTGATCATATCTTTTATGTATTTTTCTATTGGGTGTTGATCTATTCTTATTGATATGTAGATACTCTTTATATATTATAGAAATTTTCCCTTTATCTGACGTGAATTGCAATTTTTCCCCACATGGTTATTATAAACTGAGAAGAAAACAGTTAACCACAAGAACTTTCTCCTTTAGCCTATGAACTATCCTCTATACTCAAATACATCTGAAATGAGTAAAGGGCTTTGGGTCTAGGAGCCACAGACAATATTAAAAGTATATATCGCCACCCAAAACTATTAATAAAGTTCTCTAAAAGTGTGGCAAAAGGCAAAAGCTCCAACCAGAGCGCTGATCGACAACATGTAGAATCTCGCTCCTGAACTAACAAGGAAAAGAATCTCAGAGTGCTGGGCCATGAAAGTGATGGAGAGGGACCAGCTTTGCTCTGTGTCTTGGCAAGTGTCAGCGTGGATTGCTAGGATGTCTTGGGAAGCTCACTCACTTGTTTATTTTCAAATGCCTTTTGAGAGCTCAAGAGGAAAGGCCAGATAAGAGCAGACAGGGTTAGCGATGGCTATTCCACTCCCTGTGGGAACTTGTGTTGGTCTTTAAAAGGGGGAGTCCCCACACCCACCCTCTACCCTGCCCTCACAAAGAAATTTTCAAACTAGAAAAGGTGACACCATGAATTATCTCCACACAAGTTCCTGAATGTCTGGGCTTACTTATAATGGCAGCTTTCTTTTGTGATTCAACAAATGTATCTCTCACAAATAAGTAACTGTCTGCCTCAACATGGGATTGCCAGCTATGAGCTAACACCAGAGCGAACTAAGGGTCCCCTCCCTCGCTCCAAATTAAGGTTTTCATAAGCACGGTTTTCAAGAAGAGGGGGGAAGCTCTTGTTGATTTCTGATAATCAAGACTTATGGCTAAGAAAACACCACATAAGCCTCTAAATCCCAAGGAGGCCAAGTGGAAACCTGAAGGAGAAAAGACAAATCTCTCAACAGGCGCCAATGTCCTGGGGCTCAGATCTTCAGCTCAGCATGAAATTCATGCTTCAGGGGCCTCAGAAATGGAGCTGCCTGGTCTCTTTGAATAGTGGTCATGAGACAATATTTTCTAAAAAAAATGACAACTATGCCCCCTGACTGCTAGGGAGAACACCTGAAAGTATACTCGTTGATCTGCAAGTTCATGACTCTCCCTGCATCCTTCCACAAAGAAACATCCCCAAAAACGGAGACAGAAATGAACAATAGGCTGGACTTGTGTTGTGCAAATGCCAAGATGCAACCTAAGAGGAGCCTAGCACCCCAAAGGTGAGTATAACTCTCCATTCCAAAAGGACAAGGCAGTGTTCCCTGCTTCTTTTTCATGTCACATGGTTTCCTCACAGGGCTTCACACACGGCAGGTGTTCAGTGGGGAAGGATGACCACATAGCCCAGAATGTTCCTGGAACACTCTACCCTCTCCCATGCTCCCAGCCGAGTCCAACCCATTCCTCAAATCCCACTGCAGTTAGTTGATCTTCCAAGAAGCCTTCTGGGCTGCTTATTTCTACTCTGAGACAGGGAGAGAGATCATTTCCATCTTGATCTTTCTCTGTACTCTTCCTACTTCCTGCATTTGGGTCAGGACAAATTCAGCACTTAATATAGTTGTTCACCTTGTGTAATCATTGACTTCTTTCATTGTGCATGAATCTTGACATTGCAGCTATACAAGAAGCTCCTCCAGCAAAGGCATATTGATATTTATATGCCCCTGACACATGTAGAAATAAAAAATGAAGTTTGCTCTCTGTGTTCCAGGATTTTCATGCTGTTCTCACTTCCTGAAATATCTCCTTCCTTCACCTTCACCTCTCAGGCCTCAGCTTAGCAGTGCCTTCATTTGGGAAGTTTCCTCTGATGCCCTGTATTTATCTGAGCAACAGTGGTTGTCATACCATATGATGATTGTTGTCACATGGATTGAACACTGATACTGTCTCTGCATCAGTGAGTGATTGCTATATACACATGCCCCCCAAAAAACTCAGTGGCTTCAAACATGAGTCCATGGACTATGCCCAGCTGTGCTTGCTCTGTGCAGCGTCTGCGGTCAGCTGGGTGGGCACAGGCTGGTCTAGGATGGCCTTAAATGGGTTGACTTGGCTCTGGGCTATGTGCCTGTGGTCTCATCCTCCAGCAGGCCAGCTTGAGCTTGTTCACACAGCAGCTGGGCAAGGTTCTGAGAGAGAGAAAGAGGATAGAGGAGAGACTCATGCAAGGTCACTTGAAGCCTAGGCTAAGAACTGGCACAAAGTCATGTTTGGCACATTCTATTGTAAAATCAAGCCACAAAGCTAGCCCGGATTCAGGAGTGAGGAAATGGACAGCTCTTGACAGGGCCTAGGTCACATGACAAAGCGGCATGTTCTCCCTCACCTGACCACACATGCCTTGAGGACAAGTACAACGTTTTGTTCACTGTTGCATCTCCAGCCTCTAGGGCAAGACTGGTACAAGACTGTCTTGTTTATTCAATGAATATATGACTTAATTAACAAATAGTGCTTCAAGGAAAGAAAGGTGGGAGGAAAACTCTCCTGATCACATATGTGCTATGGTTGAATGTTTTATTTAATCCTCCCAATTCATTTCATTGGCTCCAGGATTAGTCTTGGGACTCATATGCCATTGGCATTGTCTACTTTTAAATTTGGCTTTCTCTATGTCAGAGACTATTCTAAGAGTTTTATGTTATTTAATCAATTAGTTGTTACACAAACACTATGAGGTAGGTATTATATTAATAATCTCTCGATTTACAGATGAGAAAAACTAAGGCACAGAAAGATTAAGTAACTTTCATAACTTAGCAGATCAAAAAAAGTAGAGGTGGGGTCTGAACCCATCCATTCTGGCTCCAGAGTCAGCTTTCAGTCACTACATTACATAGCATCTCAAGACATGTGGTTTATACTGTCTTTCCCCATCCTGACTACTAGGCAAGTTCCATACTTCACTAGAGTAGAGGATACACTAGTCACACTTCAAGTGCTCAATAGCTAGTGGCCACCAAATAGGACAAGATAGAGATCATTTCCATCACCACAGAAAGTTCTACTGACAGCCTAGATCTAGAGTATTCCACTCTCAGAGACTTCCCCAAGGTCACCAGGAGAACAAAACCCGAAGAGGATGCAGTTAAGAGCAAGATAGGATGTGCTGTCCTATGGCCATTTACCAGCAATGTGGGAAATTGACCACTTGAGTTCTGGGGGCCTTGATGATCACTATCAGCATGTATGAGCCACTGAGAGACATCGTGATTTATTTCTCTAATAAATATCACTTGGGTTTTCTATTTTGTTATAATGCAAAATTCACACATGCACAAAAAAAAAACAAAAAACAAATTTTCCTTACACTCATGCAATTTGATTTCTCAAGGAGTTCTGTGCCCTGGCCCCACATCCTCAATTTTCTCAAATGCAAACCCATATACACCCAAGGTAGAGAGGTACATACTTTCTGAATAGGGGAAAGCACCACATGATGGGTGGGGAGAGGAGAGTACAGTACAGAGAAGAGCAGTGAGGATCCTTCTCCCCATGAAGAGTGGGAACAGCTGGAGAGCAGGATCGAAAGAGGCTTTTAAAACATCTGACTCCCAGAACTATGGACCTGGCCAAGGCTTCTTGCTTCTCTGAATTTCACTTTAAATTTGATGTTTAAGTAATTCCAAACAGCCGAGGGAATTTCAGCTCTGCTATGTGAATTTTGCTGTGTTTTCTTCCCTCATAGCTTTTCATGCCTTTATTGAAATCAGATTGTCTGCTCTGCAAACTTGCTTAGGGTTTTCCTGAAAGCTGCCTCCTCCTCAGTATTGAAGGTGGGTAACAATAACCGAAACTCCAGGTGTTGCCTTTCTTTGTGCCTGCATTTACAACTTCCCACCAACACTGTGAGAACAAACACCACCTAGCCAATAGAGGACCTGTCTCTTTTTCTACCCAGGTATTTCCCATACTCCTAACCTAGGGAGGAAATAACAGTAAGCAGTCAACCTTGAAAAGATCCTTTTGGGGTCTCAAAATCAATCACAGTTTGGAAAATAAGAAAGAAAAATTAGTACAAAAGGGTATGCTATAGTACATGGATCGTCTTTGATGTCACCTTCTTTTGTTAAGAAATGCACTATTTTTTTATGGTTTTCAAAACACTATGAGTTTCCAAAAACTTCAACCCACTAATGGTGGATAGTTTAATCTTCAAATATGTTATTGTTACTGCAAGTCAGTCCCTTGACTGCCCAGATCCAGGAGAAGGTTTTGCCTTTCCTCTTCCTTTTAGGAGAATATAATTAGGCCTGAACTCAGATGGCAAGAATGTAAAGCCTCTTTAGAAAAAAGGAATGGAGTCTGTAAAAGAAGATCTACTACTAATTTTAGGACACTGCTCAAATGCACTTGAACAGGTTTAGAAAGTCTTTGTGGTTAAATTCTCCACCTTTCCCACCAGGATGGTCATTTAATGCCTGTCATACTTTCACCTAATACTATAAGCCCTGTGCACCCAGACACATCTACAATCTCAGCTTTATCAGAAAAGCTTGAGAGGAATATGATCAGTGGCAAAGATCAAGGGAGATTTTTCAAACAGAGGAAGGCATGTTCCATGTTAATTGCTAATCAGTTTCAGCCAATATGGCACCGTAACAAAGGCACAGGCCTTATCAAACAAGAAGGGGATGGTCCTGCTTTTTGGGGGTACAATATGTCTAAACAGAAGAATCACCCAACAACCCCAGGTGACTAATTTCTCTATAAATATATTATTGACATAATAGAGGCCTTTTTAATGGGATTATAACTACCCGGACAGCTGCTCTGCTAGTCGAGGAGAACATGGTTGACAAAAAAGATTTAAAGGAAAGAATAGAGGAAAATAGCAAACCTCCAGCCAGGCACACTTAAATGACCCCATTTGCTTCAAAATAATAGGATCACGTTGCAGATATGAAAGGAAAATCCAATGCGCTTAAAGCAATCGCTTTTTGCACGCCCTTCACCATCCATCTCTCTCCCACTGCTCTGCTAAGGGCACCGTTCAACAACAAACGGAGACGCCCCCACTTCCCTGGTGCCAGAGGCAGGCCTTTCAAAGGAAAGGCCACGTTGTCTGGTACAGTGTTCATTAAAGGAATTATGTTTGGATTTAAAAGGTCTCCAAAGTGGATGTGTTCTTTGCTTCTACTGCCAGGCTAACTTTTATAATTTATATCAAATTCCTTGCAAGGTTTACTCCAAAAAAGCAATTCTTTCAGATGCCTCAGATGCCACTCTTCAGGAAAAACAAACAAACAAACAAACAAAACATACAAGCATATAAAGAACTGATCAAGGAAAAGTAAAGTCATCTTTAAAACCACTTCTACAATTAAATCTCACTTGGGTTTCAAAACAAGGGCATTAAATAAAATGTTAGTATCACTTTATCATCCTCCTCTAAGAAGAACAGGGTGAAAAATATAATATATGACATTGTCCACATTCTTTTAAGATTTATAGAAAATAGTACTTTTAGATAAGACTTGAGAGAATATAGAGCCAAACCCATGACTTATATTTTCTTATATTTATCCATAATGTCTAATGATTTACACAAAGCCTGAGATGGGAATTCGTATGCATGTGATTTATAAAGGAGGGCTCTCAGGTGAAACCCACAAGGCCAGGAGGTAGCATGGGGCAAAAGAAAGAGCTGAGACTGCCTGTGGTTTCAGCAGGTCCCACGGAGAGCTCTGTAGTGTGAGCAGCCCCACAGAGGCAGAGTGATTTCCTCCCAAGCACGCCCCACACCACCAAACCCCCATGCTCTTTCTAGTCCTCCACAGTTAGTCAAGGTGATGAAACAAGCAAACTTGAAATCTCAAAGGCCTAACACAATAAGAAGTTTTTGTTTTTGTTTTTTCTTGCTCAGGTAGTCATTCCATGCAGATTTTCTTAATCAGCTAGCTCTTCTTCAAGCCCAGATTCAGGGATCTGGGCTCTTTCTATCTTGTTGCTTCACCATCTTCAAATGCACTGCTCCTCTGGTAGAAAGAGCAGATGTGGAAACTCAATAGAAGATGCCCCTGGGAGCTTTCAGGGGCCTGGAAGAAGCACACATCACTTTCACCCACATTATACTGGTCAGAACTCAATCAATAACTGAACTCCAAGGAGTCTGGGAAATGTCATTTGTTTTGTGCCAGGGAGAAGTGAATGCACATTTGAGGAACATCTAGACAGTCTCTGTCAACCCTCCTCTCTTACTCTGTGCTCAAAGAAGGTCAGAAGAACAGACATGCACCTGCTCTGGGCTTTCCTGACTGCTCAACTGCACCTGTGAAAAAGAATATATTGCCCAGAGGCATCTCAGCTGGCCTAGGGTTGATGAAGGAGGCAAAGGAATGGGAGTGAAGAGGAAGAGGAAAGGCCTCCTTGTATCTGCACAGAGCTGGTTCTCTAACTCTCATTTATTTTAGCTCAGTTTCCTCATCTGCCAAATGGGGCAAAGACCCAATGATATCTACTCTGCACATCACACTGGAATTTTTTAGAGAAGGCAAGAAAAAAAAATAATTTTCTTTAAATTCAGAGAATTTAAGGGTTTGGGCCAACATCCCAATAACTAATTAGTGATGTAAGTAAAACCTCAACTGAGAGTTTTCACATCCTAACTTGGGACTTTTCACTTTACTGTGATACCTCTCATAGCAGACACAAAAGCTCTTGGAGGAGTATAAATCCCTGCCCAAATGTAAGGTAGAATGAGTTTCTGTTGCACACGTATGGATCATCATCACTTTTCAGAATAACATTCAGGAGGCCACAACAGAAAATTGTCCAATCAGCCAACAAGAAGACTAATGATAACGGGAGGCACAACCAGCTCCCAGAACATCGTGATAAAGCCATTTAACTTATTCCCCAGAGAGTGCTAGTTTCCTATTAAGAAAAGAAACCTCTTCCAGAAGGAATATTTGTGGGCTGGAGCAACCAAATGACAAGAAGTAGGATGATAATCAAGAGTAGAATGAAGTAGAAATCTTGCAAAGACACCCAAAATTTGGCCCATTGGGTCTCACCCTAGCTACATATATCAGCATCACATGAAAAACTTTTAAAAAATGCTAAATTAAAATATTTTAGTAAATCAGAATCTTTGAGGTAGGGCCCAGGCATTGGTATTTCTTAAAGTTTCACAAGCAATTCTATTGCGCAGCCAAATTTGAGAACTACGGGTTCTCACAGCTGGATCTTGCGAACATCCTGCTGGAGAGTGAGCGCAAGTAAGTAAAGGAGCCAAATAAGAAGTTTGAGGTCAAAGAAGAGCAGCTGGATATGATGACAACAGACTCAGGAAACTCCCATCACAGCAGGAAAAGCCTTGCCCTCCAAGCCCTTCCTCCTGCTAGGTCCTACCTGCTGGAGATTTTCCCCAAACCATCTTCCTAGCCAGTGTCCTCCTTGGGAGGGTTTTATGTAAATCATTTCTGAGCTTCCATCACCAGCTTGAGTTAGGTTCTTTAGAATAGGAAGCTGATATTCAAAAATGTTGTTGATGACATACAAATGGCCAACAGGTGTATGACCAAAAAATGCTTGACATTACTAATCATCAGAGAAATGCAAATTAAAACCACAATAAGATATCGTCTTACGCCAGTCAGAATGGCTATTATTAAAAAAAACAAAAAATAACAGATGTTGGCAAAGATGCAGAGAAAAGGGAATATTTATACGCTGTTGGTGGGAATGTAAATTAGTACAACCTCTATGGAAAACAGTATGGCGATTTCTCAAAGAACTAAAAATAGAACTACCAGATTTGATCCAGCAATCCCACTACTGAGTATCTACCCAAAGGAAAAGAAATTATATATCAAAAAGATACCTGCACTCATGTGTTTATCACAGCACTATTCACAATAGAAAGTTATGGAATCAACCTAAGTGTCCATCAACTGATGGCTGGATAAAGAAAATAGGGCATAGATACACAATAGAATACTATTCAGCCATAAAAAAAAGAACGAAATCGTGTTTTTTGCAGTAACATGGATGGAACTGAAGGCCATTATCTTAAGTGAAATAAACCATACACACACAGATAAATATCACATTTTCTCACTTGTAAGTGGGTACTTGAAAATATGTACATATGGACAGAAAGAGTGGAATGATGGACAATGAAGACTCAGAAATATAGGAGGTGGGAAGAGAATAGAGAATGAGAAATTACTTAATGGGTAGAATATATGGTATTTGGATGACAGATACCCTAAAAGACCTGATTTGACCATTATGCAATCTATGCATGTAATGAAATTGTATTTGTATACCATAAATGTTTATAAAATGAGATAAACACAAAAAAATGTTTTCAAAAAAAGAATGTTGTTGGTGGCGGAGAATAGGAGTTCACAGGGTAGGATAAGAATCGTCCCCATTTACTGAGTGCTTACTACCTGCAAAGCACTGGCCAAAGAGCTTCACATGAGTTACCTCATTTAACCACCACGACAATACTATAAAGTAGGTATTATGACACCCATGTTTCAGAGGGGGAGGTGAAGATGAAAATAATTATGCCATCCACTAAAAAGAGTACAACCTGGTTTTAAATCTAGGCTGCCAAACTTCAAAGCCCTTACAGTTAACTAAAAATGATGTAGGGGTTTATTCAGTGTGCTGACTCCAACCACCCTTTAGAGTTAGAACCCTATACGGGATAGAGAGAGAGAAAAAAAAATAAGATTTGTTTTAAATAAAATTTTCAGGGATCATAAATGCAAAATATTGCATAAATCCATAACATTAGAAAACCAAAGGTAAAATTATATTAGGGTCTTTAAAAACCCAATTATAATCATTCTCTGGCCCACTCAGACCCAAAGCAACTGGCCTTTTAAAAATCTACATGAAATATGGAAAGAGGACACAGTATAGAACCCTGGGGATTTTTTTTTGTCCTCAAAGGGAGCGGATACCATAGGCCCAGAGCCAACCTTGGCAAGAAAGGTATACATAGCTTCCAGCTTAGGAAATCTAAGCTCCATAAAGGAAGGCAGGACATTCTAACTCCAACAGGCATATTTTTTTTTTATTAAAAAGAAATGACCCAAAATATTGGGTTCCTTCTATAGAATGGAGGAGAAACCCTGTGTGTTTGGAAGAGAGCTTTATTATCCAGGGAACTTGGGAACTAAATGGTCTACACTCCAACAAATCAAACCAATTATACTAATATTTATTTCAATAAACTATATGTAAACCAACTAAATGTAGAAGACAGGTTGGAAAAATCCTCAGTTCTCAATTTTTCACCTTTCCCTGGATCTCTACCCTTGGCTCTATAGTAGTGAAATGCCTGCCTCATGCTCCTGAACTCGGTCATGTGATGTGTTTTGGTCCATTAAATATCAGCAAAGGTGATGTGAGCAAAGTCTTAAAGCATGTTTGCATGTTTCCATTCAGTCTCTGTTTCACATGTGAGCATACCCTGGCTAGACTGCTCAAGAAAAAGAAGTGCAGAGTAAACCCCAAATGTCCCAGTCAAGGTCTTAGACACGTGAGGGAGTCCAGCCAAGATTGGCAAAGTTACCCAGCCAAACCAAAGCTGATAACAGGCACATGACTAAGCCCTACAGAGCCCAGCTCAGATCAGCAAAACCAGCCAGCCAAACTATAATTTGTGAACAAAAATGTTTATTGTCATATGCATCTGAGGTTTTGTGACTACTTGTTATGTTGTACTATTGTAGCAACAGATAATAGGAATAGGATAATAGGAATATAATTCCTAAGTAATAGGAATTATATCTGGTGACCATTTCTAGATACTCTACAATTATTATCATCACCATAAATTTTCAATAAAAGATGTCCTTCTCTCACCCCCAATTTCCCTTAAGCCTGATTTTCTCCTATCTCTTGAGTTATTTTGAGAATCAAAAAATTTTCTCTATACCTTTTGGACTGAGCCCTAGTTCCCTACAGCAAAAACCAACTCAATCATTCACCCTAAGATTGGTTCTCCCTCCTTCCCTTCTTCAGTCTCCCCAGTGTCCTGCTCCTTCCTGGGATCATGTCCCAGAATTATCTCCTGCACACAAATCCTTGCTTCAGGAACTGATTTTCAACAGAATCTAGGCTAAGGTATATGCACAAACATACACACACACATACACACACAACTACACACCCATCCTCAACCATCTGAAAGAGGCTAAAGAAAATGCAACAAACTCCTCTTTTACTCTTCTTCCAGCTTGAAATCTCTTCATCCCATCTACATTCTTCTCTGCCCATCTTTAAAGCATCTTATCTAGCTTTACTGGTAGTTCTACAGGGGCTGTCCAGAAAGTATTCATCCATGCAACTGTTCTCTTTATATTCACAATGGCTGGATACTTTCTGGACAGCCCTCGTATAAGAAAATAAAACTCTCTTGAAAATGTCCCCCCTAAAATTTTCCTCCAGATCTGGAAAAGGGTTCCCTGTCCAATCAAGCACAGAGCTTCGGGGTTACTAAACAGGAAGCAATAATGAAGGAAGACAGGAAATTGGAAGAGATTATGTGTGACTGAGGCCTCAGAGGGTACATAGGATTTCCATATGCAAAGAAGTGATGTGGGCACAATCTGGGCTTGACACCTGAAATGTGAAAGGCATCGCTTGTATCGGAGGTAGGGTGCATGTCCGTCTCCCTAGAAAGCAGATAGTGTTACCTCCTGACATCACCGCTGCCCTCCCAGAATGCCCAGTCACCACGAAACAAGTAGAAATGGTATCTATGCTCACACAGCCTAACCTACAAAGCAAACAAACCACTGATCTTCCAAACTACAAAAAATATAAACAAAGATCGAAATATAGTTAACAACTATAACATGCATGACGGAAATCAATATTTTTTATATTTTATTTAAAAATCCCACAGCTGTGTGAGCAAAGGCTGAGAACAGATGATCCGCTTGAGAGGAAATGGAACTGCATACAGCAAGGGAAACAGGACAACCTTGTAATCATCAAAGAGATGCAAATTGAACAAGATGCCATTTTTCTATCAAAATAACAAAGAACTTCTAAAATAACCACAACCAATAGTGGTAGCTCTGTGTGTTGCTAGTGAGACCATGAATTGATAGAATATGGAAAGCCATTTGACCGTATTATCAAGAGGCTTAAATTTTTTCATTCCTTTTGATTACATAATTTCATTTTTGGAAGTCTATAGGAAGTAAATGATCCTAGACACAGAAAAAAAAACAAAAAATCTAAATTTATAATTATACTGCCCATTTTTAGTATTATAATGGCAAAAGTATGGAACATTGTCTTCTAATAAGAGAATACTAAAGCAAATTACAGCCTATTAATGTAACAATGTTATTATTATGAAACCATTTAAGTGATATTATCAAAGATTTATAATAACATAGATGCTTAAAATCATGCAAAATAAAGCAGAAAACAAAATTATATATGCAATATCAACAATATTATAGGAGGAAAAACAATGGATGTATGAAAGTTTGAAGAAATAAACACTAAAATGTTAATAGCCATTGTCTTTGAGCAATGATCCTACACTTTTATATATTTTTAAATGTTTATAACAAATACATGCTTAATGGGGAAAATTAACTTTTATTATTTATCTTTTCAAAGATTATTGGTTAAAAATTGCATCTATATGGTGAAAACTGAAACTATATGAAAATATATATGCCCATAGGCAAGTACAAGGAAAAACACGTAAATATAAATATCTATTGCATTCAAATCTCAGGCCCAGAGTGATGTGATTTTTATTTTCTTTATGGTCTTCATAACATTGTTATGCAACACCACACACACACACACACACACACACACACACACACACACATATTGTTGGATTGATTTGGGAAAAGAAACGAGTCCCTCTACTCCATAGAATGAATGCAAATAGATTTCTAAGACAAGGATAAAATCATGGCAAGTCGATGCTCACAAATGTAAAATCAAGCAGGTCCTCCCCCAAGTCTGAATTAAGGATAGTCCAGAGAATTGGAAGCTTCATCTATGATTACTCTCCAAAAAATTAAAACACAGGCCTTTTTACTATCAGAATCTATTACACTGACAAGACCCTCAGGAAGCAAAGCTGAAGGAGAGACATGCCAACACCTATAAACACGTTCACGTACGTAAACACATTCGTTCTCAAATAATAGGCTCCAAATGGGTTTGGCCACCACAAGGGCACGGCCATCTCAGAAAAGGCCTGGTTTCCTACCTCTGGACCCAGCTGAATAGTGGTAGCTACTTTCAATTTCTGGATAACAAACAAAGTCTAAGCGCTAGACTCCAAGTGCAAGGTTTGGGGGAAAGAAGGAGCTTGGGTTAAGCCAAACTGCAGTTCAATTTACTGAAAGCTTCAAAATATTACCAACTCTCTGTTTGAAATGCGTCAGCAACGGTTCATTTTTTTTCTTTTTATCAAAACACATTTAGACTGTGGCGAATGACAGCATAAATCTTAAATAGAAAAGATACAGGGGGGAAAAAAGACCACCCGGGTAGAGCATAACTGTAAATGTGTCCATAAAACTATATTTGAATTCTGATCTTATACACAGAAATGCATTTAACCTTCCCAGCAAGACGCTTTCACCAACTTCCAAAGAAAGTGTTACCAATTAAGCTAAAGAAACTTTAAGAGTCAATTTTAATTACACCAAGAGATGCTCCAATCACTTCCCAGCTCCAGTTGAAGTTTTTACTAGAGATGGCTGGAACCAATTTACGTGCTTTTATGTTGCGTCTAGACTTTAATAAGCGGTTTAAGCATGGAGCAACCCGGTGCCAGCATCGAGCAGGCTGCAGTATACCCTGCACAGAGAAATACAATAGCCCTGGGGTTCCGTCCCAGCTCCTTCTTGCTGCTATCAGAGAATATCTCTCTGCAATGTGATTTCAAAAGCAATAGGATCCTGCCTTTGTGATAAGATTTTCAGCCCTTTTCTTTAACCTCATTCAAGTTTTCCTCTCCCTCCTCTATACCAAATGTTTCATAAGATCATTCACTCTAGCCTTTCTCTTATTCTTAAAATTAGCCAGGGGAAATGGAGATAAATGATTTGGAGACAGGTGTGCCTCCCAGGGCAGAGCAACTGAAGCCAGGAGTCCAGATATTCTTACCCACTAGCGGAGGGAACTTCTGCAAGTTAGGCGGGCCCCTTCGCCTCCATATTCCACGTTTGTAAAATGGGGTTGATCCCTGAGAGATTTTGTGTGGATGAAACACAATACTCTCTGCAGATGGTCAGACTGAGGAAAGGGTTCATGTATGAAGGACATGCTGGGCAGGAAAGAAGTTGAGTAGGGGTGAAATTTCTAGCCTCTGCCTGAAATCATGTGGATCTTTAGAGTCCTGCATCAGGGCAAAGGAGCAGGACTTTTGTAGTCCTGTCTGCGTCAGTCCTTGGCTACAGTCAGGCTGGAGTTGGTAGGAAATGTAAACTCTCAGTGCAGGGAAGGCAGCTCTGGGTGCCCAGAGACAAACTGTTGGAGGTCACAGGTTCAATCTATTGGCAGAAGCTGGGATGGGTGCAAGAAGCTGGTAGAGGGATCTTGGCAGGGCAGGGAAGTATTGTACAAATAACTACTAACATTTTTTGAGTATTAAATTTCTCTTACAAAGCACTTGGCATGCATTAGCAAATACCTTATGAAGTATGTTCAGTTACTATCATCGTTGTGTAGCTGGGAAAACTGAGGTTCAGAAGGACGAAGAAAATTGCTCACACTCACACACCTGGAAATATTAAAGCAAGGTTGAAAATCCTGTTCATGTAACTCCAAAAAATAGAGCCCAACTCCCTAGCCATTGTTATCTCTGAAACATCTAAATTGGGAGCCAAAATGGTAACTACCTTCTGTGATTCAAGCACATAATGGGAATGAACAAAACTGTCAGGTTTTAGACAATTAAGTGAAACAAAACTCCAACCAAAACCCTTTGACTACCTCATGTGACCCACACACAGTTTGAGACTCCTGAATCTTCCTCAGATCTGCCTTATTTTCATAATTAGTATCAGAGTCTCCATAGAGAATCTGGCCAACATCCACTAGGGTTAAATTGTTAAGTCTTTGATGTGGAAACAACCCAAGTGCCCATCAATACATGAGTGGATTAATAAAATGTGCTATATGTATACTATGGAGTTCTACTCAGCCACAAAAAACAATGGTGATCTATACCTCTTGTATTATCCCGGATAGAGCTGGAGCTCATTCTACTAAGTATCCCAAGAATGGAAAAACAAGCACCACCTGTACTCATCAACAAATTGGTATTAAATGATCAACACTTAAGTGCACATATAGTAATAGCATTCATCGATGACTCTGGCGGGGCAAAGGCAATATATGTAACCCTAACATTTGTACCCCCGTAATATGCTGAAATAAAAATAAATAAAAATTTTTAAGTCTTTGGGACCCATGTTTCTAATATTTACTGTATAGGGTGGTAGCTTATAGGATGAAGAAAATGAACTCCTTGTTCCATGGCCATCACAGACATGAACTAGAATGTGAAAGGTGCCCCTGGAGTTGTTTGCTGCCCTGCCTGAGTCTTAACACCTTTGAGCAGCATGGACCAGACTGCTGAGTTTGGTGGGGTTTCCTTCTCTTGATCTGACACTGACCTAATGATAACAGGTGTCTTTGATCATTGCTGGATAGTTTGATAATTGCTCTCATATGAAAAAAAAAAATCTTGTTAACTACTAAAATCTATCTGTGGACTTACATTTTCAGGGATTTCTGCACAAGAGTATAAAGGTGTGAATGATACATTTTAGAATGAACCATATGAAATTGTCATTTTTGTAGTTTAAAAACAGTTGAATATCAGCAAATTCACATGGTTCAACTCATAGGTCACTGAGAGAGCAAAAGGACAAATAAAAGACACCCCTTTAGATTTACTGAAGCTCCTTCATGGCCCTTCCAAATAGCTGACTGGTGTGCAACATGAGTAAATGGGCACAGTGGTTTGTTAAAGCCAAGGCTATCCTTCACCAGAATGGTGGCTAAGTGACAAAGGACAACTAAAACTGGAAGCAAATAGTCTAGAAACTTTGAGCTAACTAAACATTTTAGCAAAACAAGAAGAGATTTTTGTTTTGTTTTATTACTTGATTTTTCTCTAATTGGCCTTATTAGAGAAGTGATTTAATTATCCAAAGGAAGGTGACAAAAAGAGGAAAAAGAAATAAATGATAAGCCTGGTTAACTTTCAGACTGGATGACAAATGCCACACATAGACACCCAACCCGCCTTCCTCTCGTGTTTCCTGCTGCAGCATATGTATGAATTGCACATATCATTAAAAAAAAAAAAAAGCTGTATTCCAACTATTCTGTATACACATAAAACTCAAAAATTCAAGATTTAAAAGGCAAAATCAGGACCATTCTTCTATCACTAGCAAGTCATCATCAAATCTCAGATCTGGGAGTGAGAGATGGCTCCCAGTCCAGGGATGGCAAATGGTGTCAATGTGCATGATGAGTTGATTGATTGCCTGTGCCTGCTTAGAGCACTGAGTAGAGGAGTCTCGGGACTTATTTGGGCTCACTGGGAACAAATATTATGATCAATTTTTCATGTCTATCATGGGCATCAGAGAACTGGTGGTCATAGACCATTCTCTAAGTGAAACATCTCAGACTCAGAAAGATAAATAGTGCATGTTCTCCTCATTTGTAAGTGGGGAATTTAAAAAATTTTGTGCACATGGACATAGAGAGTAGAATGATGGACATTGGAGACTCAGAAGGCTGGGGGGAATGACGAGAAATTATGTAATGGGTCCAATGTATGTTATTCAGTTGACAGATACCCTAAAACCCTGACTTGACCACTATACAATCTATGCATGTAACAAAATTGCACTTGCACCCCATAAATTTATACAAAGGAAAAAGAACAAAGAACTGGTGGTCACACACGCACCACACATTTATCCTCCCTGACCTAGGCATGAAGCCCTCAGAGTCTCAGTTTGCCCATCTATAGAGGAAGACATTTGAACTGCGCTATGTCTGAGAAACTTCTGCATCCAACACTCCAGAGTTTTTTTCCTGATTAGCTATAGATATGATCTTGTGTCTGATATTTGGTCACAGACTCCTGGTTGCCCAAAGCTTCTGATTACAAAGAGCAGCAATCCAATGATAGCTACCCCTTTGCTTATTTCTTGACACTTTGAGCTAGCTCTCCTGCCCTCCTCAGACCTCTGCTCAGACCCACTCTAGTATGTTGTTTCAATCATATGGTAACAATAGATGCTCCAGATCATGCCCTTAAATGATATCCCACAAAGTTTTGTCACATTCCCATCTCTCTGAATTTGCTACAGAAAAACTCAAGATTGTTCCATTTGGGAGTCGGGCCACTAGAAACCCTATTAACATCATTCCTGTTACCTTGAAAAGTGATCACTGTTAGGTCATTGGAGAAACTAGATGGGACATGCATAGAGACTTTATGTCTCCAAAACACATAATGTTGATTAGCTTCTTCCACAAAAACATGGCAAAAGTAACGATGATGGTGGCATCTAGTTGTTGAGGCCCATGATATACCAGGCCTTTAGGAACATAAACCCACTTCATTTATACAACTCTCCCTGAAGCTGAGAGTCCGTCCCATACAACACATGGTATGTTTGCATCCGCCATACCTGCATTCCCTGCAGCAGTCAGTGAAGGTTCCATCATGTAGGACCTGGACCACTCAAAGGGTTCACTCACAAGAATAAAATGAAGGGACTATTTACAAAACTGTGGTCAGAGTTAAGGGAAACCAACTAGGGATAGTGAAGCACCCAGGGTCTAGCAAAAGTGGGAAGCCATTACCATACGTAGGCTTGAAGAAAGGGGCTGGTACTAAAATGCTAGAAAGAGTTGTTGCCATGGTGGAGGAGCTGATGAGCAGGGGCTATGGACCCTGCCAAATCCATGGCCAGGTGGCAGGGTTCGGGGAGAGGAAGGATAAATACCCCAACTGCTCTCTCCTCCATCATCTGATATCATTCCAATGCTTGCATTGGTTACACCGAATGGGGAACAAGACAGCAATGGGGCACAGGCAATGTAGCTGATAGAGCTCATCCTTCAGGGTACATAGCAGGGCAGAGAATAGTGGAGAATGAATCTGGAGGGGCAAATGGAGATGTTCAAGAACGGTACCCTCCTGAGCAAAGTAGCCATGTTTAATGTCATGCCACCTTATTGACTTGGCCACTGGAGATGATTCCAAGAATCTGGAGCCACCTCTGCGGAAGTCTAGCATGAGGAGTCTGACAGATAAGCACTCCCTACTAGGTGGCGATCTCCTGATTCACTGGGATCCTTTCTGTTGGTGAGGATTGAATGTAAGACAAAGACAGGGAAAGAGTGGTAGAACAAATAGAAGAGGAAAAAGAAAAAAAACACCATGTTGGCAGAGTGGAAACAGGCTTACAGAGACAGGAGGAAACTCTGTCATGAAAATGGCAGGGCGTCTTACGAAGGGGTTGCTGTATCCTGTGTGGTGATCACTGGCCACATTTCCTGAAGTGCCTGCATTCCTTGTAGTAATCCCTGATCTCCAGGGTAACCTGAGCCTGCCTTTGATCCTCACAACCTGAAAGGCTCCAACCAGCAAAGTGCAATTACCCTGATACTACAGTTGAGCCAATTGAGCAAGAAGTATTAAGAATATAGCCAAGGTGACATAGAAAATAAGTGCCCACAAAGGAATCTAAACCTGGTTCCATCTGTCCAAGCCCATGGGCTCTCCACTAAGCACATTGCCGGTTGCACCCAAAGGCAGGGCTGTGCCCCAATAACAAAATTCAAGGACAGTTTTGAAAATCCCCCAATGATTGTAGAATTTCCACCACTACCAGCTGATAAATGTCCATGCTTTCCTTTTTTTTTCTTTGCTTTTTTTTTTTTTTTTTTTTTGGTGTTCACGGCCTTTTAAGAGCCATTCATAATGGTCTGCATAACTCTAGGATGTTAAGAGCACCATCTTAGTGCTGTTGGCAGATGTTCCTGGCTAAAACGACTTTCTGGAATATGAGAAAGACATTTCACGCCAGCTTCCATTTCCTTTCCTAGATCCCTCAAGACCTGAGTATGACTAAGGCATGCTCAGAACAATATGTGACACAAACACTTGAACTTAGGAAGAATAGAAACTATTTCAATTATATGCATAATAAAATACTGCATAGTCCATTCCTTCAGCTGGTAGAAGTCATGTAAGTTATGGGACCATAGCACAGCAGTTGGAAGATTTTAGAAGGCTGCTAAGGACCGGAAAATGTGTAGAGAAGACGTCAAGATCTGCAAGAGGTATCTGAGACCTCCTGCCTCATGGAGACTTATATTCTAAGACGGTATAAGCATGTGCTCTGTAGTCCACAAATGGTTCCCTTATGGTCTTGTCATTAATTTGAAGGGCAAGTTCATTTCCACAGGTCAAGCTTCGCAATGAAGTTAAGAACCCAGTTTGGCAGTGGAAAAAGCTCTAGAATGTTTTTCCACATTCAAACCAGGGCTTCCTTATCACGTTCATCAAAGTGTTTTTAAAAAAATACAAATGTCTTACCAATTTGCCCAGGAAGAATAAATCTTCACAGCCACCTCAAAGGCTTGACAACTGTATTTTCATTGTGTGGAGCTGGGTGGGTCCCCCTGAACTGGGCTTCCTAAAGAGACCCAGCCCTTCTCTGCACGGTTTCCAGGCCTGCCACTCCAGCGAGGGCGATCAAAGGGGAAGGAAAGCGGAGCCTCTGAGCCTCGAGGAATAAAGCTAAAACAACAGATTTGTTTCTTGGCTTCTCTCTTAAATCCGTTCAGAGTGTTTAAAGCCCTGTAAGGAAACGCTCTGGGGCCCTGGATGTGAGAGAGGCACATCTAAACCCTTTCCCAAGAGGAAATCTCTCACCTCGGTGGGGTAAATTAGCTCATTAAGAGCAGCCAGAAGCAGGCAGGAAACCTGGGAAGTGGGAGCTTTAATTCAAAGCACAGAAAATTATAGATTTCTTTACACATTAAAAAAGCATTTATCTTGGCTGAAAATGAAACAACTTTTCAATGATCAACACATGGTTTAAATCTGCTGTACTAATTTATATCTTTCCACCAGTCTGTCTAGTTGTTCAGCTACCAGGAAATTCAATTATATTCAAGACATTTTTGTTGAACACCTACTATGTGCCTCTGACCTACAAATGTGCCTCTGACACATTTATAAGTTGTATTAACACAAACAAAAAAATTAGAAGGCAGATGTCCTCCCTCTTGTTCAGAAGGCGAGACTCATATGTATTAAAAACTGGAAGATATTTGCATTTCCCTTCTCAACTAAACACTTAAGTATTCTTGATACATCAGGCATTGAGCTCGGATGGGAACAACACAAATGGAATGTTAAACATGCTGCATTCAGTGGACTCAAGTGCTAAGATGTACAGAAGGAATAGCAAGTCAAGGCGAGGCGAGGCAGGTGGATTGAACAGTAGAGGGTGAGGTTTCTCTGGAAGGTTTCCTTAAGGAAATAGAACCTCAACCAATGTTGAAGGAGATTAGTCGAAATGAGTGGCCCCTAATAGATCTGGCCTTAGTCTCTGCTCCACTGCTGGGACCTCAGACTATCTTAATTTTCCTCTTTAAATTGAGCACATTATGTACTAGGATTCTTCATTTGTTCATTCATTCATGATTCAGGACCAACTATCCCTGGCAGAGGGTCTTGACTTTTTATGATGAAATCTTTGGGCCTTTTGTCTGGACTTTTATTGATATAAAAAATAATAAAATAGATAATAATACAAAGGAAACCAATGATATTGAAAAAATATTTCTCCAAATATTTTAAAACCAAATTTGTGGTTTAGTAATAAAGTTTACCTTTATTAACACTTTAATGGCTAGATTCAATGGTATGCTTAATAACCACTGCAATTTTAAAGCAGCAGTAAGTGTCCATAGTATTTCAAGGTCTCTGTAATGCTTGACCTGTGATATGTAAGTCCTTGTAATTGCAATTAGTGACAAAGTCACAGAGCCCACTAAAACCACATTTTGTCACCCACATTCATGACTGAAGGAAATGCTAAGTTTCAATTCAAGATTAGTTAAAATAAAGATATAATGTTCCTATCCACATTCATAGATCCTGTATTCATTTCCTGTGGCTGCCATAACAAGTTACCATAAACTTGGTGGCTTAAGACAATAGAAATTTACTCTCTCATAGTTCTGGAGGCCAGAAGTTCAAAGGTGGTCCTTGGGCCAACGATGATCATGAAGGGGTCTATAGACCACAGCTAGAACTTCAGTGCTTACTCTAATGTTTTGCCAAGTCCCTGGATGGTCTAGAAAAAATGGAAGAACATAATGTGATGCCTGTTCTAGAAGGGTTATTCTGGCTTCTTGGGGTGAGTGTGTGGTAGAGGGGGAAAGCCGGGAAGAGCAGGTAGGCATGTTGGACAAATACTGCAAGCAGGACAGGTAAGGGATGCTGGTGACCTGGACTAGGGAGAAGGGGGAAAGGGAGAAGTATGGGGAGACATTTGGAAGGTCGGGGCTTTCTAAGATGCCTGAGATCTCAACAAAAGATTGGAGGAATGTGGATCAGAAGTGTGGTGGGGAGAAGAGAGGATGCCAGGCAAGAGGACCACCTGAATGTCATCCCTGTTAAACTTGACCATATAGGTAGAAGTGGCAATAGGGGATGTGGCTGAGAATGAGGAACCCCAGTGTGCCTCTTTTACCGCTGAACTGTGATCACACAGAACAAGATATAGCATGGAGGAGACAGGACCAGAAGCCTGGGCAGCAGAAAGAGAAGATAGATGCCCACTGAGGCAGACTTTGCTCTCTTGTGCCTCCTCCTTGAAACGGAGTTTAAGACCTTTGCTTACTCAACCTTCCCTCCCTAAAAAGACAAATCCTATAGCAGTGGCTTTGTTCTTATTCCTTAAAATTACTTGAATAAGGGGAGACCCAGAATATATATTCAGGGGACATTGTAGGTTGAACTGTGTCCCCTAAAAAGACATTTTCAAGTCCTAACCCTCAGTACTTGTGACTGTGACGTTATTTAGAAATACGGTCTTTGCAGATATAATTGATTTAAAATAAGGTAATACTGGATTATTTGGGCCCTGGTCCAAGGACTGGTGTCCTCACAAAAGAGAGAGAAATTTGGATACAGTGACTCGCACGGAGGGAAGACAGTCATGTGAAGATGGAGGCAGGCGTTGGAGTGACACAGCTACAAAGCAGGGAACATCAAGGACTGCCAGCAACAACCAGAAGCTAATTCATCCCCAGAGGCAAAGACAGATTCTTCCCTAAAGTCTTGAGAGGCAACATGGCCCAACCAACACCTTGGTTTCAGACTTCTATCCTCCAGAACTATGAAGAATAGATTTCCATTGTCTTAAATCACCCAGTTTGTGGCAATTCTATGACAGCCCTAGGAAACTAATACGGAGGATTTTCATGAGATAGAGAAAGTCATATCAGGGCCAAGTGGGGACTTGGTCCCCAGCCTCCTGGTTCTGCCCTCCTTGTTTCCCACATTGCAATCTATTGTCCTACCCATGTAGATACGAGGAACACAAAGAAAAGTCTCTCTGCGCAAACACATGATCTCCTCTGACACAGAACGTCACCCCAGACTCCAATCCTCACTGTCCCATCACCACTGCATTGACACAAGGCAGGTAGGAAAGGCCTCTGCTCTCCAAGAGGTGCTCAGAAGTACTTGGTTCCACGACAAATCCTTGCTATTAGCTCCTTTTCACTTTTCAAGCCAGCGAGGTCGGCTCTGGAGGAACACAACATGGAATAGGTACACTTGATTGGAGAAAAGGCCAGGAAGAGTGTAGACTATGGGAATTTGCAGGAGAAATGCCTTGGTGGCAACAGCTTGGCATCTGATGGTTTTATGTGTGGTGGCAGGATGGGGTGCGGGTGGGAATAAACCTAAATGGGCCACAGCAAGGTGCCAAGGCAGTGGAGAGGCTCAGAGGAGAGCTGCCGTTTTGCTCAGAGTAGAACAACATGACGGCCCTGATGGAGGCAGCCGTGGTACCCTGGACAGTGTGGCCACCTGACACAAGGCCAGGAACAAGAACTGGGAGAAGCTTGGGACTGAGTCTCAGCACTGCTGTTGGGTGACTTTCTCTACATTGCTCGAGTCTGTTGAATTTCAGCCTCAACATTAGTAAAACTGGATTGATCAAATCATTTTCCCCCTTCACATCTCAAAAATAAGTTAGGCAAATGAATACTATGTAGCATACTCAGTAGGCTAATTTCTGTATCAGTTTTTATTTGTTAGCTGTAGGCAGAGAGTCCACTGGGGGTAATTACGCTTGAACATAGCATCAGCCTCTTTGAAAATGGCACCGTGCGCAATCAAGAGCTCAAAATTACCTTATTTGATGAAATTTGAGAAAACTCCTCTATTTGAAAATACCACAGTAGCCTTTGGGTGTAAGACCAGTGGGTTTCCTGCTGCTTGCGAGAATGCAATAGTGTAGGCACATCTGAGTAGAATATGCTTCGCTCAAAAATGATTTAAACCATAATTAGACATCTCACATCTTCTGCCATGCTTTTGATTGAGCAAAATAAGGAGTGTGAACATCTGACAAGTTTAAGACTTATGCCCCTCCTGTGTGACAGTCTATCCAGTCCGCTGACGCCATTCCTGGATGCGGAATGAATTCTAATCAAAGACATGCCCGTTCCAATTTGAGACGAATCATCGTGGTGGTTTATAGAAAACTTCCTTTCTGTGCTGACCCACAACCTAAACAAAAGGTCAGAATCATTTAAGTTGCTCCGAAGTGGACGGTTGTGATACAAGCCAGCAGGGTGGTGTGGATGAAGTCCCGTGCAATTCCTTTGTAGGCTGCAGAGCTAAGTAAACACCATGAAAGCCTGCTATTGTTTACCCTGATACCACAGTCAGCACTTTGGAATCATTAGCTCTGGGCCCTTGAGTAAAGCTGTTTTTTAACTTCTCCATTTCACAGTCAAGGTCGACTTCTCCTCTAGCCGGCAGACCCACAGCTCCAAAGACCACGTCCCCCCTGTCCCCCCTCACGTACACATGTTCACTCTCACAGATGTCAACAGGAGGGTCTCCGGAGACCCACAGGCTGGATCGGGGTTAGCTCCCTCTCTCCTCTTTTACCTGAAGATTAAATACAAAGGAGTCAGAGCCTGGGTTTATCAGACGCAAAAGCCCCAAAGCAAGAAATAATGCATTCGAAGCGAACTCCCTATGGATCCCACATTTCTTGACCACAGAAATGTTATTAACATCAAACAGTATAATTGGAGACATGTTAAATTATCTTCTCACCAAGTTGGCCAACTGAGATACAAAACCCTCTGCTTCAAATGTCACTCCCTTTTTGAGGAATGTTATGGCCACATATTATCAATGGGACTTAAGAAACAAATTACCATAATGCAGAGCCTCCCTGGCCTCCATATTTGCACAAAAACCATATATATGTGTTGATCTAGAAGGCAGGAGACTGAACCCCCAGCTGTTCAGACACTGAATGCTACCTAGTGAGGTGACCTCCATGAGTCTTTGAAGCTCTGTAGACATGTGTTTTTATTTCTTTTAAAAAAAGAATGACCCAAAAAGCTCTAAAATTCTGTGATGTCTAGGAAACAAGTGAGAGAATATAACTGCATAAGCATTGCAAGAAGGACCTATAAACTTAAAATAAATCCTCTGGAATGGTATTATCTTCAATTATGAAGTACAGGACATTAATCATTAATACCACAACACTGGCAAAGAAAGATAAATTAAGTAAGTAACAGGGATTTCTGGGATATGCCCAAGGTACAAATCTGAGCAGCTAGGCTGGTACAACACCCACACTAAGAATCAACTGGATGTACAGCCAAGGCAGCCAAACCTAAGATGCCTGGGATTAGGGAAAAGAGAGAACATATGTACGGCAAGTATAGAAAGTTCTCCAAGGCCAGGAATCATAGCTCAGGCTCTTTGATAGGGCAAAGAATACTGCAGGTTGTATTTGCAGTATTCTGGATTCATTTGCAAGTATACAAAAGCTATATTCCACAAAAAGGGTTGGTGTCCTGTCCAGCACATGGAAGCCTTCTCAACAAAGAACATCCTTCCTGAAGCACAGTAGTTATAGAATCATTTAAATAAGACTCAGAGACTAGATATAAAATGTTTCCACTGAAAAGTACCTTCCAAGTGCTAGGAAGAAAGCAGTGCACACCCACCCCTCTCCCCACACACACACTAGAGTTTCTTTCATCCTCAACTGCTCATTCGAAATGGACATTATATACTTTCGCTAGCTCAGATAAAAGCAGTACTCTGTGGACTCTGCTGGCAATGACCCTTTCAAGGGGTAAAATGTCTGTGGATTGGTCAAAGTCATCTGCCAAAACTATGGCAGTAAGACGCATGTTATGGATCTGTTCCAAGCATACAAGTTATAGCACGCTACTCACCCCCCTGAAAGACTGTGGAATGGATTCTTAGGATTGATTGATTAGTTGGTTGGTGAGTGGGTTCATTGGTTATTTTAATGATTAGTTGCTTAGTTAAATTGTCATTCCAGGTTTTTGTTTTGTTTTGCCTGGCTTTATATAAATTTTAAAAACAGTTACTAGGAATTAACTAGACTACCTAAAATATGATGCTTCTAGAAAAGAAAGTAGAAGCATATTTTCCTGACTTTGGGGTAGGCAAAGATTTCTTATAAAGGGCCCAGACAATAATAAATAAAAAAGAAAATGATAGATGCCAAAAATAATTGAACTCACACTTAAGATCTATGCATCTCACTGTAAGTAATTTATATGTCAATGAAAATACACAAAAAAATAAAGAATAGGCCATCCTGGGGAGAGAGATGATGGCATAAAGATGAAAATGACAGCCGGGGCAGCAGTGGCTCACGCCTGTAATCCTAGCACTTTGGGAGGCCGAGGCGGGCGGATTGCTTAAGGTCAGGAGTTCAAAATCAGCCTGAGCAAGAGCGAGACCCCCGTCTCTACCATAAATAGAAAGAAATTAATTGGCCAACTAATATATATAGAAAGAATTAGTCAGGCATGGTGGCACATGCCTGTAGTCCCAGCTACTCGGGAGGCTGAGGTAGCAGGATTGCTTGAGCCCAGGAGTTTGAGGTTGCTGTGAGCTAAGCTGACTCCACGGCACTCTAGCCTGGGCAACAAAGCAAGACTCTGTCTAAAAAAAAAAAAAAAAAGGAAAGGAAAGGAAAGAAAAGAAAAGAAAATGACAATTATTCCAATCCTCAAGGACTTCCAGCGATGGGGGAGAAACCATCTCTCTGACAAGATCAAAAGATTCAGAGCAGGAAACAATGGAGTTACTGAACACATTTTATGGCATATATGTGGCCTCCCTTTTTTAAGCTCTGGTAACTACAAAGGTTTTTTTAAAAAAAAAATTAATTGATTAAATAATCCTCAATCTAAATTAACTGTTGGATAGGGCAGGGGAAAAGAGGCTAGCGTGGCTGTCCCCAGACAATGAGTGTCAAGATTACAGACTGCATCATCACTAGTTTGGTGTGGACCACTTCATAGATTATGTTCCAAGGGCTTTGCGTTTTAAGATTATCCATTGCAATAAGGTCAAGAAGCCCCATTAATCTTCTGCATAAGGCACAATAATCTGCATGGGTCCTGTAGACCCTGAAAATATCTTCTCCACTGTCCTGCCTAGTACATAAATATTCACATCACATATTTCTTTGGGTTCAAGCAGAGAGGTACACTTAAAAACCCAATACCCTACATATTCCCCACAGCCCACCTCTAACTCCTAACATTTGAAAGCTTTGTCTTCCCTTTAAAGAGGTTCTCCCTCAAGTGACACCCTTCATATCCTGTACTTCCTGCATCCTAAAAGACACCCCTGAGCTGATGCATTCAGCCCTCCTATCAGAGACTGAATCCAGAATATACGATGGAACCTAAGTAGACAACCTGGTGAGCTGTAATACCTGGAGACCAGGCTAGGGAGACCAAAAGGCTCAATAAAAGGCCTGCCATGCTCTCATTCCTAAGCTTCTAGACAATTTTCCTGCAGCCAGTGTCTGTTGACCATTAAAACCAGCATGGTGACACTCTCTTTGAAGTGTCAGAGTCACCAAGCAATCAAGCCACCCCCTTCATTATTCCTGCAGGTCACCCTGTCTCCACGCACCCATAGCAACAAACCATCTGAGTGATACAAACAAACACACTTCAGCCCAACAGAAGATCCGAAGAAAACATTTCAAAAATAAGAAACCACGAGTGCAGAGAGGCAGAGTTGTATATTTAGCCTTTTTGTGAAAAAAGAAAAAAAAAAATCAAACCTGAGAATAAATCCACCTGTGGGTCCCTATCTTGAGGTCACCAAAAATCCCTCCTCTTTATTTGCAAACAGTTCGGAAGCTACAGAAGGAAGCCGGCAAATAAACCAAGATTAATGGCTGATCTGTCATCTGGGAAGGGCAAGGTGAGCCTCCACACCTCGGCCAGCGGAAGCGAACTGGAGGAGGCCGACGGCTGATTTATGGGGTTGTGAGCAGGCTAATTAGAGCCTCATGGCGGGAGATAAGGGGGGCCAATGGCATTTGGGAAAAGCCAAGTGAAAGGTAGGGCCAGCTGGAGGTGGCCGGGGCCTGCAGAGACACGCTCCAGAAGCAAAGCAGAGGCACTGCGCGCGGATTCCCAGGAAATCCCGCGTTTGGAAAGCTCCCGCAAGCCACAATGCAGAGGCACCTCAGATAAGGTCTGAAAACAAAGTCCCTGTGGCTCAGTTGTGAAGAGCTGCCCCCATGTGCTTGCCAGCATGCTGGGGGCGCCCGGCACCCGCCCTCCTGTTTCCCTCCTCACCCAGCTTGATGCTCAGGGCTCCAATAGGTTGGTTTGTTGAGCAGAAATTGTCACCCAAGACGTAGCCTTCACTTTGAAGGTCTACACACACTGCAGCCCCGTTTGCTTCCCCCCCCCCCGACTTCCAGCCCCCGGGGAGCAGCCATCAGGGACGCAGCAGGGCCTGCCCTGGGCCTGGAAGGGGCAGAACCCCAGGGAGGGCAGGCAGTCCGCGCAACATACCCCTGGGAGAAGCCCGGGCCGGGGGCAGGCACTGCGTTCAGGGGAGGGTCTCAGGAGGTCATCGGAGAGTATTTGGAGAGGAAGATGTAGGAAGGAGAAGGCACCCTGTCTTGCTTTCCTGAGGACAGGCACCTCTTCCCAGCACAGCCGTGCTCCATGTGCAGTGTGTGTGCATGTGCGCATGCGCGTGAGCACAGACCCGCAGGTGCTCAATCTCCTCTCCTATGGTCCCAGTGCTAAAGCTGGGTGCTGGCTGCCTTTACTGGGGTGTTTCGTTTAGGTGCAGGAGACAGGCACGACAGCCTAAGGGAAAATACAGCAGCTTTTCCCTTCTCTCACTGTACAAATGTGAACAAAGAGGAGCCAGAGAGAGAAAAAAAAGAAAGAAAGGCAGGGAGGAAGAGAGAGAAAGGAGGAAAAAAGGAAGGAAGGGAGGGAGGGAGGAATAAAGAGAGAAAGAAAAAAGAGGTGGCAGAAAGAATGAAAGAAAGCAAGCCAGCAGGCAGCTGGTGCAAGAAGTACCAGCCTTTTTTTCTCATTTTCCTGTCTTTTAATAAATCACTGTAGCGGCCTGTGACCGCTCTCTGTTATCCCTAAATGCTCAAGCAAACAGCTTTTATTTGAGACCATTCAAGTGGCTGCCAGGGAGCCAGGAGCTAAGCAAGCAGTGCGCGCCAGCAGCCCGCCCGCCTGTAATTCAGGTAGAAAAGTAGGCATGAAGTCAATATTCATGGCGCGGGGTAAGAATCGCCACCGCACAATGAAATGGTAATGAGCCGGCTCACAAAGGAGACAAGCCGGATAATCAGCTTTTAAGGAGGTGCCGCTGCCAGGGCCCCAGCGGTGGCCCAGGCCTGTGGGCCCCCACCATCTGCGGGCATTGGCAGGGGGCCGGTGGGAGCCCCTGCGCTCTCTCCAGGCCCTCTGCCCCTGGCCTCGCCTCTCTATTTTATCATCATTCTGGGGCTCCGGGAAGCCTAAAATGTAAGGACAAATAGCCACTTTCAGCCACGGCCCCCTTTGCTGGCTTTCAGATGAGCCAGGGTGAAGACTGTAAACCCTGCAGCTGTACCTGGCATACGTGCCAAATGCACTTGGGGTCATTACCTGACTAGCTCAGGGCACCTGAGTAGGAAGTCTTAACTGAAATAACAGACACGGGGGACTTATATAATATATGTGGGTAAATTCAAACATACCAATGAATTTATTTGTTTTACAAGATTTCATTTAATGCACCGTTCTAAGGCAAGTTTTTGAATCTCTTCAATAAAATTAGAATCAAAGAAGGGTCAAAGTAAGATGAAGCCATCAGATGCATGGCCACATGCAAGCTGCTTTGGACAGCCGTGGCCCTGCTCCAGGGCAATCGGTGCCTCTAGATTTTAAAGAGAATTGTTTTCTTCAATACTTTCAGTTTGATTTTATCTTCAGTGTTTTCTACTGATGTCTGTTTTGAGGTTGACCCAAACTGAGGCTTTCAATAGAGTCTCTGATTAAAGCTATTGTCTTCTTCATCACTATCATCATCACCATCATCATCATTTGTATTTATACCTCTAGTCATTGCAAAATTAATTTAGGTGAAATTAATATAAAAATTAATTAATACAAAAATACATACCCAACTGCAAGGTGATATGCAATTTATTTTTTATGTGTTATTTTCATTTATTCTTTCTTTTATTTCAGAATATTATGGGGGTACATATGTTTTGGTTACATAAATTGCTTTTGCATCATTCTTGTCAAAGTTATAAGTGTGCCCATTCCCCAGATAGTGTGCATTGTACCTGTTAGGTGTGAACTTGCCCATCCCCTCCTCCCCCCTCCCACCTGCTTGATTTCCAATGAATGTTATTTCCATATGTGCACATTAAGCATTGATTGATTAGTTCCAATTTAATTGTGAATACATGTGGTATTTGTTTTTCCATTCTTGTGATACTTCATTAGAAGAATGGTCTCCAGTTCCATTCAGGATAATGCAAAAGGTGCTAATTTACCACTTTTTATGACTGAGTAGTATTCCATGATATACATATACCACATTTTATTAGTCCACTCCTGTATTGATGGACACTTGGGTTGTTTCCACATCTTTGCAATTGTGAATTGTGCTGCTCTAAACATTTGAGCACACATGTTTCTTTTATAGAATGTCTTTTTTTCCTTTGGGTAAATACCCAGTAGTGGGATTGCTGCGCCCAAGGTTGTACAACAACAAAGTGGTTAAACTGAGATTCAAACTGTACAGAACCTGTAGAATGTTCTCATATGACCTGAAGCCAATTTACAATGAAGTGAATAGAGTTTAGACTTCACAGACCCCGTCACTGGTCCAGGACTTGTCAAGGCTCTGAATCTAATTTTGCATTTATCCTCTGTGTTCCTTTTCTTAAAAAGAACCCCCAAATTTATTAGATTAGACCCATAAAACCTGGTCCCACCTTGATGATAAAATATGAATACTGTGGTATAATCAGAATTGTGCTCTAAAAAGTGAATGAGGACGACCAAGGATCAAGTGAGAGGAGGAAGGCCAGGAGGAAATGAAGATAAAGCGTTCATCTTAGCCACATTGCATTGAGAGGACCACAGACCAACCAGGTCAAGATGTCGCAGATATTTGTAAAAATGGGTCAGGAGAACAGGTAGGGCCAGAGAGAGACTGAGAGTACAAGGGCAGATGGTGACTGGCCCTAAGGGAGAAATTATTACCCATAAAGATAGTTCTCTTAACAGAGCTGTGCTGTCCGATACTGCAGCTACTAGCCACATGTGGCTATTTAAATTCAATTTAAATAAACTTTAAAATTCACTTTCTTAGGCCACCAGACACATGCTCCATGGCTACACAGTCCAATGCTCAATGGCTACATGTGGCTAGTGGCTACCATATTGAAAGGTGCAACTATAGAATATTTCCACCATTGCAGACAGTTCTATTGGGCAGCTCTGGTGCAGAAGATATGGAGGTAATAAGGGCAGATTTACAGAGAAACATCTGAGGGACAAATGGAGGAAAGAGGACAGTGAATACAGACTGGAGACACGGGGCCAGAAAATCAGAAAGAGAACCGGGAGACAGAGTTTCCAGCAAAGAGAACTTCAAATTAAGCGTTTATTCATGAGCTCAGCAGTTAGCAAAGAGACGACACACACCCAGCACAGAACTAACTTGCATCCAAACCAGCTCCCTTCAAACCCCTGCATTCATGCTGCCATGAAGACCTTAAAAAGGAACCGTTTTCTTACAGCCACAAGTATGCCTGAAACATGTCCCTGCCCAGAAAGGAAACCTTGAGAAGGACAAAGGACAGCAGCAGTTAGGGAAGCAGATGCCCAGAGGCTTGCTTGCCCTCCCTTCCATCAGGGGAAGCCTTTAAAATCGTACTCAGACAAGGCACACGCCTGTCCGTGCCGCACGCACCTCTCCAGCAGGCGGCTGCCTGCATACCTACGCAACTTCCTGTTTGCTTGTGCAATTACCTGCGGTTCACGTAAGAATGCATGTTCTGAGTGCAGCCTTTTCTGGCCCGCACATGTATGTGCATATTTTGAAGGTGCAAATAAGGCGTTGAGCATAGTGTTTTAATGTAGCCCTGAGGGGTACATTATTCTGACCAGCACTAACACAGCCGTCCTGCATTAAGGCATCAACTTCAGGACCCACTAGAGGCCACAGTGTTAAACAAGCAAACAACACACTCGGCTTCCTGGCGTGCCCCAAAGCTTCCTTATGCCCTTCACTCCTGTCCCCTGGCCTTCAGAGAGCCCACCTCGTCCTAACAGTCTCTCCAAATCCTTCCCCAGACTCCTGCCTCTTACCCCACGTACTTACATGTGTATCTGGGTATGTCCCCCCCACTTAATCATGACCTTGTCTTTTTCACCTTTGTCTGCTCTGCAATGTCACACACCAGCTTTTGAAATGTGTCCCAGCACACTTTCTTTTGAAATGAGTTCCTCTGGCTCTATAGTCTGTGACCGTAGCAGAGTTTAGCTACGTGTTCCACAAACCATTTTCTCTCTTCCTCCCAACCACGCTGGACCACATTTCCCAGCTTCCCTTACAGTTCCGTTCAGCAGTGTGACCAAGTTCCGGCCATCAGAAAGGGCGCAGAAGTGATACGTGTGTTAACCTGTGGATTGAGGCAACTAAGAACAGATATTCCTTCTACATATTCGCTCTCTTCTCTCATCTGCTAGCTAGAAACAGAGGACCCAGTAGAAAGCTCCACGGGCTTGCATGGCACTGCTCATGACAAAAGGACACCAAAACCTAAACTTTTCTTCAGCCAACACCTTCTCCCCTTGGTATGCTTCTATTTTCCTCCTCCAATACCCCGGTTCCTCCTTCTTCCTTCGATGCCCCACTGTCAGCATGTCATTCCCAGAAGCCTGTTCTCTTCAAGATTTCATGGTCACCAAGTGACTACTTGGAAAGGTTTTGCTGCCCATAATATTTACGTTTTCAAGAGGGACTCTCAAGACTCAGTAATGGTAGGACTTTAGATAATGCAACAAATATCCCAAACACCCTCAGGCCATACCTGTGGTCTGACACCTACAAACTAGGGGAGCCGAACCCAGGATGGAGGGTGAAGCAGTGAAGGACTGGAGTGTTGATGGGACACCTCTCTGCTTCTTACATATGCCCCAATTCTTGTACCGTGAAAGCCCATTTCTCCTCCACATGACAGCTAATAGTGGTCAAAAATGCTGTCTGTCTTATCTTGATCTCGCAGGGACATACAAACAACTGAATAACAGAGAGAAGTTGAATGTCCTTGAATAAAAGAGCCTTAGACCACCATGCTTGACAGAAGTAATTATGTATTTTTAGAGCACTAAAACTCTTTATGACACATTTGGTAGTAATTTTTTTTCCCTTTAGTCTATTTTGTTAGATATTAACATAACATCTTTTTCTTTACATGAGTATTTACATAATGTTTGCATAATTTTCTTGTAACCTTTTTGTTTTATTACTTAGCTGTATATCTTTAAAATAAAATATATTATAGTTGGTTATTTAAAAAAAAAAAAAAAAGAGCCTTAGACCACTAGGAATAAGACAGAAACATCCTTTCATCAATTGAAATTTGTGCTGCAAATTTGTTTTATTTCAACCAGATTATTGAATATTCTTTTATCATCCTTATTACCAACTAATATTCAATGATCATTTCAATATTTACATGCAATATTGTTTTAAATCAGCTCACTTTGACTTGAACATATTGAAAGAGAAATGTTATAACCCCTACCCTAAATGGAATACCAGTGACCCTTATCACCAATAGACATCAATGTAAAAAACAAACGTACCAATAATTAATGTGTTAAATAAACAAAATATTAAATACATGAAACATGTACGTCCATATGCCATCAAAAATATTCCTGTGAAATATTAGGGATACAAATTTCATTCTTTGGAAACGTTATCCTAAAAGAAAGGAAATTAGATGTATTTATAGTAGAACCACCTAGACTGGAAGAGAGAGGTAAGAAGATAAACCCAAGTCTTCTTTACCAGGCCACTCCTTTATGTCACCCTTCTGGCATGCCTTTGGGAAGCTGAAGTTTTTTTATTCACCTCCCCCTCCACCACGAGGGCCGTCAATATTTTCATCCACATTCAAGTTGAGAAGTTCCTGACAGCTGTGTAGGAGGTCTTGTAATGTCCGGACACCAGCCCTGGGGTCCCAAGAGGCTCTCAAAGATGAGGTGTGAGAAGAGGAGAGTTCACTCATTGTGATCATCAGTGTTCCCTTGACCATGCTTGCTCCATAGCCTCTGAAAGGGTCTCACCTGTCCCTGACACACTCAGTCCCAGAGGATGAGAAGCAGGTGGTCTGAGTAGAAACCTTTTCCCACTGCCTTGAGGCAGGTAGTAGCTCCGTGTTGCAGCCAGGCGTCGGCAGCTGCCCAGTGAGTGGCTCCTTCTCTGTATCAGTGAGCTATTGTTACGTAACAAGTCTTGAGGCTTTAATGAAAATAAAAATGATATATAATTAATCTGTTAAAGTCTCCTAATGAAAGGAACCTTCACATGTCTTTAAAGTCACTTAACTCTGTTGTCTTTACAAATGTAACTAATCTTCTCCACAAAATTTATTTATTTGAGCTTTATTTTAAAAACGGTTCCCTCAATGTTCTTTAAAACAAGAAAAAGGCTAACCCTCATCCATTACAAATACGTCAGAGTCTCTACTAATAAACGTTTATAATATTTCAGAACTAAGACTGACAGTTACCTCTGTGGGTTCCGATACAGGGAAGGAATTTGATGATTCTGAGCACTTCTATTTAATTTACAATTGAACGACACTGAGTAGGAATTATAACAGCTCTTAAACAGTGGTGTTTTCCTCTGTAATAATAACTGTTATGCCTAATAACACGTCTTTCTCCTTCGTGGAATGAAGCAAGGCATAAATATAAATAACATCTTCCTGCACATTCACACTTGAAAAAAATGGAAGCAGGTGTTTCTTAAAAGTTAGTGTTTGATTTAACATTGTTTCAATATTAGCTCACAAGACTAAGCATTTTGTCATCATATTGATTGTTTGAATTATTAGTTTTCCTACTTCTTTGCAAGCTCTCTTTGAGTAGTCTATTTTTGTCTGACAGTACCCCCCCCCAGTGGTTTCATATAAGTAAGTATCCACTTGGTTTGAGCAGCACATCTTTTCTGCAACAGTACTTCTCAAATTTTAAATATTGGTGCAAATCACCTGAAGATCTTGTTAAAAATGCAGATTCTACTGCAGTAGGTCTGGGGTCAGGACTGAGAGTCTGCACTCCTAACAAGCTCCCAAATGGTGTTGATGATGCTGGTCCACACAAGACTTTAGAGTGGATGTATACTGGGCTGGATCTTCCAACACTTAAAAGCACATGATGATCAGGCAAGAAAATAGGCAGCAATTTACACAATACCTGTCAATAACCTGTGATCACTAACCTGAACTCAGTCCTGGGCAATGCCAAATGAGTTGTCACCTGGCTGGTCTTCTGATACATGAAATCAAGAGACTCCTTTGTGTTGATGAAGGAAGGAGAAGGACCAAGGAGAGCTAGGGCATCTTCATATTCCACATTTGCACCTAAATTACTTACACATTCTAGAAAGGATGGATTCTCCCACATTTCTCTACAATTCTGTTCCCTTTCTTGCCTACCCCTGTTATCAACCTGCCATCTTGAATGTGTATTCACCGAAGCCAAATAACGCAGGTGATACCTACTGATCCAAGGCATCGTGGTAAGGTATGCACAAGCTGGATTTTTCTATCAAGTTGTCTGGTCCACCTTTTCCACTTGATAATGATCCCCATCGATGGGGCTGGCATTCTAGTGGGCAGCACATGGAAGTGAACCCACAGGAAAGCATTTCTAAGGAGCTGTAACCTCTGAGATTTGGTTTAAGCCCTTAAATGAGAGTATCTTTCAATTTTATGATCAAAGTGTTTGGATCAAGTGGATTTATTTAGCCCTTAATCTGCATTCTTTTTTCTTATAGCTTGCTACAAAAAGTGTGATCTTGCTACAAAAAGAGTCATCAATGGAATAACAGGAACAAAAGTTATGGCTCCCATTCTGCCCCCTCTTAGCTGGGTGAGCTTGCACAGTCATGTTGTTTTCCTGATCTTCACTCCTATTAATTACAAAAATAAATTTCCAGCTGTAACTTTCTGACAGCTCAGACACCCCTTGATCTGAAATACCTCCAGACCAGGAGCTGCTCACAGCCAGTGGCCCACACAGCACTAACAGCCCTGGGACCACAGCCACTTCTGCAGGTGGATCGTCAGCCACCACATTGCAGGACAGGAAGAGCCCCCAGAGCATCTTACACCAGCTCCCTCATTCAGCACAGGAGCAAACCAAGGTCCTGGGAAGCAAGATGACTCCTCCAAGGTCACATGGCTCTGCAAGAGCAGAGAAGGAACTGGAACACGAGCCTCCTGATACTCAGTCCAACACTCTGCATGACAACCCACAGACTCAAGAAGTCACGCTTGGAGCAGCCACATCGGGATGAAAAACTGTCCCACTATGCCGGTTGCCATGGAGTTCCTTCTAGGTCACAAGAGTCCACACACCTGTAAGGCCCCAAAAAGCAACCAACACACACTCAATCTTCACATTTCTCTGCAGTACTAGCATATAGGAAGGGCTTTATAAATATATATTGAATGAGAGAATGAGTCATTTCTTTGTATTTTCTCTTATTTCAGAGCTGCATTTGTAGGATTTTAGAGTCTCAGAGTGTGTAAAGGGGGCTTGATATCCTTCCCAAATTCCCTCAGTGTTTATCTCTATACTCAAAGGCCACTTTCTGCGAACTTGAAACTCTCTTCCCGAGGGCTTCTTTTCTAGCCACAGTGCATGATCAGTCTGAGTGCAGGCACCGGAAGTGCTGGGAAGTTAGTACCCCTAGAATAACTCTTAATCGAGGATGGTGATCAATGCTTAACTCCTTTACCACTTGGGTGGGCCAACTCTGAGCCATGTTCCACAGTGCTCCAGAGCACCTCCACAGGATTGAGCTCCTGCTACCCATAGCAGTAACTGGCTCAATAGCATCCGCTTTATTTCTTCCTTCCCTCCTCTATCTCACTTCTCTACTCCTCCCCTGCCAGTGTTTCCTGCAATCCTCTTCCAAGCAACCTATTGGTACCAAAGTCCTTGTCTTAGGCTTTGCATCTAGGAAATCCAACCAAGGTACAGGGGTGGCAACTTTGTGGAAAAGAGAGCTATCATGAGGTTCCTTTCATTCTTTTTCATGTGACAACTGAATCTGACTGCCTTAGTTTGGGTTCCCCCCAAAAGCAGGCAGTAAGAAAAGGACTTGGGTCCAGGTAGTTTATTTGAGAGATACCCCAGGAAGCAGAAGTGAGAAAGTGGAGCAGTGAGACAGGGAAAAAAAAGAAAACCAATGCAAAGTGTGCTCATGAGGGACTTGCTGCAGGGAACAGTGGGCACAATCCCACTGGCGGCCCCCAGAGAGGGGCTTATGAAACATACCTCAGAACTAACTGTGCACTGAGGGGCAAAAAGCCAGGTGTCCATTCACCCCTCCTGGGACATGAGCTTCTGGGTTTCCGAGAGCACCCATGAGCAGCCCAACCAGGTCCCGGTCACAGAGGCCCCCAGTGTTGAGGGGAGCTGCCTGCAAGGGACCTCCAGGGAACCAATGGCGTCTGCCATCAGCTCTGCAGGATTTGTACTACATCAAAATGCTGCTCTGTTCAACAAATGATAATTTGGCAACTCTCCCACAAAGCTACTTTGAGCCTCTCCAGTTTAGAGCTTGACCTGTTTCGGCTTCCTTGAGAGGTACCCCTAAACTCCATCATCTCCCAGTGCAAAGCTTCTAGATAAACCAAAAAACGGGAGCGGTGAGAAATGGAAGCAGTCAAAGAAAAATGAGTCTGAAACCTGCCCACCCGGGTCATGCGACAAGCTCAACTGAAAATGCTCTGTGGGCACGTCAGTTCCATGCCTGCCCTGTCTTCAACACCCTCCCCCAGCCACCAGGCCTCATCCCAGAGTCCAAGCTGCTGTCAGCCTTGTGGGACCGCACAGGCCCTTTCTTTGATGCCCCTCTGTTCAGTGTTACCGAGACCACCTGACCAGGGGGGCCCGAGGTCAAGGCACTATCAGGGGTAAGGTTTCTTAAGTGCCATGTGTGAGACACCATCTGACACTGTTTATAGATCGATTTAGCCCCTTATGGGCCATGGGACAGAAGTTAAAAGCATTGCTTTTGGAACTCAAATGTGTTAACTTCTAAAGTGATGTTTGAATTAAGAAGGGCCCAAAGTTTTGATCTGCTGATTAGAGAAAAGAAAAAAAAGAAAGAAAGATAGATCATGGACTAAAAAATATTTTTTTCTGGAAGAGAAATCAGATTATTTTGACTAAAAGCAAGAGACCAGCCTGTAATTAATCTATCAGTTTTAGAGTTGACATTAGATGACTACAGAATTGTCTGAATTCTGCAGCCGCCAAAATGCGGGTGATCTTTTAAAAGGCAACTGCTGGTTCTTGAAGTAGCTCCACTGAAAGAAGTAATAACTTCCTTCTTCAATATGTCAAGGGCAGAAAGAGCAGTATCCATTGGATTTAGATGCAAAACAATCGCATTTTTGCCAACCGTAAGTCAAATAAGGCAGCATTCTATCACTGTCTAATAGCGGTAGGACAGTTGCATAGTAAAAGGACATAAACAGCCCCACAACTCATGTTGTTGGAATGAGGCGTGCATTCCCTAAAATGTGTATGGATTCATAACACAAAAGGTCTAGCAAATAAGTTTCCTTCACTTTAATAAACCCTATGATAAAATGCCTGTAATCTGTTGTGCTAAGCAGTGGGATTGACCAATTTTTAACTGATGCATTTCTTATCTACTATGTGGCATAATAGGAAGTGGTGGCAATTAAGATAATTACATATGAATAGGAAACAGCTCTTCTGATTAGAACCAAAGACCGGGCATGCTGGATATTCAACAAGTGGAAATTGGTGCATTTGGCATGTCATGAGCTGACACAGACACACTTCTGCAATGCAGTGATGGTTATTGCATTAGTGATGACCCTGAGGCATAACATGGCCCTGGGGTCTTTTTGTACCACTCAGAAAAGAGCAAATTGATGCTCAATAGGATTTGAAGAATTTAATAAGGTCTGTTGTGTTCTAATTCTTTTAAAATTAATAAAGTGAATTAAATATGAGTTAACTCTCTATTAAGCTCAATATTTGATGATGCAAAGGCTCACTAGAAAAGAGTTTATTGTGGAAATTACATCCCAGGAACAAATAGGACAGGATCCTTCAAAAATTAACGAAATGATGTCTCTAAGCAAAACATCCAGAAGGAAAAAGTATTCGGCTAATCTGAACTAGGAATGAACATGAGAGTACAGATACCTCTTTGACATAATGATTTCATTTCCTTTGGAAATACCTAGAAGTGGGAATGCTGGATCATAAGGCAGTTCTACTTTTAATTTTTTTAAGGAAACTTCATACTGTTTGAAACTCCATACCAACTTAAATTCCCACCACTAGTGTACAAATGTTCTCCACGTCCTTGCCAATACTTGTTATCTTATGTCTTTTTGATAATGGCCATTCTAACAGGTGTGAAGTGATATCTCATTATAATGTTTATTGCATTTCCCTGATGATCGGTAATGTTGAGTTTTTTCATATTCCCATCAGCCTTCTGTGCGTCTTCTTTTGAGAAATATCTATTCAGATCCTTTGCCAATTTTTCAATTGGGTTATTTGTTTTTTGCTATTGAGTTGTGTGTTCTTATATATCTTGGGTTTCGTTTTTTTTTTTTTTTTCTTCCTTTCTTTCTTTTTTAGAGACGGGGTTTTCTTTGTCACCCAGGCTGGAGTGCAGTGGCCTGATTACAACTTACTGAAGCCTCAAAATCCTGGGCTCAGGTGATCCTCTTCCTTCAGCCTCCTGAGCAGGTGCGCACCACCATGCCAGCTAATTTTTTTAATTTTTTTGTAGACACACGATCTCACTATGTTCCCCAAGCTGGTCTCAAACACTTGGTATCAAGCAATCCACCTACCTCAGCCTCCCAAAGTGCTGGGAATACAGATGTGAGCCACAATGTGTGGCTCTTACATATTTTGCATATTAACCCCTTATCAGATGCATGGTTTGCAAATATTTTCTCCCATTCTATAGGTTGTCTCTCTACTCTGTTGATTGTTTCTTTTCTTGTACAGAAGCTTTGCAGTGTGATGCAATCCTATTTGTCTATTTTTGCTTTTGTTGCTGGTACCTTTGGGGTCATATAAAAAAAAATCATTGCCCTGACCAGTGTTAGGAAGCTTTTTCTACCTATGTTTTCTTCTAGTAATTCTGGAGTTTCAGGTCTTCCATTTAAGTCTTTTATCTACTTTGAATTTATTTTAGTATATGGTATGAGAAAGGGGTCCAATTTCTTTCTTCTACATGTGGATATTCAGTTTTCCCAACACAACTTATAGAAGACACTATCCGTTCTTGGCATGCTCATCAAAGATCAATTGACTGTAAATGTATGGATTTATTTACAGGCTTTCTATTCTATTCCATTGGTCTTATGTGTCTGTCTTTATGCCAGTACCATACTGTTTTGACTGTTAGAGCTCTGTAGTATATTTTGAAGTCAAATATTGTGACACTTCTAGCTTTGTTCTTCTTGCTCAAGACTACTTTCGCTATTTGGGATCTTTTGCAGTTCCATTTAAACTTTAGGGTTGTAGATTGTATTTTCTATTCTTATAAAAAATGCCATGGGAATTTTAATAGGGATTGCATTGAATCTGTAGATTTTGGGGGGTAGTATGTTATGGGCATTTTAACAATATTAATTCTTCCAATCCATGAACACAGAAAATAAATCTTTCTGTTTATTTGGGTCTCCTACTTTAATTTTTTTAATCAATGTTTTATAGTTTTCAGTGAATAGATCTTTCATCTCTTGGTTAAATTTATTCCCAATTTTGTTATCCTATTGTAAATGAGATTGTCTTAAATTGGGGGAATAGTTATTTGTTAGTATATAGAAACGCAATTGATTTTTGTAAGTTGATTTTGTATTCTGCCACTTTACTAAATTTTTTTATTAGTTCTAACAGTTTTTTGGTGGAGTGCTTAGTGTTTTTTATATATAAGATCATGTCATCTGCAAACAGAAACAATTTTACTTCTTCCTTTCTAATGTGGACATCTGTTATTTCTTTTTCTTGACTAATTTGTTTTGGCTAAGACTCCCAGATCTATCTTGAATAGAAGAGATAAGAGTGCACAACTTTGATTTATTCCTGATCTTAGAGGACAAGCTGTTAGCTTTTCACCATTGAGTATGAGTTAGCTGTGGGCTTGTCATATATGGCCTTTATTACATTGAGGTGCATTCCTTTTATAACTAATATGTTGAGAATTTTTATCATGAAAGAACATTGAATTTTGTTAAATGCCTTTTCCACATCTGTCTAGATGATCATATGATTTTTATTCTGTTAATGCACTGTATAACATTTATTGACTTACATATGTCGAACCATCCTTGCATCTCAGGAACAAACCTCCGTTGATCACAGTGTATGATTCTTTTAACATGCTGTTGAATTTGGTGTGCTAGTATGTTGCTGAGGCCCACTGGGACCTGGGGCCAGCCTGGCACTAGGCAGGTCTGGAGCCTGAATCTGAGGGGGCAACTGGGGTTTACTGGGGCAGGCCCTGTGCTGGGGTCTGCAGGGAAGCTAGGTGGTCCCTTTGCCCCACTTCTTCCATGCAGAGGGGAAGAGGTGACACAGCCAACATGGAACTCTGCTTCCTACCCTCCTCATTCTGGTTTTTCTTATTCCTGTGCTACAATCTCTCGCTTGCATTCCTTATTTTTTGTGAAGATATTTTCATACGTGCATAGTTGTTCAAATTGCTGTTTCTGTGAGGGGTCAAGTGCTAAAAACTCCTATTATGCCACCTTGCTGATAACATTCCCTCCATCACGTCCATTTAACAGATCAGAAACTTAGGCAAAGTACCTCGCCCAAGGCCACTCACCCCTCAAGTGTTGGAACTGGGATAGAAACTGAGGCAGTCTAGCTGAAAATGGACATTTTATTCCCATGTTAAGTGGCCTCCTCTCAGATAACACTCATTGCTAAACAAAGGCAAAACACAACAGCAAACCCCAGATCCTTTAATTACGGCTTTATTCTCTCAGAGGATAAAAGAATGGGAAGACTACATTGACATAAAACTAAAACAGCTCAAACAAGCATGGAGAGGAGAAAAGCTGGTTTGGACTGAGCTACCACCTCTAAAGGACCATGATTCCAAAGATGGCACAACTGGTTCTTCTACCTGAGGTGTATTTAGGAAACCTGGTGAATGTGTGCAATGGCATTCCAACCTGGGTTACACTGATGTCTTCAGCCAGATGTTATTAACAATAAAATCACCAACTCCCAGTTCATGCCCCCCCAGTGACATCTGAAATAGTTGTGCTAACTTGAGCTTCTGTCCTGGTCACATAGCTATTTCAGCTGTTGTGCATTTTGGAAAATTACAAAGGGAGAGGCAGTCCTAGAGCCATATCCGCCTGATCACATCTCAGAATTCAGTTCCCGCATCTCTAATCAAAGCAAAATGCCTAATAACATTTTATAAAAAGAAATTATTTTATTTCAAATCACTTCTATGGAAGCCACAATCTATTTAGATTTCACATCAGAAAACTGGCATTTATCAAGTTAAAAATGCAAGAAAAAATTCTTTATCACCATTGTGCTGGCATCAAATGATGAAACAATGGAATTTTTCAATCTTTACTTGCTTTGGGGTTAGCTAGGAAGGGTATTAATTCACTTTTCATTTGCTTAACTAATCACTTCCAAACAGCTGTCAGTAATCATGATATCCTGCCCCCCCACAAAAGAGATAAAAGAATGGGACCAGTACTAGCATACATTAATACTGGACTGAGAGTTGGGAGTTTTGTTTTTTCTGTTGTTGTTGTTTGCAGATCCACTTATGCTTGTGCACAACTACATAAACACAAAAACACAGGGCTCTACATGTAAATATGCAATTATGATAATGAACAGAAAAGCAGAAAGAGAGTAGAGAATGACTAGACCATACTTATAGTTTTACTTTTTAAGGAAGAACCAAGAATATCCACAGGGTTACTGGATATCTGCCCCATAAGTGGGGATATCAGTGGCAGTGGAATGTTTTTAAGGGAGGAAGGAATTCAAAATACACATCTATACTCAGCAAAGCTTGTTGATCTTGTCATGGTGGGTGGCAAAAATTGGCAAAGAACCCAAGTCATTGAATATTTTTAGTTTGCCAGTTCTATATGAATTCCTTTATGTGCATGGATTTCCTCTGCATAGTTTGATATAAACAAAAAGCTACAAGCAGTTTAACTTAACAAGAAAAGAACATCAAGCTCCCAGATTCCAATTCTCCCATTCAAACATCACTTTCCCCATCTCACTACAAATACAAACAACTTCACATTAAGGAAAGTGAGGCTTCCCAATTCGTTGCTCCTGCATGACATCATACACCTGTCATTATTCAACTCTCAGTATACAAATAAGCCACAGAACAGTTTATAAGCACAGGGCAAGCCATTCTGTCGGTTTCTCCTTGTTTACTTCCAAGAATAGGGTGACTCCATAAACAGACCAGCTGAGAACACATGCAAATTTCCAATCAACACCCATCTTTAAAAAGTCACAGGGTCTCCTGTCAACAGTCTAACTTACAGAGTATCAGGTTCCCACTTACCTTTTTTAACATCAAGCAATTAGCCAGAAAGACAATCCATCAGGACTCCTATACCACTGTGTGCTAGAGGAAGCAATAAGTGCAGGTAACTCTTAACCTTGCTCTTAAAGGCCATTGAGAATACTCCTATTACACCCTCCAAAACATCTTTGTGATGCTGGCTGTTTTACTGAGAAAAAAAAAATGTTTTTCTTTCTCTCTGCCTTTGAACTGTAATAGAAGATGTTTTCCTGATGTCATGGCTATTGCCAAAGAATAATGATAATCCTTACTCAATGCAATAATATCTTGTATCAATATAACATCTCTGCATTTCAAAAGCTCAAAGTACTATCATGAAGCACTAGCTCTATCTAGCACTTCCATCTTCAGCAAGGTAGACTGAGGCATATATGCAACCTTCATGTACAGAACAGGAAAATGAAGACTCTCAGAATTAGGTTGGTCAATTCTCTAAGATTGCACAATCCAGCTGATGATGAGGCCAGACAATCTGCATTCATTTACTGGGCTGCCTTCTCTGTTCCTACTAAGATTCCAAAACACATAAATAAATTAATCTGGCACTTGTCTGAAATGAAGAATAATAATGGTTACTTAAGCAGAAAAAACATTTCACTCTATTACCATCTTATAAAAATACATACTGTTTAAGGGCCTTAAAAAAATCCCCAGGCCTTCCCATTTCTAGATGAGTAACAATTATAATTTAGAGGCTAACCACCAATAGATATATAGGATGGAGCTAAGAGTTAGCAGGAGAAGAGACAGAGACACGAGTTTCAATAAAATAGTATTGCCTCTAGCCTTGCTAGAAAAAGATAATAAAACTTATAAAAACAATTAAATGTAGGCACCATATAAGACTCCCTATGTAAGATTTCTCATTGCTTCTACATCAACCTATAAGGAAGGCAATGGCATCCCCACTTTACAGATGAGAAAAGTGAAGCTTGTGAGGTTACTTATATGAGGATTACGGCCAGGAAGTGGCAAATCCTAAGTGGTCTCACAAAGAAGACCATCTGCTATTCCTAGAAGGCCTTTGAAAATGATCTGCCTTCAATTCTGAGTAAGGCAGAATAAGAGGTCCCAGCTAAGAGATCTTGAGTACATGCATTAGGTCAAATCATAAGAAATTGCTGATATGCAACTGCTTTCAACCCACAAAATGGATCTGTCACATGGTTAAAACTATTACTTTGGAGGGTCCCTGAGATATATTCAGGGGGGAAAAAGTCTCAAAAGTATGAATACCAAGGGTAAAGTCAGAAGCTGCCTTTGAAGAGCAACTGAGGGCTTTAGATGAAAGAGGCAGGCTGCTGGAGAATTGCAGTTCAAAAAATGCACCAGTTCATAATAAGCTTAGTGAGAAAGGGTGTGTTCCCACCACTGGAGCAGAAACTTTGGTTCCCAAGCCCTTCTAGGATTTTGCCCTTCCCATTCATCCTTTCTGATCAAATTCATCCTTTAGGTAAACACAGGAGGGATTAGAGACCTTTAATTGGCTTTGAGGAAGGAATGGTAATCTGAGATGCCTGGGCAGGAACTATCTTGTGCCTTGTGGGAGAGAAGCAGGGAGAGAAAGAGGAAAGGAAATATCTGCAGTTTGACAGGCTGTTCCCAGCCAAAGAGGAGGGCATTCAAGAATAGGCAAGGTTATTAAACCATTCACCCAAATTTGGCCGTGAGCTACCAGCATGCCATTTTGGATTTTCTTCTTCCACTCCAGTTCTTCCTGCAGGAGGTAGAGAAGTTCAGTGACAACCAGAGTCTAGATCAGTGGTTTTCACACTTTAGCGTGCATCAGTATCACCTGGGGTCTTGGGCAAGGGTGAGGGGACAGTGATTATTAAGATACAGGTTGCTTGGCCCTATCCCCAGAGATTCTGAATGCAGAGGTGTGGAGGTTTGGGGTAGGTCCTGAGAGTTTGTAGTCTTAACAAGTTCCCAGGTGATGGGGATGCTGGTGGCCACGGATCACACTTTAAAAACCACAGGCTTAGCTTCCAGCCATGTGCAATGCATTGCATCTTCCCACCATGCATTGCAATTACCTGGGCTGTGTCTGCACATATGGAAGCCACACATGATCCAATGAGGATGAAGCAAAGAGAGAATGCTGCCCAAGAGATTTTGACAATGGGTACTATAATACCTGCTCTAGTGCAAACCAAGTTGCAACACAACTGACTCTGTGGGATTAGTACTACTAATAATAGCTAACCATTATTGACTAGTTAGCATGTGCAGGCAGTATGCCAAATCTCTACCAATGCTATATTTGAAATGTATGTACTGTTATTACCCCTGCCTTATATGCAGACTCTGAACCCCATTGGATTAAGTGCATGATCACTCAGCCAAAGAATGGGGGACCTGAAACTGAAACCCTGTGACTCTCTAACTTAACCACTGTACACATACTTCCTGAACTCCAGAAAACATACATCAGGAAAAGAAAAGTTTACCTCCAGTGTTCCTGGATAGAAAAATAAATATCTGTGAGTAGGAGGCCATAGCTCTTTTTCTAGTCTACTTGCTATGTCTTCTCTATAACTCAAATGTTCCTCTCCAGCCCATTTCTCTCTTCAGTCTTAACCTGCTGACATGGAGGGAACTGCTTTATGTGTTAAAGTACAGGAGGCTAGGGAAGGGGGTGCCCTGCTACCAGAGGTGGTGTTTAGATTTACTTCTCTTTCCCTGTTGAAACAAACACCTAATTTCTCATGGAACTATCACCTACTGTTTGAGGACTCCAGCACAGGAAATGTTATTATGGTTTGGGGCTCCAAAGGGAGTTAATTGCAAGGGGTGGGACACCTTGAACAGAAAAACTTCTTGATTTTATGACTCTCGATTCTTGCATTGTCTGTCTCATCCCTTTGATGTTAGGGGAGGGCAGTGGCGGGGGGAGGGTAGGCAGGAGGTGGGAGAATGGAGCTACAAAGATACTGGGATCTTATATGAATGGAGGGTTGCTTTCATTGTGATCACCCTGGCTTTGATAGACTACTTAAGAAGTCTCAGGACTTGTTCCTTCACCCTGAAAGTTCCAACTTTATAGTTTACTCCAGGACTGGCTTCCAAAAGGCCACCCACCTAGGACTGCAAGCTTCTAGCGTAGGAGTTGATAGAGCTTCCTCTCACAATGGGAAGATGCTGAGCACATCCCAGGAGCTGGGCATCTGGCCTACAGAGTTCATGTGCAACCTCATGGACCATATCATTGGGTGGGACAGATCTCCAGTGACAATTGCCACCCAGTGGCCGTTCACCTTGCGGTCACTGGGTCCACAAGGGTTACTCTCTATTCTACTTCTGTCCTGACTCACACCTTTATTTACTGGACTAGAGTACACAGAAGTGTGGCCACATACCTACATCCACTGATACACATCTTCCCTAGTGAGTAATGGATGTATTAGGTCCAAACCAATCACGCTCATACTGACCATTTTCAAGCCTAGTCAGATATTTCCACATTAAAATTTCAAGTATCCTTTGATTCAGCAATAATACTTCTAGGTATTTATTCTATGGATATATCTGTACCTATGAAAAATAAGGCATTATAGAATTGCCTGTATTATCAGAATACTAAAAACAATTGAATCCATTTGATCCATCAAGAAGGAGCTAGTTAAATAAATTATGGGTCATCCATACCATGGAATAATACATAATCATTAAAAAGAATAAGGCAACCTACCTATAATGATATGGAACAAATCACCGAAATGTACTGTTAGAAGAAAAAAAAAGAAAATATAGAATATTGTGTATTTGGATGGGAAAAATAAAAGCATATTGTATATATATATATATATATATATATATATATATATATATATATGATGGAAATAGAATATGCTTCCAGAATATCTCTGGAAGGAATCATAAAAAAAATAGTAATATTGCTAGTTGCTTCAAGATGGATATTAGATGATACACTCTAAAGTATAGCTGGCATTTACTCATCCTTCCTGAGGGCCTTGAAATTGATTACAGACATTATTCCATGCAGCCAGAAATAGATACAAAAAGGAAAGGTAATGATATGGAACAAATCTCATGTTTATCCTTGCCTCCTCCCTGACACGAAAGGAAGTTCCCACCATCCCCCACCTGCCAGGGTCCATGCATCTGGGGACGCTACTGACACACATGCCACCCATCCATTTGTTTTATTCTGTTTTTTTGTGTTTTTTTTTTAAGAGAGATAGGATCTCACTCTGTCACCCAGGCTGAAGTGCAAGGACGTCTTCATAGTTCATTGCAGCCTGGAACTCCTGGGCTCAAGCAATCCTCCTGCCTCAGCCTCCGGAGTCAGTGGGACTACAGGTGTGAGCCACCACACCTGGCCCACCCATTGCAATTTCTATCACACGTTCTCCTCAATGTTCTACAGCAAAATTTTTCTGTGGAAACTGCTGGCTTTTAAAAACTGAAGAAAGGAGACATAGATACAGCAAGGCACAAACGCAAAGTCCCAGTGGACTTTGGGACATGTCTACAAAAGAAGGCAGTAACGCCCTTGCATGAATGGGGTTGGATGGAACACATTTCCACAGAACCACGTTTTTTAAAATACAGAGTTGCTGGAGACCTAGAACTTCTGCAAACAAAACCTTCAGAAAAATACAGCAAATATATGATATTAACCCTAAATAAAGTAATGTTACACAAGGACTCTCACTCATGGTGAGAACCTGTCTACATCCAGCACACTGAGACCACTTACTCCTTCATGGCAGCTTCCATAACAGTGCTCGCCCTGGCTTCCTTCCTCCGTCTCTTGCTGCTTCTTCCCAGTCTCTTCTTGGTAGAATCTGCTTCCTAACCCCACTTGTGAAATGCTGGTTCTCTGTCTCCTGCTTGTCTCACTGCACACATTTTCCCCGGCTCATCTGTTTGTATTTGTTGTAGCACCACCTGTGTACAAATGGCCCCCAAATGTCTTCTTTTCAGCTTGGTTTTCTCCCACCATCTGGAACCCAACCTCCAGCTTCTTGTGGAATATCATCATTTGGATGTTCCTCTGGCACATTATTGTCACATGTGCAAAAAATCTGAACGTATCATCTTTCCTATCCTCTAAATAGACTAATAGATTCCCTGGTTTAAGGGATAGGAACATCACCCTCCTAGCCACCAAGGGCTGAATCTTACAAGTCACTCTTAATTAATCCTTCTTCATAAACCTCACATCCTGGCCAGCACCATGCCCTGTAATCCATCCACTTTGGGAGGCTGAGGCAGGAGGATCACTTGAGGCCAGGAGTTCAAGGCCAGCCTGAGCAAGAGCAAGACTCCATCACTACAACAAATAGAAAAATCAGCTGGGTGTGGTGGTGCACACCCATAGTCCCAGCTGCTCAGGAGGCTGAGGCAGGAAGATCACTTGAGCCTAGGAGTTCAAGGTTGTGGTGAGCTGTGAGGATGCCACTGCACTCTAGCCGGGGTGACAGAGTGAGACCCTGTCTCTAAATAAATAAATAAACCTCATGTCCCATCAGTCACCAAATCTTACCACTGCCATCTCTGAAACCCCCTTCCAATCTGTAAGACTTTCTCCATTCCCAGGGCCATCATCTCAGTGTAGGCCATTATTACTGCTCAATACTTTACTATGACAGTCTCCTGCTGCTTGGTCTGCCTCCAGTCTATGTCCCTCTCAACCTCTGCTACTCAATAATTCAATAATTGCCTTTTTGTTGAAGTCTTTTGGATGACTTCTCATTGAGATGACATTCCAAGTTCCTTACCTGATTGACATGCTTCTTCATAATTGGCCCTTTCCTACTTTCTCAGCTTTATCTCTTACTTATCCCCTAGCCTCTGCCCATGTTGAATCATTTACCGTCCCACAAACATCCCAGCCTGTGGCTTACATGTGCCGAATGTGTCATGGCTTCTGCCTCCTCCCAGCCTCACCCACCTGTCTGGCTTCTGTCCATTCTCCAAACTCAGCTCAGTTCTAACTTCCCTGGGAACTCACACCATAGTTCCCCATGCCACCAGCAGAGTTGGCTATGGTCCATCTCACGTTGCCATGATCCTCTGTGCTTCCTTCTGGTTTTAATGCTTCATACTTGCACTAAAAATTAGGGGAAGTTTTACTTTTTTAATATATCTTTTTGTCTCCTACAGCTATAGCTCCATGGACATGGGCACTATTTTTCACTTCTCATTTTACCTCTAGGGGCTATATCATGTCTGTCACATAACAAGGACCTAGTTCCTGATAAGTGATTAAAGATTAGGATATCATTCTTCTGACTTCTGGAACAGTATTCTTTATACTACACTTAAAATAATAATTGACTGGTAAGAAGAGGGAGAGGTATATTAATAAGGTCATCTGTAAAAAATGAGATCGTTCTTCACACTGTACAGAAATATAACTACACAAATCTCCCATGATTCCAAAGACCCAAAAGCTGGGGCTGTGCTTCAAGAACAGACATAAATCTTCTTTAAATGTGTCTTAAGAATTAAGTTATTCATTCTAGTATTTATGTGTCAGCTTCTTATTACTGGTTAAAGCTGGAGATGTCCCTTCTACATAGATGAACTTATGGAGGTTCATTTCAGGGATAACATCTTGAACAGTTCCCAGATTGGACTGCAATTTGTAACAATCACTGCACTTCTAAGCATCCAATTCCCTGGTTCTCATCAGGAGAATTTCTCAGCTGACTGGCAGGTCTGTCCAGAAATGCTTCAGTCCTTGGGAAAAGCCTCCCTTGCCTAGCAAGACACAGAATAAATACTTTGAGTACCTCTTTCATTCCACGCCTTCCCATCTTCTTCCACCCTTCTTGGTTTGACAACGAAATGTGGGGTCAGTGAACCTGATAAGTCATGTCTAGATTCACTGGAAGTTTGTGGCATTGTCATTTCCAGATGTCATGTCATAGGACCAACTTCTAGGGGAGACTACTTTAAAGTAAAGTTATTTAGGGACCTAAATAATAAAACCCATCCAAGTGGAGACCTAGACTGGATCCTATTATAGAAAATTCAACTGTAAAACAAATACAAACTGCCAGCAAAGAGCTCATTAAGCTGCAAAAATTAATTTTTACATAGATTTGTTTAGAGCTTAAAGTTTATTTTTCCAAAGAAGCTAAGTTATACATCATAAATCTATTCCCTGTCGGCATTTAATGCATCTTCAGTGCTCCTACAATTTAACTAGATAAAACTGAAGAATCCATCTGTCACATCCAACACTATATATGTGGGAAACAATAGAAATCCAACTTCCAATAAGTGGGGTATTTGATTTTCCCACAACCTTTGCAGAGGGAGAAACCACGTTTGAGAAGAACAGGGAGAAAACCCCCAAGACAAGGCAAAGAGGAGTTTGCATGAGCTCTGGACGGCAAGGCTGGAGAGAAGCTGTTTCCTGCAGCCAGTGACATCCCGAGCCGGCATTTGTATTTCAGGAGACAGCTTGTAGAGCTAAAAGGAAATTCCACAGCATCAGACAAACCCAAATTGAGGGACATTCCACAAAATAGCTGGCCTGGGTTCATCAAAAATATCATGAAAGACAAAGAAAGACGGAGAAACTCTTCCAGATTAAAAGAGACTGAAGATGAGTTAGCTGAAGGCAGCAGAGGGTTCAGGACTTTCTTTTGCTGTAAACCTACGGTCCCCAAGCCCCAGGCCGCAGACCAGTACTGGCCACGGCCTGTTGGAGACTGGGCCACAGAGCCCCCTTCCCCTGCCCCACCACCATCATGGAAAAATTGTAGGATTGCCCCTCCATCCCCCGCGCACAGCAGGAGGTGAGTGAGAAGCTTCATCTGTATTTACAGACTCCCCTCCCCATGGCTCGCATCACCTCCTGAGCTCGCCTACCCACACACACACACCACCCATGAAAGAATTATCTTACATGAAACCAGTTGCTGGTGCCAAGCAGGTTCGGGATCGCTGCTATAAAGGATTCATCGGGACAATTGGGGAGGTGGATAAAGTCTATGAACAGGCAATAGTACTATGGCAGTGTTAGTTTCCTGGTTTTGATAATGGGACTACAGTTATGTAAGAGAAATAGATTTGGAAATATTTAAAGGCAAAGAGATACCAGGTCAAACAGTTCTGAGGAAAATACATATATTTCACATATATTTGAATATATATACTTCCCCCAGAACTGTTGTGTGTATGTAAAATATATGTATATATATGAATGAAATAAGAAAAAAGGAGGAAAGAATGGATTGGTCAAACACAAAATGTGGGTGTGAAGAGTCTGTAGGAATTGTTGTACAGTGTTTATAATTTTCCTATAAGTTTGAAATCATGCCAAAATAAAATATAGTTTTTTAAGGAGATTCTGGCATGTTGTTATAATTTTCAGTCATGTGTTACGATTCTCAGTCATGTGATCTTGAGACCTAACATACTTTTTAAAAAATTTGTCAGTTGAGCCACAACCAAGCGATGCTACAAGTCCTGCAAGGCGTAAGGCCAACTCTTTGAAAGGGTCTTTGCTCTGTGGTTCTCTGCTGAGACAGCTGCTAGTGGGAGGTTAGAACCAGCCCCCCAGACTATACCCATCTCCAAAGGACCCACTGTTGTGAGTATTCCAAACAGAGCTTGCCATTCTGTAGGCATGAGCAGTGTTCAACATTTTCACCCAAAACTTTGGTTGAATTCTGTTTCATTTGGCTTTCCTTGAGCTTTATTCTGCTATGCTTGGATAACTGTGTGGATCTATTTACAGCTTTCCCTGTTGTCTGAGAATGTGGCTTTGAGACAGTGTCATAAGCCATTTCCAACAGGGACCGAATGCTTTCCTTAAGAGATGGAGATGCACTCCCAGGCGGCTCCCCTCCACGTCCCCTGGAGGTCATCTGTGCCACAGGAGAGGGGCCGGTCCTGTTCATTCCAAGCAGCTCGCCCAGACAGCCTCGCCTGGCCTTTCCTCCAACGGCTAAATGCTTGACACGGCCCTGTTCAGACTTGTCCGTGTGCCAAAATCAACATGAAATACGTACTTCTGGGTTTTTTAGAGTTGACCCCAAAATATCTATTTACTCAGACGTTGACATTCTAGTGAGTAAGGAGCAAAGCTCTGAGGATACACTGTTGGTGGCAGAGCAGAATTCAGAATTCCACTCAGAGTCGTAAAGTTGGACGGTGACTTAGGAATCATAGAGTCCAATGTCTCATTTTAGGATAAGGAAAATGGGGCTGCAAGGGCTGAATAACTTGCGGGTCTAGAAAACTGGGATTAGAACCCAGGTATCATGTCTCCTGGAGCAGCTTCTTTTGACTCTACCAAAGGAATGAATGCACTTGGGCGAAATGGCCCCAGGAGCCTGAGTTATTAGGTGGGTAACAGGGAAGGCAGCTTCCCAGATACATACTTTGGGATTAGAGACGACAACATTTCCAAATCCTTTTTTTCAGAGTCCTACACGAAGAAACCTCAAACCCAGGATTCCAGCCAAAAACAATGGTTCTCAAGTTCCTATGAAATCCTGGATGGATGTTTAACTGGGCAACGTACTCGCCGACTCCCGTGGCAGATGCAATCCTCAACAGAGCTCCAGGGCTGACACTCGAAAGGGAGTGGATGTGTGCGTGTGAATCTGAGTCACACGCAGTAGGCATTTGCTCTTATCAACAGGATGAGTGAGTACAAGAGAACATGAAGGGCACTTCTGAAAAGTAAGACGGAATGATATGCCCCCTATTAACCAGATGAGCACGCTTCTCACTGCTTATAGAAAAGCTTACTGAGAAACTTTACAGAGAAATTTCTAGAAATTTCCAGAAAAGTGTATGGGGAAAAGGGCTATTTCACCCTTTCTCAGGCCTAGTATAAAACAGTACAAACAAAACTAGGAACTCATACATTCATGCACTCATTAATTTATTCCTTCCCATTACACATAATTATTGATTTCTACTTCATAATAGGTGTCATGCCACAGCACAATGAGGTCCCATCCTCAAGGAGCTCACAGTCCTAATCTCCATAATATATAAAGAGCTGCTATAAACAATTAAAAAAGGCAACCCAGTTCAGTTAGGACCAAAAGATAAGTATTAGGCATTTCACAGGGAAAGAAATGCAAAAACAGGCCAAACATTAGGAAAGGGTATTCGCCTTCACGAGGCATTAGGGACATCAAATTAGAACAGTGAGACACCATCTTTAGACATCAGATCAGCTGAAATTTAAAATACTGACAATCCTCGGTGTCCAAAAACTATGGAGAAACAGGTCCTTTCAAACACTGTCAGTGCTGGGAATAAGAATTGAGATACAATTTTGAGAGAGCAACTTGACAACGGCTATCAAAATTTTTAATGCACACACCCTTTAACCCTGTATTTTGATGGTTGCAAAATCCCATCCTGAGTGGACATTAATTCCTCTCCTTGTCATGCAGCATTTCTTTCCACTCCTAGTGACAGCAGCAAGAAAAGCTCAGTAGAACCACTGGCCTTCCCTATGTCTAGTACACGTCACAAGGGGCATGTGCCTAAACCTGGCCTATAAATGCATTACATCCCCCTCGCCACCATAGCTGACCCACATGTGGACATGTGAGCCAATGTGACACAATTTGGGGACATACCCTTGAGCTATTGAGAGAAAATTGCCTTCTGTTTTCCAACGGACTTAGAGTTTTGAGGGGTGAAGCCCAGGGCACCTGGCACCCGTGTAACCACTAAAAAGGAAGGCCCAGATAATGGAACGATGCAGAGGATGGCAGAGGAAGGGAGACCTGTCCCTGTGATATCTCCTGAGCCCTTGGCACCTGATCCTAAAGCCAGATCCACTTTCTTATCCAATAGATTTTCTTTTTATTTAAGCTAGTTTAGGATGGGTTTTCTATTGCTGAAAACTAAAAAGCCCAAACAGACACACTCCTCTACAGGATAACTAACACATGTGTGAGATATATGTGCACAGATAGTCATTGCAGCATTTTTCTTTTTGGTAACAGTGGAAAAAAATATCAGCACCCTAAGCATTCATCAATAGGAGAAATGTTTAAATAATTATAGAACATCATACTATATTAGGGAATATAAGGATGTTGTATTATAGGAAAAAAGCAAGTCACGGTGCAATATGTATAATGTGATTTCATTTGTGTGGAAAGGACTATGTATGTATGTGTTCAAATTCATTTATCACTGTATACATGTATCAATAAATGCATTTCCATTTGTATGTATATATGCATATATATGCTCATATATACACACATGTGTTTTTATATGGTTATACTCTTAAATGTATAGATATAAAGAAAAAAGCTGGAAGTCTGCACACCAAACAGTCATTACTTCTGGGAAGGAGAGTAGACCTGAAGGAGAGGGAGAAAGGAAGGGAATTGGTGATGAAGGAGACTTTAACATTTTATTCTGTGTTTTTCTGCATCCTTTTAAATGTTAATAAAAAAGAAAGAAAGGGGATTCTAGACACAAACAAAGCCACATGCAAAGGCAAGAGAACACTGAAAGAGAACTCGGAAATGTTTTACGTTAGGTTCCCCCAAAAGCCAACCCTGAAATAACAATTCCAATGCAAGTGGTTAATTTGGAAAGTGATTCCAGAAAACACTGATAGGAAGATGAAGAAGTGAGACAGGAAAGGAAGGAAGCAAATAATGGATGCGGCAAGGCTGAGTCAGCAGCGGGGACGACTGGAGCTCAATCGCGCTGGGGAACTCCATGAAACGATGGAATCATCCCACGCAAGGGAGGAGAGAGCTGATGTCTTTGCACACCCATTCTTGAAAGTTGCTGGTCAGGGATGCTTCCAGGGGCCATTCACTCCCTGGCCCCTGAAGCCTTCCCCATACCTGGGCAGAGTGGGCTCTGCTGGTGAGAGAGGCCCTTAGGCAGAGAGTGTCAGTTGGAATTTGGGCCAGTGTGCATAGAAATGTTAAGCATTGAGGGGATTGCATAGAGCACAGCCATTGTCTGCTTTGAGTGTGTCCTTCCAGGGCTGATAAGGATTTCAGTGTAGATAGGAACAGTGTCGGGGAAGCTAAGAGAAGAGACCTGGAAAGATCAGCGTGAGTCTGGGGATTAGGATGGTGAAGACATCTTTCCCCTCACATTAAGAAATTCTTGACAATGGGAAACTACAAGCAAATATAAGTCAAGGAGTGATAAGATCAGATTCCTATTTTAGAAATTCATTTTAGAACAGCAGGTCTGATTACAGAGATCTGGTTGTATTCAATGCATTGATGCATAAAGATCTACTCTGGTGTGTGTCACGAGTAACACTCACTCCTTCAACAAATATCTATTGAGCACCCACTATGAATAACTATTAGGCCCCCAAAAGATGTTTTGATAGTTTTTTAAACAGCATGTACAAGTGATTGTTCTTAATGAAATACAGATAATTCCATAATCATCCTGTGGGATCCATTCTACACACAATCCCACATACTCTCTTGAGTGAAAGAACATAGAAAAGGAGCCACAATCCTGGGGAATTGTGCTAACCATGGGTACTTCCCCTTCCTCCCACGATGTATCTTACACAAGAGCATCATCTGCCAGCACTTAAATTGTTAAGAAATGATGGTTTATAAAATGAAATAGGACAACTGGAAAGTTGGTTTTGGTTTTTATCCCCCCCCCCCCCCAGCCATCCAAGAAAGAAATATTGATCTTGAATTCAGGCTGAATTTTCAAGTATTGAAGGGAGGAGATGAAGCTGGGTCATTCTCCATTTATTCCTTACCCTACCGGAGCCCTTTTGCTCCCATCTCTGCCCTTTCTGACCCCTATGGCTCACACCCCTGAACTCCTTTGCCTTCTGATTTGGGGCTGGTCTTTGCCCACTGGAAGCACTGACCGGAGATCAGAGGATGGAAGAAAGGAGAGCGAGTGCTCACAGTCACTGTTATGCCCCCTTATGCCCCATCTCCTCCCATGGGCAGCGGCTGCACACCCCTGTCCAGCTCCCATCAGGGGGTCCTTCCTCCATGGCTCCAAGCTCACATGTAAGATACTTTTGGGCCTTCCACCGGCGCCCCCTGCCCCTCATTTTCTGGACACAGGACAGCATCGTGCACTTGCCCCTGGTTCCTTCGCCAATCCAACTTAGCTTCTACTTCCCTGCTCTGGAAGTGGGCCCTTCGTTACACCCTCTGCTGCTCAGCCCTTTGAGTGTTCAGTTTCTTGCAGGAACTGTAATTTCTACAGAGAATAAAAGATTGTTCCAGAATTGCCTGTTAGACTTCGTGATCAACTGGACATGAGCATGAGAGGTTGGGGAGAAGGAAAAGACAAATATGCCCCAGTTTGTGGGTGCAAGAGGGAGGCAGAGAGGTGGCAGGGTCAGGGAGGAAGCCAGAGAGCCCCCCAAGAAGGCACAGGCTGAGATACGGCAGGATAAGGGTAATGTGAACTTGCTCCCAGGGGAACTAATATTTGGGACACATTGACTTGAGCGTCTAAGCTAGAGACACTGCCGTTGGGACAGAGGCGTTGGAGTTGGAGCTGAGGCCTGGACCTGGGGTTGGAGACAGACTTAGGAACATTGAAAGCTACTAAGAACCCCTTAGGCAAAACTTAAGGCTTACACCTTCATGTTTTTTTCCTGCATCTGCTTCTCCCTCAGCCCCACCTGGCTCCTCCCTCTTCAACCCATATTCCCCACATCCATCCCTAAGGTCACCCTCCAAGCACAATGTCCCACTTTTCAAGCTTTGCCCATTTCTGGCACCAAAGATTTTCTAGCTTACAACCCCTCAGAGCCTTGAACACTGTTTTCCAGAACGACAATGAACTCCTCTGATAAAGCGTCTCCTCCTGAGATAAAAACGAACTCACCTATTACTGTTCCAAGAAAGGATTTGCATCTTTCCAAAGGACAATGGCCAGACCACTACTGGGACAATGACCAACATCCTTGTTTCTCAAAATAGGATCCTCCTCCTTCTGAGGAGACAAGACAGCATTCTGGGAAGTGCTCAGGACTGCAGGATTAACACGGTCCATCCCCCTGAAGCGTCAGTTTCACTAAAAGATTTGAGGATGGGTGACATTAGCTACAACATGAATAATTATGGAAAGGATGAAAAAACTTCTAGCCATTTTTAAGATATTAATAAAACATGAGCCTCCAAAGGAGTCTCTGCCAAAGGGTTCACATTGCATCTGACCGGCTTGTGAGGGTACTTAGTGGGAAAGTCAGGCTACGTCAGTGTACTATCCCAAAGGTGGGAATTTCTGGACATTGAAGGGCAAATATTTTAGAGCCAGCAAATCTTATGACACTCCCATAAATCATTTCTCTTTGGCCCACCCAGACACCACAGACAACGCCTAGGCCTTAAGTGACAGTTCCTTGTGTAGCTGCCTTCCCTAACTTTACAATTTGGTGCATAAAATACCTTTCAGATGATGTAAATCCATCCACTACAAGCCTTTAGGTTTGCCTGTTATACGCTGTTTTAAGTATAACACATTTGCTTTCTTCAAGCAGAGAACATGTCCTGATTCCAGAAAAGTCTGCCAGGGAAGACAAAAAAGAATGCATACACCAACTTCTTGAAACATTCGGCACCTGCCACAATCACCAATAAATCTAAACTGGACAGCTCGACATTTCCTCATACAAGACCCCACCTTCCAAAGAACATTTGTCCTAACATGAAAAACAATAAAAGCCCAGCTGATAGAATGCAAAACATTCTTCCTTGTCTAACTGGAGAAGCAAAAACAAAATAATTGCTTGCTTAGGCAGCGATTCGAGCCATTCCACAGTCCCTGAATGTTACAGTCCTGTTCAAATGGCATCGGTAATAACCTTCAATAATCTTCAGATTGAAAGAATTTATATGCTGTCTCAACACTCCTTTTTTTTTTTAAATCTACCTGTCCAAAGAAAACTGCACTCTGATCTTCTTAAGCATTGTGTATGTCTGAATGAGTGCTGTGGAACTCTGTTGCATCCTTTTCTACTTTGTAAAAACACAGTTGTCAGTTCCGGCTTTAGAAACAATTCAATTTATAAACAATTTAATGGAGGCTTCCTGTCCCCTCCTTTTCCCTTTAACATGGAGCCTTCCTCCGCTGTTTCCAAAGAAGATCTTAGCTTCCCCACCAAGCCCCCACTCCCACAGACCCTCCTCCCTCTCTCTCCACAAGGGCTGCCAAGTTCTCCCAAAAGGAGGACAGGATATAGCAGAGCCTGTCCAGCTTCCCAATCCATCGAGCTGTCTCTTGAAGGGCTGGAAGTTTGGGTTTAGCAGCCTCTGAGCACATTCATTCCAGTCTGCCACTTGGGGAATCCAGCAGACCTTTGTGATGGCCTGGGAAGATAACCATCCCTTGGAACACTGTTCTATAAGAAAAAAAAGTGCATCCAAAGTTCCAAAGGACTTTTGGAACAGAACATTTTCACATGACAGCACGTGATCTACACACTATGTTAGAGATGTATGTGTGATTTCCATGGACCCACAAGTTTTCCTGGGAGTTCCCTAGCAATGTCACCAAAAATTAATCTAGAGGCCTTTGGGAAAGGCCGGGCAGACTATCTACTTGCTTAAAACGTTATTAGCAAAGTAGGGGGAAAAAGTTCATTCATTCTTTGAATTTGATTTTTGTTACTTTATAATATATTAGAAATAGCTATTTTGGCAGAAATTAGAACTCTTTTGTACTTCTTTTACTTATTTTAAGGCTTGATATTGTTATTTTGAATTCTATATGGGGAAACCAAGTTTAAGGCCTTTTAACCATATTAAACAGACCTTGATCCTAGATAGAGGAAAAAATAATTCAGTATTTGTTCAAATACCAGCCTTGGCTTTGGTACTAACTGGCTAATAACTGGGTGTCCATTTTCTCATGAGTAAGTTTTGCCTAAGGATTCCTTCCAGTTTAACATTTCATGATTCCCATCATTTCTCCCCTGTCTTCACGTAAGGTTCTCCAGTAGGATCTTTCTTCCCTGGAGGAATCTGTGCCGAGATGCCTCCTGGTTTAGTTGCAAACACAGCTGTGCCTCTTGGTGCCATGAATCGGCATATGTAGAACCTAATGAAGCAGCAGATTACATGGAGGACCTCAGTAAATACATGTACACACCTCAGTAAATATCATTTGCAAACCTCCCTGAGATCCCTTATGATCCAATGTTATAGCATTCACAATGTTCCAAGTTAGGCGTCATTGAACCCCATCTACCAGATGGCAAACAGGTGGCAAAATCCTCCCCAGTCATTATAATTTTAATATTGACATGACTTTAATTCCCTTTTATTTTAGAAAACAGGTATGAATACATCCTAGGTTTTGAAAATAGAAGGGTCAATATTGCCAAAATCTGTTAGTTAGAATAAGAGGAAAAATGAATTAATGCTTTTTTTCTGTTTGTGCTTTCCTCCTTTCTCTCCCTCTCTCCCCACCCACACACACATACACTCTCTCTCTCTCTCACCTTCCCTCCACTGTGTACTAAAATCTCCTTTCAATAGTCAAACCATGTTGAGCATAAAGCCAAGTCTACTTGGCAGGGAAGGTTTTGATTCCAAGAAACATTAGATAAAACAACCTGCTAAGTCAAAACAGATTGCATGAACTTTGGAATCAGATTTTAAAAAGTGGGTCAACTAACTATGGTCTATGGGTCAACTATGGCTCATCATGTGTTTGTGTATACCTACAAGCTAAAAATGGTCTTTATGTTTTTAAATAGTTAAAATTATTTTCAAAAAATATAATAAGACCCACAAAAATTATATGAAATTCAAATTTCAGTGTCCATAAACAGGTTTATTGGAATTCAGCCATACCTGCTTCCTTGTGTATTGTCTATGGCCACTTTCACATTACAACAGAAGAGTTGAGTAACTGCAACAAAGACTGTATTATTGCTCAACAAAGATTTATCTGGCCCTTTACAGAAAAAGTTTGATGACCCATAAGACAGACTTACAATTTGATTCTGCCACTTAATATCTGTGTGGCATTAAGTAAGGTTCTTGCCCTACGTGACCTCAAGTTTCTTTTTCTAAGAGAAATGATCTACAAATTTCAGACATCTAGAATGAAGCCTGGCACCACTTACATTGGTTCCTTTGCCACTGATCTTTCCCATGTCTTTCTCTGCATAGCTGTCAGAGGCATCAAGCCAAGAGATGTTGGCAAAACTCTAATTTGCAAAGAGGGCAGACCACATCATATCTTGGTTGCAAGGACCAGTTCTGGGATCCTAGGTCTGTTTTAGTAAAAATTATTTTTGGCTAGTACCTGGAGGTTTTATTATTTTCCTTTCAGCAAAGGTGAAAGTGGATATTAACAAATTTGCATCTACCACTTTTGCTATTATACTCCTGGGAAACTCTTAACCAGGAGGAAAGTGTGTTTTAAGTTGTTAAACTGATAAACCATATAAAAGAAGCCAATAAGCATTCAAAGTTGGGGAGTCCAGACAACCCCCCTCCACGGAAATTGGAATTCTTTTTTCAAAATGCAACTACTGCAAAGCATAACAACTTCCACAGTGAAAGCCCAAAATCACAATGTCCTTCGAGACTTCCCTGCTGTTCTCTGGATCTCTCTGCCCACTTCATTCAAAACTTCTTTTACCACTAAGTCAACTCAACAAGAAAAATGGTACTCAGAGACCAGCTGAGCAGATGCTTCCTACCTCAGAAGGAAACTACCATGTTTAGAAAAATTAAAGTACAACTTGAGTAGTTTTCTACCTAACTGAGAGGCGGTGTTCTCCTGTGCAATGAACTTAGGAAGTAAACGGGCTTGTGTTCAGATATCAGGGTGCCTCCTACACCTCTGTGGCCTTGCCATCTGGTCTCTGAACCTCGGTCACCTTATCTGGGTAATGAGGAAAATAATTTTTACCCCACAAGGTTGATATGGGATGAAATAAGATGACTTACACAGCAGATTATGAGCTTATAAGCAATGCCCAGCACAAAATATTTGCTCAGTAATTGTTTGGTCCTCCCTCCATATCCTTATTCCAAGTTGAATCAAGAGTTTGGTGTTCCAAATGTTGACAGGCATTCCATACAGGGATGGAATTCCCTGTATGGAATGCCTGTCAACATCAGGAACTGTGGCTACGTACAAGACGTCGGTTAATTTTTGCAACAGCCTATGTGGGTGATATTTCTAGCTTCAGCTTTTAGATGAATATATTGACTATCCCATCCTGAAGTAATAATGATGGGAAAATGCTCTTTGCAATATGAGACATATAAGTGTAAGAACTGGAGGAATTGTCTGTAGCTGATTGGCTCAGCTGGCCAGCTTTGTTATCCAAAAATTACTAATGGTGTTCAGGGCTGTGAAGGTGGTAGAAATAATAAACTTAATCTTGCCAATTTTTTATATTAAAAAAACCTTCTATGGAACTATATACTAAAAGTGCACTTAACCATTCAGTTCAATGAACTTTCACAAACTGAATACAGCTGTGTCTTCACCAGCACCCAGACTAAGAAACAGCACATGAGTGGCACCCAAGAAGACCCCAGGAATGATTTCTTCTGGTCACTAATCCTCAAGGGTGAATGTGATCCTGACTTCTAATAGCGCAGATTAAAGGATCTGCTTTTGTACTTTATATAAACTACAGTCATAGAGTGTGTGCTCTTTCATGCCTGACTTCTTTTGCTCAACCTTTATGTTTGTAAGATTCATCTATATTGACACATGTAATTTACAATTAGACCATACACTCTCAATATGTACAGCACCCCATTTCGTGAACATGTCACAATGTATTTATCTGTTCTATTGATAATAAGCATTAGGGTCATTCCAGTCTGGGGGAATTTGAACACTCTACTACATGTCTTTTAGTGACTATGTTATGCATTTCTATTATGTACACACCTACAAATGGACTTGCTGAAGCTTAATGCAGCTCACGTTCAGCATTGGTAGATACTGCTAAGGATTTTTCCAAGGTATATTCCCACCAGTAGTACATGTGGGTTCTACATCCCACATCCTCAACATCAGTCGGTATATTCCACCTTTTTTGTCTTCACCATGCTGGTGGGTGCCTGCTTGCATTTTTTTATTTCTGTCTCATAAACATGAAATATTCAACTACAAGAATAAATGACAAGAAGTGAGTCCAAGGAGAGCAAACTGAGATAGTATCACAAAGACCCCATGAAAACCACAAGGATCGTGGACACATAGTTAGCCACTTGGAACCATCATCATTGTCAAATGTGTGTGGAACTCACTTTAGTGCTCAATGACTCAGTCCTCCCCTGCCCCGCCCACCATAGTGTATTTAAACTAAAATTCTATAAAAGAGTCCTGATTTTCTATCATCCCACATTTTGACTTCAGAATTGCATTTTCTTCCCACTGCTGCTTGGGTTTCTCAGGATATTCTTAATGTAATTAGGGGTATTAGTAAGGAACAAGTAAGGAGAAACAGGAGAAGACTGGTCTCTGGATCCAGTAACAACCAGTAAATATAAATGAGTACTTCAAACCTGGACAGAGTCAGGAGGGAGAGGCCTGGGGTATTCCCAATACATCCTGTCTATAAGGACCATATCACCAGTTGGATATATGATAATAGTAATACCTCACCTTTGCATAGCCTTTTGCAATGATGCTCTGGGAATCTATGGAATACTGAGAAAGAAACAAGTTCTTTGAAAGCAACCTGCTGCAGGGCTGCTTAGCTGGCTGCACCCCAGAACCTTTATTGCAGTAGACAGGCAGGGGCTGCCCTCAGAGCATGTAGACTGAAGACACAGGAGGGGTCTCATGCTCTCTCTCTCTCTCCTGATGCCTGTGTCTGTGTCATAACATCTGACCTCAGGGACATGCTGAAAACAGGCCTCCCTCCCTGACATTTCCTGTGCAACATACATCACCACCCCACACAGCAACCCAAAGCAAGTGCAGTTTGGCCACTGAATGTCCTTTAGCACTGTGGTCCCCAAACCCCAGGCCATGGCCCGATACCAGTCTGCAGCCTGTTAAGAACTGGGCCATGCATCACCACCTGAGCTCCAACCCCCACCCCCATCCCTGTCCAGGGGGAAAAATTGTCTTTCACGAAACTTAGGAACCAGGTCGCACAGCTGGAGGTGAGTGGCTGGTGAGCGAAGCTTCATCTGTATTTACAGAGGTTCCCCGTCGCTGGCACCACCACCTGAGCTCCACCTCCTCAACCCCCAACCCCTGTCCATGGAAAAACTGTCTTCCGTGAAATTCTTTGGTCCCTGGTGCCAAAAAGTTTGGGGATCACTGCTTTTAGCACATGGCCTGCATGCCATAGCTCATAATAATAGCCAATACTTACCAAGTGCCCACTCCAGGCTGGCAAGGTGCTAAACACATCACAGGCATTATGAGTTTTGATTTGGCTTCATCCCCACAACACTCAGAGTCGCACAGCACATAATTCACAAGGCCCAGTATGAATCCAGACCTGCTCCCTCTTCTGTTTGGGCCACGTGATCTGAGGAGGGCTTTGCGCCTTCCTTCTCCAAAACACACGCATGCCTGCTGATACTTAAAATCCCACAGTTCTATTTCCCCATGTCAAAAATGGTATTTGTACTTGTTTGATGCACTACTGTTTAATGGACACACTATCAAACACCTTAAGGGATTATGTTTGGAAGGGAAAAGACCCTTTGTAACCTGGGAGCCCAGGAAAATGGGCTTCTGAGAGGTCAGGAACATGAACCGCTGGGCAATTTTCCCTGCCCTTTAGTATTTCTAAATCCACAAATAGTTTTATAGGTTTTCTTTGAGGCAACTCTCTCAGACTCTGAGGCGAAGACTAACTCAGAAGGATAAAGCAGATACCAAACTATTTCTTCAATCCCAACATGGTATTCAATCCCAACAAATAAGTCCCTTTTCATTTCATACTTGAAACCAAGTTGAATTATTTCACCCAACAAAGTATTAACCCTCATGTGGCTATGGTTGAAGAAAAGGTCTAGATATTTCACAATTGCCAGAGGTAGAATGGATCCTTGCAGCCCTCTGGGATATCATGGGGATACATGTGGAGGTTTGACACCAGGAGATCCACAAACCCAACGCCACCACCCAACCCTGACACCACCGAGGTAGGAGGAGTACCCTCCTCTCTCACCTCTCATCCTCCACTTGGTCTATTCTCTGGTCTTGCTCACCTCCAATCCATTTCCACAGTGTAGCCAGAGAGAGTTTTCACCATCAGAGTGTCTCATTCTCCTGCTTAAAACTCTTCCTTGGCTACCCCTTTGTTCTTTGAGTAAGATCCCAAATGCTAACAGGTACAAAAGTAGAGCTAGTATGGGTACACGTAGTCACACAGAGTGGAATGGTAGCACTGGAGACTCCAAAGGTAAGAGGTTGGAAGCAGGGTGAGGGATGAAGGTTTACCTATTGGGTACAGTGTATGCTGTTTGAGTGATGGATACACTAAAAGCCCAGATCTCACTGCTATGGAATATATCTACATAACAAAATTGCCCTTGTTCCCACTAAACATATTGAATTTTTTTAAAGTACAGCTAGATAGGAAGAATAAGTTCAATGTTCTATAGCACTAGAGAATGACTATAATTGACAACTTATTGTATATTTTCAAATACCTAGAAGCATGGATTTTGAATGTTCCCAACACAAAGAAACAATGAATATTTGTGGTGACAGATTTGCTAATTACTCTGATTTGATCATTACACATCACATACAGGTATCAAAATATCACACTGTACGCCATATATATGTGCAGTTATTATGTGCCAATTAAAAATACTAATAAAAGCAAAAAATGCTTAATACCATCAACAATGACCTGAGCAGCCTGGCTCCCCCCTACCTTATTTGACTCGTCTCCCACCAGTCTACGTGCCAGTCATATGAACATTTAGTTCTTCATACACACTGAGCACTCACCTACATTCAGGCCTTCCCCTGCACTGCCCCTCTGCCTGAAAAAAATAATTAAACAGCTCCTGTCCCTTGTCACCTAATGAATTTCAACTCACTCCCTGGGCTTCTGTTTCAATTTCTATGAGAAACTTTTGTCAATTCCCAAATAAGACTTGGATAAGACTCAAGTCTCCTCAATACTTTCCCCTGCATTAACACCACGTCCACGGACCATGATCACCTGTTCGTTTGTCTGCATCTTCAAGTATCTCGCTCACCAGTGTATACCATGTCACCAGGCCTGGCCCACAGTGAACACTAAAATATTTTCTCATGTTGAATGAATTGAATAATTTGTTCATTAAACTAAGATCATCTCTTCTAATCAAATAACAATAGATCTCCAAACTGCCCTCAACCTTCTAAGATAAGCTTGCCCTTCTTTTTGAAGAGGAAGAAGAGAAACTTCAGGGAGAGAAGAAAGCCCACACTCTGTAAAACCAAATGAATTAATTCCACTTAGCCAACGAGTAAATACAGGATTAGGAGTCAAACGGCAACACCCCCCCTCCCCTTCTCTGGCATGTATAGAATGCAGGACTAGCTCTGAAATGTCTTCTATTTTCCCAGACTGCTTTTGTTGCTTAATTGTTCAACAAAAAAAGAAGGAAATTCGGGCACTCCCAGGTCTCCCTCCCACGGAAACCTGTTTTACTAGCTGCATTTTATATGGCTGCAGAAGGCCCCAGAAGGATCTTATGGGAAAGAACGGGGACTAACAACCGTGTACCCTTCAGCTCCAGAACACACACTCATGCTCATAAGAGACTCCAGGTTGGGTGTTTTCCTTGTGTTCCTCTAAGAGTGGCTGCATCACTCATTGAACTTGTATTTTGGTGCTTGTCTAAAGCCTTCCTTCTGTGGTTCACTCCCAGTCTTAAACCTTGCATGTGACCACATGTAAATGTGTATTTTTACGGTCCTATAATCTCAGGACTTTTAAACCTCTGTTGCTTAAAGGCATACAATGAGCTGAAGCAGAAAACTCTGGAGGTTTCTGATCAGCTAGAAGTTTATGTGCTTGTTCTAAGTGATTTCATGGCTTCAGTTCTTGCAGGGACTGGGCATAGCAAAGATAAGGTTCTAATTCATTCTTCGGGGCCCTCCAAATAAAAATCAAATATCATTAGAAAATATGCAACCTATTCTATGTAAATGCCTCGTCTGCAGATCCCTGTATCTGTCTGCTCTTTGGCAGGCTTCCTTCTTAGAGATTGTTCCCCAGCCTGTCCCACAGAATTCTACATCCTCAGAATTGATTTTCTTTCCTGAGCCTTGCCTATTGGATGGCCTTAATGAAAAGTGGAATTTTTAAAAATCAATTTTATTGTGTATATTTAAGGTTTACAACATGATGTTATGGGATACATATAGATAGTAACTACTTTACTATCTATAAATGGTTACTCTAGAGTAAATGGTTACTCTAGTGAAGCAGAGGAACATATCTGTCATCTCACACAATTACCTTTTGTGGTGACAAGAGCAGCTAAAAGCCACTTGTTTACAAAAATTCTTAATACAATTTTATTACCTTCCGTCCTCATATCAAACATTAGATCGCTAACCTTGTTCATCCTTCATATATGCTATTTTGTATCCTTTGCAATTCATCTCTTCATTTTCTCTTCCCTCCTGCCTCTGCTCATGGTAACCACTGGTTTTATTTTCTATCCCTGTGTATTTGAGCTCTTTTTTTTTTAATATTCCACATATAAGTGAGATCATGTAATGTTTTTCTTTCTGTGTCTGCCTTATTTCACTTAGCATAATGTCCTCCAGGTCCATCCATGTTACGACAAATCTCATTTTCTAAGGCTGAGTAATATTCTATTGTGTATATATGCACATAGCACATTTTCTTTATCCATTAGTCTGTTAATAGGCATTTAGGCTGTTTCCATATCTTGGCTATTGTGGCTAACACTGCAATGAGCATGAGAGTGAAGATATCTTTGCAAGGTGATGATTTCCTCTCCTTTGGGCATATATAATAGCTGGAGAGAGATTGCTAGGCGTTATGACAGTTCTATTTTTAATTTCTTTGGGAACTTCCATAATGTTTTCCATAGCGGCTGTACAAATCTACATTCTTAAAAGTGGGATATTTATAAGGAAAAAAATAGAAAAGAATTGGTCTCAAGATCCAGAAAATCTTTGTGTTCTGCAGAAAGCCTTTCTGATATTCTTGCAACTAACACTTATTTTTCTTATTTCTCATTCTTCATGCCTATAGTTGAATATTTTATGGATCTTGGGCAAGAGCACCAAGATAGGCAAATGGACAAAAAGCCCCACAAATTTTCTATTTCATATTCAGATCCTGTTTTTCTCCAAAATAATCATCATTTCTTTGGCACTGACCACAGGGGATTATATATCAAAAGAATATTTGCTAGTGTTAATTTGATGAAAAACACATACCTACCTCTCCACTTTATTATCATGAAATTAAAATTTCTATACTCAAAACACTTGAGATGTTTTTCCATTACACAAGTTTAATTCTCATGTGCATAAAACATTTGGTTTTTAATGCCAAATTGGTCAGTTTATGGTCACTGTTTTGAGAGTCCCATTTGACTTTAATTTCTCTCTTTTTTCTACTTTGTTTTATTTTTAAAAAGCCATTTGTTTCTGAAAAAATTGTCATATAGAAGAAAATAAGATCAAGCCCCCCAACATTTTGGTCAAGGTCTTCACTTCCAGGCAAGTAAATTCTGTATTCAAGGACCCCACAGGGAAGTGGGTGGAATGGTTACACTGCTAGCCACTCCGTATTTCTAGCTTGAGTTTATTTACAGTGAAAATTCCCAGGGTTTTGCTTTGTTTTATTTTGTTTTTGTTCATTTGCTTCCTCTCTGATCTGTATTTGTGCCAGCAAATCATTTCTGACCCAAATGAACAATTTTACATATAGCCCTGTTCATTTTCACTTGTTAGATTTAGCCCTAACTCAGCTGTCATGACCTTTTGGATTTTAAGTCAATCTCAAAGCCAATCCAAGCCTGTCATCTAGAAACTTTGTTCTCTCCCAGCATTGTGTTTGTGATACACTTGATAATCATATTTTCAGATCTTCATCTGAGAATCTGATTACAGTGCCGGTAAGGGCAGGTCAAGAAACAAGCTTTGGCACCCACTGTGATGGCTGGATTTTAAAAGATTGGATTTTTATTGGTGCAGTTCCTCAGGTGGACATCAGGAAAGAGTTTTAACAGTAGCAACTGGTCAGAGATGATGGAGATGTTATATTTCCAGCTCTTGAGTTTTCTAAGAAGGGGAGGACTTACAAACAGGAATGGCTTCTGAAAAATTCAAGTTGCAACTAGATAACCTCCTTGCTAAAGGTTTACAAAATTGTTTTCTTTGGTTTCTTGGAAAAGAAAAATGATTCCTCCTATGCCAACATTTCTTTTTGTATGTCCATACTTTTAAAGGAGTTGGCCCTGAAAAAAATCAGTCTCGTGGGAAGCTAATTCTCATTCACATTTTTGAGGGATGCCCCAGGGTGAAGTCTCCTATCAGCTGGCCCTACACATTCTAGGAACAAAGAGACGAGGCTCTTCTCTCTTTCCTAGAGATGCCCATATATCTCAGAGTCTTATAGAGCATTCCAGAGCAGTCAGCAAAATCTGAGGCAGGTGTTTTATTTATCTGCTTACTTATACATACCTAGAATGAGCTACAAAAATATTGGAAGTGGATGGCCAAATGTTAATGCCAGAAATTCCTCAATCAGAACATTTTCTTTCTCTCTGTGAGGCTCCATCACACCTTGATGGCATTAGAGTATAGCATGAATCATATAGTTTTGGTACCTCTGTGAGATGGAAGCTTTCTTTCAATATTGTGTGTACGTACTAAGCATTTGTAGCCTTGAAGGCATAAGTGAGTATGCCCTGCTGTACTCACAGGATGTGATCAAATTACTTTCATGCACAGAAGAATTTACATTGCACCTTTTTATGTACTTTTAAATGCTTGAAATCCAGTAAGAACCTTCAGGAATTACCACAACTACCTTGCAAGTACGTTTACATTGTGTGTATTGTGTGCGCATTCGTAACTGTCACATTCTCATGGCATTTATAACTTTGGGTAAATAGTGAAAGAAAGGAACTCAGTGAGGCAACGAATGAGTAATTATAAGAACCAATCTAAACCTCAAGAAAAGAAATTTGTGGATTTCATGTTAAATATTGAATCTTCTTGGTAATGAGCTTTTTCATACAAACTGAGTGGTGGTTTTAAGAAGGAGTCATCGATTAAAATTAGTGACTGAAACTATTATGGGAAACGTGATTTTTACATAGTCTCAAATTATCTCCCCTACAGAATGATTATTAATTACAACAAGAAAACATGTCACTTTATAGTGGAGAAAACTAGCAGACACTACCTTAACCAAGTGATCAAAGTTAATATCATGAATGATAAGCACTCCAGGATTCTGGCATTTTCTCTGCCACTCACCGGACCTGCCTCTATTTCCTCAGCTATAAATAGAGGAGAATAGGCAAGAAAGGGATCTTCAACCCTGTTTCATGTACCTCTTTGGCAGTCTGATGAAGCCTATGCCCTTTTCTCGGAGTCATATTTTTAAATAGATAAAAGAAACATAAAATTACCCCCAAAAATTAATTACATAAAATACAATCCTCAAAATAATTTTAAATGTATGATATAGTATTGTACATGTTTTCTTTAGTAACATACTAAAGAAATGATCTGGTAGTGTGGCTAAAAACTACCGTAATTTCAAAGACGTGATGAGCATAAATGATACCTTGATATCTCTACAACACTGTAATGTCATATGAAGACATCTTCCATTTCTACTATGTCAAAATCTCAGGTACAGCTATGTTCTTCAGTTTTGTTGTTTTTGTCTGAAATAGAAAGAAACGGGATATTTCAATTAGAAGTTAGCGGAAACAAAAATGTAATTATTTTCCCATCCAAGTTTGTAGATCCCTCTGGATTTTCTCCAAGGATCCTTTGGTTACGAAACTCTAGGCCAGATGACCTCTAGGTTCCCTCCCATCTCCATGTGTCTGTCATTTCTCTAATCTTCTCTAGCCATGTACCTTGAGGACAGTAGTCGATCATGCATAAGTGTGTGTGCCTCTCTCTAGGGACTCAAGTTTAACAAGACATCAAAATATTTCATTTGCAAGTCTTGGCTGCGGTACAGCACTTAGCAAAGCAGAGCCAGTTTTCCTAGTTGAGATTGGTCAACACCAGGTTCATTTGTCTAGCATTTCACAAAATATTTTCCCACATTTGTCCAACTGCAATTTGAAGGCTGTAACTGACAATATAAATGTGCCCTAAGGTAGAAAGTCCGACCCCATTTCCCTGAGTGATCTCCAGGGCTGGCCATTACCATGCAGATGCCCAGAGTCAAGGGATCTCCACGGATCTGCTAATTATTCCCCAGACTTTTCTACCAGCAATAAAAATCCCATTTGTTGCAGCTTGTTTGCAGAACAGCCCCCATTTGCACAGTGATGGTATTAATTAGCAAAAACCTGTGAAAATGACCAGAGTTTATATGCTTTAAGGGGAGGAAAAGAAGGACCCTGAGTCACTTCTAAATATTCTTATAAATTCCATATAGCAACCAAGGTCTAGACACTTACTTGTCTTAGATACTGTGACTTTTAATGCTTATAACCCTAAGTGGGAATTATTCGGGGCCTTAGGTTCCCATTAGAGTAGTGACTTGGACGAATCCTGAATGCAAATGGACAGTGAATTTCTCAGATAATCAATCACCATTTCCTGATGGCCGGGTGGCACCTCACACTGGGGCTAGAAAGGTCCTATACACACCATTCTTGGAAGGAAGATCCCTGCCCACTGGGGAGCTATAGAAATAAAACATCCCTCCAGGGTTCCAGAAGGTTTTCCAGATGATGACAGGGGGGTTGGGTATTAGAAAGTGATAAAGTATGTCCCTGCCCGCCAGCCTAGAAGGACACACAATCTTTAACCTCAGAGGCAGCTGATGTACCCACAGGGATGGAGGCTATAGGAAAAGGAAGAGTAAAGTTAGAAGCATTTTCATCAGTGATCTCGTCAAGTCTTCATTTAGAGCAGTTTTACTTTTCGTGTTTGTTTGTTTGCGTTTGCATTAACATTTAAGTTAAGTGGCCCTATGTTCTATTTGTAACAGCTTATCCACAGGGAGAAAATGGTCTGTCCTACTCTTAAAATCCCAGGACTTAATCACTCTCTAAGCAAGTGTGACTCTCGCTTTACTTCTGAAGGGTTAAACAAATGGATAAAGGGTAATAAATCTTCCCTCTTCACTTTCAATGAGTGTTTCAGAATGTTTTACTCCCTAATTTCTACCCTGAGCCAACAATCACTGCTGACTTTAGCTAAGAATTCTATTTTTTAATTTTTTTATAGCTGCAATGTGAGTTTCCCATGCAGTTTTTATTAACTCTGTTTCATTGCAAGGCCTTGCAAGCAAAAAATGGCCCTTATTTTTATTTGGAGAAATCTATTTCGGTGACAATCTAGCCTCAGGGTAGCTATCTGTCAATCTCTTTGCTTTTTTTCCTGTTGAAACAAGCCTGGGAAAGTTGCAAGACAAATGCCACACAGGGCAGGGCTGATGGAATCAGCATACCAGCCCTCATCTTTGGCCAGCTCCATACCAGAAAGTGAAAGGAAAGTGAATGAAGAGGATGTCCAACTGTATAAGGTGTAAGAAAACACCTATACATCTACCAGCTTTTATTCCCGGCATAAAAATGGGCTTCCGTTCTCACCACTTATCAACTTTTCCCAGAGATGACATGATTTGGGATTATGCAGGGAGGCTGGAGTATTAATATTTACAATATGCAGCATGTCTTCTTAAAATGGCAATGAGAGCTAAGTGCCTGATGTTTTAGGACTGCAACCCCAGGGCTTCCTAAATTCTTCATTCACCATGACCCCTCTGGAGATAAAGCCAAATCCTTCCAAGGTAGGCACACAGAGGTCTCAAGTAGGGATTATTGAAACTCAAACCCCAGCACCTCACTACAGAAGGGCGCTATGGCAGTCAGGCCGGTGCTTGTGTGGGCACAGCATGAGACCAGCCAGTTTCCCCAGACACACACAAGCTTGTCCTCTGAAGCTTCAGTTGCTTGAGTGAAAAAAGTATTTGAATCCCCAACCCCTCAAGCCAAATTCTGAAAACAAATGGGAAAAGTAATGGGGACAAGTAGAGGTGTGAATATCTTTGCATAAGCCTTGCATTGCCCCAGATCATTACATGATTTCACTTAATCCTCCTTGGCAACACTACTAAGTAGACTTTATTTTCACCTGTGTGTGTGTGTGTGTGTGTGTGTGTGTGTGTGTGTGTGTGTGTGTGTGTGTGTGAAGACCAGGTTGGCAAGGGAATTAGTAGCCAAATAAGCAGTTATATAACTTCTGATGTCCTTTCTTTATGTGCCACAATCAGAGAAAAAAAAGTTGGAAGGAACCCTAGAGATCATCTGGTTTTACCTCTCACTTTTCAGCTGATGGGTGATAAGAGAGAGACAAATCCAGCCTACCACCTGTTTTTGTACATAAAATTTTATTGGAACATAATCACACTTGCTCATGTAAAATGGCACAACTGCTTTAGAGAACTGAGTGATGGTTTCTTATGACATGAAACATGCACCTTCTCTCTGACCCAGCAATTCCACTACTGGGCATCCGAAGGCTTAAACAAATGGATAAAGGGTAATAATTATTCCCTCTTCACTTTCAATGAGAAATAAGAGCATATGCTGACAAAAGATCTTTCCATGAACTTTCATACCAGCTTTGTTTATAATGGCCAAAAATTAGAAATAACTCAACTATCCAACAGGAAGAATGGATGTGGATGAGGCTCAAGAATATTATACCAAGTGAAAGAAGCCAAACTCAAAAGAGTACAAGTTGTTTGATTGCATTTAGATGAAGTTGTAGAACAGGTAAGACTAATCAATAGTGGTTACCTGGGCAGAGAGAGACTTCCTAGAAAGATGAAAATGTTCTAAATCTTGAACATTTAGTGGTGAATCCATGGGAGTATATATTTGTCAAAATTCAGTCTGTGTCCTTAATATTTGTGCATTTCACTGAATGTAAATTAATTTTCAAAAAAATAAATAAATAAATTTATTAAAAGAATGCCAACTGGGAAAAGGCAGAGGATTAATAAATGAGTCTTCAAACAATCAGATGGGCAACAAACATATGAAAAATGCTCAACATCACTAATCATCAGAGAAATGTAGATTAAAACTACATACCATGACATACCATCTTATCCCAGTCAGAATAGGCATTATTAAAAGTCAAAAATAACAGATGTTGGCAAGGATGCAGAGAAAAAGGAACACTTATACACTATTGATGGAAATGTAAGCTCTAGTATAACCTCTATGGAAAGCAGTATGGAGACTTCTTGAAGAACTAAAAATAGATCTACCATTCAATCCAGCAATCCTACTACTAGGTATCTAACCAAAGGAAAAAAATTATTATATCAAAAAAATACCTGCACTCATATGTTTATTGCAGCACAATTCACAATAGCAAAGATACAAAATCAACCTAAGTGTCCACCGATGGATGTTTGGATAAAGAAAATGTGACATGTATACACACACACACACACACACCCCGTAGAATACTATTTAGCCATATAGAAAGAATGAAATCATGTATTTTGCAGCAGTATGGACAGAACTGGAGGCCATATCTTAAGTGAAATAACTCAGAAACAAAAAGTGAAATGCCACATGTTCTCACTTATAAGTAGGAGCTAAATAATGTGCACACATGGACACAGAGTGTGGAATAATAAACATTGGAGACTCAGAGGGTGGGACAGTGGGAGGGATGAAAAATTACTTAATGGGTGCAATGCACACTATTCGGTAATAGCTACACTCAAAGCCCAGACTTCACCACTACAGAATATATCCATGTAACAGAACTGCACTTGTACCCTCCCCCAATCTATTAAAAAAAAATAAATGAATGAATAAATAAATGATCTTTCAAAGATACAATTTTCAGGTACTTCAACCCCTGGCACAGAGAAGATCTGATGGGGACCAAATGACAGCACCAAGAAATACCTTGTGAGTAGGGGTCAGACCCCACAATTGCTACCAGCAGACATCCCCCTTACCAACCAACAAACTAAGCAAAAACCATGTGTAAACCAAGCAAAGGAGACATCAAGACGAGTTCCACATACCTTTCTCCAACTGAATTTCAGGTCCCCAAATGCTCCTCATTATTAATAGAAATTTAGGGGCCACCACATTGAACCTTGAATCGCTTAGCCATCCAGCCACTCAAACTTAAGGCACTCTTTCCCACCCATTTGCAAACCCTTGTCCACCCTCTCAGCTCTCTGGATTCACTCACATGCCCCACTCACTGCCCTAAATCATTGGAATAATTAATTACATGAGTAAATACAGTCCAGGTACCACACTTACAACAGTGGCAGAGACATAGCAAATGCCCAGGCGACGTCAGACACCACTGCACTTTCCACTTCTGTCCTCCCCTTTAGTCTCCTTCAGTCCCACTGGATATTGAAGGATGTTTGGGGGAACAAGGTTATAGATGTGTTTTCTCAGCCTTTCTACAGTTTCTGAATGGGCTGTAGGAGGCTTCCCAGGAGGTAAAGAGATCACAGAGCACAATTTTTCTCTAGAGGGGCCTAAATTCTCACCATGTTCACCATACCCTAGAATTTCAGAGGGCTCTAGGACCTCAACATTTTATACTTGAGCAAACCAAGGCCCAAGCTGGAAAAATGAGCTTCACCAAGCTCATCAATCTGAGAGAACCATGTTAGGGCTGTGCAACCTTGCTACCCTTGCCCCACCCCCACCCCCTAGAACTGACGTGCAGCCATTGCATTCAGCAGGTGCTCGATAAACACTTTCATAAAATATGTACTAGGGTAGGGAGATGCTGGCTCCTTTCCAGGGTACTGAGAAGTTCAAAATGTGCTACCAACAAAGTCACTGGTCTTTACAAATTTAAATGTGTTGAGTCATGAGGGTTTTCTTTTGATTTTTTACAATCAGATTTTTTTTCCACATGAGAATAGCCTTTGGTGTCCTGGGTTACACAGAGGAACATAGGCAACTGAGTTGAAATACCTGCTTTTATTTCTAGTCCAGGAAAGGCAGTGTAACAGAGGAGGAAAAGCAGAGATTTGGGGGCTAGCACACCCTAGCTTCTGACCTATAATGTATTACTTAAAATCACTTGAGAACGGATGGCAAGAATCGACTGCATCTCAAGTTTATTGTGAGGTCCTGAGACCATGTCTGGCTTAATGCTTCACACATAGTAGTACTTCAATGATCAGATGTGTTTTCAATAACAATAGAGCTTCCCCTTTCTCTAGGTACATGGGAAAATTGGCCCTGAGCCCTAACACCCCCAGCCCACCCACCCCCAACCCCATTCTAAATGTAACCCAGGGTCAGGGATTCAAAAACGAAGTTGAGCATGACGGCTGTCTTAAACCAAAGTGTTGATGTCACGTTCTGGTCCAACTCTTACCTGAGCCTTTAGGGAACTAGAGAAGAATGATGCTCCAAGTATCCAGCACAAGCAAACAAAAGAGGAGACGGCAGCCTGACCTCCAAACTTCAAACCTAGACCAAGCAATGGTTCCAAAACAGCCTCAAACTGGGGCACAACGAAGCATTATGTAACCAGAAGGCTCCTTTATTTATTCCACTGGCAAACATTTCCTGCTTGGTTTTGTATAAACACGGGTGCAGAATTTCCTAGCAGTCGTATCTTCTGTGGGGCCAGCTATCATTACCCTGTTTGGTTCGGAAGGCTGACCTCATTGTTCCAGCAGCTTGCTTCTCCTCTCACCAGACACTGTCGTTGGTGAATTGGTTCCATTTAGGGATGACATTTAGGCTAAACACTTCTGGATTCACAAGGCAATAAGGTTTAGTTGTCCAAAGTAGCATCAGCAACATGAAAGAAACTCTTCTAGAAAACTCAAGTGTAGTCCTCAGCTTTTTGGGGAGGTTGAAAGAAGGCAAAGACACTCACAGGTTTCATTCAGTTAAGGTCCCACCTTGGTAAACCATGTGTACATGAGAGAACCTAGTTTATTCCAGGAGAAATCTAAGAACTTTATAGATAGTAGATCATTCCAAGCATACCACACAATCATATAAGAGAGGCACTATTTTATTCTCATTTTACAGATAAGGAAACTGAGGCACAGAGAATCAAGGTGACACAATGAATAAATGGCAGACCCCATCCATATTCAAATCCCAGCAGGAGAACTCAACACCATGTGGTCTTATCTACTGCATAATTACAGTTCTCAGGAACAAATGAGGTGGAACATATTTGAGCTGTGTCTTCTAGCCCCTGCCTTAGCAACATGTTCCTTTCATGTGACAACAAACATTTATTGAGAACCATCATGCCCTACACTATCTAATAGATTCAGAACTATTAATAAACAGGACATAGGTCCTGTTCCTAAGACATGCACTGGCCCATACATTCAACCCTAGCCATACTGAATTAATTAAAATTAAATAAAATTTAAAATTTATTTCCTCAGCTGCACTAGCCACATTTCAAGTGCCGAATAGCCACATGTGGCTAGTGGTTAATGTATTAGACAGTGTAGACTTAGAACACTTCGTCATTAGAGAAATTTCTCCCAGACAGTGATGTTCTAGCCCTTTGATACACAAAGAGGGTTCCCCGACCAGCGACAACATCACGTAGGAGCTTTGTGGAAATGCAGAGTCTCAGGCCCTGCCTCAGACCCTCTGGATCAGAATCTTCATTTTAGCAAGATCCCCCAGGAGATTCAGGTATACCTGAAAGTTTAAGAAGCACTTCATTCTGGAAGCTTTTTTCTGCCCTAAACTTCTATTTTATCAATAATCTCAAACACTTTTATTACACACACACAAACACACATGCACACACATCCCATTATTTCCATTCTCTGCTAGAGTATTCATTATAACCAAGATAGTAACAATTAAATAGAATGATTTTTCCCTAGAACATTTGGCTTATAATAAATGATTTACAAGATAGCAGTTCCCTTAGTGGAGTAGTGACTACTAGGGACAAGGTAAGGACTTCTGTGGTGCCAGTTATTTGAGGGTGTTCATTTTGTGAAAAATCATACACTTATGATTTGTGCCCATATTATTTCTGTGTGTATGTTATTTCTTCAATAAAAATATGAACTAAAATTAAAAAATTAAAAAATAAAAATTTTTAAATAAGAAAATAAATGACTTAAAGAACCAAAGCTGTGCAAATTAAAGAAACAAAAAGATGATGTTGGAGGGACAGGCAGTGGCATTCTGTCCAATATTCCTTCAAACTGCACTATGCAAAGAGTGACCTCTTCCTCCTGTATAAAGAGTCTAGGAAAAAATGCTTAGACAGGAGGGAAAGGTGAAGAGAACCCAAGCTTAATGGAGCCATATGAGTATCAGCCTTGGATATCTTCTGAGTAACTGGATCACCTTACACAAATTGCTAAACCCTCTGGACCTTAGAGCTCTACCTATAAAATGAAGGAGATTGTGATGGCCCCTTCCACATCCAAAACTCTGTGTTCCTGGAGAGTTGGTGGGTATATGGAACAAAGGGAGGAAGAACTGGTCCTTTAGGGTGCAATGTCAGCCCTGGATAGTGATGAGGGGTGGATCATTTCATTCATGTACAAAGGAATCTTACTATAAATATCCCTCCTGAGCAGAAGTCAACATGAAATGGAACATGACATATCCAATGGGATCAACTGAGGTTTATTATAAAATATCTCCCAGTGCTCAACCGATTACATTAATGGTTTTAATTCTCCACCCCTTCCTGTGTCCCTGCTCTTAGCCATGTGATTTTGTAGCTCCTCCCATCAAGTAGTTTAGTCTTTTTCCCCTGCCCCTTTCCATTCTTCCATGTAACTTTGTAGTGCCCTTCTCCTCTGACTCTGGGAATGGTCACATGACTTGCTTTAGCCAAGAGAAAGAATTAAAAATGATGGCATACAAGTTCAAAGCCTAGGCCTAAAGATGCCTGAATGTTTCTACTTACTTTCTTATGCCTCTACCATCACCATGACAACATGCCAAGATGAGCCTGTGACAGATAAGTGACACCTGGAACAGAACTGAGAGGTTGCAACTGACTCAGCTAAGGCCATCCTAGATTAGTCAATAGCCAGCTGAGAGCCAGGCATATGAGTATGCCCAGTCAAGATAAGTAGAGGTGGCTGGCTTACCCACAACTGACCCTAGATGCATGAGCCATAAATGTTTAATTTTGTATGCCACTGAAGTTTTGCATTATTACATCATTGTGGTACTAGATAACAGATAGACACACTCCCCTACAAAGCAGCATCATTGTATGTTTCTAAATATAGAGCAAGATTTGTGAACAAAATCATCATCATAGAAACTAAACCCTTTTCATCTAATTTAACTCTCACAATTACCCTAAGAAATGGCCTCTTAAAAATGAGAAAACTGACACTCATAGAGGTTAAGTTACTTGCCCATAACCACATGGCTTGTAAGTGTTTGAGCCAGAATTTGAACCAGGTTGTCCAATTCCAACTCTAACCTACATTGTAAAATCCCAGTGCTACCTAAACACTATATGATGGCATGGAAAAGCACTGGCCTAGAAGGCTAGCCCAGTTCTTGCCACTGAAGGATTGGAAGAACCAATATTGTGACATGACCATATTGCCCAGAGCAATCTATTAAATATCTATACATTGAAGCAATTCCTATTAAAATACCGATGTTATTTTTCACAAAATTAGAAAAAACAATCCTAAAATTCATATGGAACCAAAAAAGAGCCTGAATAGCCAAAGCAATCCTAAGCAAAATGAACAAGTCAAACGGTATCACATTACCTGACTTCAAATTATACTATAAGGCTATTGTAACCAAAATAGCATGGTACTAGTATAAAAATAGAAGCATAGATCAATGGAACAGAATATAGAATCCAGAAATAAAGCCAAATACCTACAACCAACTGATCTTCAACAAAGCTAACAAAAACATACACTGGAGAAAGTGGCACCCTATTCAATAAATGGTGCTGGGAAAATTAGATCACCATATGCAGAAGAATGAAACTGGATTCCTATCTCATACCATACAAAAAATTATCTGAAGATGGATTAAAGATTTAAAAGTAAGATCTGAAACAATAACAATTCTGGAAGAAAACCTAAGAAAAACTCTTCTGAACATTGTCCTAGGCAAAGAATTCATGACCAACACCCCAAAAGCAAATACAACAAAAATTAACCAAAAATTAATAAACTCAACTTAACTAAACCTAAAAGGTTCTGTACAGCAAAATAAATAATCAACAGAGTAAATAGACAATATACAGAATGGGAAAAAATATTTGTGAACTCTACATCCAACAAAGAACTAATATCCAGAATCTACAAGAAACTCAAACACATCAGCAAGAAAAAACAAATAATCCCATTAAATGACATGAACAGACACTTTTCAAAAGAAGAAATGCAAATGGCCAAGAAACATGAAAAAATGCTCAACATAACTAATCAGCAGGGAAATTCAAATTAAAATGACAATCAGATACCACCTTACCCCTGTCAGAATGGCCATTACTAAAAGTCAAAAAATAATAGATGTTGACACAGATGCAGTGAAAAGGAAACACTTATACACTGTTGGTGAGAATGCAAATTAGTGCAACCTCCATGGAAAACAGTACAAAGATTTCTCAAAGAACTAAAAGTGATCTACATTTGATCTGCAATCCCACTACTGGGTATCTACCCAAAAGAAAAGAAGCCATTATATCAAAAAGACACCTGCAATTGTATGTTTATTGCAGCACAATTTACAACTGCAAAGATGTGGAATCAATCTAAGTGCCCATCAACCAAGAAGTGGATAAAGAAAATATGGTTTATTTACACCATGTAATATTACTCAACCATAAAAAAGAATGAAATAATGTATTTTGTAGCAGCATGGATGGAACTTTAGGCCATTATCCTATGTAAAGTAATACAGGAATGTAAAACCAAATACCACATGTTCTCACTTATAAGCGGGAGCTAAGCTACAGGTATGTGTGGGCATATAGAATGGTACAATGGACATTGGTGACTCAGAAGGGGGGAGGATGGAAGGCAAGTGATATAAGAAAAACTACCTATTGAGTGCAATGTACACTATTCGGGTGATGGGTACGCTAAAAACCCGGACATCACCTCTAATGAAGAACTACTTGTACCTCTAAATCTATCAAAATATTTTTTTAAAAAATAGAAAGTTGAATGAAAAGAGTTCAGTGAGTCTGAACATATCATAGCTCTCTGTGCCTCAGTTTCCTCAAATGTAACAGGAAGAAGGTGAACAAGCTAATTTGTATTGTTCTTCTATTCCAACATTCCATTATTCTTTAAGACTATGAACCTAGTTTTCCAAGTATCCAGACTACTGCCTGTGATGTAGAGGCATATCTTAGAGATTTCATAGTATTATTTCTATTAGACTTTGGACACAGATCCAACTCTAATGGACACTGGGCTTCTGCTGGGGTCTCCTCCATACCCTGTTTGAGGTTGGATGAGCTGAAGTTGGAAACTGAAAAGTGAACACAGGAGCCAGATTGTTCTCCAGGACTCAAAGCCCAAAGAGCTGAATGGTTCTTACTACCACCATGGCTCTCAGAAGAGAAAACAGTTCTCTTAGGGTTTATGCCAAGCAAGGGAGAAAAATAATGTTATCTGGGGGCAGGAAGAAGGATGAGATAGAAAAACTACACATAAATAAATATCAGTGATAACTAGCAATAATAATAATAACAGCTAACATTTATGCAATAAGCTAGGTACTTGTGGTCCACATGGAGACACATCACCCAGATCCTTCTTCAGGAAGGGCTTGCTGCCCAGATGCAGGGTAGACAATCTGTACACAACCCCCAGCTGGCCACTCCTTCAGGGTCTACCTCAGTTGCAGGCAGTGTCTTCCAAGCCCAAGTCACATCCCTTCTTGGGACAGCCCACATCAAATGACTTATCTATGCAAAAAATTAAATAATTGATCATCTCTACTCAACTCCCAACAGCTATGGAGGGCTATTCTAGCTCCAGAGTCTATGCCTGGCTGGTTGAGGCTTCATCAGACTTACAACACATTTTGACTTCTTTGTTCCAATCCTGTTTCCTAACCCTTCCTTTCACAGGTATGAATGCTTAACAAACATCTCGCATCCCAAACTCTGTCTCAGTGTCTGTTTCTAAGACACCAAGCCAAACCCACTCTAAGAGTCAATGGTTATAGTAAATACTGAAATCTAATCTATTCACCTAATGAAAGTCCCATTTCATTTTTAAAAAGAAGAAGGGAAGGAAGGAAGGAAGGCGGGCAGGAAGGAAATTAATAGAAATTGTGCACTACCTGAGATTCATGACTTATTATCATAGGCCTTAAAAAAATTAAATTTGTGACACTTTTGGACAACTATGGGAAGTAGCTGTCAGTGGTCAACTAAGCACCAGCCTGGATGAAGAAAAGAAGGATAGAAACTTCTCCTCTCTGTTCCCAGATTGCTAACCGTCCTTCAGGCTGTAAAATTGGAGGGAAAAGAGGGAGATTAAGGAGAGACTCAGGGTAAGTTGGAACATGAATCTTAGTATGGTCTGTCTGAGCTCCCAGAGGTTCCTTTGCCCTTTTGTTCTCTTTCAGTTTATGGCACCATATTTTTATCAGAAATAATAATAATAAGGAATATATATATTGATCTTTTACAATGAGACAAGCAAATGTGCTAAGAGTTGTACATGTATTATGTCACTTATCACTCCCAACAATGCTAGTGAGGTAGATAATATTGTTCAACAACTACTCACTCTCCCTTCCTCCTTCCATGAGAAAAGTATTATGACCTACCCCTCAATGCTGCACTTGCCCATATGACTTGCTTGATCAAGAAATATGAATGTATGCAAGCAGAGGCTCTGAATGGGATTGTTAAATGGTTTGGCTCATTTTCTTTTGCTCCTGACATCCAGAGAGCCACTGCCCTTTCAGCCTTATACTAGCAGAGTGGATCTGAACCAACTGTCAGCTAAGAACAGAGTTCCCATAGTTGACCTACAGACCCTTAAAGGAGAAAAACTATGTGTGATTATAAGCCACATAAATTATGGAGGGAACTGTTTGTTACACAGCTTTATTGTAGTAAAAGCTGACAGATACAAACATGATTTTATTTTTTCTCATTTTCAGATGAAGAATTTCAGGTACAGAGAAGGTAAGTAATTTGGCAAAGTTCATACAGCTAAATTAGTAGAGAAGCTGGAATTTCAACCAAGCAATAAAACTCTTAAATAGAGTCCATAGGTCCTGCTTTATATTGCAATGTTTGAGATAAGTATTGTGATTTCATTCTATGTGAAATGTTAAGAAATCTTTGAATTCCACCTCAAACTAAGATTCAGTTATTTTATTTCCTAGGTCTTTTTTAGTATTCTTAGATGATTATGCCTATGAATGGGTCAACATCTAACATACAACTACTGTGAATATTATAACACTACAGTGTTCAATTATATCATTGGCTTAGGAAATATGCACACAGTTTCCATTTCCAAAAGATATTGAGTTATCATTAAAAAAATACCTTATTTTCTTATCAATGGGAAACTCAGGGCAACTTCACTGAAAGAGAGATGTTCAAACAGGCATATCTATGGCTCTGTGTGTTAAGAGAAAGATATATAAGCAGGAATTATAACTTGCATTTAATTCAACACTTAGATTAAATAATTACTTATGTATTTTCTTTTTAATTTTCCAAAGGAGTGACCAAAAAATCTTTCCTCTTGTGATTCCACATTTATGAGCAAGCTTTTCCTATATGGTATTGGAATGTATACAATTAAGTCAAATGATTTATGTGAACATCCCCTGCTCCCTGCTTTTTCTTCTCATTTATTGAATTTAGACTACAAGAAATTCTTGAACCTTCCTGGGGAATTTCAAGACCCAAACAGAACTTCCATGCACACCCTTCCTCAGGACAACTCCATCCATCATCCCCTGCCATTGTGGCTGCTTTCACAGCCCTTAGTGAAGATAAACTTATGACCCAAGCTGGGAAGTTGGGGCTGACTCATGCTGAGCAGTTGAGCAGTATAAAGTGCATCTGGTACTTTAATTTATTCCTTCAGACTTCCCACTGCCCTTACCAGAAGCTTGTTGCCACAATCCTCCAGGTTCTTTCAACTAAAACCATTTATACACCTCGCTAGAGAAGCATAACTATAAAAGTTCCAAACCATTAGTTTAGATTCTTTCCAGACCCCTTCAGAAGGTCTGCCCTAAAGACAGTGGCATGCAGCAAATGACCTCAAAGGGAACATGCCACAAAACATTTACTGGAAAGATGACCTTGGGTGGAAGAGGTATAACAAAGAAAGGCATTTTACAACTCTGCCTCTAATTGTCTGAAATGCATTTTACCTCTTTTAGCCCATGAACGTCATCAACGACATCATGATGCTAATATTGTTCCCCTCACCTCCATTCGAGATGAATGCCTTGTCCTTTTATGTCTAAGGGTCTGTAATATGACTTTCAAAAGGATGCTGAAAAGATAATACATATTACAGCTGCAAAGTAAAACGAAATTCCTGCCGGTTTTATATACTCATTACGAGGTCCACTGCAGGCCTGGCCCTGCCCTTTGCATGATGGAAAATGCACAATGATGACGGAGTCTTCATCCCTGCGTTCAGGATGCTCACAAAGCCAGTGTTCATCCAGCAAATAATTGTGAGCAACAAGCTCAAGGTGTGTCCCATCCCTGAGAAAGCAAGCAAGGGCAAATTGATCAATTATCTTGATTTTGAGAACTTCATAGTCTACAGCGGAGAGAAAACTGACACTACATAATTCTCATACAAAACAGTAAGTTACACATGCCGAGGAAAGACCCAGGTAACGGGCAATGAGGGCATGAACAGAAAGGGAGAGTACTTAAAATTAAGGGGAATGAATTGAGGATACAATTTTCTACTGAGGAAGCCTTTGAGGTGGGTCTTAAAAACAGGATTTGAACTCAGGCAGGTGAAGTCCCTTCATTCTAAATAGAAGAGAATTCTATTCAAACAGGCATAGGATAAAAGGTGGGGAAGCAAAGGGAGTAGGTGGAAATAACAGTTGAACAATGATTTAGCAGGAGGAGACAGTTGGTGCTAATGCGAAACAAGATGGGAAATGTATATTGGGAGTAAATTCCAAGCATCCATTACCATGAGGCGCAGGAAGCTGGCATGTATCCAAGGTCTATTCTGCTGAGCTCTGGGTGTTGTGGAAACAGAATGGGTGATGGTCCAGGATACTCCCCTGCTGTAACTGGAACAGACTGCTTTCATCTAGTTGACATACTAAAGTTTCTGGACAAGATCTCATTTGGGGGACAACCAAGTATAAAACCACTGCTGTCAGCAATAGAAGCTTTGCAAGATTTTTAAGAGGGTCACGTGAGTCAGAAGACTGGATGCCAAAAGAAGAATATGGTAGCAGCAGTGTAGAATATGGATTAGAGGCAGGAGAGTACAAACTTAGGAAGGTGAATTAAGAAGTTATTGTAACATCCCCAGGTAGAGGTAGGGGGGCCTAAAGTCAAGTGCAGCAGTGTGGGAGGGGGGCCAGGCAGTTACAAACAGCACAAACAGGGCAACTGCTGGGCCTTGGAAGCAAGTGGGATATGGTTGAGGATTTTGAGTCTGGGAGATGGGGTATTATCACTATAAATAGAGGACACAGAACACATGATGAGCTCAGACATTGAGAAGCCAAGTTCAATTTGGGAAATATTAAGTCTGAGATCTTGGCAAGATTTCTAGATGGAAAACAACTTGGTAGAAATGTCTCGCAGGAAGTTGGGAAGAAAAATTCTCCGGATAAACATATACACGAGAGATGAGCACATGAACAGTTAATCATATACAGGGTCTCACTCTGTTGCCCAGGCTGGAGTACAGTGATGCAATCATAGCCCACTGCAGCCTCAAACTCCTAGGCTCAAAGAATCCTCCTGCCTCAGCCTCCCAAAGTGCTGGGGCTATAGGTATGAGCCACTGTGCCTGGCCAAGAGGGTATTTTTTAACAAAGTGCAAAAGCTCATTATATGCCAGAATCCACTTACTATTCGCTTCCCTGTTTTTTTCCTGACACCCGGTAGGACAGGTGCACAAGATTTGGTCCTGGACTTCTGTTCTTCCCATTCCTTATTCTTCTACTCAGAGATATCATTTACTATAACTTCAAATTCCACACTTCATATCTTCATTTCCAGCTCCATTCTGTTGCCCACTCCAAAGCCCATAGGTCCAGCAGCCTGCTGGGATGGCTGTTTGACTTGGGCAATCCCAACCCAAGCACAGCAAAGACAAACTCAGCTTCTCCTCTCCTCTTTAACTTCCTCCAAATGTCCCCATTTAAACAAGGACTTCAAGCTGTGCTGCCTCAGACTTGCCATAATTCTTGACACAGTTGTCCTACAACGGCTTTTTTCCAGCATGTTGTCCCCTGCTCAAAAACCTCTGGGAGCTCTTCAACATGGACAAAATAAAAGCCAAGGTTCTCGGCGCTGGCTTCAAGGCCATCCATGGCCATTCTTGGGTTGACCCCAAATTACCTTTCCAACCTCAATTCCCACTGTTTCTCTGCCCAACCCTGCTCCAAGGAGACCACCCTGCACTTAACATTCAAGCACCTGTATTCCTTCCCACCTTCTCAGGCATGTTGGCATTCCTTCCCTCTGCCAGGGAGCATCCCTCCCCAGCCCTTTCCTCCTCTGGCCTGTATCCATTCTCCAAGCTTTGGCAACAGCCCTGCCTTGTCTAGAACCCCTTCCTTGTCCATTCCAGTTCAGAAGTGGTTCTTCCTTTACCTACCTTCACTAGACAACCCAGATAGTGTTTCCTTATCTTTTTCCTCATGTATGATATGGGGGTTATACCTACATCAGGATTTTTTAATTAAATAAGGGCTCAATAAATAATTATTATCATTATTATTATATGTTAGACATTGGGCTATGCATTTAAGGATATACGTAGAAATAAGATGCTGTTCTTATGGAGCCAATGCAATGGATAACGTGTCTGACTGTGGATCAGAAGATACTGGCCTTGACATCAAGCAGCTCACACTCCAATGGGAAGAAAACAGAAGTGAACAGACCACTGAAATTCAGGCGGGAGAGTGCTCGAGCCTGCTGGACTGGGGAAGGGAGGTGCAAGTGATAGGACCATTCTTCGCCATCTTGTCTCATTATCTTTTCTAAGATGTCAGGCGTGACTCTTCTACATGAGCATAAGCCTTGGAACATATAAGTATTCTAGCATATTTTCCTGAATAACTCTTTGGAAAGTGTATCTTATTTATTTCTCTTTTTTGTGCGTTTTACTTTTCCCAGGAGACTATGTACTAAACAATTATATTTTCACAGAATAAACATTTTTATTCCAAGAGTCAGAGATTTTTATTCATCTGACTACACTTCAGAATAATAGTATTATTAATAGTTCAATATTTAACACCTGCCATTGATAGGTCCTCATCCTCATGTGCCTGCACATCATACACATACACACAACCGCACACACGAACACTCATCTCTAACTGCCCAATGCACATATACTCAAAGATATTTTTAAAAAGCATTAAATCTAGAATCAAAAAAAAAAAAAAAAGAAAGAAAAGAAAAGAAATTCTAGTCTCAGTTCCACCTCTAGAACAGGGATTGGAGGTGTAAATTATCCTGGACAAGCCTGAGTCTACTCATCTGTAAAATGGGTACACCAGATGTGGCTCCCAGTCTTGGTTGGTTGATAAGACTCCCATCCAGGGAGATTTGTTATTCATATTCTTGGATTCCAATCTTGACCTACTAGATCAGAATTTCCAAGGGAGGATCCTGGAAATCTGTCACTTAAGAAAGCACTCCAAGTAGTTAGAATAATCAGTCAAGTTTGAGAATCCCTTTCCCAATTCTGATTCTCCCCATATTAAAAGACCTGCTCCTTTTCAAGGAGCCTGAGACATTCTGGAGCCATGATCTGAGGCAGAAAGCACATTACTGCTCTACGACAGAAGCTATAATAACGGAGTCTCCCCTCCCCATTTTACACTCAGGAACACCCTTTTCTTTCACTTCCCAACTGCAGTTTCTGATCCACACAAATGTTTCAGCCATCTCTGATTCTTTCCCAATGGTGGTTAAGAGCAAAGAAAACACTTTGATTATTTTGATGCCTCTTAAGGACTTAAAGCCAGCTTTGAACATGTGACATAAAATCTCCTTCATCAGATAATACTGTTGCAGTTGCTGAATTCGGTTTGAATCAGATTCCTATCTCCAATTGTTTCACTTACTCAATTGTGTTATTTTTAAATCCTATTGCGTCCTCCCTGTTTACATAAAGATACATTTAAGGAATTATACTCAGCTTTACTGGCTTTGATGGAGCTCCCTTTTCTATAAAATGCCACTTGCTTGGGGCTTTCACTCAAACCACTTAAGAGGGAAGTTTTTCCCACTCTCCCAGGAGAGCTCCAGGGCTCTGCTTTGCAACCTTGAGAGTATGTGCTTTTCTGCAAGAGTAAAATTACCTACCTACAAGAAGTTCATAGATAGAAGTTTCCAAACTCTGAGCTAATTTAAGGAAAGTTGAAGAAATGCATATGTTCATCAAATACAAGCATGCTGCCTCCCCCCTGCATTATACGATTAAGAGCCTGTAGACAAACTAACAAAATCATCCGAAGCTTTAGGAAACTAACCTTTAAGAAAAAGAGATGCTGTGCATCCTTCTCAGCACAAGAAACCTGATCCCAAGGAGCACTATTTTATGATTAGGGACTCTCAGGCTGTGGAATAGGGTTGCCTGGCTCCACCTTTTGCCAGCTATGTAAATTTATGCAAGGTATTCACACTTTTTGTATCTCAGTTTCCTCATCTGATTAATAATAGTGCCTGCCTTTAGAGATGACTGTGAAGTTTAAATTAGATATTATATATAAAGGGCCAAAAAGAAATCCTGCCACATGGTAAGTACTCTGTGAGTGCTAGCTACGAATATGATTTCTCCTTGCAGGCCTTTAGCATTTGAGGCAAAATAAGTGAAAAGGGTTCCCTGTAACACATCTGTCCCACCACATCAGCAGTAGATAGCTGTCATCTTAAGTGTTTGCCTTTGTCTGTTCCAAGAAGCCTGTTCACCCAGGTGAACAACTGGCCTGGTCAGTACATGCTTCCATTTTCTTCCTCAAAGGCAGATTTGAAGGAGTCCCCCATTCTTAGATGGTAGTCACTCTTAATCTTTCTTTGCTCACTTTCATACAGCTGAAGGGACACCACTAGCTGGGTCCCAAATGCCCCATTCCAATTTACCATTGTGAAGTCATCTTCATAACTCTTGCACACCACAAATTCAGAACACCATTGCTTCAGCTCGTCCTTTACTGCCACTGTTCTGGAGGTGAGAGATGCAAAATCCAACCATTGACCTCAGTCACTGGCTTCCAGTAGGTACCCAACAAACACTTGAGTTATTAAAATCTTGCCCTCCCAATAGTCTAAAACATTATCACCCTTTCTAAGATTGTTTTTCCAAAAGGGAAAAGAGTTGGAGAGAAAGAAGAAAAAAATACAGTGATAGTTATACCTGTTGGAAGGGAGGTCATGGATATGAAGTGGTAGGCATTTAAATAGAATTCCATCTGTTCTGCAAAATTCAAGGCCTTATTTCACGTAGACGAGAAAGTATAGAACCCCAAGTTATATCTAGGGAGACACAGGACTACTCAAGACCCCAGATGAGTCATTTGGCAAAGGAGACTACTGAGTCAAATGGACAGGCACCTTTAAACAGTTTCTGCACCAGCAAGGCTTGAATAATATCAGCTCATCGGCCTTAGACCTTCATGAGCTCATTTCCTACTGAGCAAGAAGGCTCTGCATTCAACAAGGACATTGAAAACCAAATCACACAGAAAATCAATTGATAACAAAGCTTCCAGAAGGGAAAACAACTTATCACTAAAGTGACAAGACCTAAAATTTCACTGATTTAAAATATGGGATTTCAAGAGTAGGATGATTCTTACTAAAGTATGATTTAGAAAGATACTCTTGATTTTCTTCAGAGCCATGCATGATTAAGGAAAGGTTGTAAGTTACCTGCCTTCAAAAGTTAAAAAACAGAAAATCACTATTAGTGAAACTTAATGTTCAAAGTACATGGCATAGAGTTGGCTCTTTACGGAATTTTTATTACATCCTGTTCACTGAATACTAAAAACTCAGCCTGTTCCCAGAACCTATTATCACATTCAGAACTCTGATATTCAGAAGAAATGTAATGAACCTTCAATATTTAGCTCATATCTGAAGGGAGAGGGCTAGAAATGAACAATTCTACCCAGAAAGAATAATATGAATTATTCAGAAAATAATTCTCCATAATAGCTTAATCTTCTCTGTTTCCACATATTTGTAACTGATATAGCTCCAGGAAGTACAGAAGTTACACCCATGCTAGTTCTAACTGAAAGGACCCATAGTATTCTGGGAGTAGTCTCTTCTTATCAGTGTTACTTTGGGGAACACAGTAGTTTCTCAGTAATGCCAGTTATTGGGAGATCAACCAAATTGCCAATCCTCTACCCTAAGATAGTGGTTTAATTAATGTAAAAATTTCCAATATAATCTATTCCATTATTCTGAGGACATTAAAAAAGGAATGACTTTTAAATTTCATAATATCTCAATAAGAAAGCATTCTAGTTGTTAATTAGAAGGTTTTCTAATCATTAATAATAAGTAGCAAGGAAATGACATAGGAATTAAATTTTATTTATGCAGAATTTGTTTACAGAATACTTACTTTCTTGCCTGATCTATGTTCTAGATAGAAACACAATTGATTATGCTTGATTCTATTTTCCATTCTCTTTCTTTGTGTTTCTGATGGCCATCTCTGTCACCAGAGATGTGCCACAAAGGAAAACCAGGTATTTTCTTGGTCTGGCTAAACATGGCACAGTTGGCACATGGATAAAGAAGGTAACTATGGAAACATGAACATAAACAGCACAAAATTTTGCAGGCAAAAAAAAAAATGCATCTCAGACATCTAAACAATTTGTTACTTAGAGAAAAGAAAAAATAAACTGATTATAGATTTTGGAAGAGCAAAGAAGAGAAATGGTTAAAGGAACAGAGATTGGCCCCTCAGGGTGGTTGAGTAATACATGGAGTGTTATTAGATCAAAGTTTTCTATCTCCAAGGAGAAAACAACCAAAAATTGGCTTTAAGTCAGTCCAGAAAGATGTCAGCTTAGCTTTTAGGATGAATTCTTGATGTATAAGTTGATACGTATCCTATTAGGTTACAAAGAGAAGTCTTGTAATCTCCCTCCCAGGAGATACCCCAGACTGGGAATGTCTAATAATGCGCATGACCGTTTCAAGTGGCCGATTCACCCAGAGCCACAGGAACACACTGGAAGACTTCTCGAGGTCCTTAGAGGCTAATAAAACAAACATGAGGGTATAGAAATGATTGCTCTCCCCCACGTCCAGCAGTTTTAGCAAATTCCAAATGCTTTCCCTTCATACAAATGAGGTTAACAGCAAGAACCAATTTTACAAGGACATTTTACAACCAATCAGCCCCTCATGGAATGAGATAAATACCTGCTTTTTTCTTAATATGGTAAGTGGCTGGTGCAAATTAAAAAAAAAAAATAGGTAAAAACCAAGAGCTGCCTGCAGACAACCATGTAAAATCGTCAGCATTTCAGGAAGAAAGTGAGTGGATCTAGCATGGACACAGGGAAATTTCACTGAATTCTTTAACCAAAGTCAATCTGCCACATGGAGGAAATGCAGGATCAGCCTTAATACTTTTGGTCCCAAGGGAAAGTCGTATGGTTGCCAGGAAAAAAAAAAAAAAAAAAAGAACAGAGAGAATTATCTCCTTTTCTGTTCTTGCAGTGAACAGTGAGCTGAGCAGTGGGTCCCATTCAGAGGCCTGCAGAGAGAAAGCCTGCTGCTCACTCCCCCACCTCTCAGCTGAGACGTGCTCCTCCACACAAGAAAGTAGGTGCACGTGGTCCACAGACGTTTAGCAACAAAAGAACTTGAGGAAGCATCCAATCTAAAACACACACACACACCTCAAAACACCTCACCAGCTAAAGAACACCAGTAGCCCAAGGAATATTTTTTCCTTCTCTCACAAGAAAGTCCCAATCCAGGTAGGAAAACCCATGGCAGGGCAGTGAGTCCTCAAGAACTCAAGATGGTTGACCCAGTTTACCCTGCACTGGAACAAAACCTCCTGCTTCCTCTCCAGGAAGGCTCTTTTCAAAGAGACCGCAGCATCTCTGTTCAGAAAGAGATCTCAGTAATCTGCCTTAATTGCTGAGCTTCTAAACAGCTTCAGACTCCACTGCAATTATGCCTTAAAAACCCCACACCCACACTTTTTGTGTTCTAGCCATGGAATTTTTTAAGACAGTCAAATCAGAAATCTTGGGCCTAAATTACTCTGCCAAAAAAGTCATGTACATGGAAATAGAACTCCCTGCTAGAAAGCTGCAAGCTGAGGCTAGGTGTGTCACTGATCTAGTCTCTTCTTTGTTAAAAAAAAAAAAAAAATATATATATATATATATATATATATATATATATATATATATATCCTTCCCTTCTGCTCCTTTACTTCTTTTCTAGGTACTAAGTGAAAAAGGAGAGAGTTTTCTAACCCCCAACTTGTATGGCTAACTACTTATAAAACAATTCATATCATGTAAAATAACAATAATATCCATTGAAATAAAAAGGGAAAATTTTTTAACCGTTACTCAGCAGAGACAACAAAGGTGTCCCCTTTCAGAGTTGATAAGAGATCATGAGATTGAGATTCTGCACAGCACTTGGAAAACTAGAAGCCCTAGTGTTAGGACCTCATCCTTCTTTTAAAGCCGACAGCTTTGAAAGCTAGCTGGATCCAAAACTGGCTCCATCCTATGTTATGGTTTTGATCTACAGCACTCGGAAACAATTACTTTTGTAATCAAATACATTGTGATTATTTAGAGCCCCCTATGTCATTTACACTTACAGAAAAATAATTCTGAAACCATGTCAATATTAGAACAAAGCAAAATGGCCTTGAAAATAAACCAACCCTGCACAAAAGTAATGGTTTAAAAAAAACAACAACAACAAATAAAAGGAGGGAACCAGTATTTTTGAAAGCTCACAAAATTGGAAACAAAGTGAGTCAATAAAATTTCTTCCAAACCACCTTTCCCTACCCGTGGAAAGCATTTTATGAGATAATGAAAACCTCTAACATTGAGTGATGTGATTAAGTAATAAAGGGCTGAATTTTCCTTCCTATGTAACTCCACAGGGTGCTTCCTAGAGCATTGCAAAGTTCTAAATAAAGAGTTAACTGTGTGTTGGTATACCACCAGATTACAGGTGTTCGTTAAAGGAGATCCCACTGAGATTTTTCTATAGACTGGTAAAACAACAGCTCCATTCTCTCTCACTCTAATGGGCTGCTTAGTGAGCCCTACACTTCCTAGAAAGCTCTGTGCATAGCAGATATGGATGCATTGCCTGAGCCTCAAGTCTACAGGAAGAGCAAGTTTGCATGCTTGAAATCTCATGATTCACTGATCAGTACTATCTGGTTGGCAGAGCTTGCATGAAGGACCAACTTTCCCTTCCATATGCTTCACAAGAGACTGTGGCTCAGCCTCTACAGATATTCCAGTCTACTAAGAGAAGATGTATGGCCAACTGTCAACCCCGGGAATGCAACACTTAGAGGATGGTGAATGTGCTCCTTCCTGGGTTTAATCTCATCACTGTAAGGATGGTGCAGGGCACACAAGCTTGACCCAGACTGCTGCTCTGCAGGTTCCCGGTAACACACAGGTTAAGCCAGCCAATAAATCAACCGTCTAACCAGGGCTTCATCACCCTATACCCAGACTCTCAAAGCTTTGCAGCCATCTGATATTTCTTTAATGGGATTACCCTGAAAGACACAGAATTTCTGGAGCCTGTCATTGTAAAAGGACTGCTTCCAATAATATTTATGAGAAGGTGCTTTCACGGCTAATCCTCATATTTTTCTCCCAATATTCAAACGTTTTGTATTTTATATTCTCCTATCATAAAACCTTTGTGCCAATAGACATGTGTATATGGAGGGGGAGGTGTTAGTCTTATTTTTTTACAACTTTAATTTTGAAATTATTTCAAATCTACAGAAAAGTTGCAAGAATAATACAAAGTAATCCCAAATATCCTTTACCCATATTCGCCACTTTTAATATTTTTGCCATGTTTGCTTTCATAATCCTCTCTGTAGTTCTATGAGTGTGTGTATTCAGTTATAGGGACAGTTATTTCAGAGCCACGTGACTGTAGGCCACATGTATCATGCCCTTGCTCTGAAACACCTCAATGTACTCTTCCTAAGAACAAGGGTATTCTCTTACATAGTTTGCAAACAGTATGGTCCCCAAATTCAGGAAACTTAACATTGATGTAATACTTTTCCTTCTATGGACCATATACAAATTTCATCATGTGTTCCCAACAATGACCTTTACAACATTTACTTTCTGGGTAAAGAATTCAGTTCAGGATCACATATTTCATTCTATTATCATCTCTCTGCAGTCTCCTTTAACCTGGGAGCAATCCCTCAGCTTTGCAGTTATTTTATAGAATGTCCCTCAACTTGGGTTTCTCTGATATTTCCTTATGATTAGGTTCATGTATCACATTTGTGGGTGTAATACAACATAATGATGAGTTCTTCCCAGTGTATCTAACTCGGGACCCCAATACACACTTGCCCTTTTATAGCGATGTTAATTTCTATGACTTGGCTAAGATCTTGTCCCATTTCTTCATGGCATAGTGAACTGTTTTTCCTTTACTTTTAGATACCTTGAGATTAGATAAGTATTCTGTGGATGCTTCACTGAATCCACACCTCAAGATTTAGCAGCCATTAATGATTCTTGCCTGAATCAATTTTCACTCTGAGGGTCATATGTTTTCTTTTTCTTTCTTTTTTTTTTTTTTTTTCTGTGAGACAGACTTCTGCTCTGTCACCCGGGCTAAAGTATGGTGGTGTCAGCCTAGCTCACAGCCACCTCAAACTCCCTGGCTCAAGTGATTCTCCTGCCTCAGCCTCCTGAGTAGCTGGAACTACAGGCACGTGCCACCACACACGGCTAATTTTTTCTATTTTTAGTAGAGACGTGGTCTCGCTCTTGCTCAGGCTGGTCTTGAACTCCTGAGCTCAAGCGATCCTCCCACCTTTGCCTCCCATAGTGCTAGGATTATAGGTGTGAGAAACCATGCCCTGACTCATATGTTTTCTTTTTTAAGTTACATGTCAAGAACTTAATTCACTGAGCACCCCCCAGGGCAGGAGAAAGTTTTAGATTGCTTTAGCAATCATTAGGCTTACTAATTCGAGGATGATCATATCACACAAAGGGGAAAAGGTAAAAATACATACACTACAAATGAGCCAGGTTTGCCACAACATGCTTTTCTTTTATCCTAGTTTCTCCAAAAGAGTCCTGTCCCCAGAGGTGAAAGTCCGAATCAGAAATCACCACACCATCTTCCACTCCTTTGATTCAATATCAAGCATTTTTCATTATGATTACATGCAGTCGCTAGTCCAGGGCATTTCCTCCCTTTTGTTTAAATTGCTTCTAGAGTAAACATCTCAAAAGTTAGGACGGCGGCCAACAGAAGATAATCTCTCAGGGGAAAACGTTGGAATCTTCGCAATTTCCATCAGCAAAAAGCAAAGGAAAATGACAAGTTGCCATTCATGTTTAAAGAAACGGCATTCCACAGTAAAGTTTTCCACCTTTAATTCCATGAAATGAAAGTTAATCTTTCAACATGTTAAATTTTATATATGGCAAAGAAACCACATTGTAGCATTTCCCATGGAAAGAGAAACATGTATGCATATATTATACAGATAATTTACATACCCATATACTTTCCTTGTAAGAGGAGCTGCAGGGATCTCAAAAACATGATATATTAATCATCAAGATATACTACTTCACATAGAATGAAAGAAAGTGGAACCTACTGGTTAGGGAAATCTATCACTTATCACCTCTGGGTTTATCATTTTCACTAAAAATAAACATACTTCCTTGAGGACAGATGGAAAATGTGAGGTGACAATTCATTCTCCAGGAAAGCCTGTTACTTCCCAAGAGGCAAATTCTCACTTCAAGGTGTGGAATATCCACGTGCATTTAAAAAAAAAAAAAAAAACCCTCTCCAATCTATAGGCAAGCATGCCTACTGAAATGAGGGTTAGTCTAATAAAACCACAGTTTGATTCAAAATGAAGAATAAGGAAAACAAAGTGATGAGATCCAACATTTGTATGCTGACATGGCCAGGCCTGCTTCTCTTACTGTTAATCAGACTCTGGCAACATGAGTTAGATTTTTTTTATGGAAGGAAGATTTGCTTGTATTTCTGCCATTGGCATGTATTGGGTAAAAAGACTATTTCAGAATCCCAGCAGCCTGGCCAAATGACGAAGACCACACATCTACCTACAGAGTGCAAAAAATATTGCATCCTGCTATAAAGTGTTCTGTCCTATTGGATATTATTATATTTTAGAGCTGGAAGCAACTTAGATATAATTTTATAGCCTCCTCATTTTATAGGCAATTCAACAAAAACACAGCTTGAATACTGTACATATTCATTTAATACATACTTATATTTACTTAAATAGTTATTTGTTCAAAGAATGTTTACCAAGCCCCTACCTTGTGCCAGCCACTTGGCCAATCCCTGGATATATAATGGGGAACAAACCAGGTAAAATCCCTCCCCTTACAAATATTGCAACTGACTCAAGGAATTTATTATCGATAATAACATCATAGTTTATTCAAAGCTTTCATATAGATCTATCGTGTCTAAAAGAAATATATTGTGAGTCACACATGTAATTTTAGTAAATCCAGTAGCCATATTTAAAGAGAAAAAGGTGAAATTAATAATATACTTAATTTAACCAGATGTGCCCAAAATAATCAATATAAAGTTATTGTATAGTCAACATAAAGTTATTGATATGCTTTACATTCTTTTATCATACATTCTTTTATCATACCTAATCTTCAAAACCCAGTGAGTGTTTTACATTTCCAAATATCTCAATTCAGGTGGTAAATTTTCATCAGCAATATTTGATCTGTATTTAGATTGCATAAAAGTTTGCAGTTTAAAAAGAAGATTGATAAATTCAGGTTTTCCCAACAACTCTTAAAAGTCTTCAAAGAATTGAATCGAGCAGTTTTTAAATTTAAATTAATTAAAATTAAATACAATCAAACAATACAGTCCTTTAGTCCCATTAGCCCCATGCTAAGTACTCCATACCCCCATGTGGCCAGTGGCTGCCATATTCATGGTGCAGCTCTGAATGGTATCATTTTGTTTTCCTAAGAAGTATATGAACTAGGCATGGCAGGCATTACTGCCCACATTGTACATATGCAAAACAAACATGCCTGAGAGACAATAAAACGACTCATATGAAGCTGTACTGTTACCACTATGAACGGGCATCAGAATTCAATCCCAGGACTCTCAAAGCCTAATAATGGCATTTCCCCTATATCTCGCTGCATTAAAAATGAATGTGAGGAGTCCTAGTCTGTTCCCAGAACTGTTAGGTCACAGAGAATCATAAATGCCAGATTCATAAATCCGGACTTGAGCCAGCCCACCAGTAGCACACAGGTAGTCCAAAGAGCCGAATTTAGTCACAAATGTAGTTGGTCGCCCAGGCCCCATTTTTCTTTTAAAAATCTGAATTTGAGACCATTCAAGGTGGCTCATGCTTATAATTCTAGCACTTTGGGAGGCCAATGCAGGAGCATCACTGGAGGCCAGGGGTTCAAGACCAGCCTGAGCAATATAGCAAGATCCCTGTGTCTATAAAAAAAAAAAAATTAAAAAATTACTCAAGTGTAGTAGCACATGTCTGTATCCTCAGCTACTAGGAAGGCTGAGGTAGGAGGATCTCTTGAGCCCAGGAATTTGATGCTGCAATGAGCTATGATCACACCACTGCACTCCAGCCTGGGCGACAGAGCAAGAGCCTGTCTCTTAAAAAAAAGAAAATCTGAATTTTGGTAGGACATGCATTTTTCAGTTTACCTCAGACCCTACCACCTCCTATTAATCATAACCATGCAGCTTCACTCACTCACTGCTTTTTCCTGGCCCCTGATGCGTTTGAACTTGCAAATCCTGTGAGGCAATTGACAACATTAAGGTTTCCAAGCAAGGGATCCAATGCTGCTTTCAAAGGACTCTTCTGGTCCTCTGTGCCAGCTCAATTGGTGGCAGCAAAGATGGGAACCAAAGAGCCTAGTTTACTTGAGTACTGGCCTTTTTAAAATCTCTTTTGCTTCTTTCAGGTTTCTTTTCTTCTAGGATTCATTAAAATATTTTTAACCCCAACAGAATCTTCCAGAATGTCTAAAATTTTTAGCCAATGACTCAAAAGAAGCTTCTAGTGAAATGATAGAACTACTCATGCATTACACACACAATGAGCAGGTAGAGAGCTGGTCTCTACCTGCAGGGCCTCTGGATCACCCCCGAGAAAGGCTTTTGAGTTGAAGATTAAGATAAGGATTTTAAAGATGTAAGCATATCTTTTTGCCTTTCGTACTTGCCTGCTAGGAGGCACTGGACAAACCTTTAACCTCTATATATCCGTGTTCTTTTCTTGTCAAGTAAAAATTTATTAAAACAAAAGCAATCAATTAAACTTATTTTTACCAGTATAAGTTTATCAATTAATCTGACATCTCTATGACATAACATATTTATCATAACTTGGGAGAAGGTGAGAATTTGTTTAAGGCAATTTACTGGAAGAGTCCAACCATATGTTTCGTAATTCATTTCAGAGTCAGTTTTCCATATGTGAAAAAAATAGTCTGTTACTTGAATCTACATCCTTCAATGATTGTGTTGAGTAGGAGAATCAAATGCAGAGATTCTTAAACGTGACTGTAAGAGTTACAGGGTAGAAGGTGGGAAAGGGGCTTGATTAACAAGCAGAGATTCTAATTAAGCAGGTTGGAGCACCTCAACTCCCACAGGTGAATGGGAGGAAGAAGATACCTGTAACCATACTGAGAAATATGGATTTGTTAATAGCAATGGCCATAGGTCATGAACCTTTCACCTGGGGCAGAGATCCCTAGCCTTCCTGAAGATTGTTTCCCTTTCAAGATGTAGTAGTTTAATTGCATTGACGCTGAAAAGTGATGGTCTTTGTGTGTACTCTCCACCACGTGATTCTGCAGCCCCTCCCATCAAAAGTAAGAGTCTATCTCCCTCCCTTTTGAGTCTGGGCTGGTCTTGTGACTTACCTGTAACTGCAGTGGAAGGGTCAGTGTGCCAATTCCAACTGTGGACCTCGAGAAATATCGCATGTGTCTGTCTCTCCCTCAGATCCTGTCCCCACATGTGAACAAGCCCAGAGGAGCTTGCTGAGGGATGAGACTGCATGGAAGAGATCCCTACTGTCCCTTTCAAGGAGATCTTGGACTAGCCTACATTCAGCCAACCATCAGACATGTGAGAGATCCCAGCCTAGAGAATCAGAGCTTTCTATCTGGCCCACAGCTGGCCAGAGATGCATGGTGAGCCTGGCCAAGACCAGAATGGTATAGCTGACCCAAGGGCAATACATCTTACTGTTTTAGGCCACGGAGTTGGGGGTAGCTTGTTATGTAACAAATGCCAACTGATAAATAAAAGCAAAGTCCTTACCATCTGTTCTCTGTTCAGGAGAGTCTGAACGAGACAACAATTCCTAGGCAAGAGGAAATATATCTGTTGTTCCAGCAGATAAACCCTTGGCCAGACTTTTAGCATTTGATATTGCTGGGTTTTATCATGGCCCTACAGTTCTCCTAACACTGGAGGACCAAGTAAGTGATGGTCAAGGAGATGGTATAAGATGAGAAATGAAATCCATGCCCCAAACACTATAATAGTTCATAATAAAAATATCAAGTGACAGATATATATATATATATGTATATATACATATATATATATATGTTAGATAGGATCTCATTCTGTTTCTCAGGTTGGAGTGCAGTGGTACAATCATAGATTACTGTAACCTCAAATTCCTACCCTCAAGTGATCCTCCTGCCTCAGCTTCCTGAGTAGCTGGGACTACAGGTATACCACCATGCCTGGTTAATTTTTTAATTTTTGTAGAGATGAGATCTTGCTATGTTGCCCAGGCTGGTCTCAAACTCCTAACCTCAAGCAATCCTCCCACTTTGGCCTCCCAAAGTGCTGGGATTACAAACATGAGCCTCCATGCCCAACTTATTTGAAAGCATTGCAAAGATGGGTGAGATGGCTCACACCTGTAATCCTAGGAACTCAGGAGGCTAACTAAAGCAGAAAGATCATTTGAGCCCAGGAGTTGAAGGCTGTAGTGAGCTATGATCGTGCCACTGCACTCCAGCCTAGGCAACAGAGCAAGACCATGTCTCTAAAAAATAAAAATAAAAAGCACTTCAAAATTAAAGACTCAATCCCAAACTTAATAAAGGATTTTTTTTTAGTGTTCCACCAATATCTTACTGTCCGTTCACTGTAAAACAACACAAAAGACACAGACTTTATCCTTTTGAAACAGAAAGGAGACACATGTGATCTGGTATTTTCCATATTTCCTGTAAAAATCCATCTAGTCCATGTGAATTCCTCAAAAGCATTCAAAATAAGATCTTTTAAAGCTCCCCAAATGCAAAAGCAAATTCAGACTTTCCCAATAATTCAAATACAGCTTTGCTGAATCTCACTGCTGCTGAATTATTATAAGCTGTCTCGTGTGTCTAGAATCTGAATGTTAGAAAGACCAGGTCTCATAAGAGAAACACATCTTTAGGCTCCTAGAATATTCATCGTTTTGGCACCAGTTGCGTTATGTTCTGCTTGTAAAGCAATGCCCGTCACATAGGAAACTCTTGGAGCAGCGGGTCGCAGAATAGCAAGAACACCATATGTTCAGCAGTTCACAAGCACAATGGCCTCAAGTCAAGGGTGACACTTTGACTAAGAATCTCTTTACAAACTCTGCTTTACACGAATGTAATGGGTACATTACATTCAAAGGCGAAAAGAGTTACTTCTTTTGTTTGACAGATAATTATTTCACCCATACAGAAGCATAGACAAAGCCTGTCAAAATCATAGTATTTCCTCATCACTGACCATCTAAAAAACACACTAAAATAGAGACGAGACTAAAAAAAATCTCTTTGCCCATTAGAGCAAATATTGGCCCCACTGGTCCCTTAAGGGTTTCATAACTTTCTTAAAGATTGGCTCCTTATAATAAAACAACCAAAAAAAAAAAAAAACATCAAAAAAGCCACAAGCTAAGAAGTCATGTTATGTAGAATTTCATAAAGCTATGCATACCAGAAATGAGAACAGGAAAAGAAAAGCCATAATACAGACTCCAAGACAATTTCCCACACCTTCCAACAAATTTACTACCAGGTATAATTCCCAAGTGTTTATGATAATCCTAAAACAAGGAAAATCCTGTGGTTTCATAATCCTTAAACTTGGAAGCAAAGGTCTACAAGTCAAAATATGCCTAGATATATATTTGCAGAAGAGGGTTTTCTCCCCATTTTAGATTCAACCTGCAGTGGATCTGGCTTTCTGATTATACTGATTCTGACATTTGGCTGTTTTAATAGAAGCTTAGCGACTTCCAGTTCAAGTTTGCCAACACTCTAGGAGTGCCCTCTTAGTGTGAGCGGTCAGAGATGATTAACTGAAAAATATTTCCAAGTTAAACATTGATTTGCCTCTGCCTCCATTTATTCCTATCTCGGACGACCTTTCCAACTCTTTTTTTTTTTTTTTCTTTTTTGACAAAGGAAAGCAGGCACCAGTGGCTTTGCATTTCTCATTGAAAAGCAGAATTCTGCATTTGTTAGTTCTTATGGTTTTATCTTATAAAGAAATGAGCAGGGTATTGGGGCAATCCAAGGGAGACTATATCTTTGTACACAGACACACACTCACAAATACAGGTATATACACACCTATATCCACACACATATATACACAGGCACACATACACACAGACACACACACACACACACACCATACCTGTGACTTGGATGAGATCATTTCCACTATTTTTCATCTCAGTTACTATTTTATTTCAGCATTTAGTCCACACAGATTCAGAAAGTAGGAAACTAGCTTAGTTTATGAGTTAGCTGGAACCTTCTCCTCCCCATTTTCTTCCCACCTTTTAGGAAAAGTGTTACACATATTTAAGATACCTACTCTCTAGATTTCAAGCAACTATTTGAATCTATCACCAAATCCTGCCAAATTTGAATCTCAGACCTAATTCCACAGCCCACAGAATTTTCTTTTTTGATAGAGATCATTATATTAAGAACGAGTGAAAAATCCAGGTAAAGGAGAAAGAACACTATGCTGAGGTCAAAAGAATTAAGCTCAATTACCTATTATGTTGTTTCTTTATCTCCAATGTGCCCAGAACTCTCACAGGGGCTGACATAAAAACCAAAACATCTACACACATGAAAGTCTTTTTTTTTTTTTACTAAAGATGAATTTTATTTTTTATATTTTTCATATAAATATACCTTTATTCTAATTTTTAGTATCTTTATAGAATGTAGAATAAGTCTATATAGTAGGAGATGAGCAACAACCTACTTGGAAGAGGGCATTTATGATTTAAAATTATCTAAAATACCCCATAAAAATATATATATATACAAAAAACTAGGCCAAACACTTTTACTTCTTTTGCTTATGAGAAATTTCACTAAGTGAATATTGGTGGATGTTAAGGGATTATTGTTTATATTTTTAAGATATGAAATGTTGCAGCTTATGTTTATGTTTTTTAAAAGCGTTCTTATTTTGTTAAAGTGTGATAGCAATGGATAAAATTATACGAAGTCAGAGATTTGCCTAAAAAGGTTAGAAGGTTAAGCTACAAGTTAACTATGATTAATTATTAAATCTGTGTGAAGAGTACTTTTGTGTGTGTTGAAAAATATCTATAATATGATATTTTATGAAAAAAAATTTTTTTTTGCTTAAAATCTTCCAAGTATGAGTAGATTTGTTTCCTTTACAATAAAACTTCTTTGCATCTGATATTTCAAAAACATTTTCAGAGCAATAGGCATGACATGGAAAAACTGGACATTATTTCTTTAAACATTAAAACCAATTACAATCTTTTTCTCTATAGTCATAGCAAGAGTGTCCTAAGTTGTTCCTCTGACTTCACTCATTTTAACTTCAGGTTTCAACTTCTACACATTAAGCACTGCAATCTTACTCCACCCCTGCTTACTCCACCCCTGCTATCTTTTCTTAGTAATGGTCCATTCACCCTGTCTCACAATATGTTTTTCTGGGTAGGAGAGTAGGAGCAAGGCTTGTGTTGATTTAGTGTAGCCCGCATTCCTGGAATGTTAGTGCTAAGTACAGAATTTGACCTGTAACACAGTGAAGAAAGAGTTCAAATGCAAACTCCAAAGATATCCATCCCACAGAATAAATGCCAATAAGCAATTTCCTTTTCCCAGCCTACCAGAGATTTTCATCAGATAGCCCATAACAGACAGAACCCGTGCCAATATTTTATAACCCATAAAATTTCTTCAAGCAATTGTACAGATTTCCAGCCATCCTTTGATCAGTGTTTGTAACAGTGACTCCGCGCCCTCGCCTAAAAATGATTCCTAGATCTCGATATGTATGTATACAATGGAAAAGATCTGGCCTTCGGAAAGCCTCTCATTAAAGCGCTAATCTGTTCCACCACATTCTTCCAAGACACAGCGATCGGCATTCTAGCCGGCCTCAATGGCCAGCCCTAATAAGACTGATAGAAACAGCTTAAGTAATTGGATTGCTATATGGGATTGAATGTCTGACAACAAAAGATAGCCATCTCTATTCCACCACCAAATCTTTGTTCCAGCAATGAATTCATTTAGCAATGCATTTAGGGGCTCCTGGGCCTGGGGAGAAAAGACAGACTGGGAACACAAAAGCCAGGCCAGCTGATGAGCCCAGAGACACAGGCTGCACAATTGCAAAAAGTTAATTACGGTGAACAAAGGCAGCAGACGATGACTTGTTGAATCATTACCATAATCACATTACTGCACTGGTCTGCAGTTCCCAGCCAAGGGTGGCGTTGGCTGCTTCACATTCTGGCCATGTCCTTCCCACTCGTGTGCCACCTGCAGTCTATTGGACGTGGCTTCTTGGCTGACGTGCTCTTAACTAGCCCAGCCTGTGTGTGTGTCCTAGTCATTTTTCTTTTTTTTAATTTTAGTATTTTTCTCTATCAAAAGAGCCTGATCATAGAAAGGTGTTAAAGTAGCCGGTGTAGAAAACATTGGTGCTAAAATTATCTCATATTTGTCTCAAAATCTGTGACTTAGGAAAGCACTATCACCCATCAAAACATAATTGTAACATCAAAATCATATAATTATGTATATAACTTCAGATAGGTCTAAAAAGGATTAATATAAATTAAAATGTTAATTTGCAACTTGAGGTGAATCTGAAAAGGGTTAATATAAATCAGAATATTGATATCTAAAGCCCATCCTGGGGTAAAAAGCAGAAAGAAGCACCCATTTCAGTGATTCTGAAACAACATTGTCAATTAATAGTTTCCTAGAAGCTTTGACATAGTTCTTTCTTGACCACTGGGTATTCAGTTTCCTCAGCAGTATGACATGAATTATTTTCACTTTTAACTTCTCTGGGACAATTTTGGTTTATCTGGAAAAGATACCAGTCAGCAAGTGAGAATAGCATCTCATTTATAATAAACAAAGATGTTGCTCCAATAATCACGGCCAAAGATGTAGTAACGCAGCAGCAATAATAACAATAGAAGTAGTATTGTTAAAGAATAATTATTTTAGACAGGCCAACTTAAAAAGAGGATTCTAAACATTTCTAAATGAAGTTGTGCGTTAGTCATACATCATTCTGTAGGAGGGATCAGGGATCATTCATTCTGCATTAAAATGGAAAGAAATGGCAAAGCCAGGATGCCTTTGTTTTTTCAAACAGTGGCACCAAAGAAGCCCAAATACAAATGTCTTGACATCCACTGCAACACTCCACATCTTTAAAAAACATCTTTCAGCCAAGATTTCTTGCCCAACTTGGCAAAGAAGTAGAACCAGCTTCATGGTCCAAATTGCGACTTTGGATCGTAACTGAAAATACACAATCATATTTTGTCCAAAGTTGGCATCTTTCTCCCTTCTCAACTTATCGCGCTGCCAAATGGAGAGCACAGTCTCAAGTACTTGGAAATATAACCATGAAAAAGGTTGAAATACTTCTCACCGTGGGTAGAGAACACGTTTTTCACCTTAGTGTAAATCACGAACAGAACCTTAGAAGGGTTTTTACTCACACCTGCTAGGCAGAGACTTCTGGGTTCTTTGCTGATTTCTTTGAGGAGAAATTTTCAGGGGAAAGGACATTTCTAAGTTTCCAATCCAGGAGGTAACTCCTTTGATGGACATCAATGGTTCCCCCGTCAACACAGCCTCCCGACCCCACCACACCTGAAGTTACTCTGATACAATAGGCTCCCAATGCAACAAAATATCCCAACTACCTGCTTAAAATGCCTTTATTTCTTTTTATTTTCTAAAAGGGCCTGAAGTCACAATCTGTATATGAGACCATCAAGAACGATGATATTTGCCATATCCTCAAGCATCATGGCTGCACGGGAGAGGAAGTGGGTCCCACTGGACCCTACAGGAAGCTCCATCTGGCCCTCCCTCTGCCCGCACTACCAGGCTTCAGGCTCCTTCCATTCTCCCACTCTTTTCTCACTTACCACGCCCTGTCAGCATTGGACACCACCTTGCTTCTTCCAGGACTATGTATTTCTTCCTTCCTTCGCTAGACCATCAAGCCCTCGAGGGTAGGGCTGGTGTGGGTTATCACCTTCCCGTTCCTAGCACAGACTGGCATTCCACAGGTGTGTCGCTGACTGATTAGGATGGACCTGAAAACGTGAGACAGTCAGAACCAGCTGTACTTATATACAATGTAAATATGAATCCATGGCTTGCCTTCAAAGGTCATCACCAACTTACCAAGAAAATAATAGGCTTTCTGTTCCATTGTTTGCAGTCTTTCTAAATCACCCAAGGTGTGACGAGAACATGACCACAGCTTTGTATAAACCTCAAACCTGACAGCCACTCGCAGAGTTACAGGAAATGTGTGTCCACACAGACACATACAATGCCTCTGTCTCTGAGCGGTAAATACCGACAGCGCCCGTGACTAACGGTGAAATCACTTCTTTGCTGAGACCACGCCCTGGCTCCTCTCCTGGCTGCCCCTGGGACAATGCAGACAGCCATGGCATAGCTGAAAACAGTTTGACAAATGTCCCCTGGCCTCACAGTCGTTTCACATTTTGCTCCTTTCTTACCTATCATTCTCAGCCTGACCCTGCGTGGCACAGAAGGCTATTTCTTCTTTGCAAGGGCTCTAGAAATCTCTAACCAAAGGGCCTCTCTCTACTTCCTTGTGGCTCCTCCTTGGCCCTGGATGAAGACCTAACAGGAGCCCAGGCTGTTTCTGCCCTTTACCCTTCTGCCTGGAGCATTCCCAGGCCTGGCTGTCACCCACAGACTATCTGATTTTCTAGGCCTTTCCCAAGGCACATAGTCCAATGTAGATACTGTAAATGGGCAGCCTGAAACACACAGACCATATCAGGCCTGATAGTGAATTTTAATTACTCTTGCCACTGTTTGTTTTATAAATTTGTCCCCAACATTTTATTTATTTATTTATTTAGAAACAGAGTCTCGCTTTGTTTCCCAGGCTAGAGTGAGTGCCATGGCGTCAGCCTAGCTCACAGCAACCTCAAACTCCTGGCTCAAGTGATCCTGCTGCCTCAGCCTCCCAGTAGCTGGGATTACAGGCATGTGCTACCATGCCCGGCTAATTTTTTCTATATGTTAGTTGGCAAATTAATTTCTTTCTATTTATAGTAGAGACGGGGTCTCGCTCTTGCTCAGGCTGGTTTTGAACTCCGGACCTTGAGCAATCTACCCGCCTCAGCCTCCCAGAGTGCTAGGATTATAGGCTTGAGCCACCGTGCCTGGCCCGTCACCAACATTTTAAATCAAGATATATTACATATCAATTCAGCTGTCTAAACTGACACAATCACAGTTACACGAGTCAATGTTGTTAGACAAAGCTACTCATGAGAGGGGTCCAGGGAGGAAGTACATCTCTTAAAGTTCATGGTGGGTTGATTTCTACACAAAATGGTGCCTTTCAAAGGGATTAATCATGCCTGGTTCAATGTAGGGTGAGAACTAAGGGTCCATAGATATTAAATCAGGTCCCAGACTCAGACACTCAAAGGTAGGTGTTTTAAGGCCCTGCTAGAGGCCCTTCTCCCTCCCCAAGTCTTGTTAGCTTTGTCTAACAACATTGACTTGTGTAACTGTGATTGTGTCTGAACTTGCCTGGCTCTTAACCTAAATCTTACACCCTAGAAAGTTATAGCTCTTGTCTCCATAAACTTCTGGGAAAAGTAATGGACAATTTATAAACAATAGAATTAAAACAAATGTAATTATAGCCAATGGGAATTGAAGAAATACACTGAGGAAATGTAATCCATCAGCAGAAATTTTTTCAAGGTAGCCAAGGTCTAGAAAAGATAAATAACTTGCCTAAATTCACCAGCAAGAAGATAGTAGGGAGAAGACTCAACCTCTCCTTTTGTGCTTCGAAATACTGTGCACTCGACAGCACCATCCTCCATCTCTTATTGCCAACCCATGCTATTATTCTGCCTTGATCCCCACCCCACAATCTCTAGCAATTTGTGAACATATCTTATATCCCAAGTACTATGCTGGGTATTTTATTTGCATTTTTAAAGTTAATTTTATAATACATATACAAGGTTGTGTTACTATCTCCATCTTTAAGATGTGACAATCAAGGCACAGAGATTAATGAAATTCCTCAGGGCTATGTGGCTAAAAAATGGAAGGTATCAAAAAAAAAAAAAAAGATAAAAATGGAAGGTAGGGTATAACTCAAAACCCATGTTCCCCAAAATTATATTTCCAATGATAATCTTATCCTTCTCCCTAGAGATGAGCACTTTTATAGCGCTTCCTAAGAAACAAATCACCCTAAAACATGGTAGCTTAAAACTCCAACAACTTAGTTAGCCCATGGTGCTGCGGGGTGCTGGGCTCAGCTGGACAGTTCTTCTGCTGGGCTTGGCTGGGCTTGCTTATGTGTGTGAGGTTAGCTGGTATCTAGACAAATTAGATGGCCTCACTATCTTATATGGGACTTTAGCCAGGAGAGTCAGGATCACTGACATGATGGGGCCTCTCTTCACATGGTCTCTCATCCTCCAACAGGTTAGGCAAGGCTTGTTCCCACAGGGTTAGTTGCAGAGGTCCCAGGAGCCCAAGAACATCAAGAAAGGCAAGTCCCAAAGTACAAGTATTTTTCAATTCATGGCTTTGTGTCACATTTGCTACTATTCCACTAGCCAAAGCAGATCACATGACTAACCCCAGTTGCAAAAGGAAGAAACAGATGAGCACAGCTTCAAAGTTATATTGCAAAGGGGCACAAAGAATGGAATGGGAAGAATTTATGGGCACTGAAATGATATTTCAGATCATTTAATTTGTTTTCTTCTAGCACTTTTCTCCATATTTCAAAATAATATTCGTATATGGCTACCTCTTAAGTAATCAATTTTAAATACTATCTTCCAGTTTATTATTATGACAATTAAGAATTCACCTTTTGTTACCAATTTGCTTTCTACAAAAAAATTCCCATAGACATTTCATCCAAATTCTCTAAATGGTAACATTTTACCACAACTGTTTATATATATATATATTATTCCCCCAAATCATTTAAGCCACAGACATGATTCCTCTTTACTCCTAAATATTTCTGTGTATATTCACAAAGCCAAGCCTTACATAACCATAGTGTATTTATCAAAAATCAGGAAATCAATTTTATAATACTATTATCTAATCTATCTTGGGCTGTCCAATTTAGCTACATGTGGATATTTACATTAAAATTTAAAATAATAATAACTAAACATTCAGTTCCTTGGTCACACTAGCCACATTTAAAGTGTTTAATAGTCACACATGATTGGTGGCTACTATGTTGGATAGTGCAAAGAACACTGCATCACAGAAAGTCCCATTGATTAGTGCTGATTTATATCTTTCAAGCCCTGTTAGGATATAGTTATAGATGCATAGAGCTGAAACCGTTGTCTCTTACAGGAGGCCTAAAGGTAGTAATTACTACCTCCATTTTTTTTTTTTTTTTTTTTGGATAGGGAGACAACAGAAAAGTGAACTGGCTCCATGGCCATATAATAAATCAATGCTATAAGCAGAGACTTTTGAACACAAGTTTAATTGTTTTAAAGACTCCTCTTTTACATTTTATTTTGTGTCTTAGGTTGGATTCTACAGAAGCAGAGCCTGAGACAAGAATTTACATGCACATGATTGATTAAGGAAGAGCTTTCAGAGGAAAACTGGTAAAAGAATGAAGAAACCAGAACAGGGAAGAAGGAACCAAGAAAGATTACAGTTTCAGGCAAAGTCCCAGCCTCAGACCTATCTTATAAGGCATCCTGGAGCTTAATTTATACCACAGGATTTGCCCCACCTGGAGATAAGAGAATGAGGCTATCATATACCCAGACCTGTAAGTCATTGGCTACAGGCTGTGCCAGGTAGACATAAGCTTCCAGGTACTGCTGAACATCTGCTTGTTGCATGGGCAAAGCAGTGCTGGTAGCTCAAGGGCTGTCCTATGAAGAAAGTCCACAGTTCACACTTCTGGAATCAAAGCACATGCAGGCCAATAAAAAGGGTCCAAGCCCAACAGAAACCACAACAGAATATTTTGCTGTACTGTTCTTCATAAAATGTGTTCATTAAACATCTCCTGCTTTTGCCTTTGTCTAAATAAAACCTGAAAATCTAGCTAATTCAGTCTAAATGCTCATTTATTTACCCTGACCTATTCCCATGAGATATTTGCTTGACCTGCAATATCAGTTGAAGAATAATGGGTGGGGTGGGTGGGGCTACCCTTGATAAGGAGCGTAAAGTCAAAGGCCAGGAACCACAGAAAACAGATTCAGGGACATCATAGTGCAAACCAGTCTACTTGGAGAACTATCTTCTCCTGCCCTGTAATCTACCTGGACTGCAGAAATCCACACAATCTTGCTGAAGAAGATGGGGCATTGCTTTTATGATTTGAGAGTGTCTCATAGATAGAACTAGAGATTGCAAAATCTAGGAAGCTGTAAAACCATCAGGAACACATGCAGTGTACCTGTTTCCCTTTTTCTTCCTTTCTTTCTCTACTTACTCTTGGATATCTGCTTCTTTCTGCACATGGACCAAAAGTGCCTATTGCAGTCCCAGAGCCCATAAACAGTGCTGGCTCCAGAAGTACAGATGCTTCATTCTCTTGGTTCCTTTGTCTAAATTCTCGATCAGGACAAAATCCAATTAGCTCAGTTCCCATGTCAGGGGTTGACCTCTGGTCCAATCATCAGAGACCAAAGGAGACTAGGATTGCCTTATATAAAGGTCATATGAGAGGTTTGGGCAAGGGTACAGATTCAGTTATAGAGTAAGGTGGACTGTTTTTCCAAAAATGTCCATAGCAATATTTTTGGTCCCCTATACTCTTCAGAATTTTACCACTCTTGACTCTGAGACATGGGTCTGTACTCCCTCCTCTTGAATATGGACAGGGGCTTTTGATGGCTCTAATTAACCGATAGAATATGGCAGACGTGGTGCTACGTGCTATGTGACTTCCAAGGCTGCTGGATCATTAAAAGATACAGTTTCTGTCTGGTGTTCCTCTCTCCCTCCCCTCTTTTTCCCCCATACTCACCCCTTGGTAACTTCACCGCCATGCTGTAAGGAAGCCCAAGCCTCAAGGAAAGGTCAGGTGGCAGTGTTCCCTCCAACAGCCCCAGCCAAGGTCTCAGCCAACAACCAGCATTTACCACCAGATTCGTGAGTGAGGAGCCTTCAGGTGACTCCAGCCCCAGGCTCAAGCTGCTCTAAATGGCCCTGAGTTAAGCAGAGATGAACTGTCCCTGCCAAACTCTCCCCACATCTCAGATTCATAAGTAAAACAAATATGCCACTGTTGCTGGTCTTAGCCACTCGGTAGTGGGTAATTTGTTCTGCAGCCATAGTAATGTCTCAATAAGCTTTGGTGTTCCTGCCTTCTTGTCTCTCATTGAATTTGTGACCTTTAATTTCTGACCTCAATGTTTTGCTTTCCTTCTCTGGTCTTCTCACCTCATGACTACCCAAGCCAAACATGAATGCTGGGGACACGTGGAAATGCAGTCTCTTATTATTGATTATAAGCTTTCCATTCTGTTAAGGGTGATTTGAGATACTTCCCACCCAGAACATGTAAGAGACAGAGAGGAAAAACAAACAAACAAACAAACAAACAAACAAACAAACAAAAACCAAGTACACTTCAAGCAAAAGTATGAAGAACAATCAACAATAGAGATGTTCAACTTGGTCAGGTGTAGGCTTTTGAGATTTTATTTTATTGGTTGTCATGACAAACTATACACAGACAAATCTGTACCCCTACCCCAAATATCCTGAATGTAAGGATTCTTCTCTTGTCAGTAACCACTCAGATGTACCTTCTTGAGTCACTCTCTCTCCAAAACCTGTGGGTTCATGCCAGGAGCACCTCTTGCACACTATTCTGAAAATTCATGCATGATCACGCTGCAGGAAAGCTGGCAACATGCACTTCACTTCCTCTCTTACCACATTGGCAATGGTAGCACCCTGGACCTCACCCTACTTTATTTCTAAAACATCATTAACTCATTAGTCAATTGAGTTTACTTGGAGCTACCTCCAAGGAATCTTATGGTGGTTTTAAGACAAATATCCCTTCGGGACAGGCTGCCTTGTCTAGTGCAATAATTCTCAAAGTGTGGCCCCTGGACCAGTAGCATTAGCATCACCTGAGAACTTGTAAGAAATCCAATTTCTTGGACCTATCCAGACCCACTGTATCAGAAACTCTAGGAATGGGCCCAGCAATCCATGTTTTCATAAGCCCTCAAGGTGATTCTGACGCATGTTAAGAGTTTGAAAACCACTGATCTAGTTACATCCAAAAATCACATCACTGACTGCGGAGAGAGAATATGATAGAAAAAATTGTTTACTAGGCATAAAATTCTAACTAGGTGACTGAAAAGGCAAGGCAGGAACTCCAAGGCATCAAGGACACAGAAACAGTAGAAGGCAGCCAGTGCTCCTAGGGTGAAGAAAACAAGGGAAGCAATTGGAATGACTCCAGGAGAGCAGGGGCCCCACAGAACTGAAAACGGACCACCGAGAAGGATTCAAAGATCAGGTGGTGCTGTTCTCAGCCACTCCCATGAGCTGGACCCAGGCACCTGAGGAAGGGGCTCTGGCAGCTGGTGGTGGTGTCTCTAAGGGCAGGTGATGGTGCTGGTTCTGTGAGTGGTGAAAAACTTCAAACTGGAACCAACTGCTGCTACTGGAACTACCTGAGGATGCCCCAGAGAACAAACCTTGCTCAGGTGACGCCCACCCAAACAGGAAGGCCCTTCTCCGCTGCCCCTAGTCTTGCAGCTTCAGTCTAGCACCCCCTATTGGCAGCAGCTGGCAAGGCTGATCCGAGATTAACAGCGTCTCAGTTGCAGCATCGCAGGACCAGATACAGGAGGGTGGGTTTAGAGTTGAGAGACAATAGCTTAGTAACCGGCAAGATTATTTGGAGCTATCATATCCAAGGTATCCTATATGGTCTCAAAAGAAGTATATTTGGGGGATGTGCTTTGCCTAGAGATCTGACACCGAGCACACAATTGGGTGGTTTGCAGTGGCTCACTCACAGGGAAGGGGTCCTTTGGATAACAGGATACACTTTTACTGTCCTCTTCTCATGATGAAATGGCAGGGAATTCTTTCCCCCACTGCAGAGGATGACAGCTAAAGGGGGAATGAAATGGGACCACTGAATGAGCAGGTGTGCAAGGTGAGGGCAAGGAAGTGAGGCTGCTGGTGTCTCAGCTCTTTTAGTTGATTTCGAGGGTGAAATGTGCTGCAGAGTGGTCTTCCTTTATCTTCTGCACCATGGACATTTCCAAAAAGTGACAACTCCTTGGATTTCCATGGAGCTGGATGTTTCTGGCAAGCCTGCTCCATGGGTATTTCCTGAGCTTTAAAAAAAGAAACTCGCACATCCTTGAGGCCTCCTCTGACAGCTGGCAGCAACACCTCTGGTTCATGTTGTTTGTCCCTGTTTTAGCCTTGTCACCTCCCCCATCACTTGCAAGGCAGACAGAACAGCCAGTGGGGCTGAGCGACGTCTTTCTTCCACAACCTAGCTCTTTAAGGAAACAGAATAAATGATGCACAATAGAGAAAAGAACACTTTTCACTCTTTCATTGAAAGAATAGCTTTCAATGAAATTGAAAAGAAATCTTGAGAGGGGAAGAAAATAAATCATTTGTCAAACAGTGTAAAATAATGAAGGTTTTTTAATGAGAGTCACAGATGCCTAGAGATACCTTCATATTTCTCCATCAGCTCTAACCCATACTGCTACCTTGTGACCTCAACAAATCCCAAGAAGAATACTTTGAAAACTCCAGATAATAAAATACTTTTTACAGAAAGAAAATGAAGATAAAAAGAGGTTATACTGTGTGCTAGACCTTGAGCCATCTGTCCTTGGCATTTCCTAGAACTCCAGCTCTTCTTCACATTTGAGATTGATGCCTTCTGTAAATCCTAATGCTACCACTTGTCTGGAATGCATTTGATTTCATATAGAACAACTGCTTTGCCTCAGTTCACACCCAGTTCTGAATTAAAATGAATTGAATAGATTTATTATAAGATAAGCCTACTTTTCCTGTCCAACTTGCCTCATTGTAGAAAGGGAATAGACAGACTATTAAGGTTCAACATATCATCCAACTTTGGAAAGCTTCCTATGCAGTAGAAGATAAAGTGCAAACTCTTGATTCTAGCATTGAAGGTCATCCATTGTCTGGCTACAATCTACTCTTTCACTGTCCTCAACCCTCTGTCACCTAAATGTGTACAGGTTTATGTTCATAAGCCTTCTCCAACTTATATATTTCATCTATTTATCAAAATGCTACTCAACCTTCAAACCCCCCTCTGTGATGATCCTTCTCCAATTGAACTAGCCCACCTATGACCTTTACCCACTTCTGCACTACTCAGCATCAACCAATTCTGATGGTGAATGTCACTTCGCTGTAGAATGCCCATGTATTCCCATTGTTCCAAACATCTTTGCTATTCAGTGAGAATATGAGAAACAAAGACAAGAATTGTATTTTATACAGTCTCCTAAGCACCTAATACCTTTTAAATTTGGAGCATAAATATGAATGCATACATCAGAGTTCTTGGTTGCAAACAACAGAAACCGATAGCAACAAAAAAATATAAGGTACCTAGGAATCTAACAAAAGATATGCAAGTATTTTATAGACAATTCCTTTATCAAAGGGCACCAATAAATAACTCTAGTAAGCAAAGCAATATACATGCCATGTTCATGGATGGGGAGACTTAAAAATTGCAAAAATGTCAATCTGCAAATTAATATTTAAATTTAATTCCAGTGAAAATGTCTACCCAGATTCTTATGGACTTTGACAAACAGATTATAAAAATCTATATGGAAAAACAAAGGCCCAAGATTAGCCAAGCTGATTTTAAGAGGGAAGAATGAAGATGAACAGAGAAACTCATTCTACAAAATATCAAATATATTTGCATATAATGATAGTGATGAATATGGTATGTTATTGGCACAGGGATAAACAAAAATAAATGGAACAGAATAAAGACCCTTGAAACAATCCCATTCATATATGAAAATGTGACATGTAGCAGAAGAGGCACCACAGATTCTTGAGAAAACAAAGGACCATGTATTAATCGGGCTGAAGGTTTGCTTGTTAGACTGCCATCCTTGCTCTACAGCATACAGAAAAATCTATTCCAGTGGTATTCCATAGTGGACAAGCTATGAGGATCTGCTTATGATTTGAGGGTAAGGAAGATTTTCCTAACAACATACCAAAAAACACAAATCACAAAAGTAAAGATAAATAAATCACATCAGAATTTAACATGTGTGTATATCAAAAGACACCATTTAAAAACAAAAAAGTCAGAGGTGAAGTGAGCAAAAATAAATAAATAAAATAAATAAAAATGAAAAAGTCAAACCACAGACTAGAAAATGATGGTTTGGGGTTTTCTGGGTCTTTGGGTGTTTTTTGTTTTGTTTTTTACTTTTTTATTTTTTTTTTCATCTGCCAAGAATGAGCAAAGAAAAAGATATTTTTAGTGCTTGTAATGATGAAGAATCAGTGTCCAGAAGATTTAAATCACTCCCACAAATCTGTAAGAAAAAAAAAAACACATGATGAAAAACAAAAGGAGGACAAACATGTAATTCACTGAAGAGGAAATACTAATGTCCAATAAGTAATTTCCATAAAGTATCAACTTCACAAGTAATCAGAGAAGTACAATTAAAACAAAATACCATTTTCCAGTCAATTAACAAAAATTGGTAAAAAAAAAATGTAAGGGTGATAATAGTATTAGGAAGAATATGAAACAACAGGACACAATTGTTACACGGATGTAGGAATGTAAATTGATGCAACCACTGGGGAGAACAATTTGGCAATAGCCAATATATTTGAAGATTAATAAATGCAGTGACTCAAAATTTCAGCCTGAGGAATCTACTCCAAGTAATATTTCCAGGCAACGCTAAGGCTGCTTTAAGGGGCAAGTTACTAAAAATTACTCAGCGTAGTAATTAACACTCAACTCCCCTTCCTAAATAGAGGTAACAAAGGAGCTAGAAACTCAATGAAATGTCCACTTAACACTTCAAGGTCTTTAAAAAGGACTCTAACACCACCAAGTATTCATTCCAATGGTTCTTTAAAAATATAGGACACTTAACAATGACAGTAATCTTGATTTTTACATAGTAACAGCATCCAGTAAGCCACTTAGCAGCTCACCATCAGAACACAGATATGATTTAAATAGGCTTAATTTCCAAGATAAAATATCGTAAGAGCAGGTTTGTACCTTGCTAAGTATGAGCTGAGAGTTTAGCCTAAATAAATTTTAACAGGGAAAGGACAGCCTTGGAATTAAATCATGTCAACAATTTTAAATCTGGATCTCACCTGAGAACACCGGTAAATGGAACCAGGTTTTCAAGAATGAAAAAGGCTCAGCTTTTGACATGAAATGCTTAGAGACCAGGGTAATTCAGGTTCCAGTTTTACAGCTGAAATGGATTAATTATTCCGTCCACTTTATACCAAGAAAGAGAGGCAAAGGCAACTGCCAAAGGTAAACTAGGCAAGATTTCCAACAAGGGGCCTATCTTTTGTCCTTTGCTTTTAGTGGCTTCAAATGTGACCTGTTAAAGGTATACCCTCAGCCTCCAAAAAAGGGGAAAGAAACTATAGCTTTGTATTCCCAACTCATGTATCTTTGCTTGCAATCTTGCATTCAATTTCAGTGTAATATGAAGAGGCCTATTCTTTTACAAAAAGTTCCCTCTTCCCACCAGGCTTGTTTGTTATTTTATGTGTTTCTGCATCATTTGTAGACTTTGCTTTGATCTGCATTCCTCCTGGATGTGGGGTTTCCTTTTCAGCTACCAAAAGGAAAGCTGGTTTGTTTGAAAAATCTGTTTATTTGGATTTTTTTGCTAGCCTAAAGTTCCTATCTTTATCAGGATGCACAGAGCTCTGTGTCTGCCAGTCTCGGACATCACTTGTTTTCCCTCAGGAAAAGGCAACTTGGAAATAATACAACTTGCCCATCTGTATTTGGAATATTCTGGAGAAGAGGTTTTAGAGGTTTCAGTTTAAAGCTTAAGAAAAGTGATTCTTTAACAGATATATTTAATCAGCGGTGGCTCTTTCATGTTTAGACTGAGAAAACATTATTTCCGCTCTCAGAATTTGTCAGTTAGGAATTTTCTCAGCAAGCATGCACCAACTTGTGTGCATGACCAACTGCATCAGCCTTTACCGGCAATAACCTGCACCCTGCACAGAGAAAGGAAATCTAGGACAGTGTGGCACTGCACTTCTCATCTAGGCCAGCGTGGTAATGTGGATCTAAGAAAAAAGAAAGTCAAACTACATGAACATGACAATATCACACTGTCATTATCTCCAGAATACTTTCCTTTTAAAAGAAAAGTCAACACTTGACTCAGAGATGGCTCCTAGGTTGCAACCAGCATCCCAGTTCTGGTTGAGGGGCAATGGCTGCATGAGGAATGTTGAGCATATCAAGGATACTTAGGAAAAAGGAGCCACAGTCATGCGATTAGAAATGCCTTCCATGGCATGAAAGTGTGTGGCACACATAAGGGCATGATCAGATGAAGGCATCTAAAAGCACATGGCCAGTGTCAGATAATTGTCTTTGATGTGTTTGTCTAATGCATGGGGTGGATTCCTTGTTGAAGACAGGGCCCCCGGTTCCTTAAACCAACTCCATAGTCTACTACTTATTACCTATAAGTGATACTGGCTCTCATCCAAAATTCTTCCTACGAATAGTTCTTCTTAGGAAGACTGAAGCCATCTATAGACAAAACATAGGGAGGAAATAAAAAGGCTCTCTGAATGGAGAAGACAGAAGACATTCTCTCACATCCTCCAAATGCCTCTTTGAGGGAGAAACAGGATGTGTTCCCCAAGGACCTTACAAGACAGTCGACCTCACAGGGTGGTAGTGGCCAGGACCCTCTCTTCGAGGGGTAGCCAGAAGGATTCAATCTGGGAATCCAAACAAACTTAGGGAAACAATAGGCAGGACCAGGAAGGAATGGGAATTATTTGTCTGTTTTTAATAGAATACTGCCTTCAAATTGCAGCTTTGCTCTAGGAAAAAAAAAGTCACAGTTTTCTTTAAAGTTACACATGAGCAATTTCTGGCTTCAAAAGATAGAGATCAAAATAAACTCCAGTTGTTGTCTAAGAACCACCTCTTTTGCAAAGACACTGGGGCCTCACTCAATTTAGGCTGCGTTGGGACAGGTGGCAAGTCCACAAAATGGGACTGGTTAGGTAATACGGTTCCACACTGAGGCTTCTCAGCTAGACAAGCAATCACAGACCCCAAACAGGGATTAAGATAGACATGTTTACACCAAACTTTGGGCTACTCTAATTTCTCAGCTTGGCTGTCCACAGGGAGACCTTTGATTGAGTCTCTGAGAACCAACAAAACATTACACCCCCTTTAGTGACCAAACCCCAAAAGTCCACGTTGGAGGAAAACAGGACTATCGTTAAACCAGAGGGCTTTGTTTTGCAGAACATTTAGATTGCATTTTGCTCCTTAAAAAGAAAGGCATCTATATATGTTATAAGTGCTATTTATGAGGTCCAGAAAGAAAGTGAAGTAGAATTAAACCAAACTGAAGATTCTATCCTGGAAGATCAAGGAGAAACAAAAGAAGTCCTTGTGAAAAGTTTTGGTTTTGAGACTCAAACTTCAAAGGAAGGAAGTTCAACAGAACGGAAAAATTGTCAAAAAAGATGATTGTTAAGAGGAGGAGGATGTCTTCTTGCTCAAAAGTTTCCCCAGGTGCAAAAAAAAAAAATCATTGGTATACAGACTTTAAAATTTATAAAATTTCATAACAGATCTCACCTTCATCTTACACTTTCATATCTCTTGTGCTTAGATGGAACACAATATGAAATGGTGTCTCTCCTTCAAAGAACTTTGGCATCATACACTGTTTTCCACAAAGTCTCCTCCAAAAGGACAACATTTAAGTCATAATAAACTTCCACCAAGAAGCCCCCATCTGAGACTAAAATCCCAACTAACACCCCCTAAAGAATTTACTAAAGTTTAATCCCTTCCCTGGAAGATAAGCAAGAATGGGGCAGGGGGTGGGAGGATGGTGTCAGGTCAGAGCTACTCAAAGTGTGGACCTTGGACTAGCAGCAGCAGATGCCCCACCCCAGACTTGTTGAATCAGACTCTGGGTAAGGGGAGGGGCACAAATCTGTTTAACAACTTCTCAAGGTGACTCTTACGGATACTTCACTGACAAGCACTAAGCTAGAAGGATGGTAGAGAACTGTCTAGCAGCCCTCTGAGAGATCAACCCCTGAAGAACTTTGTAAATGGCAGGAAGGACATTGCGTGGGGGTGGGGATACAGTTGGAAGAAAGTAGGTGCCCAGGACTTTGGAGTGAAAAGGGAGGTTCGTAATTGCCACCTGTGCCTTGGTCTGAGGCCATAAAACCAACAAGGATATATTACCTTTGATCTTTGGAGGAAGGTGGGACCCTTCCTGCCACCCTTCTCAGTTTTCCTGCAATGCAAAGGAAGAGCAGCTTCAAGGGCCTAAGGAATAGTCTCAAATGAAAGCAGTTCTCACCAATTTGAGACTATCTCGACTTCACCCTTAGCTGCCCATTCAAATAATTGTATGGCTTATAACCTACCAGCAACCTCTCAAACGCACACACCAGTACCCTTTCTCTTCACTCATCTTGCTCTTTCCCAGGTGCATTCACTCAAGCCCAGGACTCAGCTATCTGTCACTGATCATGGCCTGGCCCCCCACCCACCATGCTATTTGCTCATGCAGAGTCAAGTTTCATCTAAGAGTCTGTGTTATTTCTCCTATAAATGCTTCCATTTCAACTCAAAGCAACCCAACAAGTTTTTAGTTGAGCAACTATTATATAAATAACCCCATTCCTTGGTTAAATTCTACCTCCCTTCCTCTGAAAATGTCATGCAAACACAGATTTCTTCATAGATAAATGAAACCGATAATAGTAATGGCAACACAAACACGTGGAGAGTTCACTATGTGCAAGGCACTGGGCTAAGTATTCGATATTATTTAATTTTCCCAGCCACCCTATAAGGAAGGTACTATACAGTGAGTAGGGATCTAAATTATCACATCATTAGGATAGACACTCAAATCCAAAATAGAACTTCTTAGACTTTTAACATGCGTATGAATCCCCTGCATATCTTGTTAAAATGCAGCTTCTTATTCTATAGGTCTAGGGCAGGCCTGAGATTTTGCATTTCTTACAAAATCCCAGGCGATGCTTCTGGTCCCAGAAGAGTGATGCCCTCAACCCCAGTAGCGTCGGTGCAGAGCCTAGGATGTCCCTGGGAAGGAAGGGGAGGTCCCGAATGGTCCTTTAATCATGTTATACATGCAATACAATCCGCTTCCATTTTCTCAGTGAAGAATTGGAAAAGAGAACAAAAGGGGAATCTGTATTAAAAGAATGAGCATGGCCGGGCACGGTGGCTCATGCCTGTAATCCTAGCACTCTGGGAGGCCGAGGTGGGTGGATTGCTCGAGGTCAGGAGTTCAAAACCAGCCTGAGCAAGAGACCCTGTCTCTACTATAAATAGAAAGAAATTAATTGGCCAACTAACATATATAGAAAAAATTAGCCAGGCATGGTGGTACATGTCTGTAGTCCCAGCTACTCGGAGGGCTGAGGCAGAAGGATTGCTTGAGCCCAGGAGTTTGAGGTTTCTGTGAGCTAGGCTGACTCCATGGCACTCACCCTAGCCTGGGCAACAAAGCGAGACTCTGTCTCAAAAATAAAAAAAATAGAATGAACATGAAGAAAAATGCCAAGGCCATATATTCTTCTTGAGAGAAAGGAAGATGAGCTGAGAGAAGGATTTTGGATTGCCTGGGAGACCATTATCTCCTCTGGGAAGCAACTAGGAGATACGGTCACCCGTTCACCAACTGCAGGAACACATGATGAGAATCTAGAACAACCCACTCTACCCTCCTAGTTAACTACCGTCAGGAAAAGGGAATGTGGAATTATAGTGAAAGTGGCTAGAAGGGCTGGGAGTTTAAAAACCTCTCTTCGTGCCTTTCATGGCATAACTTAATTATTTATTTTCCTTATTTACATATAATAAAATTTACTCTTTTTGGCCTACCATTCTATGAATTTTGACAAATGCATGCAGTCATGTAATCTCTACCACATTTGAGATATTGAACATTTCCATCACCCCCCAAATCCCCTCATGCTGCTCCTTGGTCCTCAACCCCTCCCTCTCTGTCCCACAGCTTTGCCTTTTCTAGAATGTTCCACAGATGGAACCAAACAGTATACAGCCTTTTGAGTTTGGCTTCTTTCACTTGGCCTAAAGTAGTTGCGATTCATCCACGTTCTTGCTCATATCAACAACAGGTGGATCCTTTTCTATTGCTGGAGTTCCACTACAGGGGTGTACCACAGTTTGTTTATCCAGCCCCAGTTGAAATCTTTGGGTTGTTTCATTTTTCACTGGTTATGAATAGAGCTCCTACAAACATCTGTGTACAGGTTTTAGGGTGAACATACATTTTTATTTTTCTTAGGTAAATATCCAGGATTGGGATTGCTGGATCCTATGGGAAATGTGTGTTTAACTCTATAGGAAACTGCCAAACTGATTCCCAAAGTAGCTGCACCATTTTGCATTTCTCCCGGCAATGGATGAGTGATCTTTTTGCACTGTGTGAGCCACATATTCCCCCCCACCCCCGGTGCTGGGACCCACGAGTAAGGACATCTTCCACTCAGGGATCTCAGTGAGGTAGTATGAGCCATCTGGGAGAAGACGAGGTCAGAGGTTTTGGGAAAGCCAGAGAGACTGGGCTTACCTCCCCCAACCCCTCCCAGCCTTGGGGCCCATCTGTTAAGGCTCTGGTGCCTCCTCCTTGAAGGAGGCTTTGAGCCCACCTCTCTCTCCAGCAAGTGTGCAATCCCCAAAACACCACCCTCCTGCTTTAGGCTTTGTCTCCAGATAATGTGACTTTGAAAAGAAGCCCCTTCCCTCCCCCCCGAAAAGGAGGCTAAGAAAGGCTCTCAGATCAATCCTCAGCAGATATAGGAGTCACAAAGCTCCAGAAAATCCTTTATTCTCTCTTCTGAGCAGCTGCTGCTGCTGCCGCCACACCCCGCACCCCCCCCCCAGCTCTGTCCCCAGTGGAAACCTGAAAGCTATTCATATCATTTAATCCTGTTGAAAATCCTCTTCGCTCTCTCTCACTGAGGTGTGGTCGGCCGAGGTAAACCTGGGCTTAATTCATATGTTGGAGAGCAGATGAAAGGTGTCACATGATTTGACATTCTATTCGGGAAACTGGCTCTTCCTTAATCTAGAAGCTTCCACTCGTAACCCCTGTTTGACAGTGGTTAAGGTCTTCAAGGAAAAGCAACACTTGGGCTTTCTTGTACTGTGCATTCACTTTAGGAAAGACAGCAAAAAAGCAGAGGCAAAGTAGAGATGGTTTGGGGGTGGGGGGGCTAAGTGGTCTTTAGTGCATCATTCAGCTTAAGGATCTACCAGGCTTTTTCACTTTATCCTAGCCACGGCAAGAGAACACGTTATGATCATTTTCCCCTATGACCAATTACGGCCACATATTTTAGTTCCCTCTCTTGTCACCAAGAAGTGTGAGATCTTATATTTATCTCCTTTAATTTTAGGAAATCTGGACATCAGATATTGTGAAGCTCTATGGAGACTGAGTATTGAATAGATTCAATTCTTATTCCACAACTCGTTGTTATGCATCACTAGCAACAGGCTCTCAGTCCTTCGCAGGCCTTTCAGGCTAGGAGAAGACTCCCACTAAGAGTTCTATGGTTCCTAGAGTGACAGAGAAAGCAAAAGAGCATGGGAAATTTCATCCATATCCCAAGAATAAATTCTTTCTGGCTTGTTTCAGGACCCAAACAGTATTTGGAGAATAAAGGATCCCAGGTGGCTAATTAAAGGTGACTTCCCTTATAAGGAAAATTATTATAAGAACCCCCATGAAAATCTCAATCCCCTGGCAGGCAAAATATTTATTAAACTTCTGCTAAATGTAGGCTGGTCCAGGAAGCACATGAGAGAAACGCAAATGTAAAGGCTATCCCGGAAGCCTTCGTAATTGTAAGGGACATGAAAAAACATCAGAACAGTGGCAGGGATATTAAACTTGCAGTCAACATGCACAACTTTAGCTGCACGTTAGAATCACCTGGGGAACTTTAAAAAATTATTGGTGCCTGGGCCCCACCCCCAGAGATCCTGATTTAATTGGTCTGGGTTACAGCCATGGTACTGAGACTATTTAAATCTTCCACCATGTAGCTAAGGTTGAAACTCACTGTTCTAGCTGAACAGACCATGTACTAAGCAAGGTGGGTGAATTAATGACTTTGCCAGAGCCTCCTCTTCCACAGAGGGTCCATCTGACGTGTGTTTCATGGTACAGGGGTCCAGGAAAGTTAGGTGAGATGAAGTTTTAGGACGCAAGACTGGGATTGGGAGTTGTGTGAAAAAGAAACTGAGAAAATGCCATATTTGACATTTGTCAGGTGGAAATTGGGTATGAATAATGGAGAGATCAGAAAAACTAGGGGAGTCGTTAGAAAAATATATTCCTTGAGGATAGTGCTTTACAGGTTAAGATTACTTTCATATTTTTCTATTCTTGCAAATATGGAGGCAATAAGTAAGAGAATAAAAAAAGAGAATAAAAGTCAGACTTGGGTTAGAATCCCAGCTTTGCTACTGATCAGCTCTGCAACCTTGGGCAAGTTACTTAATCTCTCTAAGCCTCGATTTTCAAATCTGTAGAATGGAAATAATAGTATTAGTACAAACTTTATAGTGTTACCATGGAGTTAAATGATAAAATTTAAGAAAACAACACTATACCTGCCACATAACTTAGGTTTATATATCTGTTTGCCTCAACCCACTCCTCAACCTACCCAGCCAATTCAATACTTGTGAGAACATTAAAGTCAAATCCCAAACCAGGTGAGAGGAATTAAATGGGTTAGGGGTGGGTGGGTGGTGAATGGTCAGAGGGAGAGGCAGATGACCTTGGTAATTATCTATTTTCGGGATATACCAGGTCAGTGACTCTCAAAGTTTGGTCTTTAGAATAGTAATACCTGGGAACTTATTAGAACTATACATTCTAGCATCCTACCTCAAACTTAGTAAATGGAAACTCCATGATGGAGCCTAGCTATTTGTAGTTTAACAAACCCTCCAAGTGACTTGATACATGCTAGTACGACATTGTCAATAATACCAAAAACCTGCGATTTCGGTCTTTATTAAAGGCCAGGTATAAAGCAGCGATATTTAGAAAGGTTTGCCGGAAAGCTAAGTCATTCTTTCAGCTTGTCGTTTTACTGGTTTTTAAACCAATATTAAAACACATGTGAAAACATGTCTGGTTTGGTTGTGATGTATACTGCCAGTAATTTGTACCTAATTCATTCAACAACTAGTAACAGCATTCCTGTTATGTGTCAGGCATTGGTTCAGGCTCTACTAATAGAATAAAACCTTCCTAAGTGGTGCAATCATCACCAGTAATTGGTTAGTTAATCAAAAACATTGTTTAAAGATGGACTCATCAAATATGATATGTAAATGTTTTACTTTAACATAAAGGATATAAATGGATATTTACCCATCTTTTGATCTAAGTTGCCAGTACTGCAACTGATCACAACACATCATTTTATAATTTTTATTCTTAAATTGGAATGAAAGTTCAAAGACAGAAAGCAATTTGAAAGCAGAATCCTTTAGATTTTTCAGATTTTTTTTCTACTCTCTTAAAATTGTCTTGGTCATATTTGTTCAACAAAAAATTTATTTTTAGCTATTTACATTTATTTTCATCAAGTTACATTTAGTTTGCATAGAAAAATATTTTTGAAGCACTTATATTTCATCAGTTTTCTGTAGTGTTGAGTTGAATGATTTAATTACAAGAACAAGTACAACTGGCACATACAGGTTTGGGAACACTCCCAACTGACTATTGGAAAGTTTGACACCCCACCCCTCTTTGCAACAGAATTGCAGGGGAACAGGAGAATGCAGTCTGTTAACTGCAAGAGTTCTCCATGCTGTGGGGAGCGGTATTTATTAAAGAAGGGATAGGGAACGTTGGTCCACCCAGTGAGTAGTTTAAGTAGAGACTGTGATAAGAGTCTCTATCAGGAGCGTTTCAAGGAAGTCTGCAAATAACTTATTTTTACAGATAAGTTGGAATAGACTCAAGATTATTCCTATAATAATGCCAACTGACATTTCAGCTTGCTTTCTCATGTGGCGGCTACTGAGTTACGGTTGGTCAGCCTAGGCTATGATGAGTCCACAGAAGTTTACTAGTGGCAATTATCACTCATTGAATGCTTGCAAACTGACATTTTGTTATTCTGTTTTAAAATTTTACCCATGGAAGCTGTATCAGTTATCCAAGGCCTTAATAGTGCTGCATAACAAACTATCCCCAAGCTTGAATTCAAAGAACCAGTTGTTGTTGCTCACAAGTGTATGGGTTGGCTGGAAGGTTCTGTTGATCTGGGCGATTAGGCTGACATCAGCTGGGCTTGCTCACGTGTCTACAGTTAACTGGTACATCAGATGGACTCTGACCGGTCCAAGATGACCTGGTCTGGGACCACTCAGTTCTCCACACAATCTCTCATCCTCCAGTAGGTTAGTCCATCTTGTCCCAGGGCAGTGACAAGAGTCCTGAAGCCAAGCCCACTCCACCACCCCCAAACGCCTTTCTCTGAGCTGTGCCTTATTGTGATGCCCTCAATTCCTGGAGTGCATCATTCTAAGAAACAACTGCATTTCCTCAGCATTCCATATATGTAAGACCCAAGGCCTCCTCAAATATTTCTAATCATAGACCTGCACATATATGAATATCTTTCATAACAAAATTCCAGGAAATGCTTTGCTTCATTTGAGGGACTGGCTTATTGACCCTGCATGGATAATGTTAATCTTGCAGCTGGCCGTGTTTCCTTGGTTACTTTGGTTATCAGGAAGCTTAGTATCCAAAGCTCAACTCAGGTAGCATCTTGATCTTCCATCTTCAGCTCCATTTTCCTTGAGCTTGAAATTTATTACATTTCACTTATATTCTTCTATTGGCTTATCTATTTTACCTGAAAGTTGCTTGAAATCTTTTTAAAGAATATGCTGTTGGCTGGGCACGGTGGCTCACGCCTGTAATCCTAGCTCTCTGGGAGGCCGAGGCGGGCGGATTGCTCGAGGTCAGGAGTTCAAAACCAGCCTGAGTAAGAGCGAGACCCCGTCTCTACTATAAATAGAAAGAAATTAATTGGCCAACTAATATATATATATAGAAAAAATTAGCCAGGCATGGTGGCGCATGCCTGTAGTCCCAGCTACTTGGGAGGCTGAGGCAAAAGGATTGCTTGAGCCCAGGAGTTTGAGGTTGCTGTGAGCTAGGCTGACGCCACGGCACTCACTTTAGCCTAGGCAATAAAGCGAGACTCTGTCTCAAAAAAAAAAAAATATGCTGTTATATAAATATATCCTTAGATAAATAACTGATAAATTCCCATTATGAGACTGAACTTGTAATGGGACAATCAAAGGTGGATTTGACTAATCAATATTTTAGCCAATGATACAATGTTTTAACCATTCAGAGGAAAGATCATTTTATAACTTCCACATAACTCCAAACTATTTCCATACTTGGTGTGGGTTAGGGACTCTTAGACCTTAATGTACATACAAATTACCCGAGGATCTTGTGAAATTGCAGATTCTGAACCAGAAGGTCTGGGATGGGGGTCTGAGATTCTGAATTTCTATCATGTTCCCAGGTGACACCAATGCTGCTGGGTCTCAGAATGCATTCATAATAACAAAGATTAGAGTATACTAACAAGCCCAAGGCTATGATCACCAGCTCTAGGACATTTAGAGTTGACTTACTTGCTGCAGCTATTTGGTAAACATGTGTGATTGATCCCTTCGAAGTCAGTTCGAAAAACAGATGAATCTGTGCAAAATTGTCACCCCTGTACTCCAGGTTCTGCTAATCCTCAATCCATGGCATCAACATTACATTTGTCTAAAAGCTGGCTCCGGCTGGGCACGGTGGCTCATGCCTGTAATCCTAGCACTCTGGGAGGCCAAGGTGGGTGGATTGCTCAAGGTCAGAAGTTCAAAACCAGCCTGAGGGAGACCCCTCACAACCCCGTCTCTACTATAAAAATAATAGAAAGAAATTAATTGGCCAACTAATATATATATAAAAAAATTAGCTGGGCATGGTGGCGCATGCTTGTAGTCCCAGCTACTCAGGAGGCTGAGACAGGAGGATTGCTTGAGCCCAGGAGTTTGAGGTTGCTGTGAATTAGGCTGACGCCATGGCACTCACTCTAGCCTGGGCAACAAAGTAAGACTCTGTCTCTAAATAAATAAATAAATAAATAAATAAATAAATAAATAAATAAATAAAAGCTGGCTCCTAGATTTTCCTTGTGTTTATAGACCTAAATTTCCACTCCATCCACATATTTTGCCATGGCCATAGAGATGAGGTTCCTGGGAATTCACCTCATTCAACCTCCCACCCAGGACAGGAAATCTCCTTCTCTCTCCTGCTGCTGCCAGTGGTTCACGGCAGCCTCTGCTTGATAACCATCAGGAACTATCTCCAGGGAAGCCTGTTACATTAAGGAATGGCTCTTATGAAAACAAAGTTTGTTTTTCTGCTGAGTCAAAATCAACTTCCTTGTAACCTCCACCCATTGAGTCTTGTCTGCCATTTGCAGCTCTTCAAGTTGGCTCTATACTCAAGTCAGCCTTCCCATCACTGCAGAGAGCTGCTGAGCTTCCTTTTCCCTCTTCTACAATAGATCCCCTCAATCCCTCAACTGCCCTGCTTAAAGCTGTATGTTTTTAAACTTTTCACCACCCTTTTCTGAGCATGGCTCACTTAGTCCATATTCTCTTTAAAAAATGGTGCCTAGTATATACTCAAATATATTAGTACACCCATGTTCATAGCAGCATTATTTACAATAGCAAAAAGGTAGAAACAATTCAAGTGTCCATCCATGGGTGAATGAATACACAAAATATAATCTAAACATACAATGGAATATTATTCAGCCTTAAAAAGGGCATTCTGACACATGCTACAACATGGATGAATTTGAGGACACTGCTAAGTGAGATAAACCACTCACAAAGGGACAGATATTATATGATTCCACTTACATGAGGTACCTAGCATGATCAAATTCATAAAGACAGAAAGTAGTATGGTAGTTGCCAGGGGCTGGGATTGGGGGAGGAAGCTAAAAAGGTATGGTTATTTCATGAGTATAGAGTTTCAGTTTTGCAAGATGAAAAAGTTCTGGAGATTGTTGCAGAAACGTGAATACGCTGAATGCTGCCAAATTTAAAAATGGTTAGTATGGTAAATTTTATGTTATGTGTATTTTACTATAATTTTAAAAAAAATGCACGGAGCTGAACAGAATCTTCCAGATGTGTTAAGGCTACTGCAGAATATGCTGGGGCTATTATTTTTCCTTGACAGACAACCCCCACATTCCTCAGACTGTGGGATGACCAGCTCTGGGACATTTAGAGTGTTTCAGACTGCAGGCCCACCCCTTCTCAGTAGCTGCATTAGTAGCTGTACTATGAAGGCAACTTACATGTGTGGCTTTTTGCATGAATTTCTGCCACGATATCCTAATATGTCTTTGTTTAGCCATCCTTAAGTGCTCTTAGCATAAAACAATAATAGAAACAACTATTTACCTTCAAAATGAAAAATTAGGAGGGGCAAGGTGGCTCATGTCTATAATCCTAGCACTTTGGGAGGCCAAGGCAGGAGGATTGCTTGAAGCCAGAAGTTGGAGACCAGCCTAAGCAAGAGCAAAACCCCATCTCTGCAAAAAACAGAAAAATTAGCTGGGTGCAGTGGTATACACCTGTAGTCCCAGTTACTTGGGAGGCTGAGGAAGGAGGATTGCTTGAACCCAGGAGTTTGAGGTTGCAGTGAGCTATGATGACACCACTGCACTCTAGCCCAGGTGACTGAGTGAGACCCGATCTCAAAAAAAAAAAAAAAAAAAAAAAAAAACAGAAAAAAGAAGGAAAAATTAAATATAAGCTTTGGAATCATCCACTTTTGATTTTCTTAATACCTTCTGATTTAGAGGAAGCCATGAGTAAAGAAACCACTGGCTTGAGAACAAAGGTGTCAAACACAGACACAGTCTTGTAATTTATTGAGGACCATTAACCCAAACATGAAATTCTGTAATTTGAAGCGCTCTTACTTTCCTGCCATTGGCAGGTGTAATCACCTTTCTTTGACTTTCACATTTATGTGTGTTTTGAACTTTTCTCAGTTAACTAAATATATTTAGCTCTCTTTTCCTCAAGTTCCAACAACTACTTTTATTTATTTATTTATTTATTTTGAGATCTGGAGGCAGATTTCGGTTTGCATTTGTTTGGAAAAGCCCAATGCAAGCCAGATGAAAAGGTGCTCATAGAATGAATTGTATTGTGGTAGTTTCCAAATGCAACCTGCTTCTGGAAGTATAATTTCCAGAGCCTTTCAGAAGATGAAAAGGCTTCTAAGAGCTCAGTCACACTTTGCAATTATAGAAAATTGTTAGTTGCATTTAAATCAGTCAACTGTACAAATGGGCCAATTTGGTTTAAAAAAATGCTCACCCAGAATTTCTATGGGTCAAGTCATCGAGGTGCCGTTCATAGAACAGAAGATTCACTACGTCAGTGCCACAAAAAAGGAGGGTAAAGTGAATCATTTACAGGTGTTTTGCAAATGCCAATTTAACAGCAACTTACACCCAGGAATTTTTTTTTCCAAAAAAGACTTAACTCTAAGAAAAAGTACATTTTATAAGTGGAAATGTTCCCCCCCCCAGCTTCAATAAAACTATAAAAGATCACAAAGAATATTTGACTTTAACTCAAGAAGTAAAATGAGGATATTAGTCCCTCAGTTCCTGGATTTTGCATGTTTTTGGTGATTTTCTATCATCCTAACAGTTTTCTACATAATGACCATGAGACAGGATGGGGGCAGGGCAGGCAAAATCATAAATACCTGAGCTCAAGGCAAAACATGCTCATATAAAATTGCAGATAATAATGTAAGAAACTCATAATTTTAGATTTCTAAAACAATTCAGATCTCTTGTGTATGTGAGATGAAGCTTTGGGAAAAAATGGCTGGACCTACCTACTCAATTTATGCTTATAATATGGTTGGTTATGGTTAAGGTTGCTGTGGGAGCTATAACTTTACCCTGATTTTTGATGTCTAATTTGTTGTCTATAGGTTGTGGTTGGTTTTGGGCTCTTTGTTTATTTGTTTGTTTTGGTTTTTTGTGTAGGACATGAGTATCCTTTGGCCCTGCTGGAAAGGCACAGAAGAATATTATATTCTCAGAAAAGGACACGCAAATCTGTGTTAAATTCTCTGCAATGTTCAAACAAGGAATAAGGAAAATATCAGTAGATACTTCACATGTCCCTTCTCTACAGTTTGGATCATTCTCTCTTATTGGAGATCTTTCTCTCTTTCTATTTATTGGAATGAAGAAAGGAATTGGGTAGAAAAGGAATGGGGGAAAGAACTACCTTCCTTTCATTCATTACTACAGTCTACACCATCACTGTTTCTTACAAACACACCCTCTACTCTTGAATACTTAAGTCCTGTAGTTTAGTCTTGTCACCATATTCCTGGCACCCTGCACATCTGGCATACTAACAACTATTTTCTCCAACATTCTGTAATGAAAACGTTCAAACATAAATTAGAATTTTGCAGTGAACACCACTATAACACCTGGATTCTACCATTAACACTTTACTATTTTGCTTTAGCACATAGCCCTCCACCCAGCCATCCTCTCTAATCCCTCTAATGTTTTAAGCATTTCAAAGTAAATTACAGATACTCTTACACTTCCCCCTAAATGCTTCGACATTCACATAAGTAACTGCAGGTGGATATTTCTTTACAATTCTTTTCTCTTTTGAACATATAATGAAGTGCACCTATCTTAAATGTACCATTTAATGAATTTTGACAAATGCATACACCTGTGTAACCCAAACCCCTCTTAAGATACAGAACATTTCCCTAACACATCCCCAGAAGAGCTTCAAGCCCATTGCAGTTAATCTCTACTCTCCCAGCTCCCACGAAATCACTCTTGTGGTATTTTTTTTACCATAGTTTTGCCTGTTCAGGAACTCCACATAAATGGATTCAGACAGGATGTAGTCTTTTGTGTCTGGCTTTTTTCACTCAGCATGATATTTTTTAGATCATCCAGGTTACTGCTTATCACAGCAGTTCTCAATAAATATTGATTAGCTGATTGTTATCACAATGTTGATTTACCAGGGATTTCAGTTGATTAAATGTATTTAAATACAGTTAATGTAGCTTGAGTGTCTTTCATGAAGCCTTTCAGGAGTTCAGGACTGCTGTGTGTTGATAATTCAGTAAAGGTGGGGCAAGTTTGTAGAAAAAAAAAAAAGTGAAGCATCATCTTTTTAAACTTAAGGGAGAAAGATATCCAAGGATGGTTATGATTTGAGCACGTAAGACAGGTCAGACAGTAACTGACTACAAGCCTCTCCCCCTTCTCTCAGGTGTAGGCTAAAGGTAGCATTCTTCACAGAACATTTTTTCTGGAATGTTCCTTTACACTTGGAAGGCTATATCAAAGTAAGGATATGGGCTTGGCCTGTGGGGGAATCTCCATATCAGAGTTCTTTTAGTAGCAGTTCCCCATTCTCTGGGGAGTGGGGCTGAAAACTACCTTCGAGGAAGTAGAGGATAGAGCTTCCACTCAGTGTCTACTGCAATAAACGTGACTGGCTTTTTGGGGGAGTCCCAATTAGTTGGAAGAGCCCCAACAAAAAATTTTCAAAAGAATCCCCTCTAGCCACAACTGTCTTCTCCAAAAGTGGGTTCCCAGGCCCAGGAAGGGCGAAGGACTCCGTGCTATTTGACATGAGAATTTTGTGTTTATTTTATTAGTGATCTGACATTCCCGTTAGGGCTAACCAGGGAGTTTTAACCCCTCAGAAATCTATATTCCCTTTCCTACTAGTCAAAGGGGCTAAATTCAAGGGTGCATTGGAGCTGAACTCAGTTTATACACGGTTGAGATTGCTAGCTGGAGGCACCTGCAATCTCAGGTAGTTCACACCCCCCCCCACCCCAGCCCTGGTGAAGCCAGGTGGCTGGATCTAAACTCTTCAATTAAAGGCTTGACTCCATAGCCTTTCTGAGGGGTGTGTGGGGAACAGGGTACAGAATTAAAACAGATTCAGACATGGGGAACTCCAAGGAGTGAGCATTTGAAGACCATACTGACCTTTATGAATTTTTTTTCAGACACCAGCATTTTGCTTTTAAACCATTACATAGCACCCCAACTCAAGGATATTTGGGGGTAGAGCTAGGAATAGGACATAAAAGTTGGGGAAACTGGTATTTATGGAAACTTAAGTGAGAAAAGCAGATGGGATTACAGTTGACAACTGGATGCCTTGCATTTAGGATAACTGGGAGGGGGGAGGTTGGGACACATTAAGAGAAACACCCAGATCGGTACTGCCTATGCCAGCTGCTCACACGACCAATTGTAAACTTGCTCTGCTCTTGGATAAGTCTCTTCCAAAATACAGATAAATTCTTTCACCAGTGCTCAAGATGGGACACATTACTACGAAGAACGCACCTTTCCTAGGAGCATTTTTAGGGTCCTTGAAATGCCAAGATCCCTAAATCATCCTTGTTAGTTTTGAACCTATGTATATAGGTCAGTTATCTGCCTTTTTTTATTCCCCAGAATGATGAGTTCTGGCACTGAAAATATTGTTCATGTTGAGCCTCTCATCAAATGCAATAAGTAGATAACCACAAACACCCACCCTCCTATGTTCTCATAACTCAGCATGTTGGAAACTATTTTCCCTTGACTCGGTGCAGCCCAAAACGCCCTACAGTCGGGGAGGACTCGAGCCCCAAACCGGCTGCTGAATAGTCAACGATTTTCTGCGTGGGACACACCCACTATTAGGGCCAAAACTTTGTTCACCCTTGAAAGGTGGTCGATGTTTTCCTAAAAAGGTTCCCTCAAAAGCACAGCAAGCCCGCTGGGGGAGGGGCTGGTGGAAGCTTCGGCCAGCCCACGGGTTTTCTTTGACCTTGATTATGACCAGGAGTGCCGCTGTTAATTGCGAGGATCGCTTCAAGGTGGGAAACGGCATCGGTTTCCACTGCCACCCAGAGAAGCGAAGTTCTGCTGCTGACGATGATGGCGAGACGGTCCTTTCCAGGCCCATCTCCTTGCCACCCAGGGAGCTGCTCGGAGGCCGCCTACAGGTGCAATCCCGGCACTGCGGCCCCGGCGGCAGGGAGGGTGTGCAAGCCCACCAGCATCTCCGCCTGCTTTTAACCAAAGCCTGAGCGGGGCCCGCGTGCCCGCCGCCCTCTACCCCCGGTTTCCCCGCGCCTCTGCCTTGGCGCGGCTTGGAAAGGAAGCTGGGAGCCCTCCCAGGCTCCGCAGTCTCGGATTTGGGAGGGGGTGGGGCGCGGCCGAGGCTTCCCCTCGAATCTGCGGCAAGCCTGGCTCCAGGAAAGTTTTTCAAAGTTCCCAGCAGCGTCTGCCCAGGTCGCCTCCGCGGGGCGAGCAGACGGCGGCAAGCGCGCCAGCCTCGCCGCCGCCACCACCGCCTCTGCCGCTACCGCCGCCAGCAGAGCGCTCTGGGCAGCTCGCTCGCTCGCGGGAAGCGGGCCGGGCTCCCAGCGGGCAGGCAGGCCCTCCTCCTGGGGCGAAAGCCGCAGCTGACGCAGGCGGCTCGGAAGGCGGAAGCTGTCCCACTTCGACCGCCCGGCCAGCGCCGCGGCGCCTACACCTGGGGCCTGGACGGGCGTCCAGAGGCGCCCGGCCCGGGGCGCTCGAGGGGGCGGTCCCCGCTGGGGGCTCCCGAGCGTCCCTGAGCAGCGATCCCTTCTAAGTTCCTCCCCGGATTCTCCCTTCCCGCCTAGGCCCGAAGCCCCCGAGGGTGGGGGTCTGCATTGGGACCCTAGACGTCTACACCGCCCCGAGCCCCCTGCCCCTTCCAAGTTCCTCCCCGCAGTGCCCCCTGCCCATCAACGTGAAGGGGAGGGCCGTGCTCTGGAGGTCACGCCCCCTCATGAATATTAATAAACGCGCATGCGCTCTGCTCGGCGTGCTGGGTAGAGGTGGCCAGCCCCGGCAGCGGCTGGCAGACGGGCTCTCCGGATCCCTCTCCGAGAGCCGGGCGGGCACGCGTCATTGTGTTACCTGCGGCCGGCCCGCGAGCAAGGCTCGGGTTTTTTTTTTCTCCCCTCCCTCCCCCGCTTTCTATGCAGCTGATCTGAAAGGGAATAAAAGGCTGCGCATAATCATAATAATAAAAGAAGGGGAGCGCGAGAGAAGGAAAGAAAGCCGGGAGGTGGAAGAGGAGGGGGAACGCCTCAAAGAAGCGATCAGAATAATAAAAGGAGGCCGGGCTCTTTGCCTTCTGGAACGGGCCGCTCTTGAAAGGGCTTTTGAAAAGTGGTGTTGTTTTCCAGTCGTGCATGCTCCAATCGGCGGAGTATATTAGAGCCGGGACGCGGCGGCCGCAGGGGCAGCGGCGACGGCAGCACCGGCGGGAGCACCAGCGCGAGCAGCAGCGGCGGCGTCCCGAGTGCCCGCGGCGCGCGGCGCAGCGATGCGGTCCCCACGGACGCGCGGCCGGCCCGGGCGCCCCCTGAGCCTCCTGCTCGCCCTGCTCTGTGCCCTGCGAGCCAAGGTAGGAACCTCTCTCTGGGCGTCTCTCCCGGCGGTTCTTTCCCTTTTCTCGCGGCGCCCTGGACTCTGGCGGTTGAGCCCAACGAGCAGGCTTGGGAGCCCTTGGGTGCCCGACTCCCCGCGCCCAAGAGGCTGCACCTGGGCTGAGCGCGCCAACTCCCCCTTGGGAGCCCCGGCCTCGGAAGTGTGACCCCTCCAGGCTGGGTAGGGGCGCGTTCACTCAGCTCTTGCCCCGCGGGCAGTCGTCGGACTTCTCCCATACTCTTTTTCCATGCTTTTTTTTTGTTTTGTTTTGTTTTTTGGCTCCAGAATCACGTTGAGTCCTTGAAACTAGTTTTGCAAAATTATTTTCACTTGGCACCGAGGGCTCTTCGGGGCGGGCGGAGAGGGTATAGTCGCTACCTCCACACTTGAGGAAAACAGCTTTCTCCCGCGCTGACCTTCCTCCCTCCCTCGCCGGCAGGTGTGCGGGGCCTCGGGTCAGTTCGAGTTGGAGATCCTGTCCATGCAGAACGTGAACGGGGAGCTGCAGAACGGGAACTGCTGCGGCGGCGCCCGGAACCCGGGAGACCGCAAGTGCACCCGCGACGAGTGTGACACGTACTTCAAAGTGTGCCTCAAGGAGTATCAGTCCCGCGTCACGGCCGGGGGACCCTGCAGCTTCGGCTCGGGGTCCACGCCTGTCATCGGGGGCAACACCTTCAACCTCAAGTCCAGCCGCAGCAACGACCGCAACCGCATCGTGCTGCCTTTCAGTTTCGCCTGGCCGGTGAGTGACCGACTCCGGGGAGGAGGCCGGGCAGAGACTTGCACCCGCGTCTGGCCAAGCCCTGCTTTCGCGTGCGAGAGAGATTTAAAGGGCCTTGGCTTGAAACGAGGCGCTAACTGGGGGAAGTCTCTTGAGGTGGCGGGTTAGGGAGCCAAGATTCTGTAGTTAGACCTCGGCAGGGACAGCTGAGGCTGGTCCCATCCCCGCTGCTGTTTGCTTAGTGCACAAAAGTGGGGGGACCCCAGAGCGGATCCTGGGGCAGAGAGTTCCCAGGGAGGCTGGCTTAAACTTGCAACTCGAAGTTCCCAGAGTGCCCCCCCCCCCAGCCCCGCGCCGCGGCTCCCGAGCCAGGAGGTCATTATAGCTGGCTTCTTTGCTTTAACCCATGAAACCTGGTGCGCTGTGGAAGGCGACTCGGCGCGGTTCTGGCCTGCGAACGCGGTCCAAATTGGCAACCTCCTCTTTCCCGTGAATGGCCGGGAGGGCGGGTGTGTCCTTCCTGGAGGGTGTGGGGGGAGTCCGTTTCCCGCTGCTCCCCGGGAGATTTTGGTGTGTGCGGGGGCGCTCTCTGGGCTGAGCGCAAGGGCCTGGGGGCGGCCCGACGCAGAGGAGTTCTCGGGGGCCCCTCGCCCGGGCTGTAGACTCTGGAACCCTCGTTCCCTGCCGGCCCCTTCCTGCCCCCGCCCCCGCGCGGTGTAGCTCTTGTGGCCTCACTTCCAGCGGTTCCCGGGCTCTGGAACAGCTGTGTTTGCAAACTTCCCCGGGAAGGGCGGGCACAGGCCCCCGCAAGCCTTGGGGGCAGTGCCAACGCTTGGGAGGGATGGCCTCCTGGAGGTAATGCCTACGGGTGCAAGTGCATAGACCCTCACCCCCCTAGGCCGCCCGCAAAGTAGCTCCAGGCCCGGACCCAGCTGGCAGACCCTGCAGCGAGGCCCTTGCAACATCCCAAAATGGGTGGAAGGAAGATGAGTGCGATTGCAGTAAGGGGAGGAAAGGGAAATGTTGGGGGTGTGCCTTCTGCCTGGCTCCCGCTGTCCAGGAGGCATGACTCATTGCCAGGACTGGGGCTTGGCCCAGCCTGTGCCTGGAGAGTGGGTGGTGAGAGGGGGAGCTCGGGACCCCGGAGGATTGCTTTCCGCCACCACGTGCTCTGATGGGGTGCACTCTGCTGCCTCCTGTCCGTGGGCTTAGGCTGTGATTCACAGCTCGGAGAGGAGAGGGGAGGGGAGGGTGTCTAGCTAGGTTTGTGTGAAGCTTGGGGTGGCTCTTAACGTCCACGTTTATAGCAGATGGCATTATAAAGTGCCCTCTGCAGGGGTGAGATAAGGCAGTTATCAAAAACATGCCATTAAAAGGGGCTTTAGATATATATGAAAAACTAGAACAAAACACTGTGGTTTGTGAAGTTCTTTTGAGGTCCAAAGGCTGTTACTGTCGTGGGATTTCATTTTTAGAAAGTGTTTATCTTGTTTGTTAATCCCCTATTAGGGAGAACTTTAAGCTAAAGAGGTTGGCCACCTTTAAATCTGGCTGGGCCCGAGCTGACCGGGAATGCTGACTGCCCTTGAACGTGTGTTTGGAGTTTAGGGGGAAGGGGCCTGCAGGTGGTTCCACCCTCCTCCGGAGGATCAGTCCGGAGCCCCTCGCTTTTCACAAGACCATAAAAGGAGTCTTATTAGTGATGTGGAAAAGCAGCAGCCTGGCTGAGGTTTATTTTGGAGAATAGGGTCAGAGGATGGCTTGGATGAAAACAGGGAGGCTTGCTCGGTAGGCTGGCTGGGGAAAAGTGACCTAGAAGGTGTGTCTGTCTCCTTCTGACACTTGGCCAGAGAGTCCTGCATGGAAAAGGAGCAGAAATGGTGTGGGAGGGCAGGAGAGGCAATTGATTTGCATTTGCTGGTGCTCTTCTGCGGTTTTAGGCCCCACGGGTCACCAACCATGAAATACTCTCGACTTTTGTAGAGTAGGGGAAGACCCACGGGGCAACACTGAGAATGTGGTTCTTTTGAAGTTGGGCCAAAAGTGTGTGTCACTCATAAACAAGTCTCCACCCATTTGCCCCAAAAAAGCCTCCTGTGAAACATAAGCTTTACCTCCCAAGAGAAATTGGAGTTTAGGTGTATTTTATTTTCCTGACTGTGGTTAGAGAACCATGACAGTCCATAACTTCCAAGAATGATTCCAGGGAGAGTGTAAAACTTAAAGCACTTAGGTAGCTGAGCAAGGATTGAAGTAGGGAGCACAGCTTCATTCAATTTGACAATTAACTGTTAATAAGTGAGTTTCTTGAATGGGTCATCACTGAACTTGGCACAGAACTCAAAAGGTAACCAGAAGGATATATGGGTTTAAAAAAAAAAAAAAAACCCTCCAAACCACCTTGGACTCCCAACCCCTAGGCAGCCACAATTACCATTTGTGTTTCCAAATTTGCTGATACTAGAAGAGCTAGGGTGCAGAGTGCAGGGGTAGGTCAGTGTAGAAGGTCATGTAATTCATGCCTTTTGTTTGGAATTATGACCCCAATCAAGCCAACTGTTCATGTTCTGGAGAGGAAGAAGAAGAAATGATTTGGTCAGATATGAAATGCAGTTCACACTACAGTGTGCATGTGTGCTTCTGTAGAGGGGGGCCTGCCTGCCACATTGTAGGCAAGTATGTCCCGCTTAGTGTCCACTGCCCCAGCCCTGGGCTTGTGGTAGTTTTTTATCAGCAGCTTCTATTCACCGTACTGTTGCTGCACCAAGGGGCTTGACTTGAAGCAACGAGCCTGATTTATGATTCCCAAATAGGGGTACCAAGTGATAAGAACATCATTGTGAGAGGTAATTGGGCTTAACAAGGAATGATCTGGGAATAACCACTTATAAATCACTGAAATGGTTAATTTGCACCTCCCCAAATTACTGCTAAATCCCAGTAGTGCTTGCCTATTAAAAATGCATTAGGGTAATTACCACTATCCATCCCCAAAAGCTTTTTGGGAACCCCAGAACCCCAGTTAGTTGTATTGTTGCACTGGTGGCCCTGGGGTAGAATCAATCTAAGGAAACTAGGGAAAGCAATTGGGGTATTTGGGTTATTAACCCTGTATTTAAATACCATTGACCCTATTAAAAGATTTGCTGAGATCAACTTAATTTTTTTTTTTTTAATGAAAATCCAATGAAATGTGATTCTCGCATACAAGAGATGCCAGCTTTGGCCTCCTTGATAGTTAAGGCCTCGATGACCAGTTGCCAGGGGTTTGGGAATTCAACTGCCGCCACATTAGTCACAGAGTGTAACTGACAAGTCCGTGCCTTTATGTTGTCTTTTCTAGTCCCTGAGCTTCTGTAGATGTGTGGGCATGTGGAGGGCAGAGGGATGGCGTTCTCATTTGAGCTGGCTCTTTTCTGCAGCCAGTATTTGCAACCTGTCTGTGTAGTCAGCATTTATACGAACAGCACACGTGCGTACATGCTCAGAGCAAGGGACTTTTTGCATGCAGAGAAAACACCTTTTGCCCTAAGAAACCTACTTCTAACTAAAGTGAGGAAATGACATGTCTGGGTTGCAACACCAGGCTTGGGGGGGGGGAAACGGAGCTAGGCTTGAGCTCCTTCTTGAAAGGGCCGTACCATCTGCAGAATGTTGTTCCCAAAATGGAATCCCTATTCCAGGTACTTGGTTTCTAATATATGTATTTTTTGTCTTGCAGATATAACCTGTGCTTTCTTCCTCCCTCTTGCTTTGTTTCTTAGCAACTTATTCAAACCCTCAGTACTTAAATGAGTTTGCAACCCACCAGTTCCACACCCATAATTCTCTAGGGACCTAAACCATTTTTAGAAAGCAATAGAGCTTTTGACATAGAAGCTGTTGGGGGAGTTGAGAGGGTAAAAATAAGTCAGCAACTTAAAGGTTTTCTGCAACCTCCCAGAACACTAGCAATCTGAATGCTGCCTAAAATCTTCACACCAAATAGTGGTGCCTTCAGGGACCTTTCGGGTAGAAGGCATGTGGAAAGTTTAGCATGGAGAAAAAAGTTATTCACAAAATAAACAGAGCCAGGGCAACAAGGAGTCTTTCCTGTTCCTGATCTGAAAACAGAAATGCACACAGAGGCCTTGGCTGGATTCATAGCAGCCCCCAGCTCCATTGTAGAAGGTCCAGAAGTTGGCCTTAATGTCATGCTTCAAAGATTTCTTATGATAAAAATGCATAATCTCTTGGTGTGCATACAGCTAGCATTGTCGTCTATGAAAACAAGTATTCCTGTGCATTCTCCCTTGATAGATTTCTGGAGGCATGTCCCCACCATTAAACAAACAAACAAAAAAACCCTCCAAGATTAGGATCCAAGATGCTGAGAGAAGTGACACTTGGCTCCAGCTCTTAAATATATATTTTTTAAAAAATAGAATAGTACAAACTTAACATTTTCTTCCCATTGTAGGAAGATATATTGGGATGCGTGGAAAGTGGTGATTCCAGAATGATAGTAAGACATGGAGGATGGTCCTGGGTTCAGAAATGTCCCACCTTTACCTTGGTGCATGGGGCCCAGGAGCCATGTTGTGACTTCCTTGGTGGTTTCCAATCCCCGTGTGGACCGCAGAAGCCCTGTGGCTGACTTCTGTGTGTCAGTGACATCTATTGGTACAGTGTGCGTGTAGGAAAGAAATTCCACAAGGTGGCTCCCAGTGGTTAAAATGGGTACGTAAATAGTCAAACATTCAGAGTCCTCTACCAGTTCAGCCCAGTTTTTATGCACTTTTGGTAAATAAGTAGAAAGGCTTCTTGTTCGGGCTTGCTCTGTGTGAACAGGACCGTTGTGCTTGGCTGGCTTCTCGGTATTCTATCTATTAACCTCGCCACCCTTTTGTAACTGGTGCATTTAATTATCAGTGGGATGCTTTTCAAACAGGTAAGGGTAATGCTGGGAAAGGGGGTGGGGGCATCTCATTGAGAGTCTCAAATCTGGATATGAGCTTTGGGGCCCCTTGGTGAGCCTTTGAGTTGGGCTTTGATGAGAAAATCACCCTTTGTAACCAGATCGGGCTCTATTGACATGTCAAGCCCTGCAGACTTGATTGCTTTCTATGACTGAAGTCTTAGCTTAGATGCTATAGGATAGTTGTCCTTTCTCGTCTCACCTTGCCAAAACCCTATGATGGGTCAATCGTGTGCCCGTCCATGGACTCTCTGAAACCTTTTTTGTTTCATATGTGTTGTGACTGGAATATTTTATACTCTGGCCACCCAGACGCAGGCAGGACAATAGAGTTGGCCGAATTGACTGAAATGAGGATTATGGAGAATAATGGGGCCTCTCCAAAAATAATGCTAATACAGGGCAAGCGACAGGAAGCAACAGTTGAGTCAGCAGGGCGCAGGGCCCCCGACAAACCCAGGGGCCGACTGACTTCGCACAATGCCCGAGTTGGCACGTCGGGCATTCCCAGGATGTGCGTGCTGCTGGCGGGCCTGCCTGTCGCAGCAGCCTGGGGTTTTGGACGCCGCACGCGTGCCGTTTGGATGGCGGTTTGTTTGTGTCCGTCAGCTTGGCAGGAGGGGAGGCAGCCGCTTCTCGGGGCTTGGTTTGGCCGTCACTGTTGCCAGGAAAAGGAAGCTCCCAGCTGCCAACACAATTACCTTTGTTTCTTACATCCCCCTTTCTTAATGTGGCAATTAAGTGCTTACCGCTCTGCCCAGTGCCAAGGTAACCGCCGTGGAGTGGGACAGGGCAGAGAACAACCCTCCAGCAGCAGCCTGGGTAGAGGGCAGGAGGGAGGTGCGGGGGATCTGGCCTTGGGAGGAACCTGGTGGCCCTAGCCTGCCTTGGGGGGCTCTGATGCCAGGCCTCTCCTCCAGGTAAAATTCCATGGAAATCTCCCAAACAGCCATTTGGAAAGTTGACCATTCCTCTTCGATCCTGCAGGAGAAAAGGGGCACCCACTGCTGGGTTGACAGATTTCCTTAGGCCTGGGGCTCAGATGGGGCAAAATTATAACTCACTTTGCAAATCCAGACTGAAGATCTGTTGACTACCCATCCCTCCTGCTTTGCCCCCAGAGTATTCTGGGCAAACATAAGGAAGAAAGAGGAAAGCCACAGGGCTCATCAGAGGCTTAGTTTTATAGTTTGAAACCAAGAAAAACCCAGGTATTTGCTAACTTTTTGGTCTGTTTTTTGGCATGAACCTGTTAAGTGTGAACACTTGCCTTGCCAGGCCTGCCTGGGCCTGGGGATTCTGCCTCTGCCAGGGGTCAGATTTGCAGTTGCTAAGTGGGTGTGACTTGGGCAGAGTACATTGCTGACTTTTGTGGCCGGGTACATGGTTTAATAGCATGAGCTGCTCACGGTCTGGGGTCTCGGTGTCTGGATGTATATTCAGGGATGTACAGAGGTCAAGCGTGGGCCTGGGAAAAATTACAGTTCCCTAGCAACCAATAATCATTGCCAAATTATCTCGATTGTTGATCTATAGTGCGGGGCTGGAGAGGGAGGTGGTGAGAACGCCTCCTAATAGGAGCCTTGGAGGGAAGGACTCCTTTCCTCCGAAGCCGCCTCCTGCCCCAGGAGACCAGTCCTGGAACCCTGATCTTGCCCCTGAAGCAAGGGGGAGAGGAGGTCCAGGCTTTGTTGCCATCTCTGAAGCTCCCTGTCCTCACCCCATCTCCATCCCTGAGAGAGAAGGCAAGTTGTGGAAAACCGCCAAAAAGAGCCAGTCATCTGTGGCTGTGTGCGCTGTTGTTTTCCCTGAAGGTGGGGTGGTGTTGGTTAGCCACTTTTGAGGTCTTCCCAGCCCTGGTGAGGATGAGCCTGGTTGGTAGACTGCCTGGTCTTCCAAGTTGTTGTGCAAGACCTAAGGATGCCTTCCTCCTTGGGTATTAAGCGGAGTTGAGACTGTCATGCCAGCTCGGTCCCGGGCACCTTCCCCGGCAGTGGGGTTTGTGGGTATTATGTGTTTAGCGCTTGTGCAAGTCTGTCAAAACTCCTGGTATCAATGCATTTAATCAGAGGATTAATTACAGCAATATTGTTGAAGTGAAGGATGTGGGCCTCAACGTGACCGGCGCATGAAGGGCTTAATTATACAGAATCAGCCACACATCTGGCCTCATTTCGACTTGGCTCTTGCCTCAAATCGGTAGAGAAATATAATTTGCCACCCTTAAGGAAGAGTCCTGTAATTTGCAGGAAGTCCTAGGTAACTTAAAGAGGCTGTAAATACGGTATAACTTTCACTAATAAAATATTAATGACGACGACAATGAATTTGGACCTCTGGCCACTAACAGAAGAGGGCTGGGTATGTGCCCTGGCTTGCCCGGTTTTGCTTGCTTTTCTGAACATTTTCCCACAGTTATCAGTGAACGAAATGGAATCCTACTCTGCTTTGAGTATGAAACATATTTCGGCTGAATTCCAAGGCAGGGTCTATAACAAGATATTTTTATATCCAGAGACAACCTGCTGTGTCACCGTGAGAGCAGTAAGCTGGCCTCGAGTTATGAATGAAACTGGGTTTCTTTTTCTTTTTTACCTTTACCTTATACGAGCCTTCTCTTGGCAGCAGCGTGCTCCTGGTGGCACAACACAATATTATTTCATCAATATATGCTGCTATTTCCGAAGGATTGGTTTCTGAGGGTGGCAAAGCAGGAATGCTTAAATGTGTTCATATCCCTTTTACTCCCCACCTGCTTCGAGTATATTTCTCCAGCACTGGAGATAGCAAAAGGTTTATTTAAATCTTGGTGTTTGGGTCAAACTTGACCTTATTGTAAATCACGAATGAAGAGTTGTGTAAAAGAGGGAATTTGCTAATAGCTTTGGGTCTTAAGGGGGAGGCATACTTCTGAGATAAGCCTGGTAGATAAAAAGGTGCCTTCAGCATTGCAGCTGGCATCTTGCCAGTATCCAGGAATCTGTTTAGTTAGTGGACTCCGATTATTCCTGGAATGTTAGATCTTATTAACAGATAAGTTCATCAATAAATATAACCTGGAGGTGTGTGGTTATTTCTCCCTTTGTACTTTCTCCCCCAGGATCTGACCCCAGCCCACTGCCCAAGCAAGGTTGCCTTCTTTGTCTTACAGAGCCTCCTGCACCTACCCCCTCCTGTTTCCTAGAGTTACCTGATACTTGTGGGAGCCAGGATGGTCTCACACAGACAGAGCTTTCAAAGGGGTTCTGAAAAGGAAAAGGGGGCCTCCCTGGGGACTGCCCCACCAGGCCCCAAAGTGTAACCTTAGCAATACCCCCTCAGTACAAATACCTGGTTAGGTTAGCTTAGAATAATTTCTTTGTGTGGCTTCCCCCCCCCCCTCCATGCACTAAGGTTGGGATCTGGAAAGTTTTGGAAAACTCTATGCTAAGCACTCCCACACAGGGAGGTGGCATTTCCTGATCAAGACTTTGGGCCACCTGTATGCATGTTGACACCAGTGGGCTCCTGCCAGGTGAAAGGGGTCATTTGTCAACCTAGGGGGAATGTTGACAAAGAAGGGGAGTTGTTTTGGATTTAAACACCCAAGACCTCAATGTGATGGCCACTATAGAATTTTCACTTTGGCTTTATGGTTCAGGTTGGGGGTATGCTGGGAGGCCAAGAAAGTACAGCACCGGAGAGCCGACCCTGGTTTTGCAATCACTAAGCTGCTCTTTATCTGTCTTGCAGAGGTCCTACACCTTGCTTGTGGAGGCGTGGGATTCCAGTAATGACACTGCTCGTAAGTATCACGTTAATGGACTTTTCCCTTAAATGCACGTGGAAGTGCAGTGCTTGGCCAAGCAGTCCGAGCCGGATCTGTCTCCTCAGTACTTGGGAGAACTTCTGCCACCCACTGCCATCTGCTCCCACTATCTCCCCATCCCCCACCCAGGGCTAACCTGTCAATGGAATCTATTCCTTGACTTCCCCTAGAATTTTAGCTTGGAATATTAAGTGGCCAGAGCAGACTCCTAGTTAGCTCAGTCCCTGATTACGAAACCTAGATTATCTTTGGGATAGAGATCTTAATGGTTTTACAACTTTAAAACCGTGTAGACTGCTAAAGGATCAAAGTAGTGACTTTTTAAAAGTCCATTTAAACTTTAAGTGAGCGTTTAATCTCTCATCAGAAAGATAAAGCCATAAAGGTGGCGCGCTGGGCTCTAAAGACCGACCTTGAATTTCACTTGGTGGGCAGGTGAGCTTCAGGCCCGTCCGGGTTTCCCACACTGCGCACGACAAGCCTTTCATTGAGGCGGAATTCCAGAGCTTCATGGCCATTACCTGCCTTGTCCCCTTCTGAAAGATGGCTCTGTTTTCAGCACAGGTCACTTTTCAGGACCGCGAGGAGGGGGGTGGGTTTTGGTAGAGGAGCCATGGAGGATGTGTATGGAAATGGCAGCAGGCTGGCTTAAAAGTTGGTCTTGCTTTTTAACTGTAACTTAAAAAATGTTTTCCCTCCTGAGCCAAAACCGCGAGTTCCCTTTTTGCCAGCAGAGTCTGGCTGGTTGTCATTGGAAAACTTGAGCCACACTGAAATCTTTGGGGGCTGTGCTTGAGGAAGAGTTGACCCCCCTCCGTTGTCTTTGTCCTCTGCTATCCAGACGTTCCTTTTGCTTTTCTACCTCTCTGACCCTTTCAGTGACCCCTGTCCACTGCTAAGAGCACTTTTCCCCTTGCCTTGCCGTTTACTGACCCTGAGGATGGCGCATGCCCAGCGTGGGTGCAGTGAGGGCTGCTCAGCCGGCAGCTTCCAGCCGTGGCTGGCTCATCGGGCCACCCAGGGCCACCGAATCGTGGCTGAGCACAGGCGTGCTGGGGCTCCCAGGCTGTTTGAGTCACCCCTCTTGCTTTGACATCTTAAATCCTGCTCTTTGAAGTCATCCCTGCCTGGCGGGGAGGGGAGAGGCTTGTGAAAGTCCAGGAGACAAGCCTTCCTCCCGAGAGGGGCACCCATGTGCCACTGCAGGGGTGGATGGGAGTGGCGGTGACAGAGGGACTTTGCCGGCTTTGGTTGTGGTTGATGCCAATCAGGGTCATGGACACCTTGGTTCTCCCCTCCCTCCCTCTGGCACAAACATTGAGGATTGTGTGAGCGTTATGTCACTGTGACCTGCTTACAATGGTAACTAAGCATTAGGAAGATGGAGGTGGGGAGGGGAGAGAAATGGGCTCTTCTGATGATCTGGAGCAGGCGCGGTGTTCTCTTTTCCTCCTTAGCTGGTAGAACAATCCGATTGGCAGAGTGAACATCCTTGAAGGGTGGATCCTGGCCTTGTGACGAGAGCCAGGTCAGTTGTTCAGGGACATGCGAGAGACACCCCGCCCCAGCATCTGTAGGGCCTTTCCTGGGCTTCTCGTGGCCCCACAGGTCAGAGAGCTGTACCCCTGGGAAGCCAGCACCTGTCTGGCGCGGCCCTTGAGCGTCTGCATTTTCCAGTAGGCCCATTTTGGGGTTCTGGGGTGTTTCATCTCTTGCTGGGGGCAAGGGTGGTAACTGAACCCTTGGAAGGGCACGAGGAAGACTGAGGTAGGAATAAAGTGCTTTCTAAGCTCTACTTTGGAGAGAGGATGGCACAAAGTCACAAGGTGCCCATCTCGGGTCACTGAAGCTCCCTTGCTGAATTCTGATGAAGGAAGGAGGGGGTGGGTTTGGTGGGAGTGGCTCATCCACTTGCCTATTTGGTCTCTGTTGTGACGCTTCCAAAGAATCTCAAACTCGGCACAGTCAAAACCAAACTTGGGATCTTTCCTCTTCAAAAGCAGTCCTCTCCCTAGGGCCCTTTCTGGGTGACTGGCCTCAGTGTTTGAACACCCAGTGCCATAAGCCAGAAACCTGTAGGTGATCTCTGTGGCATAGATGCCTCTCTCTTGGCATCCATAGCTAGTCTTACCTCCAAGCTCTGAAAACCAACTCTTCACTCGATCTGGCTGCCTCCCACCATCCCCCCACCACTACCCTGCTCCAGTCACCATCTGCTCATGCCTGAACTCTTACAGGAGCTGCCAACTGGTCCGCCCATATCTTCTCTGATCAACCTTCTAGTGCTTTCTCCATTCTTCTGCCTTCCGGTTTTTTCAGAGCATAACATTTGATCATCTCCCTTAACTATGAGAAGCCAGCCACTCGGTGGCTTCCTCTTGCTCTTGGGATAGATCTTCATATGGCCTGCAAAGCCCAGCCCTTTCTCCCTGCCCAACTGTGTCTTACACACCATGTTGTTGTCCGTCATTTCTCTAGCCTTGACATCTTCCAATGCATAACTTTATCTGCTGCCTCAGGACCTTTGCATGTGCTGTCTGCTCTGCCTGGGATGTTTTGCTCCTTACTCTTCACCCTCAGCCCCTCCCAATGGACTGTACTCCATGAGGGCAGAAGCCTGAGGAGCCCAAATGGAGTTGGCTGCCCTTTGGGACCCAAGCAAGTTGTAAACATCCTGGCTTTGGATGGATACTAGAGGCAGAGCCCTGAGTTTGGGGACAGAATTCCTTCCAATATCAGTCCTGCAGTAAACCCTTACCAGCTGACTCTGGCCCGGATGAAGCCCGGGTGTGCTGTTCGAAATGTTAGCAGGTATTTTCTAAGGCTGGCCCTCCTGTCCTCAGTCCTCCAGAGTCCTTTCTGTTACTTTTCAGGACTATGGTATGTGAGGATCCAGATTTCTCATTCTCCCCCACAGCAAACAGTTTCAGTTTACTCTAATGCTTAATAGATACGTAAACACAAACAGGCACACTTGGGACCAGGTTTTCCTTGAAGCTTGACCTTGTTGGCTAAGGCTCCCGTCTAGGTTTACAGGTTGGTGTGGTCCCAGGATCATGCCCAGACATACCCGTCATCGCCTCTCCAGCCTGCAAGGCAGTTGGGGTGCTTCATGATCCATCTCCATGTTGGGGATCGCGGAGGGGCATGGTGATGTCCACTCTCAAAAGGCTGGACTTCCAGGGACCTACTCCAGATATGTCACAGTGCCCCAAGCTGATGGGAAGTGTGATTCAGTCAGCACTGGAAGAAGCAGGCGGTAGACTTGCTCTTTCTAACCCAGACATGCTCAACTCCCTGCTTTGGCTGGTGTGACGTTACTTACGCAGCTCTTTTAGCCCCATGGAGGATTCTGAAGCGCTCGTATGGTGTTTCCCGGAAATGAGCAGAAAGCATGCCGAGCAGCCGAGAAGCACGTGGCAGCCTGCACCCTTAGAACCACCCTGGACTCTTGTCTGAGCTGTTTGTTGTTGATACCAGCCTGGGAGAAGTTGGAAGCCTTTGAGCCATGGCTAGCGTGTTTAAATGACTCCTTTATGAAGGTCTCGTAACCACACGCTAATCGCCCACTGCACGTTTTAACTGAACCAGCAGAGCAAACACGCAGTTAATGGAGGAACATTTTTGTCATTCCTTGGCCCATGTTTGTTTGCAAAAACTGAAGTAAGGTGTTATCTGTAAGTGGTTCCGTGCGTGCTGGGGTGTAAGTCTGCAGGTGTGTGGGCTTGTTCAAGGCTTGTCTTGCCCCACACGACAGTTCAAGAACCCCAGAGGGTGAACGTCGGGGCCGTGTTGGAAGTGGAGCGTGTGGATGAAACCACCTAGGAGTTCCTTCTCTCCTGGTCACCTGCAGGGCTTACCTAGCTTTGTAAAGGAGCCCAGGCCCAGGGCCTAGAAAAACAGCAGTGTGGGTGGGTAAGACTCACAGACATTGTGAGTAGGTCCTAATTCTGTCTCTGAGATGGCCTTGAATTTGACAAGGTGGCGAAGGGTTAGTGCTGGCAGGTTTAAGAAAACAAACACGAAGCCAGGCTGGGGTGCTGACTTAGCACCTTGCTGCCTCTTCAGATCTTTCCTCTGAACTCCTGGCACCTGGTGTTTGGAGCTATTTTTGTACCTGTCTCTTTTCTCAGACTAGATTATAAGTGACCTCAGGGCAGGGACCACTTCTCACTCCCGGGAGTTGCTTGAGTTCAAGGTGTTGCTTTTCCTTGGTAAGCATTCTTTAAGGGGCATGACTTGGCTCAAAAAAAAGAGGAAAAAAAGAAAAACCCCAAACCCTCACTCAACCTGTCTCTAAACTGGGGCAAATTACTTTCCCATCTGCCTTCTGGGCAGAGGAGAAAGGTAAAATGCATCCAGTTCATGGTGTTGCTGTTTAAATGCTGACTTAAAAGGTGGCTGTGTTAACAATTTTTTTTTTAAAATGTAACTTAGTCCACTCCTTGACTTCCAAGTGAAGAGTTTTGAAATGGACAAAGCTTTTCTAAACGGGACACATGATCTAAAACCAGAAAAATTGCTAATCTTCATCTGGAGTAATGAAATTTCTAGAGCAACATTCCCTAAGGGGCTACCTTTTCTAATACACAAAGAGCTTTGCGAGTCAGTATGACAGACGATGTCATAGAAAAGTTGTCAGAGAAGAGAAGCAGGTAGCACTTCACAGGAACAAATACAGATGGCTTTATAAATACCGGAAAGGGTGCTCACCATCAGTTAACTAAATGCTGATCAAACATGAGATGCCTCTTTACCTATCAGGCACAGATCAGAAAGTTTGATAACACAGTGCTGGCACTGGTGTTGGGAAACGCAGTTTCCTGTGCTGGTGGGAGGGCGGGCTGACAGGACTTCACCAGCAGGTAGTTTGGGATGGTCTGTGAACAGAAGTGGATTGCGGATTGGTTGTACACATACTCTTTGATTCGGCCCTTCCATTTCTAGCATTTTTCTTGCTACCAGAATCACACACAGGCAGATATATTCAAGGATGCTCATCATGGCTTTGTTTAATAGTAAGAGGCCAAAACGACCCAAATGCCCATATGTCAGGAACTAGGTAAATTATTTATTGGTATTTCAAGACAAGGGAATACTATGCACCCATGAAGAGGGTAGATAGGTAAGAGGTAACAGGGCAGAGGCATGAACTTCTCATTTTTTGCCTTTTTTGTAGAGCTGTTTGAATTTTGTACCATGTGCATGCTTTTATTTTTTTTTTTAAGTAGCCAAGATGGGCAGGGAAGAAGGCACAGATGTGGATGTTAACACAATTCATTGCTTTTGCCCCTAGAACCTGACAGCATTATCGAAAAGGCTTCTCACTCGGGCATGATCAACCCCAGCCGGCAGTGGCAGACACTGAAGCAGAACACGGGGGTGGCCCACTTTGAGTATCAGATCCGGGTGACCTGCGATGACTACTACTATGGCTTTGGCTGCAATAAATTCTGCCGCCCCAGAGATGACTTCTTTGGACACTATGCCTGTGACCAGAATGGCAACAAGACTTGCATGGAAGGCTGGATGGGGCCCGAGTGTAACAAAGGTAAGTGTACCTGCGTGTGCCAGGTAGATGAACCGGCACTGAGTGCCAGCAGTCAGGTGGCATGTGGCATGCTCAGGCAGGATGGGATCTAAGCTGCTGTTCTAGGCCTGAAGCACAAAAGTATTGGATGTGAAGGATGAGGTTGGTGCCCCGTCCAGGTCCCCGTGGCTGGCTGGTGTCCCTAGCCCCAGCTGCTGTGAGCGGTGGCTGCTATCAGCTCACAGCTGCTCCTTCTCCAGGGACTCGTCCTTGGTCCAGCCGGAGCCACTCTGTGCCCCATCCCTGCAGCTCAGCCAGTGAGCAACTGACATAGGGGCCCAAAGGCCAGACCCCTTTGCCTGAACGCGGTGGCACAGTTCACACTCCAGCGTGTCCCCTGGGATCAGGTAGAAGCCAGACTCCAGCTGAGACCATGTCCTTTCCTGCCCCATCTGCTTCTCTCAGTCCCTTTCTTCTGGGCCTAAATTCCCTTCTCGGGCTCTGCTTCTGAGGAACCTGACCCAAAACAGATGCCAAATGAGACTGGATTAGCCCAGCTGATGTCTGAACAGTCAGTGCTGTAGGAAGTGTGACAGCACATGAGCTCCAGGTGGCTTTGCAGCACACTTTCGTTGGGCACCTTTGGGGGCCGTGGCATTGAGGGGGGAGGGCTGAGCAGTTAGCCCAAGCTCCTTCCTGTAGGATCGGGCCCACCCATGGCAGCATGAGCTCTCAGAGAACTGCTGTCCCAGCCCCTTCTAGAACTCAGTGGTGCCAATTCATAGCAACCTGATGGGTGACTGGTTCACCAGATCCTATTCCCCTCGTGAACAATAGTATGCTCTGCTTATTTTATATGATCATTAGGTAAACTTTCATGATAAACTCAAATTTAAAAATGAATTTTTGAACTATAATGGGAGGGGACAGGGCATGGGGGAAGATATTTGCAGGTCTGCTGGGCAATGCTGCTTTCTAAAATAACTGAAGACAAGAGTTTAAAAAGGATGGCATTTCTGGAATTGATCATATTTTAAGTAGTTGGTGTTTAGGTAATCTTCACTGATTTTTTTTTTTAAACTACCTAATGTTATTTTTTAATGTCAGTTCAGTTTTTTTTTAACAAAGAGAATTGCTTTACAAGGATACTTGACAAAAGTCTCACCAGACTTGGCCACTGGATTAGCCTGCTCAGTAAAACCAGCCCAGTTTGGCTCTGGTAGCCCCATAGGATTTTTTAACCTAGACAATTTTGGGGGGTTTTAAGGAGGCTGGGGCTCATCTGAATGTGCCCTCATGGGACAGAGTTGGGTGGGTTGGGAAAGGATTATCTATACCTTTTTTTTCCCCCCCCTTTCCCTTTGGGTTGAAGGGGGTGGTGTGGACAGGGTGGGAATTGACTAGGCTGTGCTCAGGGAGCTGGGGCAGCTATTGTTTTGGAGAGACTGGATGAAAGTCCCCTTCCCCCATTAACTTGCCTGCATTTTTGTCCCCAAACTGTATCATGTTTTAAGCATCTACTAGCGTGGCCTTGAAGCTAGATTTATTTGGGCCCCTCCCATCTTCCTCTCCTTACAATGGACTTGACATGAGATCTTTTAAAATCATGGATTTTGTGGGCTTAATGTACTAGGCCATTCTCATGACGGTGGCAGTGCAAGGAACGAACAGACAGTGTGCTGACACATCCCTCTGTGGTTTGTCTTTTTTGTTTTTTTTTTTTTACAGCTATTTGCCGACAGGGCTGCAGTCTCAAGCATGGGTCTTGCAAACTCCCGGGTGACTGCAGGTAAATGACTACACTGTTTTTTTGTGAGTGTTTAGAAAATTTTTCCTTTACTGTAAAAAGAGGGACTGACTTTATGGTGAATGTCTCTCTTTCTCTGGAGAACAAGAAAGCTTTAAAAAAAAAAAAAAGAAAAACAGATAGGCACATCCGAAGCTTATTAAATTATACCAGCTGTCTGATGGAATGCACACGCTTCTCTCTTGGAATAAAAAAACTCTTATGGGCATAGCTAGTGACTTCATGTATTAACTGTTCTGTAAATTGATAACACATTTTTATAATCTTCCCTTAAAGTGCTAATGGGCTGGGGGGAGAAATGTGAGTTGGTTTGAGTCCCTTTCCTCCTCCACCCAGTTTCCTCTCCTGGCCCCCTCCCCCACTTTTCCCATCAATAGGGGAAAGTCCAGCATTCTTTAGAATGGGATTAGTACAATCTCCTGGCCCCTTTGCAGGCGGGAGCTGGGCCGGTGCTGAGAGGTTAATGGCTGCCCTGGAATCTTGTCAGTTGAGCCTGATGAATGTAGACTTTTGCTGCTGCCTTTGAAGTCTGTTCTTTTATGGTCCAGGAACAATGCGAAAGCCAAACGGAGACCTACCCTGACCACTTCACCATTACGGGTCCTGAAACTTACTGAAATTTATATTATACCAATTTGGGAAGGGCTCGTTTCAGGAAATATTGCTGGTGTCTGTGGCATTTTGAAAGTCTTACGCTTTTCTCTCCCTCCTTTCAAATTTTAAGGATTAACAGATTTAATATGACACTAAAATGGATCCTTTGGGCCTGTTACTTTGGTCCCAGAAGCTACTCTGACTTGAGCAAAGGGAAGCTTATGAAACAGTCTACTCTAAACCAATACATCTCAAATTAATCTTATCTGGAGCTCTTATTAAAACACCCTGATTTCATAGGTCTAGGGTGGGCCCAAGTATCTGCATTTCTAACAAGCCCCCAAGTGCCACTGCCACTGGTGGGGCCATGCTTGAGGAATCATTGCCTCATAGACCAAAGTGTAATTAAGAATGAACTGGGGGACTGTTAAAATGCAGGTTTCTGGGCTCCACCCCACTCCCTGTCCCTTGGTTTGGTCCCAGAATCTGCATTTGACAAGCTTGCCACTTGATTTTGCTGCTCAATTTCAAGGCTGCTGCTTTGGAGAGGAAAAAAATTATCTGGCCTTTACCTGTATGGTTCCATCACGTCATCCGTTCCTATCCCATGCAAGGTGCACACTGAACTCTGAGGATAATTTCTGTACTGAAATTATCTCCCCCTACATTTCAGGAAGATAGTTTGCTTTCTGTGAGGCCGAGGGGGCTGCTTTACCTACTGACCCCCCTACTAACTCCCACTGGTGGCAGCTGACTGTAGTAGTTAATAGCATCGCTGCCAAATGTGGAGCAGGAATCCACCTACCTTAACTCGCCGTAATTAAGGGTGTTCTGGAGAAAGTCAGAATGGCAGTGCTATTAGTGACTCGAGCCTGCTCCCTGCGCAGATGAGTATCAGCAACTGCGATTTGTGCTACTGTCATCAGAATAAACACGCTGCTCTGCAGGGGAGGGCCCTCGGAGCCAGAACAACAGGCTTTGTTTCCAGAATTTAGCCCTTTCTCTTTCGAAGTCTCACCTCCCACTCCCTGCCCAGACACGCACTGGTGCCCTTATTTACTTAAGGTGCCACTTTCCCACACGTCATTTGCATAGTCTTCCAGCCCAGTTCGTTCCCTTTACCTTGAAAGAAAATCAAAACAGAACCTCCAAGCTAAGGAAGTTCAGGTTGTGTCCTGCTCCAGAAATAGTTGAATGGCGAGTTACCTGTAAGTTGTCTTTTGGATTATGTATGACACAGGGTTTTTTTTTTTCCCTCCTCCTCTTTACTGATTTTGTGGTTCCCAGGTAGACTTTAGATTCCCTGTTCCTGGGTGCACACGCTTGCTTTATTGCAAGCCTGCCAATAATATCAAACTTAATTATGAATCATCGTATGAGAAAAGTCACTTCAATTTCTCATGAGAATCTTAATCATATATTATTAAACCAGGATAACTCGGTTGATGCCTCTGTCAGGGTCAGTATTTTTATTTGTTTTCTTTTGAAGTCATCCATGGCCTCTTGTGGTTGCCTTTTTATGCTTGGGAATTGAGCTCTCATTAAGAGGTGAGGTTGGGTCCTCAGCTGCCTCTCCTTGCTTTTACGAGGGAAATTGAAGAGGTCTAGTGATCCTTAGTTTGGATGAGAATAGGGGAAGATGGCAGCAATATTGCCGTTTCCCAGGCAGTTCCCTCTTGCTATCTTTCAGGTTAAGAGTGTCAGCCTTTACTGAATGTCCCCAACCTGCCAAACCATCTCTCACTAACTTGGGTGTCTACTTTTTAAATTATTTCTACTAGATGTTATTACTCCTTTAAACAATCACTTGCCATTTAGACTGACATTCCATTTTACATGAACTAGAATCCAGTGTCTGATTAATTTTGAACCACACATTCTATGACACTTTCGATCTGGTTGTGGACAGCTTGTTCTTAGAAGTTTGGAAGTGGTTAGTCAGTATTCTCGGGGGTTAAGTTGATTCTCAGCCGTGGGTGATTAGCTATTAGCTAGATCCCTATAATTTTCCCATGACAAGGATTTGCTAGCCTGCCTCCAGCTCTCTGGAAGCTGAAAGCCTTTCCTTCTGGGGGGTGGGGGTGGAAGAAGGGGGGGTTGTTTTCCAGAGTTACAGCTGAGCAGCTTAGGGGGTTGATGCAGACCATGGTTTTTCCCAGGTCCTGTTCTGGAAACATTCTGCCTGTCCCATGTGCACCCACCTTTGTCCCACATCAGGCTAGCTGGTGTTTCTCCCTGCCCTGCCCCACCTTTTATTGTTAAAGCTTGATTTCTGAGAAGGCAGTTAAAGTTTCAGAGGGCTTGAAACTTGAGGGGAGAGTGGTTTGGGACCCTGCTCACTCTCCCTCCCCAGGTGAAGGTTTATATTTGTGTTTTTGTTTGGGGATCAAAGGCACCATTTGGTTCAAAGAGTCTGATTAAGCAAGGCGCTTATAAAGGAAACTCAACTCCCCCAGTACTAGATAAACTAAGCTGACCTTTTTCTTTGCGCTTTGTTTTTTTTTTTTTTTTTTTGCAAAGTGAGAAATAACTATAAATTAGCATGACCAGGAACAGTAATGGTTCATAAATTATCTATGGAATTGATTCCAAGTGCTACCTTTCCCTTACCTTCCCTGCAGAAATGGGTTTAGAGATCCTACCCTGGTCTTGGCCATTGGAGGGTGCCCTGTTATCTCCTTATTTGATGATTGAGATGCATCATGAGATGGCTTCCTGCCCCACTCGGTGTCTTGTGGCATTTCTGTGCGCTAGGATCTGGGGGTTGTGACTTGCTGTGTAGACACAGAGCCAAGCAGAGCTGCAAGTGCAGCATTGGTGGAGGACACTTTAGTACAGCCTTTGCTGTCCCCACCATGAGAGTCCTTTCTCTCTGTGGTTTGTCCCAGTGAGGGGAGGGAGTTGATTTATCCTGTGCCCCCACCCTTGGCTCACTTGTGGGAGCCTGAGAAGAGAGAGTGGCTTTGTGAAGGCCATCCCCACCCTGGCCTCTCACCAAATTGTCCTCTTTTTGTCGGCAGTCAGCTGGGAGGGGACCTTGGCCCAGCTGTGAAACTGTTTGTTTATAAGGAGCCCCCATCGAGCCTTGAGAGTCGACCATCCTGTCCCCAGAAACAAAACAGAACAGGCCAGGACGTTGCAGCCTTTAGGTTGAATTGTGCAGCTCTCCCGTAACGTCCAGAAGGCTGACCTGCGGTGTCTGTCTGTCCCCAGGTGCCAGTATGGCTGGCAAGGCCTGTACTGTGACAAGTGCATCCCGCACCCGGGATGTGTCCATGGCACCTGTAACGAGCCCTGGCAGTGCCTCTGCGAGACCAACTGGGGCGGCCAGCTCTGTGACAAAGGTATGCCCCTCAGGAAGGGAGACCAGGGCCGGATGTGGGCCCTGCTTGACAGGAACATGGGATCTTGGGGGCGGGATGGTGGTAAATGGAGTTTTACTTGTGTTTGTTCTTGTGTGGGGGCTTTTATTCTGATCTGTTTAAATTTTCCTTTAATGCTATGGGGTTTTGTGGTTTGTGTGTGTGTTCTTTTTTTGGAGAGGGGGTTTATTTTGAAAAGAGGATTGGGGCTGGAAACACAGTGAGCTAGCAGTCTTTGCAGGCATCTCTTGGTGACCTCTGCATCTCTTTGGCAGATCTCAATTACTGTGGGACTCATCAGCCATGTCTCAACGGGGGAACTTGCAGCAACACAGGTCCTGACAAATATCAGTGTTCCTGCCCTGAGGGGTACTCGGGCCCCAACTGTGAAATCGGTAAGTGGTCCAAGCTGCGTGAGATCCCTTTAATTTTTCTGTACGTTCATCTTTTTTTTAAAAAAGAAAAATACACTTAAGGACTTGTTTAAAAAAGAAAAAAGAGAGCCTCCAAAGTTAAGACTTGTTGTCCTAGCCATTGCGTGGGTCTTTGAAACTTCTTTCTAGTCCCTAAAGTGTTTTTGGTGATGCCGATTAGCATAGGAAGGGGGGGCAGACGAGATGACCCAGCTTCGAGGTGTCTTGGAATGTGGCTGGCTGGAGACAGCTTAGTGAGACAGATGCCTGCCTTTCTTTCTAGATGCAGTGGGGTCATATCACACGCTTGCTTTTAGCTTTTGAGATATGCATGAGCCCAGTGGCCAAGGTGTGGGAATTGGGCTGCAGGGGAGAGCGCGCGGGTGGCATGGAGCGGGTGTCCCTTGCTGATGGCTGTCCTGGTTTTTGTAGCTGAGCACGCCTGCCTCTCCAATCCCTGCCACAACAGAGGCAGCTGCAAGGAGACCTCCCTGGGCTTTGAGTGTGAGTGTTCTCCAGGCTGGACCGGTCCCACGTGCTCCATAAGTAAGTCCAGTTTTTGGCTAATGTCTATTCTAGAGGATAATCGTGTCATGTCAAGATACAGAACTGGGGGGGAGGTACCCAGGTTTGTGTCTGTCTCAATGGGAGGTGGTGGGTGCAGGTGCCGTCCAATGGGCAGTCTGGTGGCTGCATGCTTAGAAAGTCTCCCAGCCCCTCCGTGCCCTGCTAGGGTAGCACATGTATCTGTTACTGGATGAAGTGTCCGCACGGAATAGTTTACTCCCTTGCCCGTGCCTCCTGGAATTGCCTTCTCTGCATTGTGGCCATTGTCCTTGCAGCCATGAAGAGGCTGCCTTCGGGGGAGGTTGTCACTCACTATTGAACTTTATCATAGGGTCAGGGGACCACAGAAGGAAGACACAGGCTACAGAGTTACCCTGGCAGTGAGACTGGGCTATATGTCCGAACCACCTACAGGGCTTTTTAGAATAGATCTCTGGGCCTGCAGATTCGCTCCAGAATTAGGGAGTCCCTAGTCTTTAATAAGCTCCTGGAATTCTGAGGTGCAGCCAGGCCTGGAAACTGCTGTCATCAGCACCCGAGGTGTGGTTACAGATGTGGGGTTTAGAGCCATTGCCTGGGCTGGCACCAGGGCCCTCGGCCATCACCGCGGGACTCCAGCAGGCCACGTAAACTCTCCGGCCCTGCTTAAATGGAATAGTAGCAATTCACATCTCCAAATGTCGTCGTGAAGTGGATTTTTGAATAGAGCCTGGCATGCCTTATAAATGAATGATTAGATCTCCCTGTGCAGAGGTGGGGGCGGGGGATACCGTCCCTGGGTGGTGGTTTGGGAAAACTAATAAGCATATAAGAAGAATAAGGTTTTCTACCTGTAAAGTTATTTTTTCCTTACCTCTACTTAGCTGCCCCTGAGCCGTGATGAAACTTTTCTTCACAAATGACGATTAGGCAGATGCACGAGTCCTGTGTCACCACGGGGTGGGTGCTCAGCTATCCTCCTTTCCCCCCGCACTGCTTAGGTTAGGGATTAGATGAACTGGGGCAGTGGGGGATTTAAAGCTAAAATCAAGGCTTCAGCCTTATTGTCACCATCCCACTTGTCCTGCGGTAGCTTTACGGGTAGCAGGTGTCCGGCTCTCTTCAGTGAAGGCCCCTAGTGTGAAGCGGTGCTATTAAATTATCTAATTGTCAAACGGATTGAAATTAAATCGTTAACCCCCTCCTATTTTTGTTGACCAGACATTGATGACTGTTCTCCGAATAACTGTTCCCACGGGGGCACCTGCCAGGACCTGGTTAACGGCTTTAAGTGTGTGTGTCCCCCCCAGTGGACTGGCAAAACGTGCCAGTTAGGTAAGAAAATCGCCGCGACTGTAATTCCTGTACCAAGGGTTGGCTTTTGATAAGCAAAGCCATTAAGGGAGAGGAGTGTGTGGCCAGCGGTGCGAGTTCCCACTCCATCATGCTAAGAAGTAATTTATTATCGATAGTCTAGCAGGCCTGGGAGAAATAACTTGCATGCAAATGGACTCATTCTTTTAGGCCCTGTGGGAAAGTCGTGGGATTCCTTGAACCATGTCAATCGTCTGTCCGAGGAGTGTTCAGCTGGGTTCCAAACGGGGATGATCTCATGAGGAATGAGCTGTCTGCATTCTTTTTGCCACATTTAAATCCCAGCAACTAGGCTGCACCGGGTTCTGCACAGAAATGCCTGGTGGCTTCCTGCTATTCTGTTGGGGGCCCAGTTGTTAGCTAGCAGCCGGAAAGTTATCAATTAGCATTCCTTATTGGATAATGTCTATGGACAGGGATCAGATGCCTGGTATAGAAGGAACCTAGTAGCTTTTATTTAACTAGCTTATTAAAATGTCTCCTGTTCCAGAAAACTCTATCAGTATGGTATCTTCCCCCACCACCACCCCACCAAGGTGGAGGGCATGTGGTTAGAACTCCATTTCTCATGCTCATCCTTGTTTTCTTTTCAGATGCAAATGAATGCGAGGCCAAACCTTGTGTGAATGCCAAATCCTGTAAGAATCTGATTGCGAGCTACTACTGTGATTGCCTTCCTGGCTGGATGGGTCAGAATTGTGACATAAGTGAGTGACTTCGTTTTAATTTTGATTTTCATGAAATGTGGCTGTTGACTTGCGAATCCATCCTCTCTCACTCTGGTTCTAAGACTTGAGTAGTAGTAGTAGAAGGAAAAAAATCTTATAGCGGGAATGTTTTTTCCAAGAGGGAGTTGTCGGGGCAGCAGTTGAAAACATGCTTTATCAGGCTCATTAGCTGCTAAAACTGGCTATATTCTGATAAGGTGGCTAAAACAATGCTGCGAAGTTTCACTCCCTAGGTCTGGGAGAATTAGGGAGGGTCCCTGCCCAGTGTAGTAACCTTATCTCACGGGAAACGCACAGGAAATCTGATTTGAAACTTTTATCTGTCTTGAGCTGAGAAGGCTTTTCAATTAAGCCCAATTTCAATGTAAATTGTCTCTTTAATATGATGATTTATTTATTTTTTAGATATTAATGACTGCCTTGGCCAGTGTCAGAATGACGCCTCCTGTCGGGTACGTAAATCTTTGCTTAAATCAAAAAGCTTGACATTTGACAACAAATCTTTAAGATAGATGTGAGGCTGGGAGAAGCTCTGTCCCTGTGAGATTTTCAAAACGCAGGTGAAAACTGAGTCTCTGGAAGTTTTCACTAGGGCTCACATTACCCCAGCCTCCTGGGAGTCATTTTGAAGGCATGCACGTAGAAATTCCTCTAACCCATTGCAAGAGGCTTGGCATTTGGCTCTTTCAGTGAATCAGCTGAACCGCGGACAGTCATGCTAAACCGCCAAAGCCTCGCGTTTGTGGAATACATAGAGAAAAAAGCATGTGTTTCTCCCCCCTCCTTCTCCTCTTCCAGGATTTGGTTAATAGTTATCGCTGTATCTGTCCACCTGGCTATGCAGGCGATCACTGTGAGAGAGACATCGATGAATGTGCCAGCAACCCCTGTTTGAATGGGGGTCACTGTCAGAATGAAATCAACAGATTCCAGTGTCTGTGTCCCACTGGTTTCTCTGGAAACCTCTGTCAGGTGAGTGGTAGCAAAACCTCAGATGACTGGAGTTTTTACAGTGGAGCAGCCTCCCTTTCTCTCCCCTCCCCTGCCCCCTTACTCCCCTCTTGGCTTTGTGTCTGGAGTTTTGTGTCATCTATTAACGTCCTATTGATTAGGGAACGTCTGCTAGACAAATACTTGCGGAAGGACATATTGACGAATGATTTCTTCCTAGTGTCTTTGGCTTTGTATTCTGTTTCATCCAACTCAGCACGTGCTCTCCTGCTCCGCCTTGTTTTTAAAATACTTAGACACTGGCAGTCCCTAAGGCATAAAGATGTATTATTATACAGGGTGTCTCCTAACAGAAGCAGACAGAGGGTCAGATGCCAGTGTCTCCTGCCCTTGGAGAAGTTATTCTCACACTTCTGTTTCACTCTGATCCCTCCCCCTCTTCCCTGCTCCTGATGTTTGCAGCTGGACATAGATTATTGCGAGCCCAATCCCTGCCAGAACGGCGCCCAGTGCTACAACCGTGCCAGCGACTATTTCTGCAAGTGCCCTGAGGACTATGAGGGCAAGAACTGCTCCCACCTGAAAGACCACTGCCGCACGACCCCCTGTGAAGGTACCTTCCTCCCCCCTCCCCCGGCGCCCCCCCCACACCTGGCTGGCTCCATACTTTCTCCTCCCCACCCCCACCATTTGCCACTGCTTCTTGATACTCTCAGAAAAATAGTGTATAGGTGGGGAGGGCTTCTAGATGGAAATGATCCTGTCTGATCACATAGGGAAGCCAGGACAAGTGGAAACACTCTATTGAGGCCTGCCAGTGGGAGGACCGTGTCTACAAGTAGCCTAGGGGAAAGAACATGAAATCCATTTATCATTCCTGCTCTGGGGTGGGCTGATTTGCAAGGCGGAGACATTCCTCAGAGCAGCACTGTTGATGGGGGTTTCTGCAGCAGTGGGAACGTTCTGTATCTGCACCGTCCGGCAGGGCAGCCGCAAGCCGCGTGTAGCCACTGAAATTTACAGTGTGACTAGTGCAACTAGAAGCTGATTTGATTTTAATTCATTTAAATATAGCCACATGTGGCCCATGGCTGCCGTATTAGGTGGCTTTTAAAACTTCCATAGTTGGACTTTTAGCCTTGCTTAAGTAAGATTAAGGGAGGAAGTAGAGTTGGTCTTTTCCCTTAGCAGTCATCTACCGAATTGGGTAGATGTCAAAAGTAGGATGAAAAGAATCTACAAGCCTGTGGGCTTCTTGGCTACATAGGGAGAAAATGCTTTAAAAAAAAAAAAAAATTCTGTCCGAGTGGAGTCTCAACTTTGCCTGTCACGGTGCGACATGGCATGTTGCTGGAGTCTGTCTCAGCTGGTGTACCTGTCTCTAGGAAAGTAGGCTTGGCCTACGTCCTTGTGTGTGTGGGGCCCTGGCTTTGGTCTGATCCCAAACCTGTCTTCTAGTGATTGACAGCTGCACAGTGGCCATGGCGTCCAACGACACGCCAGAAGGGGTGCGGTACATTTCCTCGAACGTCTGTGGTCCCCACGGGAAGTGCAAGAGTCAGTCGGGAGGCAAATTCACCTGTGACTGCAACAGAGGCTTCACGGGAACCTACTGTCATGAAAGTAAGACTCTCCTCATGGGGAATGGGGCCTGCTGCTCCCCAACCCTGCCACCACCAGCCCTGGGATTTGGGGTGTTTGAACCATTTTAATCAGGAACAGTAATACTGGGGAAACCTGTAAAGGTTTTTATCATTGCATCTGGGATCTGAGATGGAGGTCGTGTTCAATTTGCCCAGATCACTCTGCCTCTGAGCCTCCACGTCTGTGTTGGAATGTTCTGGAATCTTAACTAGTGTGGGTGGTCCCTCTTTTCTGGAAGTGTTTCTTTCCCTCCTCCCAAGTAACTTAGCATGTGAGGGCATGGGAAAAAAATGGGCGGGGTATTTTCTAGAATTCTCTGCTTGATTAGCCACCTGTGTAACTAGAGAAATGGTCTTGAAGAGAGGTCTTAGAAGACTGAGGTGTGCTGGGTACGTTTTTGTCGGGAGGCAGCTGTGGAACGGTGGTTAGCTGTGCCTTTACTTTCCCTTCCTTTCACAGACATTAACGACTGCGAGAGCAGCCCCTGTAGGAATGGCGGCACTTGCATCGACGGGGTCAACTCCTACAAGTGTATCTGCAGCGACGGCTGGGAGGGCGCCTACTGTGAAACCAGTGAGTCTGCCCTCCTTTTGGGGCTTGACAGCTTTGGGATGTGGGGGACTGCAGGGGGAAGGGAAGCCTTTCTTTCTGATGGAAATCTCTGGAAGCAAGACTTAACAATTCCTGCAATGGGTCAGCATCACTAGTGCTCTGTTAACACTGATGACAGCTGGTGGCGAGGGACCTCTGCTGAGGAGCCGTAGAATTAGGCTCTGTCATTACCATACCAAATATCCCCGCTTGCAAGGAAAGCCATCTTTCTGTTTTGATTTTAATTTCCGTGGGACTTCCAGAGGCCTGCCCCTTGTCTTGCTTAACTTGAGGCAGTCAAAGAAACCCAGTTCGGGGCTGCTTTATTCCTGGAATAGGGCGATTATGTTGACGTCCTGGGACTGCTTAGCTGTTGGGGTTGGCTGTGGCGGTAGGAAAGGCTTGGTTCTTGCGTGTTGCGAGCAGCCCTGGAACTCGTCTGCAGCTGATGTCTGGTCTTTGACTCTAGATATTAACGACTGCAGCCAGAACCCCTGCCACAACGGGGGCACGTGTCGAGACCTGGTCAATGACTTCTACTGTGACTGTAAAAACGGGTGGAAAGGAAAGACCTGCCACTCCCGTAAGTAGTAGCTGGCCCTGGATCCTGTCCCTGCCACCCATCCCGTCTTCTGTGGGAGTGTGCTGCTGGGGCTCACGCAGAGGTGTGTTTCCTCCAGGTGACAGTCAGTGTGACGAGGCCACGTGCAACAATGGTGGCACCTGCTATGACGAAGGGGATGCTTTTAAGTGCATGTGTCCTGGTGGCTGGGAAGGAACGACATGTAACATAGGTAACTTTCTGCCCAACGTGGGATTTGCAGTGGGCATGGCCACCTGAGCGTGTCTGCTGGTCGGCCCCTGGAGCTTATTTGTCTGGGTCTGGCCGTTGGCCCTCCAGCTTGTTTCTGGATCCTCAGGGAGGGTGGTCTTGTCTGCTCTTGTCTCGTAGCCCGAAACAGTAGCTGCCTGCCCAACCCCTGCCATAACGGGGGCACCTGCGTGGTCAACGGCGAGTCCTTCACGTGTGTCTGCAAGGAAGGCTGGGAGGGGCCCATCTGCACGCAGAGTGAGTGTCCTCCCCCTTGAACTGACGCTCCCAGGGCCGCGGGAGCATATCCTGACACCCTTGGGGACTCACAATCAAAACCAGCAGCAGAGCTGTTTGATGTCTGCTCTTGTATCACCTGGGTCTGTCTTAATGACTTGATGGGCTGCAGCCCTGACCTGGGCCTGAGAAAGTCGCCGATGAGATAAGTGGAGACAGATGGCGTCTCAGTTCCCAGCTCCAGGTCCGACCAGCAGCCTGTCTCCTTCCAGGCTCTCGCCCCCACCCCCGTCCCTACCAGGCCTCTTCCTGTGTACATGTGTCCCACGGCAAATGAAACCACGTGTGGTGCGGGCCTGGTTCCAATTTAGCAGAGGTCTTAAGTGTATTTTGCTGGTGTTAACTACAACTTTATCATTCGGGCATTATGGAAATAAGTGGTGTTTTTACTTAGGGCTAAGACAGCTTTCCCTGTCGAAGTCCTTGCTATTAAGTTTGTCTTTGCTTTGCAGATACCAATGACTGCAGCCCTCATCCCTGGTAAGTGTGACAGCCCCCTTTCAAGCCGGCACTTGTCGGCCCTAATGTGCGTGGGAATCACCCCGAGATCATGTTCAAAATGCAGGGTCTGATTCAGGAGGTCTGGGGTGGGGCGGCAGTCGCTGCTTTTCTAATGAGCTCCCAGGTGAAGCTGATCCTGCTGCTTCGAGGACCACACTTTAATTAGCCAGGTTGTGTCTTCATTTAGAGCAGTGATTTGCAACGTTGGCTGCACACCAGAACCGCCCGGGGAGCTTTTAAAGGTCCCAGTGCCTGGGCTGCAACCAAGCCCGAAGCAGGTAGACTCTCTGGAGGTGGGATCCAGGCATCAGTACTTGGAAAGCTCCCCAGGCCATTGCGAGTATAGCCAGGGGTTGAGAGCCGCTGACGGCAGCTAGTGTGGCTATGTGTGATTGATTGGCAGTGGGAGTTTGGTAACCAACGTGGTCTTTGCTTTCTTCCTAGTTACAACAGTGGCACCTGCGTGGATGGGGACAACTGGTACCGGTGCGAATGCGCCCCGGGTTTTGCCGGGCCCGACTGCAGAATAAGTAAGGACGGTCCTTGTTTGGCTTTCTCAGTGGTTTATTCCCCCATTCCCCTCCTTAGCCTCAGAGACTTTGTCTCTTTAAAAAACAATTAAAGCCACACTTCCCTTTAAGTAGCCCTGACAAAGCAGTAATCTCCCAACTCCAGTTAGGATTAAGATGCCCCTGGCTGGATCCTCCCAGGTGTACCTACCAGTAGTTGCCTGGATCTTGCAGCCCTACCTGTTCTTGGGGCCAGAGTGCCAGCCACAGGATTTGACAGCTCATCTGCACTGGGGCCCAGAGGAAAGTGTGCTTTTCCCCTGTGACTAACATAAAATTACGGGCAACTGGACGTTAACCGCAGCTACGCTGGCATGGGACCGAGTTAGGGCAAGTGGAAGGGAGTAGCACTGTGGCTTCCAAAGATTTCGATGGGTTTGATGAGGCCCTGGAGAAGTGATTAAAACAGAAAAGTTGGGGCAGGCAATGCAGTTTTGCAGGAAGCTTAAAGTTTATTCTTTCGAGGCTTTACTTTCTTACATGTTTTTCTATGCCTGCTCCCCACCCTCCAAAATCATAGATGCTAGAGTAGTTGTTACTGTTTGTTTGTTCTTATACCCAAATTATTTGAAATTTTACTGGAACTTGTAATCCAAGTCTGAAACTGACTGGATTTTGGCACTGGTGGAGGAGCTTATCTCTGCTTCGTTTTTCTAAGTCAGGGGTTGGCAAACTGTGGTCTATGGGCCAATCTGGCCCACTGTCTGTCTGTATAAAGTTTTATTGGCACACAGCCACACTCATTTGTTTGTGTATTGTGTATGGCTACTTCTGTGATGCCACGGCAGAGTAGAGTAGTTGTGATAAGAGACTTTGTGGCCTGCAAAGCCTAAAATACTCACTATCTGGCCCCTTTCAGGAAAAGTTTGCCAGTCTTGCTCTATATTGTGCTGTCAGAGAAAAATGAACTTAAATAAAAATATTGCCTCCCAAAATGGTGGTCAGCTGTTAGAAGTCAGGATAGTAGTAATCTTGGGAGGGGGAGGGTCAGTGATTGGAGGCTGTGTGGGATACTGATGATCTGTTTTTGGGTACTGGTCACATGAGTGAACATTTCATTTATGATTATGTGCTTTTCTGTCAATAAAAAACTTCAAAAAACATTGCTGCATTCCACTGAACCCTAAACTTGAACTCTGTTTCTTGTAGACATCAACGAATGCCAGTCTTCACCTTGTGCCTTTGGGGCAACCTGTGTGGATGAGATCAACGGGTACCGGTGCGTCTGCCCCCTGGGGCACAGTGGTGCCAAGTGCCAGGAAGGTATGTATGCCAGGCCCAGCTGCCCACAGGTCTTCTGTGCTGAGCAGGCATTGCAGTTACCATTTTGACTGTTCACAACTAGGTGCTATGCTCGGGGAAGGAACACACAGTGGGGGCTACGAGGAAAGGGAAACATTGAGGGGTCTCCCCCAAACAGGGTAGTTGTTGCTTTTGGTCAGCTGTTGCTACAATACCCTGAACCAACCTATCCTGAGTCTTTGGTGGCTTTCAGCAAGCATTTTTTTTTTTTTCTGCTCATGACCTGCAGGGTGGACAGAGTGATTATGCTGTGGGTTGGGTGGGGGTTGAACAATGACTGGGGTGCATTTTCGTGGTAGGCAGGTAAGAGGCCAAGCACGGTGAAAGGCTCTGCCCATACCACATCTGCTGACGTTGCACTGGCCAAAGCAGGTCACATCGTGTGGCGGGGAGGACGGACATGTGTCTGTTTTTGTGGGTGGAACCATCTTCATGTGACAAAGGGCACAGTTGTAGCTATTTCATAACAAGGAAGGGAGTTGAGGAATTGAGAATTGATCTGATCTACAGGAAAATAAACTCCTGCTCACGGGTCTCCACCTGTCAGTTTCAGGGCGACCTTGCATCACCATGGGGAGTGTGATACCAGACGGGGCCAAGTGGGACGACGACTGTAATACCTGCCAGTGCATGAACGGACGGATCGCCTGCTCAAAGGTAGGCGGTGATGGCCACTGCGGTTCACGAGTGTCCTGGAATCACCCGGGTGGATGTTCCTGCTAAGCTTCCCAGCTCCCGTCTTCCTCTCTCTAGGTCTGGTGTGGCCCTCGACCTTGCCTGCTCCACAAAGGGCACGGCGAGTGTCCCAGTGGACAGAGCTGCATCCCCATCCTGGATGACCAGTGCTTTGTCCGCCCCTGCACCGGCGTGGGCGAGTGTCGGTCCTCCAGTCTCCAGCCGGTGAAGACCAAGTGCACCTCCGACTCCTACTACCAGGATAATTGTGCAAACATCACGTTCACCTTTAACAAAGAGATGATGTCACCGGTACGTGACTTTTAAAATTTGGAATGGCGTGTGTGTCTGCTTGCTTTAAAGGAATGTCACAAGCTAGGATCTCCTTAGCTTCAATTCCTGTCTTACAGCAGAGTGAGACTTGAACTTAGCCTAACTTCAAAGAGAACATCAGCCTTTTTTTTCTTTCAACATCTTAAATATATGGATCTTTAAAATTGTTTTAGGGTCTTACAACTGAGCACATTTGCAGTGAATTGAGGAATTTGAATATTTTGAAGAATGTTTCAGCCGAATATTCAATCTACATAGCTTGTGAGCCTTCCCCTTCAGCAAACAATGAAATACATGTGGCCATTGTAAGTACAAGACCTGTTTACCCCTAATTATTTGATTGCAAGGTAGTTAACAAATTTCAGTTAGCCAGTATCCAAATGGTGCAGATACATGTGGTGGTGGTGGTGGGGGCTTTATATACAGGGTCATCAAGTAACTTTGAATAAAAGCTGCATTGACTGTTCCGCCGACTCTCAAGTCTGACTTATTTTTTCCCCAGTCTGCTGAAGACATACGGGATGATGGAAACCCAATCAAGGAAATCACTGATAAAATAATAGATCTCGTTAGTAAGCGTGATGGAAACAGCTCACTTATCGCTGCTGTTGCGGAAGTGAGAGTTCAGAGGCGTCCTCTGAAGAACAGGACAGGTAGGTGTCTGGTGGGAATGCTCCCTTTTTATGACGACTCTCAAATGGATGTCATTTCACCATTCAGTGAAACGATCAGGTGGGGAATTACCTGGTGGTCTCCTCCTCCTCAAAGGAGCCCCCCGTTTAACAGGCAGGAGAACTGAGGCCAGCTCATACTTGACCAGGGTCACCTGGCTGATAGGGGTGGAGGGGCTGCCTCAATTTCTTTTCTCCTGCCAAAAAGCTGCGCAGGCTTCCTGCAGAACAGGTATTGTGTCTAGATCATCACTAAGCCCTGGGGTGTTATCCTTGGACTTGAAACTGCACAAAGCCTGATTTGGCATTTTGGTGTCATGGGATGGTCACTCCCGAGTGCTGCTATGCAAGGCTTGGTGGCCCTGCAGGACATCCAGACTTCCTCTTTTGAGGATCTTGTACATCACTGTTCCAGCCATGAGGTGTTGGCACTGTCCTGATGTGAATCGGCTTTGTGATAATTCTGGAAACCAGCTCCTTAACTCAACTAGACATTGCTCTTCCCATATGCCCTTGGAGAGCCTGGGGGAGCTGCTGTTCTACTCGCTCTCTGCAGGAGACAGAAGTGTCAAGGTCTCCTAGGACCTTGATCCCAGCACTTATCAAGCTGTGAAGTGACAATAGCAGTTGTGAAAAGGGACTTGTCCCCATGGCACCCCTCTTTGGGACTAAAGACAGGAGAACCACTATTGGTATTCTTTGTTCCCATGATGATGGCTTTGCTTTTTTTTTCATTTTTGGCGGGGGGAGAGTTAATTGTTTTTGTGCCTGCCTTACAGATTTCCTGGTTCCTTTGCTGAGCTCTGTCTTAACCGTGGCTTGGATCTGTTGCTTGGTGACGGCCTTCTACTGGTGCGTGCGGAAACGGCGGAAGCCGAGCAGCCACGCTCACTCAGCCTCTGAGGACAATACCACCAACAACGTGCGGGAGCAGCTGAACCAGATCAAAAACCCCATCGAGAAACATGGAGCCAACACGGTCCCCATCAAGGATTACGAGAACAAAAACTCCAAAATGTCAAAAATAAGGACACACAACTCCGAAGTAGAAGAGGACGACATGGATAAACACCAGCAGAAAGCCCGCTTTGCCAAACAGCCGGCATACACGCTGGTAGACAGAGAAGAGAAGCCCCCCAACGGCACGCCGACAAAACACCCAAACTGGACAAACAAACAGGACAACAGAGACTTGGAAAGTGCCCAAAGCTTAAACCGGATGGAGTACATCGTATAGCAGACAGTAGGTGCTGCCACCACTAGGTAGTTTCTGAGGGCTTGTAGTTCTTTAAAACTGTTGTCATATTCGAGTCTGGGGCTGTTGTTGACTTAGAATCCCTGTGTTAATTTAAGTTTTGACAAGCTGGCTTACACTGGCAATGGTAGTTTCTGTGGTTGGCTGGGAATTCAAGCGCTGCATCTCACAGCTATGCAAAAACTAGTCAGCAGTGCCCTGGCGTATGTTCTCCTGCAGCCGACATGTCTCGGATCGGGCTCCCGGGAGCATGCCCAGCTCCTAGTCCTTGAGCTTCCACTTCTGCCAGATGTCCTAATGGTGATGCAGTCCTAGGATCATAGTTTTATTTATATTTATTGACTCTTGAGTTGTTTTTGTATATTGGTTTTATGATGACGTACAAGTAGTTCTGTATTTGAAAGTGCCTTCGCAGCTCAGAACCACAGCAACTATCACAAATGAGTTTATTATTTATTTTTTTTATTGTATTTTTGTTGTCGGGGGAGGGGGGACTTTGATGTCAGGACGTTGCTGGTAAAATGAAGAATTTAAAGAGGAAAAATGTGTCAAAAGTAGAATTTTGTATAGTTATGTAAATAATTCTTTTTTTATTAATCACTGTGTATATTTGATTTATTAACTTAATAATCAAGAGCCTTAAAACATCATTCCTTTTTATTTATATGTATGTGTTTAGAATTGAAGGTTTTTGATAGCATTGTAAGTGTATGGCTTTATTTTTTTGAACTTATTTTCTCATTACTTGTTGCCTATAAGCCAAAATTAAGGTGTTTGACAATAGTTTATTTTAAAACGATAGGGTGGGCTTCTGTGCCTGGAATACTGATGGAATTTTTTTGTATGGCATCAGATGTTAAACACCTTCTATAGCATCACTTTAAAACATGTTTTAAGGACTGACTGAGGCAGTTTGAGAATTAGTCTAGAACAGGTTCTTTTTTTTTTTTTCTGCTTTAGACTTGAAAAGAGACAGGCAGGCAATCTGCTACAGAGCAGTTTAAGGGAACAAGCTGAGCTATGACTTAACGTAGCCAAAATGTGAGTGGTTGAATATCATTAAAAATATCAAATTAATTGTGTGAAACTTTGGAAGCACACCAATCTTGTTTTGTAAATTCTGATTTCTTTTCACCATTCGTATGTAATACTGAACCACTTGTAGAATTTTTTTTTTTAAATCTGCATTTAGGGAGTATTCTAATAAGCTAGTTGAATACTTGAACCATAAAATGTCCAGTAAGATCACTGTTTAGATTTGCCATAGAGTACACTGCCTGCCTTAAGTGAGGAAATCAAAGTGCTATTACAAAGCTTAAGATCAAAAAGGCTTATAAAACAGAGTAATCTTGTTGGTTCACCATTGAGACCGTGAAGATACTTTGTATTGTCCTATTAGTGTTATATGAACATAAAAATGCATCTTTGATGTGTTGTTCCTGGCAATAAATTTTGAAAAGTAATATTTATTAAATTTTTTGTATGAAAACATGGAACAGTGTGGCCTCTTCTGAGCTTACGTAGTTCTGCTCGGCTTTGCCCTGTGTGTTTGCCACCCCACTGAGTCTGTTCTGGTAATCGGGCTCTAATAGGCCCTGCCTGACAGGGGCACCGACAAGAACTGAAAGGCTTTTCAACCAAGAAATTCATCTGAAGTTCTCAGAAACCTGGGGCTGCGGTGGGAGCCCCGATTCCCTTGTTATTCAACAGCAAGTGTGAATACTGCTTGAATAAACACCACTGGATTAATGGCCTGTAGTGTGGAGGTGAATTGTTTGTGAGCACTCACGGGGACTGGCCACTGCACTAAAAGGGTTTTAAAGGGTTTGGAATTGGTGTTGGGGGTTGAAGAGGGAGACTTAATGCTTTTTTTTTCTCACCCCCTGGCTGCTTGGATTCATATTAATGTCTTGTTCTATCATTACAGACCACACCCTTGCAACTTGGGTGCATGTTTACCCATGGGGTGGTTTCTTAACTGCACAGGAGGTAGTTAGAAGCTTCTAGTGTTAGGGCCCATCTACTCATCACCTTGTTTCCAGGGCATAAGAGTTCTGCTTGCCTTGCCATGCAGCCTTGGGGTGCTGGGTTTCTGGCCTTCCATAAGTTTCCAGTGTCTGGCTGTCTTCATCTATAAATAAAGGGCAGGAGAGCTGTGGTTCTCACTTCTGACGGTGGGGGTGGGTGGGCAGAGGCCAATGTGGCATACTGGTAGAACCCCGGGGCCCTGTCCCCACATTGTGGAGTGGGGTGTGGAGGAAACTTGCCCCTGGCACCTTGGTAGGGAGGAATGAGCTGAGGGGATGAGCACATGGACAGTGGCCAGCAGCTGTGCAGAGGTGCCAGGAGTTCCCTGCTTTCTGGTCAGGAAGCCCAAGCTTACCCTTCTCAGAACTATCCCCCACTGCCTCATTCAGGCCCATCCACCCTCCAGTTTTCATAGTGGAACTCAACTGGCGCAGCAAACAATGTAGGAAAAAGCTAATTGGGTTTTTCTTTCATTCTTGGGGAAGCTGTTTTCTACTAGGCTAGGAGCAGTGTTCTATAATGGGTATCTAGTATAAGAATTGGATGACAGGCTTTCAGTGTCCTCTCCATCAGCAAAGGCCATTGGATTGAGTTGTGACAGCCCTAGGAGCTGCCAACACTGTTTTGGCTCATTGCGTGGGCAGCCTGAAGGACCTGGACAATGAGGAGTCTGGCTTCTCATGACAGCTCCCTGCCTTAGTGTAGCAATACTTTGTTGCTAATCTGCCTGTAGACAGCTGGTTTCTGCAAGGTGGGGTTGAAGGGAGGGAGAAGTACAGACCTTACTAGCCAGGAGACAGTCTGGTTTAGCAGCACTGGCTTCAAACACCATCCTGAAGCAATACCTGGTTCTGGCAGTTTGTAAGCTTGGATTCTGCAGGACCCTAGAATTCCTTGGGTAGCTGCCAAATGCTGCTGTGCCAAGAAAAAATAGTTTAATGAGCACTGTAACTCTTTATTTCAGGAGGGAAGTGATGTTGATATTCATGGGTATTGTCTTGAGGTGGCTTCTGTCTGGGATGCTCTTGGTGGTGGGAGGGCTACTCTGGGTACAGCTCAAAGCCAGGACCTTAATTGTGAAGGGGGTGAGTTTTCCCTTTCTCCAGGGAAAAGGAAGCAGGCAACGGAGCCTTGGTTTTCCTGGGATCATAGTGGAAAAGAAGGGACTTAGTGTCTTCACGATTCTCCATGGGCCCTCTTTAAAGGGGCTCTGGAAGAAAAAGAATTTTCAGCCAGAAAAAACTTGGCTAACTAGAACTCTAGCCTTAGAGTATACCTTGAAAGTCCAGGAAATCCTTGAAGTTGGATGTTTTAGGGGAAGAAACTGTTTTGAGATTCTAGACTTAGACATTGTGGAATTGAAATAGAAGAGGGGGGATATGTCTTAATTGAATAAAAGCCAAATGAGACAGTAATGATTAGAAGCATGACTTGCAAATGGGTTTCAGGATTTCATTTGAGATGCAGATTCCTAGGCCCAACCCAAGACCCCTATTGGACCAGACATGTCACAAGTGGGGCCTGGGAATCTGAATTTTCAATAAGCCATGCTCCTCCCCAGCTTCTGGACAGTAAAAATTTAGAACACCTATGCTAAAGTACAAGCTCTACATTAATTATGTTTTTTCCTTCTTGTTAAACTGAATTAAATAGCCTGGAAGCCAGTTTGTTGCTAAATTGCCACCTGACATCATTTTTAAGTAAAATAATTACACTGCCCCTTGAGCAAGTTGTGGTCTAAGTGTTTAACTACCTGATCTGAGGGGTCAGAGAGTCAAAGTTAACTTTAGTAATATTTCTTAGGCAGCAAAGAGCCAAAGGTTCCAGAGCATGGATTTCCCATCTTTCTAAATACACCTGTCTGCCCCAAAGTGAGCGAGTGTGCAGCTAAAAATCAGTTGCCTTTAAAGAGGGGGAAAAAAAATCAGGCCTACAGGGGTTTGAAACTTGGGCTGAGCAATGCTCCACTATTTCTGTTTCTACTGTGAGTCTCCTTCTTGCCTTTACTGGGAATGAGAAAGAGGAGTTCAGAGGTTCCTGGTCTGGGAAGACACACAAGCACATGGGTTATGGGAAGCCTCCTCCTGCTAATGTGTATTTATACTTTGTAAGCTCTGATTCATCCAAGCATTGGAACAGAAATCTGCTTCCTGAGGTTCTGTTTTTAAATAGATAGTTTGCAAAAACAACAATTATTTTTCTTAACATTTTTTTTCCACCCCACAAGCAGCTAAACATCCCAGCTCAGGCTATGTCAGTCTCCAACAATGCCAACAAACAGCTTGGTTATCTGAGGTAGAAGGGTGCCTCGAGGCAGTTCTTTATGGTTCTGGCCCCAGAAGTCTTAAAAACAAAGTGTAGAAACCATTAGGGCAATCTTGTTGCATCACTTCAAGTCCATGAAATACTTCAGGGTCTATTAAAAATAACGAATTTCCCTTTTTGAACAATTGCCTTCCAATGGTTGTTAAAAGGAAGAGCAAGATGGGGGTAGTGAGGCTTGTAGGACTGCAGTGGTATGGTTGCCTGGCAGCCAAGGGGCCCAAACACCTGCATGGCATCCTCCGAGATCATGTCAAAAGGGCGTGGCTCCCTTGCTTTGGACATATATTCTACCTGTATTACTTGCTCTTGCATGCCGGGCACAACCTCCTGGCTTAGAGTGTGTTTCTTTCAAGTCCAAGGCAGCTTTTACAAGTCTCAAATTATGTATCATTATGAATGGGTCCAGTATTAACCTGTGATATGCAAGTCAGGCTAAATTAACTTGGAGAGTAAAGGTTCTTAAATCCAGTAAGAACCTTGACTTGAGGTCTGCTTGCTGCTTCCCACAACCCACCCTCCTGCAAATATCCACACCAGGGCACCCAAGGGTTGAATTATCCAGAGAGCAAATGCAGATGCCAGCAACATGAAAGTAACAGCTTTCTTTTAAAAAGCTCTTTTTGGCAAGGCTGGTGGGGATCATCCGTGATCCCGGAGGGAAATCCAAGTTTGCAGCTGGCTTCTTAATGACTACTCAGGCAACCAAACGGGTTGGCCCCCTCTCTGTTCTGCACCTGAGGAGTGAAAAGCTGCTTTCGTTCATCCTTGCTGAGATACGTGCAGTTGAAAAGCCTTCATCCCAGACTCACTGGATGTTAATGCAATCGGGGACCTTACACCGATCAAAGGATCCAACTCCCACTATCTTTCTAGAAGGGGAAACTGAGGCCTAGAGAGGTTCAGGGACTTGCCCGTGGTCATACAGAGATTTGGTAACAGCCAGGACTACAAATGGGGCTACTGCTTCCTGGGCTGGTTTTCTGCCTCTTCTGGGAATTTGCCTTTGGCGTGATTTTCAAAGATGAGGGATTGGGAGATCAGCGCTTCACAAAAACGGACACAAAGGCTGAAGGGAGGCCGCGGGAAGCTGCCACTAAGACCCCATCGCCGATCTGAGCTGGATTTGCCTAGAGAGTGACATTTTTATAAATCTGGGAGCAATAGGTGTTTTCTGAATCAAAGGCAGATTAAGTCCCGTTCCTTTGTAGGTTGTTGCTTTGTTCTTGGGAAGTTTCAGATTTCCTTTTTAGTTTCTGCTTCACAGACTTATAAAATGAGTCACAGGGAAAGAGGTGCCCAGAGGAAAGCGACAGCCCCTGTAGGTCCCATTGCAATCTGCGCGTGCGCACGCAAACGCAAACGCACGCACACGCAAACACACGCAAACGCACGCACGCACACGCACAGCTCTCGGGCGACTGCGGAACTGCAATGCTGCCCACAGTGGCTAAGACACTGTCGCCGGGTCCCCGGCCATGCAGGCGACGGCAGTTATTATTTGGCCTCATCCCACGTTCCCTAACCACTTCCGCTTGCCCTGGCAGGTTCCTTCCAGGTTATCGCGGACAAATCACATGAGGATTTAACAATACCAACATCCAGATCGCTTGAATGAATCGAAGTTCGCCACGTCCGGTGTGCAACCGGGCCGGTACAGACAGATCTGGGCATCTGGGCGTTCCTGGAATTGCCTGTGGGCAGCTCTGTTTCCTCCGCCTGACACCCCAAAAAGGCTACGCCTCCGCTCTCCCCACCCGGCGCTGGTGGATTAGCAGCATATCCCACAAGTCGTCTTTAACCTGTTTGTCGTGCCAGGCGAGGCCTGAATTACACGTATTATGCAGAAGTTTCCTCCGCGCTGGCTGAGGCACCCACGCTGAATGACTTGGAAAACCCCATCCCCGAGACAGGAACATAAATCCTCCAAGCTGAGGACATGAACAATCAGATACCCTCTGGGAGTCCTCCCCGGTTTCGCAGTGACGTTTTTTGGAAGTACTTTTTGAAAGAATTCAAGGCACAAAGCAGAAGGGAAGAGCACAAACGTGATGTAGCATACAGGTCCGCACCAAAGTAAGGAAAAAGCGCCTCTGGGTAAAGGAAGGGGAGCGGGAGGGAGGGGGATAAGGTCTCACCACAACCTCCGGCTTTCTCCACATCCACGCCCTGTTATTTCTGTGCTTCTTCCTGTGAGTTCTCAGTCGGACAGTGTCGGCTGCAGTGCAGTTACAAAAGACGTCCTGAATGTTTCCTCCAGAGTGTTCTGCCTCCACGTGGGTCTGACCCTTCTCGACTGTTACTTTCACCTTCTTAGTGTGCAAAGCCGGGCTGTCTGCTGCATGGCCAAGGGCACGCTCTCTGGAGTCAGACTTCCTTGATTCCAATTGCAGCTCTTCTTTCCCAGTTGCTGGTTTGGAATTTTCTGCCTGTGTAGCCTAACCCCAGTTTCTGGGGTTTGGGGGTTGGCCAGACCTGGATTATAGGCTCTGTCACTTAATAACTTGGGAAAGTTTCTGAAATTCTGTGCACTTCAGTTTTCTTGTCTGCCACGATGGTGTGTGCCACACTGTTAATATTCATAAAAAGGGCTGTAGGAAGAACACTCCTTTCAGTATTTTCTCTAAACCACCTGTGATACAATAAGAATCCGTTAAAAGATTAACGAATTCAGTGAGATGCCAATGATAGTCTACTTTCTTACCATTAAACTGGGCCCCAAGTCAGACAAGAGCTAAGGGCTATTGGATCCAGTGGTAGCCAGAATTCCATGATGGCCCCCAAAGATTCCGGGCCCTTGGTTATTTGATCAAACACTAATCCAGGTACTGCTGTGAAGGGATTTTGCCAATGTCATTAAAGTCTCGTCTTGGCCTTAAAATACAGATTAACCAGGTGGGGCTGACCTAATTACAGGAGCTTTTTCAAAGCTGAGAGTTTTCACTGGCTGGTCACATAAGTCAAAGAGATTCAAAGCATGAAAGTGATTCAATGCAAAGGAGGTTTCTCGATTGATGAAATAGGGGGTGGGGAGGGTGTCACGTGGCAATGACCTGAGAAACAGCTTCTAGGAAATCCCTGGCCAACAGCCAGCAGGACAACGGGGACCTTAGTCCTACAACTGCAAGAAACTGAATTCTGCTGACAACATAAGGGAACTTAGAAGCAGATCTCTCTAGTTGAACATCCAAATGACACCTTAATTTCAGCCCTATGAGATGCTAAGCAGAGGACTCTACTATAAAGTTTCGTAAACATGAGACAATAAATTTATGTTGTTTTAAGCCACTAAATATATGGTAATTTGTTACACAGCAATAGAACATTAACACAGGCCTCTTCTAAAGGGAATCATACTAGACTATGTTGCTTGTAGGTGCTGTATTTAACTGTGACTCTACAAATTGTCGGCTTTCTCCTTGATCAATTCAGTGCCTGCTACCAGTATAGCAGAAAGAAAAGCTCATTCAAGACAAGAATGAATTACAGGACTGAACAAAAACTTGGTGCCCAATTAAAGTCTACAACAGTGTGTGGTCTGCGAGTGTAGACAGCTGTCTACGGCTTGCAAATAAGAATACAACACAGTTCTTTCCTCTGTATCCCCTCCCCTTGCTGTTTTATAAAATTAGTGCCAAATGAGGGAAACTCAGGTGCCTGGGCCTTGGAGGACTCCAGGACACCAAAGTCTTGAGCCAGTTCTCTCTCCTTAGAAACATGTTTGACTCTCATTTTCTTGATGAAGTTTTCAGTGGATTGGACATTTTATAAATACTTTTTAATGCCCCCATCCCCACCCCCAGGGCCTTTCCCTATAAGGAAGTTCCCTCCTTGGCTGTTGTCACTGCACGGTGTGGTCATTTCTTTCGGACTGAGAAGGGGCTAAATGTCAAGCCAAACTTTTCTCTTCCACCATCTCTCTACTAGGATTGCCCTTATATGGTGGGCAACCAGCCTGGGCAGACATGCATAGCTGATGGCAGAAAGTTAAGGTTTCTCTCATTTAGTGAGCTTCTCTAATACACCATTATGACCTGGAATTACACTGACAAATATAAGAAACAGGAGTCAAAGTCGTTCCTACAACAAGGGCCTAGGAAAATATGAAAGTTGATAAACTAGTACCAAGAAATACTATCTTCAAGAGAAAGCAAGGACAATTTGCAGTAGAAAATTCACAGGTGCAGAATCTGCTTGTCTTTGAGCCTGTACAGAGATTTTAGGTAAGCTCTGCAAGGTTCTTCCAGTGAATATTCTTGTTGACATCAAAACAAGAACGCAGGCAGCAACGAAGAGCCCTTGCATCTCTGGCATAGAGAACTCTGTTGCCCACAAGTGTTTTCAGATTGATGGGGCATTTCACTGGAGAGCCACTTGGGGATGTTTTTTTTCTAGATGCTCCAAGCTCTGCCCAGGCGGCTTCCACAGTTCTTTAGATGGTCTCATGCTGAGCAGAAGGGCACTGGGACAAGGCTCACCATTTTAAGGAGAATGTGAAGAAAGTAGTGCTGCTGTTTCACAAGCCTCTGGCAGTGTTACAGGAAGGTCCTTCCTGGCTCCTCCTACTGGGACACATCCCAAACGCCCAGCCCAGTCTCCCACATCCTGGCTGGAGGTCGCCCTGATTTACCATTCCACCTTCTGGCTCTGACAACAGGAATGGAGGAGCTGGTATTAATCCTCCCAGGCACCTATAGTGGGTTTGGGAAAGAGCCCTCTGCGTTCTTCTCACCAGTCAAGCATATTGAGGAGGAACTGAAAAGGCCTTGGGAGCCACCGGGCCTAGAAAAATTCCCAGTCAATCCATCACCTGCCGCCTTTGGAGCAGGGTCTGCCAGTCTATCCACAGTTCCTGGGGCAGGTGAAGAGAGGATGTGAGACAGTGAGTGGAAATAAGGGTGTGTGTGTGGGTGTGTGGGGGTGTGTGTGTGTGTGTGTGTGTGTGTGTGTCTAAGCACAGAGACAGGATAGTAACAGAAGAGCAGGCAAGAGGGCGTGGGAGACTGGGAACTCATTTATAAAAGCTCTTCTGCCTTAAAGCAAGTCAAACTCCCTGCTGAGGAGTTGCTTTTTCTTCCTCCCTTTTGAGTCTTGTGTGCTGAACTGACCTCTCCCCCGGCAGAGGTCAGCGCTCTGCTCGCCCTGTACACACTCGGCCTTCTGGGGTTTGATCGCCTTAGAGCCTGAAGAGGAGAGAATTCTTCAGCTCTTATTTCTGAGAGAAAAGCTGTAGTAAATCTCATGAAGAAGCTGGTCTTTTTTTTCTTTTTCTTTTTAAGAAATATATATACACGTTATGATAAAAATCTTTTGGGAACTATGCAGAAAACAAAAAGCAAACATAAAAACCGTACATCATCAGACAGCCCCTCCCACAGCCTACTTCACCCCCCAAAATAAATCAGGCTGGGTAATGAATGAGGTTTTAAAGAAATGTAACTGAACTTAAAATACAAGGTCAGTATCTCATCCTAGGTAATCCTTTGGAGGATGAGAAATTCTCCCGATTTTCCCACAGGGTTATTTCAGATGCACTTTCTGAGCCAAACTATTTTAAAAGCGTTCATTCTTTCACTGCCCTGCCAAATGCTAACTTGACATTCACACGCACTTTTAGAGAGTCTATTAATGGTATTAATGATCATGGATCAAAGACAAACCCCAGAGGTTTATGTAAAGATTTCAGACAATTATTTAGGCGCTTTAAAAACTCATCTTCTGAATGAGGGTAACAATTTCTCAATGTTGGCAAAGATGAAGGGGTGTGTTTGCATGTGTAGGGTCTAAGCAGAAGAAATGTATGGGGGGCTTTCAGACAAATACAAAATATCTCTTTGCATGACTAAAATGCATGTCTGTTGACTGACACCTTGTCCCCACAGCCTCTTACTCATTTCTTTGAAAGCTCCCTTCTGATTTGCTGAAAGTCCCTCTTCTAAAAGACATGCAGCGCTTAGCCTACCTCATCTCTTCCAACATCCAGTATTTACATGCACACACCACATTTTTAAACAATAGTTCTTAACTATGATGTCTCTTGAGAATCATTACTTTACAAGCTTTAAAAATACCAATGCCCAGGCCAAACTTCAGAGAATCTGATTTAACTAGAAGCTATCCAGGTGGTTCCACTATGTTGCCAGTGTAGAAAACTTGTTTTTAAACAGATGGAGAAATTAATACTTGGGAGAGAGATGTTTATCTCAGTACATTAAAAGCACATGTGTGGCACTTAAAACATTAGAGACAATTTTATTTGCCAGATGAAGAAACTGAGGCCTGGGAGAGCGAGTGACTTGTCCTCAAACATATAAAACCAATTAATGGCAAAGCAGCAGCCTGGACCCATGGATTGTGACTTGCATTGCCATGCTGTTATGTAGCCCCTAGATCCCCAGCCTGGACCTCATGTCTCTGGCAGGGCATCTTTCCTGTGGGTTGGGCCAAATGGCAAGTCAGTATGTTCAAAACACTTAAGAAGAAAGGAGCTATGCTTCCTCAACTGCAGAGGTTCTCAGCATTTCATGCACAGCTATTCAAATGTATTATTCCGTGATACTGAAATGCTTCTGAAAAGTTATGAACAGGACTAAAGGGGAAATGTATTTACAAGCTACCAGAGATACCTGGGACACCAAAATAAAAGGCAGTGTAGAGAGTTCGCCTAGGACTATATCAGTCCTGAGCAAGGACTAGATCAACTTAGAAAACAGAAATGAATCCACTTGGGGAATGTCAAGATTCTCTGCAAAGGAATCAAGGTCACATACTTTAACCTTCATAAAAGGTCTATCTTATATCATGGGAGCAGAAGTGGGAACAAATCCACATTGCACCTCAAAATCTTATGGATCAATTTAATCCCAATGCTTCATGCTGGGTTTTCCATACTTAAATCTTTAGGGCCAATTCAAATGTAAAGCTCCTTTGATTATTTTATCGAATTTTCAAAATGTCAGGATCACTTCACAAAGGAAAACATTTCTTACAAATAGAACATAATTTAAAATAGCATGTTGAGAAAAGGATATTTTGCATGGGTGTTCCTTGAGGTTACTTTACTTGTTTTTGAAGAACAAAAGTGATATACGTTAATTTTTAAAAACAACTTTGCTCTTCATTTTATCAATAAAACAGGTCCATTTCCACTACATACTAGTTTCATACCCTAGGCATGTACAACAATCTATTCAAATAGTTTAAAACAAATAAAGATAAGGTCAATGAGAAAAAAGAGGTCTCTAGGCAAGTACCACAATATTCAGTTTTCTAACTTGATTGAAGAAAGTTATTCTGTGGGATTTGTCAAATTCATACCTTCAGTCACCTGACCAGATGCATTTGGGTCAAATGTACAGTTTTGTTGATTTTTACTTAAGGAGTCAAAATTTTTGATGAGGACCAATAAATGGCAATTATAAAGTAATATGGTATATGGTAATAGGCTACAAAATGAAACTTATTTGAATATGATTAATTCAAGCCCAGTACTGGATAGTTCTAGATAATTAAGCATAATTTCTCCATTCAAGTCCCCTTTGTTACACTGACACACATTTGTTCCTTGTCTTGTTAGATAAATATAGAAACCGAATTAGGAGTTCTGCAGATTTCTGAGAATTTAATTATACCCTTAAACTGCAATACCAATGATATATACAGTTAAACTTCTGTACTGAGTAATTACCTGAATTAACTTCATTTTACAATGCTTAATTTATTTTGTACTAAGGAAGGCTTTAAACTATTTAAGAGAAACCAGCTTAAATTAGATTTTTTTTTTACTTGCTTCAACGTGTTTCAATTCATTAGTGTTTCAATAACAAGAAATGAACTCTCTTGTCTTGACAAACCAAGCGTAGAAATTTCCTCATAAGAGAAAATTAGAAATTAAAATGATTTCCACATTCAAGTCGCAGCACGCTGAGCAGGGAATTTTTGGTTCTTAGGAAAGCCACTTGTTACCTCCAGAGAAGGGCCACTCATGACAATTTTGTGGAACTATTACAGTGGGGCCTGCCAAGAAGAAATTCAAGGAAATTGGGAATGGTGACACCCAGGCCATTCTCTTGGGCACAAAGGTTTCCTCCCCTTATGCGTTCTGTCCTAGCCAAGCTCCTTCTGAAATCAAAGGCCACTGATACGCACAACGATCCATGCTAAAAGCCAAACATGACACCAAAAGCAAACAATTACACTGTGATTCCATTGTTGTCCCAGATATATCCTGAGCTATTTCACTCAGAGATAAACTATATTCTTCATAAATCAAAATACAGAGGGCTTTTGATTCTTACTTTTTATAAAATGAAATACACTTCCATTGTTCTTTAGTATTAAAGTGAACAAAAGAACTTGCAGCACTTACTCCCTTCCCCCTGAATGTTTGCTCCTTTGCATTTAACAATTCATACGCGTATCTGGATGACAGTTAACCTCCAATGGCAAAGATAAGAAAATGTGTAAGAAAAACCACACTCATTGCTCTCAGACATTTCTCGTTTATGGACATTAAAAAAACCAACACCAATCTATTAAAATGTCATTTGAAAGTACACGGAAGTGGCTTAGAATCCATGACACAGAGAGTTAGAAAGTTCAAAGTTATTATCAAATAAGATCAACATCCCTTCCAAGCATCAGATTCACAGGGAGTTAAATATAAATTTAATTTGGGTTATTAAGTGGTTGACGAACTTGTTCTTTTTGAACTAATAATATTAACAGTGTCTCAGACTTCAGATGCCAAGTTATTAAGATCATTAAGAATATCAAAACAGATACCATTCTTAACAGTAGAGAACCCTTCATATCCCACCTAGTAAGCATCAACAAAAAAAGCTGGCATCCGTTTTCCTCTTTGTACTTACAAATATCCAAAGAATCGCACAACCACTCAAGGAATGAGATCCAGGGGTGTTTCTGACATGTGCAAGGAAAATGCTTAAAGACAAAATTCCTCAAACACATGCCATACTGTGGGATCCGTTCTGTGTCAACCCTGTTAAAATCCCTTGTACACGAAGGCTGTGAGAAAGACCACATCTATCTACAACCAAAGGTGCTATTTTCCCTCTGAGATCACAGTAACTGTTATTTCCCCCAATACAACAAACTCTAAAGCCAAGACTTTTCTTGAGAATCATATGTGTAAGTATTGGCCTTAACCACCAAGCCCAGGTTAACTCATGAAATAAAAACTTCTCAATAGCAGCTTTCTCTAGTGGCTCCAGTTCAAATATCTCCCCTTAGTTCTGGAGCACACAGCAGCTACTGTTCTAGAATAGCTTTTTTAAATTCCAGACTCTTCCAGAGAGCTATTTCTTGGCTGGTCTCCTGGCTTATTTATTACTTGTGCCTTCCCTGTTTGTAACGTTCTAATTACTTCTGTTTAAGAAGAGTCAGTGATACACTAAATCTGTAAAGAACACACCTATACAATACTGGTCACCATAAGACAGTGGGTCTATGCTGGGCCACGGAAATTGATGTTCTAACCGTGTCCTCAGGAGGTTTGCGTTCTGTGCTGTCCACCCTACAGTATAAGCACAGTCAGCTCCACTGAGGCTAGTATTCTGTTGTGCTCCTTTTCCTCCTATAGACTTCCTTGATTAGAGTCAGCTGGGAGCAGTAAAAAAAAAAAAAAAAAAAAAAAAGCTAAGGGGACGGGGCATGGTGGCTCATACCTGTAATTCCATCACTTTGGAAGGATCAGTTGAGGCCACGAGTCTGAGACTAGCGGGGGCACCAGAGTGACACCCCCATCTCTATGAAAACTAAAAAAAAATTAGCTGGGTATGGTGGTGTGCCTATAGTCCCAGCTACTTGGGAGGCTGAGGCAGGAGGACCGCTTGAGCCTAGGTTTCAGTAAGCCACTACACTCCAGCCTGGGTGACAGAAAGAGACCCAGTCTCTGCTAACTTCAACACTTTGGGGAATATACTTGACTTTCTTTACCTTAGTGGAGGTACCATTTCAGAGGCGACCCCATGTTGAGCAGAAAAAAAGACATATTGGATGGGTAGCCTTTGAATAGGTTTTTTTTTTTTTCCTATTTTAGGATGAAATGGGCTAAGAAAATTTTTAGTAGATATACATCCAAAATAAGTCATTGTTTGTGACATCGAAGCAAGCCCACTGGAGACAGTGCATGGCGCTGCAAAGGGAAGGCCCCCGTTTTGAAATGTAAACTGCCCGTGAAACCTTCCAAATGGGAAAATGAAAACTCTGGCCACCAAGTTCCCCCTGGATTCTGGTCTGTCCCGAACCTAACCAAAATCGTGCGAGCAAGGGCAAGGACTGGGACACGCCTGAGCTACAGCCAAGAGCAAGCCTCCCCTGTGTTTTCCTGTATCGATGGGCCGAATTATTCGTAAACTTCTGACAATTTTAAGGGTAAGTCTTCTTGGGTGCTGTGGCCGCCATACTGTAGAACTGGGGAGCAGAGTGGCTCATACGCCAAACCCAGGTGTTTTACAAGTTTGGGGGAGTACGAGGGGGCACAGGTTCACACGGGGCCCCAGCGGATGAGCCGCAGGTCACGGTAGCCAGCTGCTAGCCTGGAGGAAATAAACACAAGAGTCTCTTCACTTGGTCCAGTGGTTCTCAAACTTAAGCATGTTCCAGAATCACCCAGAATCTGTCATTCAGCAGATACGGGGTGGGGCCCATCACCTGAATTTCTAACACATTTCCAGACGACGATGCTTGTCCCAGACGACGATGCTTGTCCCAGTAACATGTGTTGAGAGCTGCTAGCCTGTTTCTTCACTGCCCTCTGCTCCTACTCAGGCTGAGGAGCAGGAGGACAGATCATATCCCTGGAACTTAACTGCAGCACCGTGGCACCATCTTCGTGTGGCCCATTGTTGGTCTGCACAGTGATGTCCCAAGTGGGGCACATGATCCGTTTCTTCACACAGTCCTTGCACAGTCTCATCCCTGACATGGGGGATGGCTATCATTAAAATCACTTTCTGAAGACAGTTACAAAGTATGAGGAGAAAGTAGCAATGTTGTTAGAAGGAGCATAAATCCTCCTAGAAGTGACTGCTTTGAAAACAAACCCTGAGGCAGACATATACTATTTAAAATAATCATTCCAATTAATTCCTTTAAAAATCCCAGCATCTATACAGGAGGCCTTCTTATCACAGGTTTGGCCACTATATCCTTAACTATGGCTTTGCAATCCTTTTTAGTATTTGTGGCCTCTTTCGCATTTCTCTCTTTTCTTGGCTGGGCTGCTCTGCATCACAGATAATCTTTCAGTGTTTGTGGCCGAGCCGGTTTGCTGTGCCGCCCTGGGTTATTTTTCATGAGATGTCTGGAGGAGAGATTTTCCAAAACATGCAACTCTTCCTTAGACGTGGTTTTTGCCAAATCTTGTTTCAAAAGTAACCCCGGATCTGACAACTCTAAAGTTGGCAAAACCCTGACAGTTTTGCTTTTCTCCACTATTACTTCTCTTGGGACTAATCGATCACTTCCAAGAGAAACTCTCTTGCGGTGGTCGGAGTCTTCCGCAGAGCCGCAGTTCCTGCGTTTCTGTTGTGCTCTGGCCGCTCTCGGACTTTGTTTTGGACCTGGTGATGCTGACTCACAGCTACAGACAGGGCTCCCGCTTAGAAGCCCCGTCTTTAACGGCTCCCCAGGATGAGGTTTTTGCTGGCTGCTGGTGTCTTCTGGCTGGGTCTGATTAACATTTTCCAGCTTTTGAACAGGAAGCCCCCAGTGGCTCTCAGCTGCCTTTATGTAATCCTTTGCCTGTCCCGTGGATTCTGACAGGGGTCTGGAGGAAGCCTGACCATCATTTCTCTCCCTTGCTATCTCTATAATCACGGAGCCACTAGACGTTCCCACAATGTCCATGCTGGTCTGTGATTTGCTCACGCTGCTGCTTTTTGTTTCAGTTCTTTTCATACTGAAACAAACAGAAAAAAACATTTTTATGCTTTATAAAGCAGTGATGGCATTGTTTCCTCCAAATTCCCCCTGCCACATTTCCTACACCTGAAAAGGGAAGTGTGTGCTACCTGCCTCTCCTTACCTCCCCAGCAAATCTAGAAAAATCCCCAAGTGTATCTTTAAGTGCAGACTGGATCAAGCAATAACCTTCACATTTCCCATTATACCAGGATATATGTTGCTTATTGATCACTGGGTTATCAATAGAGTTATGGTGGAGTTCACAGTTTAACTAAGGAAACAGGTATTCAATTTGAATATTATGGGTCAATAACTGCTGATGTTTGAAATACTGTTTATTTCCCCCTAGGAGTAGATGCTCAAATATATCTCATACTTAAGGCTGTTTGTTTGTATGAGTGTCTACAAATGTGCGCATACACACACAATTTCTATTTGGGAGTAAAGAATAATCTGAAATTTCTCTCAGACCACTGCAAAGCATTACTGAAATATAACTACCATTTAGCTGGTGAACGCCTTGTTTGTCAACCATATGGGAGCAGGACTCAGTCAATATAACTTAAAATGTCCTAGAAGAAAGTTCAGACAGCCGACACGAAAGGAAAGAAAACAGTCATGGCAGACAAGAGAGTGTCCATATATCCATATATCTATCAATCCCTTTTCTTCAGCACATACGACAGATAACATAAACTTCACTGATTGTAAAAGTAACTTTGAGGCAGCAGGATAGAAACTGCACAGGGAGAATTTAGAGACTAATGACCTTAACCTTTACAGGTTTGTGAATGGCAAGAAATTTCTTCAACCACCAAACTCAAAACACTGAAGCTGAAATATTTATTTTGACCAAGCTTTAGTGTGGAAACAAATATATATATATACATATATATATATATATTCATGTTCTTACCATTGCTATCAGTAGCATGAGGATTATCATAATTATATTAAAGTCAGAACAAGCATCTTAGGAAAGAATGTATTTTTTAGATCTGTCTGTAGTCACTTGGAAAGTTGTATGAAACACACCACCAACAGGTGCTTTTCATCTTCAAAGAACTTGTCATTAAATTACTCCTTGCAAAACACCTGTGAAGCAAGGACTCTATCCTCGTTGTCCAGAAAGCAAGAGCAAGAGAGACAGGAGGTTGGGAAGAGCAAGTTTGTGACTTAGGGTAGGGTTCAGTGCCAGAGGGGATTTTGTGATTAGGTTCCATGCACTCTTAATTCTAGACTTCATATTATCTATCCATACATAGAGGCAGTCAAAAAATGAGAAAAAGAAAAACAAGGTTGGACCTACATTTCTTTCAAAGCATTTCTCCGGAGTTTTGCACTGGGAGGAAGTGGACTCTCTGCACACTCAGCAAAGTAATCAGACACTCCAAGGAGAGCTCTTTCTGTCTATTCCAAAAGATAACAAAGGTTCAACCAGAAATCTATTAGCTGAACACGAGAAAAAACAGTTACACTCTGAATGCCCCGATGAACAGATTTATTTTTGTAAAGACCAAATGAAACTGCTTAGTGTTAAGCCATTTTAACTTTTTTACCTAGGACTTTATGGTAGATTATAAATTCTGTTGGACTCCCAGTCCACACACTTCCTACATTAATATGCATCACAAACAAACAAGGCTGTGATGTAAAGAATGTCGATTCCAAAGCATCTGGGAACTTCTGGCCAATATCTGACAGCTCTATGGCCCAAACTCTGAAAAAAGCCTAGGATCACTTTTTTCTTCCAAGACAACCTGGTGGCACAGTGGTCTGTACCTTGATTATCCTAAGATTTCCATGCATTTTGTCTGTTGACAAAAATAGAAAATATTTGCAATACTCAAGACCATACCAACAGCTAAATCTTTGAATATTAGTATTGTGAAAACTGGAATATGTGATTCTTGGCTGCTAAAAAAAAAAAACTACGTTTTTTCTTCTTATATTATCCACTACCATAGATTTATAACATTCATAGATTATCTATCATTTTATGTTCCCATGGAGGCACCACATGGAATTAACCATAAAATGTAAAAGCCTACCAAACCTTGCCAACAATGACCCATTTCATAAGTTTTGGAATCTTTTCCTTTTGGTTATCAAGTACATTGATCCAGTCAAGGAGTTAACCTCTCTTGTACATGAAATACTCTTGCTCATCAAATTCCAGAAAAATGTTGTCACCACAAGGAACAGTTTGGGTGTGATCTCTAGGTCCTTGCTTTAGACTTACGTTGGAATTCACAGTGACAACCCAGAGCACAGGTGGACGGCAGCGATCAGTGTTATGCCTGGGTATCCCGCAGGCTGAGTGAACTTTGCCCGACCACTGCCTACGAGTCTTCTAGCTCTCCAACCATGCCTATGGTTTCAGACCCAGGATAGTGTCACTCAAAGTCATATATGGTTATAACTCACATCAGTTTTTAGTGAACAGAATATTATAGGTTTTATTGGATATACTGCATTTTGATGCTTCTACCTTTTGGTTTTATTTGTTTTCTAAGACTTACTAGTTGAGCAAAAAACATAACAATTTAAGTTAAATAAGAGAGAGAGAGAGAGAGAGGAGAGATAGGGAGCAATCGAGATTTATGTGGGGAACACTTCTAAACATGCCCTTTAAGTACAGTAGATTTTCCCCTGAAAACCACACCCTGTAAGTGCTGTATTTTCAGAGCTGAACAATTAACATAAGGAGCATGAGTCAGGCTTTGAACAACTCTGTGGGAACCAGAAAGCCTTTTGCTATTAGGAATGATGTAAATTCCCCAAGGCTGGAAGAAGTCCACAATGGAAGGCAGACAGGATCATAAATAACAACGATGAATACCGCGTACACCACATAAAGTACAACACCGCGACAGTGACACTCTCTTCCAATCTCACACTGGATTCAATCACTGCCCTTTATTTATTTATTTTTAAAACTCAGCTTAAAGAACACTATGTATTTTCTATGGGAACTTCAAAAACTTCTTTTAAGGAACAGAGCAGTAGGCTCTCATCCTACATTCCTCTGACAACAATGGGAGAAAATGTCCTTGGAAGAAAAGGGACAACAGAAAAGGTGACAGACTGACAGGAGGAAATGTCCTGTTCAAAAAGTGTAAAATCTGTGAGTTAGTTAAAAAAAAAAAAGAAAGAAAGAAAAGAAAAAAGAAGAAGAAAGAGAAAGGCAAGGCGGGGTCTTCTGCTTACAAATTAAAACCACATTTGGCAATTTGTTGAAGGAGGCATATTTACATTTGTATGAAGACTGGGTGGGCAGGAAAAAAAAGATTAGACTCCTTCTTCAGCCCTTGGCTGTCAGGTCTCATTAGAAATCTCTTATCCTTACATCTCCAGGGTCAATTCACTCCCTTTTGTCCCTAAATCCCAGCCTCTGGTGTCCCCCTCAGACAAGTGTTCCTGAGGAAGCAGCTATCACCTGAGAACAGCACTTCCCACAGGGGGTCGTCCTGATTACTAATGGCTGCTCACATCTGGCATCAAAATGCAATCCGAGGCTTATCCAGAGGCAAAACTCCAACACCAGGATGTATAATGTGCGCTGAGAAGGTTGCAAGCACCTCCTGGGTTTGCGTGGATGACACCACTACTTTTTAGATTCTGTCATGAATAATAATGACCCCATAGTTTTCTGCAAATACAGACAAACCCAACATATTCAAAAAGGCTACCAAAGAGTTGGCTATCCAAAGTCCAGGGTGAGCCCCCCTGGTGACTCAGGTATTTAAGACATAAATTAACCAAGAGGATCTCTTTTGGGGCTTTCATAAATGATTCTTCACAACTTGGAAGCTAGCGCTTAGCCTGGGCCAAGGAATAAAATTCTGCAAATACCATTCCCTGTTATATTTGATTCTCAGCCACTGCCCCTCCCCCCTATTTTGTTTTCATTTTTGGTTATATTTTGAGGATTTTAGATTTAAAACTTTCTACCTGTACAGAACATCATCATACTTATACATTTCTAGGGCAAAACCAAACCAAAGTAGGGCAAGGCACTGGCTTTTAGAGAAATACCCTCCCCCTTGGCAACCCAATCAGCCCACCCAGACTGCAGAGCGAGGGGTCAGCCTTTCTTCCTTCTCTGGGGATGCTCTGCAGACCTGAGATTGCACCCCAAGACTGAAGACGGCAAAGTATGTGTGCCCCGGCAGAGATTCATGAGGAAGGTCGAGCAGATGAGGGTTTGAGTGTGATGATGGGTGATATTACCCTAATGCTTTCTGGATCTAACCTGAAAAACACATTTTAAATGTCTGGACAGAAGACTATAAGGAGAGTTCCCATGAGAATGAGCTGGACAACTAAGATATGCTTCCTGCCTCTAATCAGAGAATGGGTTGATCTGAAACACAGTTAGAAATACTGGCTGACGTTCAAGTCCCCAAAGCACACTGAAATTGTGAATAAACCAAGTTGTTCACCCCACAGTGACTTACTGAATACCAGTTTTGAACAGAACACGTGGATTAAAGGGGGATCAGGACAGAAGTTGGCCTAAAACTACACAGTAAACACCTGCTCTTGAGTTTATGACAACCTCACGGAGTCTGTAAAACACAGCTGGGCTCCCAACGGCCAATGGGAAGACTGGCTGCACTGGATGTATGGAGGGAGGTTTTTGAAAATATATTCAATAGATCTGCAGGGCCCATTCCTGGAAGTTCTGAATTACAAGATCTGGGCTGGGGCTAGGAGATCTACATTTAGGTTCCCAGGTGATTCAAAAACTGCTGATATACAGAAAACACTCAGCAAGGCAGAGCAACAGATAAACATCAACTGGTATGACGAGATAGTGTTTTACAAAGTGTGGTCTGGTGACCCTAGCCATCAAAATCACTTGGGGAGCTTGTTAAAAAATGCTCTAGATTCCACCCCAGAATCCACTGCATTTGGATCTCTGTAGGGTGGGGTCGGGGCATGCACATTTTAGGCAAGCTCCCCAGTGATTCTGATACCCAGCAGGGTTAATAAACTTCCACCCTTAAGGTGCATGGAATTGATAAGTGAGATGAATCTGGCAGAATAATCCAATCAGGCAATACTAAACTCTGTGCCAGGTACTGCTTGAGGCCCTTGGGGAAAAGGAACTTGCATGCACGGAGCCTCCATTGCAACATGGGAGACAGGAAACAAACATAACGTGTCAGGTGGTGACGATGATGCTATGAGGAGAGATAAACGTGGGGTGCTGTTTTAGACATGGTGGTCAGGGAAGGCTGTGGTAGGCAACAAGGTGAGCTGGACACTGAGACCCGAGTGAAGGAGAAGCCACATGAGCACATGGGGAAGAGCATTACGGGCAGGAAGAAGAGTGAACACCAAGTCCCTGAGGACCGGGCACCCCTGGAAGGGTAGAGGACTGGAGAGCCACCCCGGGAAGGGGGTGGGGTAGCAGGTAAGAGGCATGAGCATGTGACCTGGGGGTGGCAGGGGCAGATCCTGTAGGGCTTTTGTAAGGATGGCATATTTTATTGTGAGGAAGAAGATATGGCCATGGGAGCTTCCTAGAAGAAAAGTGACTTGACACTTTCAAAAGATCACCATAGGGGTTGTAGAGGAACAAGGGTAGAAGGAGGTAGATGACTGATTAGGCCTCTGCCACAGTCCACTCAGAGATATGGGTCTTGGAGGAGGTGGCGGGGTGGTGATGGTAGTGGTGGTGGTTATACTTAAAACACATACTAAGTCTGGTGAGTGTTTTATACATAGAATACATCATTTCTGATTTGCCACATTTCAATGCTCAACAACCAAATGTGGCCAGTGACTAAAGTACTGGCCAGCACAGGTCTAAACTAGGACACTTTGGAAGAATTTTCCAATAGAGAGAGTAGAGAAATAGGACCACTCACGAATGTCACCATCAACACAGCGTGGTGAGGCAGACATTATTGCCACACCCAAGGGCTGGATGCTGCTGGAACTTGATTCAACGTGGACAGACAGCATGAGACAAATACAGACTCTACTGGGAAAATCTTGCAGCCAGCTTTCCAGCACCTGCTGGAGGCCCTGGGACATCAATATTAGCTGTGGTTGGAATTGAGGCGGCAGATCGTTGGGGCCACGGCATCAGGGTGCTGGTCACTCCGAGTGCCCTGTGGGTACACGAGCCAATCCTGGCTCATCCTGAACACATGGCCCACCCCTGTGCGTTCCTCTGATTTCCCCTCACAGCCATGGCTGGAACCATGTGGCAGGAGCTATCCCACCAAACTCTTATTTTCAAGATTGTGGAAACATCAGATACATTAATAAAGGGAGGGAAAAAAAGCTCTTCAATACTATTAAGATGTTCTCAAGGCAGTACTTAATGGATTTAGTAGTAACATGGTACTCTCAGTCTTTTTTTTTTTTTTTTTGAGGCAGAGTCTCGTTTTGTTGCCCAGGCTAGAGTGAGTGCCCTGGCGTCAGCCTAGCTCACAGCAACCTCAAACTCCTAGGCTCAAGTGATCCTACTGCCTCAGCCTCCGGAGTAGCTGGGACTACAGGCATGTGCCACCATGCCCGGCTAATTTTTTCTATATATATTAGTTGGCCAATTAATTTCTTTCTATTTATAGTAGAGACGGGGGTCTCACTCTTGCTCAGGCTGGTTTCGAACTCCTGACCTTGAGCAATCTGCCTGCCTTGGCCTCCCAGAGTGCTAGGATTACAGGTATGAGCCACCGCGCCTGGTCATCAGTCTTTATCTTTTGAGAGTTGGATCTGTTTTCTCATGGTCATGTACTGTGAATTTCTTTGGATTATGTTTTGTTCACTCCCAAATGAAAATAATTAATAACCCAACAAGAAGACTTTAAAAGTAGGCAATTCATAGAATATCGGAGGCCCTTCCTGGTTAATATAGTGAGTATCCCCAAGTGTCAGAGTATTAGAATACATGGTCTTAGGGCACATTCAAAATGTTACTATTTCTCAATTCCTCCCGATCACATCTGCTGAGAATGATACACCCAGAATTGATCTAATCAGGCTGCCACTCATAGCCTCAGAGGCAGAGGGGAAGTGGAGTCCAAGGTCTCGTGCCCATTGCTGGCTTGTCTCAGGGCCAGTTTCCCAACCCCTCATGGTTGGTTTCTCATCTGCCTTTCAGGATTGTTCGGGAAATTTAAATGCAGCGAGGTGTATGAAGCACACTTTGGAAACTGCAAAGTGTTAAACAAATTTTCTTGACCTTATTGAAAAAGAAAACCCGATGCCTTCACAAACACTAAGGGGTTTGTAAGAAGGCAAGGATGCCTTTCATTCGTGGAAAACTTACATGATTCCCAAAGTCCTTTTCCCAACATCTCATCCTGGCCTCAATGAGTACTCACCAGGTATTGTAACAACATGACAGATAAGAATGAGACCCCATAAAGACCAAATGTCTAACGCCACATATTTTGCTAGGGGCAGAACTGAGTCTAGGAGCCTCGCCCCTTGAGCAGGACTCTCTCCACTCTGCCCAGTGGCCACACTATCACTTGCCCTCACAGTCAGATGTGGAGCTGTAGGAAGAGGAGAGGACTCTGAGTCAGAAGTCCCTCCTGGTCACTACCTGGCTATGATGTTTGGACAACCAACAGTCTCTGAGCATTAGTTTCCTCATCTATAAAAAAAAGAGATAAAAATATCTCTATAATGGATAATTATTCACCTCCTGGAAACATTACTCAGATTTTATTCTGGAGAATCACAGCCTTCCTCCATTCAATGTCCATGCATTTCAGACCTTGTCTCCATACGTGACTCTAGAATTGGGCCCATGACTCAGTCCAAGCCAATCAGACTACTGAATCCATGAGCCTCAAAGATATCAAGCTGTCCTGGGAAGAGGCCTCCACTCTCTTCCTCTAGAAGAACATGGATCTGGAGCTGCCAGGACCAACCAATACATATAAGCTGAGAATGAAGACAACACAGTGAAAGCTAGAGCCAAAGATGGTGAGAAACTGAGTCTTGATGACATTCTGTATGTCTCTGAGATCAAGCTGTCCCTGAACATCTGGAATTTTCAGGGACATGGGCCAAAAACCTTCCTTTTTTGCTAAGTCTCTTTGAATTGGCCTCCCTGTCTCTTGAAAATGAAAAGGTTCCAGACTGATACAATCTCTCCTGAGGTTTTGTTGCACTGAATAAGTTATCACAGGCCTCTGCACTCTGCAAATAATTAAGGCCTGTTGCAAACAATAAAAACAGAGTAAAAGTGTAATATATTATCAGCTTATTTGGGGGGCACAGAGGAGTATTAAAGTATTAAAACTGTATTATATTTTCAATTCTTTTACTTTATTATAATAGGCAAAAAGAAAAGGTGTTTTTATACTTTAGTGACACCTCAGGATTTTTAGGAGCATCAGCATTCTGAAAGGTTCAGTTACAGAAAAGCAGCCCAAGCAGAACATGACGACAATGACCACAATCTTACATCACGAAGCAACATGGCCACTCAAAGCCATGCATCTTAAAAAATAAAGAAGTCGTCTTTCTTTCCCAAATTTCATCTCTAATACTTTCTTAAATTATTTCATAATAAGAAAATGAAAAAGGCAAAACAGGTGATAGTCATAATGGACAATTAAAAGAATGGATAGAAATATAAGTATATGTGTATTGACGCAAAGAAACTGAAGCAAAAAGGAGGTAAAATGAAAAGGAAAGCAGCACTTTATCAATTCCACTGAGACTGAAGTCATTTTCTCTAAAGATGGTAATGACCATGGACATCTGTTTTGGCGACACCATAAGCAAAGCACTTCATGTAGTGTCTACACCTGGTAAATGAGTCTGTATGAGATGCCCACGAGGCCAACGTGACCTTCCCCGTTTCAAAGATGAGGAAATTGATGCTCTATGAGGCAAGTCATCTGCCCAAATCCCACAGGTGGGGGGAAGCAAGTCTCTCCCTCCATATGTCTCTGACTCCAGGTCCCTCCTCTGAGTACCTCACTTCTCTGCCTTCCCAGAAGGGGCTGAGCCTGTAAAAGGGAAGCAGAGCCAGGCTTGTTGATGATGCTGCCTCTTGGGTTAGTAGTGGATGCTCTAGTTTTTTAACATACATATATTTTAAATTTTTCTCTTCTGAATCGATGACCATGAAACTCTTGTGTAGATCTAGGGAAGTATCAAAAAGTAGCTACAGAGACTGTGACCCTAAAAATGAAATCAGTGAAAAAAATCAGGGAAGTTATTTTGCAGGAAGTACATATATCATAGGGATTTTCCAGTTTACATTCACCTACCCTCAAGAACCTAAAAATAAATCCTGAGCAAACTTAGTCCTCACTGTCAATCTCAAGTGCCAAACAAGTATGACAGATGTGGACATTTTGAAGAATTTATAGGTCTGGACCAGCACTTAATGTTGCAGGGCTCATTGACCACTCAGAGAACTGGATGAAAGCTATTTAACTTTGACCAGGAAAACATAAAAATACACATAACTTTTTTTTTAATTTCAAGGAATTCATGAATCATAGGCTAGTAACCCCAGTTTAAAAGTAGAAGGAAAACATCTGTGAAAAATAGAGAGAAACTTAATGGAAATGACCCCTGGCAGAGTTGGGTCACCTTTGGAGGTCTGGGTAGAAAAAAAAAATCTTCCCTGACAGAGGCCTATGGCTTCAAAATGCCAATACCTGCAGGAAGGTAGCCAGCTCTTCATTCAGGGGGTGACCTCTTTCCTAACATCTCACATGGCCGAGCATGTAGGCCTGGACGGGATGGGGGAGGAGAAGGGTGGGTGAGAACGTACGTACTCCAGCCACGCAGGTGGCAGGGCCGACCAGAAGAGGGCCTGTAGTAGCCCTGGACACTGGTGGGAAAAGAGACATAAGAGCCAGAGAGAAGACGCCACAGATAAGTGTCTCATTTCACAATTCTGCTCAGAGCTGGCCCTCTGCCCAGGGATGTGGAAGGAACAGCTATTGCCATTTCCCCTGAACATAGATAGTAAGGCCCCTTGTTTCCAAAGCTCAGATCTCATGATAGTAACAGCTTTTGTTGACTAGTCTGGGAACCTCATCCCCAGTTATGACATCGTTTCCTTGGGAAAATGAGTACTGAGTTCTAAGTGATCTGTTTTCTAATGACCTTTCCAAACACAATCCACTCACGTGTTGAACTCTGTGCTATCACTGTGGGTGTTCTGATGAGTGTGTGCTTTTAGGAACTCAGGCCTGAGAAGTCTGCTGTCTCCCAACTGCTGTGTACTTTAGAGAGGTGACCGGGTCCTTCCTCCAAAGCCGTGTCTCCGTGTGCATCTACTGGTGGCTCTTGGAAATGAAAGGTGTTTAGCTGGGTGGTCTCTACTCTTCCTCCTCCTCTGGATGTTGGTTAACACTGTAGGTCACAAGTGTACACACTTAGTAGGCTTCTTTTCCCACCACTGACTGGCTGGCTAAATGGGGTGTAACACTCCAAGTTTTTGGTACTTCATTTCTTTTAACTGCAAAATGAAGCAGAGCTGGCAAGTGGAGACAACAAAAAATAAAGGCTCTGAGTTTCTTGGGAAAATAATATCTGCAGATGGATACTATCAGGTATTTTTCTCCTTTCAAGAAGGGAGGGGAAGATGTGTAACAATCTGCTAATCTGGCGATAATGGCATTTAACACGTTAACAGCCACTGGAGTGTTAACTTGCTCCAGTGTTAACCCCAGGGCCGCGTGAAGCATATATAAAATATTGTTGATGTTCTTATTGATAGAATTAATACTGACAACTTAATTCTAAAAACATGGGTTAAATAAATAGAAGTCAATACATTTTGTTTTTCTATTTATGCTTACCTTTAAATTACACTCAAAGTTTTTATTCTATTTTCATAATAAAACGCTGTAGTCCCAAGGAAATTTTTCTGATTTTTTTTTTTGTGTGTGTGGCAGTCAATGTGTTAAATGAACTCTTCTTCAGGGAAGAAGGCAAATAATGTTGATAATAATTAATATTGACAAAGTACTTTAGAGCTGTAGTCTCCAACCCCTGGTCCCTGGACTGGTAACATGAAAAATTCTCTACCATGAAACCAGTTCCTGGTGCCAGAAAGGGTGGGGACCACTGCTGTTGAGTTTTAATACTCAATTAATATTAATATTCATTATTTTAATATTCATTAATTATTTTAATATTTTATTATTCATTATTTCACTTGCTCCTTAGGAAAACTTGGCAAGGCCTGTATGGCAGGCATAATTTCTACCTTTGATTAATAAGTCAGAGGACCGATGCTCCAAGAAGCCAAATGACTTGTTCAAAGTTATCCAGTGAGTGAGGGAAGAGGCAGTGTTCAAAGCCAGGTCTTTCCATTTTAACTCTCATCCCTTTTTCACTTGTTTTTTCCCTGCCATGTTTTTCCTAATTAAAGCGATCATGTAAATAGTTATCGAAGGAAGATTACAGGTCTTTGCCACAGAAAGGTGCATGATAAGAAAAAAAGCACAAAGGATTGGAGGGCCCAGATACATCCTAATCAAACTTATCCTAACTACTTTAATTTATTTATCCTATTCTAATTAAGCAAAGAGCAGGGGGGATGGTAGGGGAGGCGTGTGGCACAAACCATCTCCTCCTTCACAAACACTGTGGGCTAACCATTGGGGGAATTTCATTATTAGGAAAGGAAACAAAACCTCAGGTTACTATAACATACAAGCAAAAGGCACGTATTCTTTTAAAAAACGATCTTGCTGGAGAAATATTTTTTATCTTCTTTGTCACAGTCTAGAAAAACTGACCAACAAAGAATATCTCCCATCTCCACAACCAGCATTTACATCAGATCATCCACCTGCCAGTCCTTGTAAGGGCAGGTGGGGATGGGGCTGCTGTAGTTTCTCTATCCAAGGAAAACCCATCCATCGCATGGGCCCTGCTGAGGATGTGACCCTAATCTATTCCTTAACTATCTGCTGACCGCGTTCCGACCCCAAGCGTTGGCCTTAGTTGACTGGAAAAGGAGAGGGTAGTCAGCTTAAGGGGGCAGTGGGCATGATGAGAATTCTCTAACACTAAACAGTAGTGTGACTTCAGAGAAGTCAATGTTTAGTGCTTAAACATTGCCCCTTGGCAGGATATCCCAATAACCCTTTTACTTAGATGATACTACAGTGAGGACCTTGTCTATACGAGGTATGTCAGCAGAACCTTGACAGCTATTTTCACAGCTTGGCCATAACTCAAAAGAAGAGTAAAAACAGAGAACCCAAATATCTCAGTGGCATCAGTGAAGTCCTGCTGCTAAGGGGCAAAAGGAAAGCCTGGTCCCTAGAGATGCCTCATTGTCATGTGTGCCCTGATAGTGAGGCCCATTAGTATAGGCAGATGGAACTTGCCTGTCCCTTTATTAGCACGATACTGGGTCAATATAGAAAATAAAAAGGGCTCTGCATTGCAAACTCAATTCCATAAAAATATAAGAAAATATAAATATTTATCTAATTTTGACAAATATAACACCAAGATCATCAAATGCAGAAATCATTGTGGAAAAACAAATCTGAGGATCTATAAGCATAAGTAATGAATCTTACCAAACAGCAATGACATACAATTGAAAGGTAAATGATAAACTCACTAAGAGTTACTTTTCTTACTATAGAAGAAGTATTTATATAGTAAGGAGTTTGTGACATACAAAAGCATCAATAGAAAAATGGACACAAACATATAATTCACAAATAAGGTCCTAGTAAAAATAAATACACACTGACCTCCGTTTATTACGTATGAACTAGAGAGAGATACAGACTGATCATTAACAGAGATTTATCTTTGGGTTGGGAGTTGATAGTAATTTTTATCTTCTTTGTCAATATTTGGATTGACTTAAAATTTTTTTTTGTACAATGAACATGTACAAGTTTGGTAATCAGTTTTTAAGTGAAAACTAAGTTCAGACGTTATGGAAAATGTGAAATATGGAAACAGCCTCTCCCCTTTCAGGGAACTTTTCCTAGTGCTGCAGGAATCTCTTCTTGATAGTTTTCATGTAATTTACCACTAGCGTTGTCTAGGAAATACAGTAAGAAATAAAAAGAATGGATTTTTAAAGTCTATGATATATTATGTTAAACCTAGAAAAGTTACCTGCTACTTATTTAAAATTTTTAATACAAAAAATAGAGAATTCTCTTTTTTTGAATAATGATTTGTACTTATATAAAAGTCCCTTACGAAAGTTAAAGAATTCCGTCATCAAGGCACAAATGACAATGCATAGTCAAATTGTTAAGCAGTTTATTTTTTCTGTTCTAAAAAATATAAGGCCTCAAATGTTTCCTTTATAATAATTTCTATTTATCTTTTCTAAGATAAAAAAGCTTTTGGGATAGAGTTATATTTTATCACAATTTTTAAATCTACAAGTAAAGTTCTCTTTTGTGCCAAATCATTTTGTAGTTTTTATTTAGCTACATTTTCATCTGCTTCCTCTGATAGAAATCCCATGTGAGCAAAGATTTTTGAGATAATCTGATACCCTGCCTTGAGTGAGAAAGCCTTGAGTGAGAGGAGGGCTAAAGCCCAGTGAGGCTGGATTATGCACAGCTGAGGCATACAACAGCAATGCTAAAAATAGCCCAGCCTACGGCGTTGCTTTAGACTCATTTTCCCTTCAATTTTAAATTCATATTCCAGAAGGAGAATCTTTAACACTAAACAGTAGTGCTTAATTTAGTGCTTAAATACTGTCTCTTGGCAGGATGTCCTAAGTAATCCTTTGACATAGATGATGCTACAGTGAGAACCTAGCCTTGGGTGGCTGGGGTATGTCTGCAGAACCTTGACAGCTATTTTCATAGCTTGATCATGACTCAAATGAAGCGTAAGGCAGAGAACCTAAATATCTTAATGTGTATATCCACTTTTAAACAGCACTAGCTCTACAGGTCATTTTTTAATTCCCAAAAGGATCACAGACATTGACACATTAGGTTCAAAAGCAAGAAAGTCTAGAATTTTGAGCTTTTCTTCTGAATGGCAGAAAGGGTCCAATGGAACCACTAAAGATATAGGTACAGAATGGAAACATTTTTAGGAAAACTGAGAGCCCTATCTGAATTACATTTTTAGGTCACCAGGATACCCTTCAATTGCTCTGGTCTGCCAGACTGTAAGCTCCTTGAGGGCAGAAGCATTTCCTTATTTTGTTTTTGTTTTTTTTGTTGTTGTTTTGTTTGTTTTCCCCAGTGCCTACCAGAGTTCCTAGCACAAAGCCAGCACTCAGAGAATTATGTTGAAATGTGATGGTAAGAACAGATGGGAAGGGTGGTCTCCAGAGAGTGGAAGGAGTGGCTATAACCAACACACAATGAAATAGTAGCTTTGTGCTGACCCTGAAATGTCCCAGATATATACAGAGTTCTATGCTTATTTATACAACTTTAATAAAGAAATAACAGAAATAATAAATAATTTTAAATTTCCCAAAGGCTCCAAGGCTTTACATTTGAGAAAGAAAACAGTTTCTATGCAGGGACTTGGGTTTGTAAATAAGAAAATATTGTTGGAATGAAATATAACTCAGTACAATAAAAATTTACTTCATGTTCTTCATATTTCTAAGGCAAAAAGGTAAGTTTAAAAGTTCTCTAAAAGACTACTCAGCTCTGTATCTAGCAATAGGTCAAAAAACTGAGGCTACAAGGGTTTTGAGATTTCTTATGAGAAACTCTAGTAAGAAAAATACAATGACTCATTTCATAATAATGCCCTTTCTTCCCAAAGTACACATCACAGTTCCCACATCCCTAGCACATGGGCACTCCGTATAGAGCGATTGCAACACGGAGGATCTCCCTGTACCAAAATCCCTGCATGGACAAGAGAAATGCCAACAGAGATGTCCCTGGCACTTCGGTGGTGAGGGGCCACGTGGCTGCACTCGCCCTGCCCTGCCAGGGAGGGGAATACTCCCTTTGTACTGTCTGATCTGGAGCAGCGGTTCTTTTGTACAGCCACCTTTAAGAACCGGGGAGCTAAGCACAGCTGCCTTGCTTGTCTACAAGGCTGAAAGAGTCCCTTGGCAAAGCTGTTGTGAACACATGCTCCCAGATTTCCTAACAAATTGTCACTTAGACTCTGAGGATCCAAAAGGGGGGAGAAAAAAGATGAAGGAAAGGGAATCCGAGCTCTTTAAGGCTATAACAAGAGTAAGACGTGTAGGCTGCCGCTTGGGTACTAGCTCGCTACCCTGTCACTTCTGTGGTCACAGAAGAACGAGTTAAATAAACAGTTATAGGAAAATAACCAAAGTTTATTGCCAAAAAATTATCTCCAATAAGAGCTACTCAGGAAGTCAATTTCCCAGACCTTGCCCAGTCAGATGTTCCTTGAGAATCTCTATCAAGAGAAAATGAGATGGATCCTGCCCTTTGGCAAGTATCAATGTAAACTGATCTGATAAAAAAATTCAAGGCTTGAAGAAGTTTAAGGAATATTTATGGGAGCCTGGCATCACCGGCTTTTGGGCATTTGAAGTACACAGCCAGGAGTCAGAATGTCTTCTCTAGGGCAGAAGGCAGTTCTGGAAGGGAAGGATTGTTTATTGATCCTTAAATAGCTGAGACAGGCGGACTCTGCAGAGGTCAAATATCAATGAGGATTAAGCTCCAAGACACTTCTGGTGGAAGGACGGTGTAGTTGGCTTGATGGGCAATTTGCGGGAGAGGGACCTTTACTTGACCTGTATCTTTCATTGTTTCTAGCGACAGCAAGCCCGAGGAAGTGGTGGGCTGGAGGCCTGGGGAGGAGGGGAGGCACAGTGGTAAGCAGGCTCGGCAGAAGGGCACACAGGACTGTCTGTATCCAGCGATGAGGCTGTGCTGGGCTTTGGCTGACTTGTGTGTGTGTGTGGGAAAGTATATGTGTGAAGAGATCATCAGGGGTGGAGAAAAAGTGTAACTGAGAAGACACAGACTGACCACAACTAAAGAGAATCACTTGAAATAATAAAAGAGCCTTGTGATGTGAATGACATTTTTCTTATAAGCTAATGTAGTTAACTCTGATAGTATTATTGCCAAGTATCAGAACATTTTAAAGATAAGGAAACTGAACTCATGTAAAAGGCTCAGACTGGTCAATTTTTCAGAATGAAAATTCTCAATGTGTAGGAAGTCTTCCAGATTATAGGATTTATATGACAGCAGCTATAGAAAACTTACATCTGTATAAATACCAGGGCCCCTAAGGGGGATAATATTTCACTTGTATTGAGATGTTTTAATTCCCCCTTAATAATTTAAGATACTAAGTATTAATATTACATATCAGATATGAGATCTAATTTCTTCTATAGTCCATCTGAAAGCAATAATACTTTCTGCTTTAGTTAATTGTTGTTTTCTTAAACCATAGATCAATTTCTTCTTTGCTCTGAGAATAAGTTAAGCCATATTATATTTTAGTTGTATGCCAACGGCATTACCACTTTAGTGTTTACTAATTTACTAAGATAACTCAACATCCCAGAAATATTTCAAAGGATAAACTTCTAATACATTTCACCAAATTTGCTTCACGTATTTCATTTAATGTGTATACTAGGAGTTTTACTGAGGGATGAAGAGAAAATAGGAGGGACATGCTTTTCTGCTCCAAACGAAGGCATCTACATTTAAACATAAGTTCTCAGCTCTTTACTTTTCCTGGGTCTCTGTTCGCCCTTATGGTCTGTGAAACACTCTTCTTATGTATTTATTTAAGATGAGATAAGAACCTGGCTTTAGACTATGTGGGCCAAATTTCAGATTTCATATGGATTAAAAAATAATAAACATGAGGGGTAATCTAATATTCCCATAAATTATTTTAGAAGCATAATAATCATGTCATACTTCATGGCCGGGTTAATGTCTGCTGGATTTTTGTTTTTAACTGTTTGCTAAAGATTCAAGTCATATGTCCAAAAATATATTTTTAAAAAGTTTATGTAGAAGTTCAGGCAGATTGGACTGTGACACACATACACACAAGAAGGCTCTCTCATGTGTACACGTTAAGCTTAAAAGACAAAGCTGTAAGTAGCAACATGCTGAGTAAGTTTTCTTTATCTATTTGTCTGAATAGAGAACTCCAATGAAACAGAAACTGGCCCTGGTGGGCTCAAGACTTAGCATGAGAAAAGAGAGAAAGAGACAGGGAGAGAGAGAGAACCCTAATCAGCTATGAAATAATACACTGGGGAGAAGTACTGATCTCATGAAAATGTCAGTGATTCACCATGGAATAAAATTCAAAAGCCACTGACCCCAATGAAAGCTTCCAGTGGAAACATGCGGATTTTGCTTTATTTCATTTAAAGACTGTTTCATTTCATTTAAACACTAACATAAGCACCATCAGTCTTTGTGGTGTGTTGCTTTCTTATTTAAAATTGATATAAAAAAGATACTGCTAATTAAACTAAATATTTGAGGGGTCTTCAGGGAAAAAAATGTAAGAATTAATCAATATTGCCAGGCAAAATAGGACATTTTTTGTTCCCTTAAAACATGCACTGAGCATTCAACTATCGGATGAGAACAGCAGATGATTCTTTTTTCTATTTTTTATAGAAACTAAGTATTTAAACAGATTTATTTGTTTATAGAACTTTTTTTTATACGCACCAGTTCTTCATTCTGACTTGCCAAACGATCATGGCTGAATGCAAGCTGACTTACACAGACCACAAATCTGTCAGGGAATACCTGGATTTCTGTATAAATGAAAAAAACCAAGTTAGGAAAGACATAAAAAAACTATGAACACAGAAATGCTTGGTCCCAGATTTTTGCTCATTTTAACTTATGATAATATGCATGTATATGTAAGACAAACATCTCTTCCCCTCCCGTCCTCTCAATGTTTGTCATCAATAGGGTAGGGTGAGCACAAATCTCCAGGGAGAGCTGAAGAGGCTGCAAATTGGTCCACCTGAGCCCCTGGCCCATTACACCACATGAACCCCCAGGCAGGGGCTGTACAGCCTTCCTTCTGTGTCAGTTTGCTATGTTCTGTTTAGAACTCTTATTTGGGAAATAGGATTAATGTCTTCCAGTAAGTGTGAGGACTTACAGAGCAAGAGGAAGAATATTAGGTAAAATCTAAAAATGTGACCCATCAACATTTTTACTAGTTAGTTTACTTATCATCTCCCTGGCCAGCTGGTCTCAGAAAGGTCCCCTATATTGGAGGGCAAACTCCCAATATGAATCAGGCTATGCAAAGAGCAGCTTCTCTTAGGAATGAATGACCAAACTACTAAGGAAATGGTTAAATAGGCAATAGTAAAGATGATATAACCACACCATAGTCACAGTAATCTATTATTGCAGCTTCTTAAAACAAACCACTAACTTCCTGGTGGGGAAGACTGAATGAATCACTGCACTGGACTCCTCAACATTCAAGGAAAGGAATACAAAATGGTAATGCCATCTGGATCTTTCCTTCTCTCACCTGTGCATCCATCCATCTACTCGTTCACCAGCCTCCACCTACCCCTGGAGTGATGTTTAGCTGGTGCTAATAGTGTACATTCTGGGTGGATGGGGAGGTGGCTCTTCTCCCTTCTTTATACTTGGTTTTGCTCGAATGTTTTTATAATACACACTTATCCTATATTTGTAATGGAAATAAAGTCATTTTTATAAAAGAGAAAGCTTCCTTCTTAGCTGAGACCAATTTTTGAAAAGAGGGATATTATGAGTCAGGTAAATGAAGCCTTTTGCATACATTGCACAAGATGGCAATGACTGAGGTAGTAACATATCTCTATCTGATGCACCACTTGGAAGCCAAGCATGACATTGTCAATTATGCAGACACATGATTTAAATAGAGTTAGCACCGTAGACTACTTGGCTAGGTTAAATTATACCAAAAGGCCTAATGAGTTGCTCCAGTAACAGCTTTCTCCATACTCCTTGGACTACTGCTGTCTCCCTATTCCAATTCATCCTACTCAACGAAGCAGGTTAACACCCTAAAAAAGGGCTTCACTCAAAAGCCTATCGTGGCTCCCCAACATCCAACATTCAAAGCCCTCCATAAGTGGGGCCTAACCTGTTGGATAACTTAGGGTCTTACCCCCAACTACTCCTCCTCATGTAGAAAACCCCCTTTCCAGGTGGAGGCCTGGGTGTGTTTAAACTCAAACCATGTGGATATTGCATCTTGCTATGTGACTAGGGATGGACTCTGAAAAGCCAGAACAACAAAATTAGCAAAGCAGTTAAAATGTATTCATTAGTTCTTAAAATATCTTAATTGAGGCAAGGGGTAAGTGATCTGCTTTCCACTACACTGAAGGGGAAACTGAGCCACAGAATTATTTGTCCATCTCCGCCTCCACCAAATCATAAAATTGAAACAATAGTTCATTAGTGGATCAGAATTAGAATTGAAGATGATCAGTTCTATCAAATAATTCCTCTTCTTTATATTTGCATTTCTTCCTCGGAAAAAATAACAATGTTAGAATGGCTTATTTTAAACATTTTGGTGCCAGGTATTAACAGAAAGCAACTTCTATATCTCTTTACTTTGTTTAGGTCATAATTGAGAGTTGCATTATTTTTATATTTAAATAAAGATATATGTAATGACCATGCCATGAGGGTCTGACTTATTTTACCAAGAGACCTGAACAAAGTGGAAGGCCTACTAAGAGAGTATTATATTTGAGCAACATATGGAGTCAAGAAAGTTCAGATAATTGTGAAGATTCCAGGAGCGTACTTCCATACAGCTAATTTTTAAAGTCCCTGTTTCATATCTTATATATATGCTGAAATCTTCCAAGGAAGCTGAGCTAAATATTCTTTCCAATGCTCAGATCAACTTGGGGAACAGTCATTAGCTTTTGACATCATTAGTGTTGGTGGACAAGTGTGACATCATTTCCCCAGTGGACATGTTGACCTGGGAAAGCGAGGGGGGAACTGGCCTCCTCGCCCACCTAGGGGAGACTGACAGCTCTGGGCTGGGAAAATACACGCACTCGCTCCGTATCTCACTGCCTTCGTGTGCGAAGACAAGGACGAAATGATTCACGGTTCAACTCTGTGTCGGGTCACTCTGGGAACTCAATGAAAGTGCTGAGATGCATCAGCAAAGCGTGGCCCAGCTCACTGCTCTCAGGCAGGCAGTTTACACAGTATGAATTGGGGAAAAAAATCACAAATGTTTGGACACACTCAATGACATGAAAGCAATGAAGCAAGTGGCACTCTCCATTCCTTAATGTTCATCCCTTCTCTTGGGCAAGCTGACTGTGTGAAATACCTGACAACTCAAGAAACCAGCTTCTTACCAGCATTGTGTGTGCCCCTGATGCAGCGAAGGCGTATCCCTCTCTTGAGGAAATAGGCTGTGATTTGAAAGCCATAACCTGTAAAGCAAAGGAGGACATTGAGAAATTATAAGCTTGTCTGTTGCTGAGTCCCAGGGTCCCAGCACAATGCCTGCCATGCAATCAGCATTCAATAGTTATTTAGCAAATGAATGAATAAAAGAATCAATAGAGAGTCATGCTTCAGAGGAAAGGGTAAACATTACTGTCTTGGCTCTTCCAAGAGGCCTGGCCAAAACTCCTGGCATAGTCCCTCTCCAATGAAGTGTCTCTGTCACTTCATCTGTAAAATTAAATAAGTGAGGAGGTCTAACATCTGAGAAATAGGGCTTTCAGATGAGAAGATTAATTCAGTCTGAGCTTGGGAGTGGATTTTGGCTACCTTCTGATATTTATTACTTACCAATTCACAAAACTAATTGTTTAATACCTATTTGAAGATGGCTATATTTTGCCTGTAAATACATTATTCTAATTCAAGTACATCAAAGTCTTTATATAGAATGAGATGAAAAGAAATACCATATGAGTCAAAAAATTTTTTCTCCAACTCACCAGAATGGCCTCAGTGAAAAAGAACAGTAAGTGTTGGCAAGAACATAGGACAATTCTTGCATACTGCTGGCAATAATACAAATTGGTATAGCCACTTCGAAAAAATGCTTGAGTATCTAAAGCCGAGTTTAAGCATGAACATATAGTGTTGATGATAGCACTCTTCACAATAGTCTCAAACTGGAACCAATGCAAATATCCATCAATAGTAGAATTTTTTAAAAATGAGGATATAGTCAGAGTGAAATACAACATTGCCTCTAAAAATAAATGAGCTACATCTACAGTCAATAACAGAAATAAATCTCACAAACATAATGTTAAGTGAAAGAAGCTGCATCCAAAAGAGTAAATGCCATCTGTGAAAATGGCATTATCATTCATCTTATAGGGTGGCAAGAGAATTTCAGATGATTCACCGAAGTACCAGCATAATTCCTTCCCCCTTCTCTCCTTCTCTTCCAGGTTCCCTCCAGGTATAAACTACTCTGTTGATGATTTTCCTGAAAAGATCAAGTAAAACTGTTCCTGGTTAATACACTCAAGTATTCAGTGGAAGAATCAGAAGTGAAAGACTAAGCAGAGCTAAGTGAGGATCTCCAGCTTCTGATTTTATCTGGGAAACTAGAGGGGCCAAGAGTAGCAAAAAGTGATCTCCAGGACCATCAGACGCTCCAAACTCCATTACTATGATTGTTCTGAAATAACTTATATAAAGAACACAATTAAAGATGTCTCCACTTTTACATTCAGTATCCTTCCAATACTCCTGCAGAAAGATCCAGGACATCAGTGACCACAGACACAATGCTGTCTAAACAAGCTATGGCTCTGACAGCAAAATTGCTTTAGTCACGTGTATTGTGAAATAACAGCGACATCTATGAGAGGATAATCTCAAGATTTACTGAGATGAAATATATCTTTTCCTAACAGACTTGCAAATGGATTGCATCTCAGTCATATGGCTTCTTTCTGCTTAAAATGTCAAACAAAATATACACACTGTTGGCATTGCTCTGAGTGTTTTAAAACAAATACGTCATTCTTTAGGTCACTGAGAGAGTGGAAGTCACTTCTCTATTTGTTTATTTGTCCTACTGCTGGTGAAGGGGGGCTGTAAGAGAGACGTCCTTAACAATTTGGGAATCACAAAACATATAGCAAATTTTAAAAGTGATTTTTCAAATAATGATTATATGAGTTTTCCAAAGAACTGAATGACAACAGCAAAAAAAAAAAAAAAAAACTATGCAGTTATCTATCTAAGTCATTCTGCTTTTGCTGGTCTATAGCTCTAGGTGACTAAGATTCAAATGACATATTTAAAATTTCAAAAATAATCTTCCTGTACAAAATCTCCAGCAATAAAATGATACTATGGAAGGGGCTAAATCTAAAGTTGATCATGAAAGCTACAGCTCTGAGTTCAGGAAAACTGGTATACGGAGATACCTCTTGAGTGACAACTAAATCCCATTCAGACTGCTAAACAATAAAGTCTCAATATGACACCTTCTCCTAGAGAAAATGAAAGCACCATAAGGCAGATTCCAAGTGATTTATTAGCGAAATTAGTAGAACTCAGTTTATTGAAACATTGCCCCCTATACTTCCCATACCTACGATACGATTATGTTAAAAAGGGACCATTCCTAAACTGGCATCTTGTTATTAGTGGTTCTAATAGAAAACCTGGCCTAACAGCACCTACAACAGAAATAGCAAGTTTAACATGCAGAAAAGATTTGCACCTGCTTAGTCCAAATTCCATTGCTCACATGAAACTTTATTGTTTAAAGAGAAACTTGAAGAGAGATTAAACACAAAAGGTACTATGTCAGTTCTTATGGCAAACTAAATTTGATACATAAACAGAGAAAATTACTGCTCCTAAAACATACTGAACTAAAATGCTTAGAGACATGTATTTCATTTATGCATAGATAACAGGCAGTGATAAAGAACTACACATTCTTATCAGCACTCTTGATGAAATTGACTTCACAGAGTTCAATAGGCCACTGAAATTCTGTACTTACAGGCTAAGGCAAAGCTTCACTACTCTCTGAAGCTAAACAGCAATTTGGCAAAGAATCCAAGAGGCCCTTGGCTTTCACTACTCTGGGCACCAGCTACACTGGTGTTCTAAAAGCAGAAAACCTGAGTCAGTAGGAGACTGGGGGCAAATAAGCAAATGGAAATCATAAAGTGATAACCTTTCCATTTGAAAACTGCCTGATAACGGTATTCCCAGATTAGGAGGCACTTGCAAATAACATTTAAGTATGCCTGTTTTCTAGTTGGCTATTGTGGTCTTCCTAAATCTGAGAAGACTGTCTTTATGTACAGAAAGGGACAGGGGTGAAAGGAAGGATGTTTCTGTAATGGAAACATCTTTCTACCAGAAGTCTTCAGGTATGTGCATTTCTGGAAATAATTTACATTTCTGAATTGCTTAATGTCATGTGATCACTGGGTACCAGCAAGATCCCATCTTCTCCCCTGGCCTCCAAGCCACCCAAAAAGTTTCCAGTCTCTGCAGCACCTTTTGCATTCTGAACTTTGCAAAGAGCTATTGCGCTTCTTTCTATCCTTCTACAAACAACCTCTAACGCCACAATGAAGCCCAAAATGATGATTAGTTACCATTAACTTTCTTCTGGCTCACCTGGTTGTTCACCAGAGAAGATTAAGTCTCTAAGAAAAAAACAATGAGGTGGAGGTCAGTAATGTTTATGAGAAAAAGAAAGGATAAACCAGAGTTCTGCTACTATTTTATTTCATGGCCTGTCTAAAGTAAACTGCTCCAAAATGCCTTTATTAGAAATTCACAGGCTTCATAAATACAAAGGCAAAAATTACAAGGGAAAAAACTCAAATATGAGTTGAACAAATTCCATCCTGGCTTAGCAAGGCAGTAGATTAGTTTTAAGTAGTACCGTGCTCCAATGAGTAATGTGTTTTAAGGGAGTGGTCATTTATTTGGGTTGTTATAGTTCATAGTCCCAGGACACTGAGAGCAAATATCCAACACAGAGTTTTTACTGTAAAACTATCCAGCCTCATTTGTTTTCCAGGGGACTCCTAGCCAAGGCGACTTGAGCTTCCCCACGGCTGCCAAGGGGAGTCTGTGGCGCGGTGCATTACAGTGGAAAGCCCACTCCCACGGCTATTATGAGGCTATTCGTGGGGGAGCCTGTGAAAATGCCTCCGTGTGGTCTGCTGAGCCATCGGGACAGCTTGGAAGGTGAGCACAGCTTCCTAGTAGGCTCCACCCGCCACCTGTGTGGCTCTCCTCCAGCAAAGCCTCTCCCAAACCACAAGGCAGGCTCAGGAAGATCCATCATGCCCTCGAGACTTCTCCCCCTCAAGATGCCTTCTTCATTAGTATCATCACTCAAACAATCACGAACTATTTCAAACATTCAGTAAAGGAGAAAAACAGTTAATATTCTGCCACATTTCCTCTACATATTGCTAAACCATTTCAAATTAATTAGACATCATGAAACTTTACTCCTATGTGAGCACAGACTCCCAAACAATAAGGAGATGCTCCTACATCACCAAAATACTATTATCGCTACTATGACATTATTGCTCAAATAACCAGTCCATATTCAAATTTCTCCAACTTTCCCAAAATGTATATCACTGATTTTCTCTTGAACTAGGATTCAACCGAATATTATGGGTTTTAAGAGATATATTCTCTTACATCTCCTTTAATCTGAAATAATTTCCCTCTCCTTTTTTTAAATAACTCAACTTTTAAAGAGAGAATTACCCTCATTCTGAGTTTGTACTATTAAAAAAAAAAATCTCAGTTGCCTAAATACAAATTCTCAACCTGGATGCTCCTTTTGAATGTCAGTCATTTATCAATTTTGACTTCTCCTTTAACTGCTATAGGAAACCCCAAGTTCAAACTAAAGCTATAATTACAATTCAAAGTCTGGGATACAGGTAAGTTAAAGATTTAGTTAAAGATAATTTCAAAAAAATCAAATCTTAAATTTGTAGATGTTTAAAATTTTGGCAAAAGTAAGCTTACTTAACTAGATTGGATAGTGGTCTCATATTTGCTTTAAGAAAGAACACTTGGTCAAAATCAGACTACTATGTGCTGAACTGGAAGTAGCTCTGTACTGCATGCCTCTTCAGACATGTGACCAGTCTGAAGTCATGAGTCAGTTGTCATTCTCCATCTGAAGACTTGACTGCAATTTAATAAGAGGACATGAAGAAAGAGGCTGATATCTACCAAGTACAGACAACAGTCTTGGGTGGTAGACTAGACCAGGAACATACAACATACATAAAAGGTGGAGAACATGTGTGTTTTAAAGCTATTTCATTCAGGAAAAATGAAGTTATAACTCACAACTTCCAAAACTGCATCCATTCAGAAAAGTTATACCTGTCTTTATCAGAAGGCCTAGGGTAGAAAGGATAGAGAAACCATGAAGTCTGACACTGTCACTTAAAACATAAAGAAAAACTAAGTATAAGACAGGGCCTTTGGAGAGCTTGATGGGGCCCTTCGAAACATGTTGGAGGCCTAAGTGTGAACTTTGCTACTGCTGGTGATGGGTGGAGTTGGAGAGAGGGGTTGTTCTGTGGGAACCAAAAACCAAGAGTCCTGTCACAAGTTTAAGAATACACACACAGGATCCTAGTCTAAGACCACAACTGGGAAATAATTTGGGTGGGTAAGTGGAATATTTGGTTCTGAGCTAAAAATTTCACTCATTACCCAAGACATTTAGAGACTCCAAAAAGGTTCCCTTGAGATAACATTTCATGTCCCTAAATAAGGACAGTACTAGACTCTGAGTCACAATAAAGCTATGTCTATTTGATGCCAAAACAAATGGGGCAAACTGGTTAGTTCCATGAAAAAAAAAATACAACTGTGAATAAAATAATTATTTGAGGCCAAATTTGTTTAGAAAAAACTAATTTTCTACCTGTTACCCTGTTGACTTTGTAGGTAATACCAAAGGATATATGTGTTATTAATTTTATTATCTATGGGATCCATCAGAGATTGTTAACATTGAATGAGACAGCTTCTCAGGGCAGACAAAAATTATAATAAAACAAATTGAGAAATTATCACTTCCGATTTCTTCCCCATACTGCTTTCCCACTTTTTTGTTTATAAAAATATGCCCTTAACATTAAATATGAAAACTATGTTTAGATAATATGCAAGCACAGATGAAATGATATTCAAAACTATGGTTCCCACAATCATAACTCTGCCAGACCATGCATAATGACAAGAATGATATAATACTGTATACTTATAAAACTCAAAGTTCTCTGCAAAACCGTTCACTCATCTTTAAATAACTGTACATAAAAGAAACATAGATTTTTAATAAGCCTTCTAAATGAGGTAGCTGGTTGTTTGAACTGCTAACTGTTCAAGCAGGCCCACTCCACTACAGATTTCAAATTTCCTGTGCCCATGAAGGAATGCCAGATGAAGCATATCCTCTGTGGCCTTCCTGTGTTGCCGGGGGTCCATTCGAACTCTGAGATTCTATGACCAAGTGCAATGAGAGAAAGAGTTTGTGAAGCACTGGACTATTCTAATAGGATCACAAATCATAGGGACAAGAAACAACCTTAGGAAGTCATCTAGTTCACTTCCCACTGGTCAGCCAGGACCATATTTAAACCATCTTTTAAAAACAATACCAAAATGGCAAGTAAGAAGAACCACATCAACCTACGTGCAACTCAATTCGTCCTTTACTGTTTGAATCAAGGTTGCAAACTTAATACCTAAGGGGCAAGACCGGTAATAGGAAAAGGGCTAGGTTCTAACTGGAAAACTGGAAAGAGCTCATGGATAAAGGCAACAACAGTGATTCAACTCCAGTCATTGGCTACCATCAGAAACTAGGGCATAGGGGTTCCAGAAAAGCTGGAAATCCAAATTTTTATGTGAAATCTCCCAAATTTTAACTTTGCAATAAATTTGAACTTTTAAAATATACTGTGCAGTCCAAATAAAATGTTTTTGAGGGCCGACGTAGCTTCGTGCTGCCAGCTTGCAATCTCTAATCTAAATTCCTCACACTTCACTTAGTTCATTTTCTTGTATTTTCGGCAGGGGTGAAGGAAAGCCGGCCACTACCAAATGCTTGAAGACAGGTATTCAGTTTCAATTTCGTCATTTATTCTAAGCTCAATAAACCCAGGTCCTTAACCTCATTACATAGGGTATGTTTTTCTACATTTAAATCGTCTTTCTGACTCTTTTAAGTCCTAACATTAAAGAAATTCAGTTAAAGGTTTGACCCCATATGGGGCAAAATGGAAAAAATTATACAATTTTAGAAGTCATTAACTGTATGAACATGTAGGATCTGTATTAAAAAGATCACAAACCTTCCATTAACTGAAAAGATTTGAAAAGACTGAGTAACATACCACGTTCTCAATTGGAAGGGCTAACCACCATAAAGACGTAAATTGTCCCATATTTATATATTTAACAAATATGTACTAAATGCCTATTATATACTAGGTAATTCCAGTCCAAATCAAAATGAGATTGTTATTGTTTGTGTAAGGGGAGGAGGCAATTTGGAAGTTGCCAAAAATAATTCTGCAGTTAAATCTATAAGAATGAACAAGAAAGAACAGTTAAGGAAACACAAAATTGAAAAACGTTTTTTCTAATTAAAAGTAATGTAGACTTAACGTATTTACAAAAATCTAGACAAAACCAAAAAGGTGTAAAGAGAAAATTAATCATCAATGATTTGGCCACCCAGAAACACTTTGTCACTCTGACTTTTGATATCTTCCAGATCTTTTCTCAAGATATATAATCACATATATTTCTTGCTACAAAAATGGAGTCATGATGTTTTATAACCTGAATTTCAAAAAAACTCAGTTATAGACTTTGTGTATGGTAGCAGTTAGAAATCCATTTTTATTCTTTCTCAAGTGAATAATGAATTGAATATTCAAGAGAGAGTCCCCCACGATCCCCAATGCCAGTTCTGTCAGACACAGGGTTCTCTGTGTTATTTCATTGACTT